>NC_137706.1:4075748-4712822 GCF_964034855.1 Anser brachyrhynchus | reverse complement strand
GAAGTTTGAGTAATAACTCGTCTGTGCTTTTGGCACACGAGAAAATTGTGAGGAAAATAAGCTACCAATGTGGTTTCATTCTCTGTGGCATTGCTTTATTCCTTATTCTGGGAAAGGTAACTGATGCTGAAGAAAACTATATGGAAGCTAAAAAAGGAAACGCTTCCACAATTTTTAATGTAGAGACCAAAATGGCTGTTTGTTCTGCTGTTCCCTTATCTCCTGTTTTTCATCCTCCTATTTTCCAAACTAGATTCATGACATGCATGATGTGTTTGAACTGGCCTCTTCTGTAGCTGTGCTATTTCGCTTCTGCAAAGATAGCTTCCCTACTAGTGATGCTGCTGCCTGAGCCGAGGCTTCATTCAGTAGCTGCGTGCTGCCACCTCTTCTATGGAACTAAATTGTAAGGCTCATGTACAACATGTACAGCCTTGCTACAACTCAAAGCAAAATATGACCTTCATGAAGTTCTTATCAGCTCACTCTGTAAACTTGAGAATTTCTCATTACTTTTCAGATTACAAAAGTCTTATGAGCGAAGTTTGTGCCAAAACTTTGAGAGGTTTATGCAGCATTAATCTTCCAAGTAAGGAACAAGAACAACTCATTAATTTGTCTAGGGAAAATCTTTCTGGATCTTAATGGATCACTACTAACTGTTCTTTCTGCTAAGTACCTTTGAGCTGGAAGGAAAGGTGTTCCACAGAAGTTCTTTTCTTTCTTTTCAGCTGTCCCTTGTGGTCTTAACTGCTGATTTTGATGTTATCTTCCCCTCTTCCTATCCTTGTTGTTGAAATATATTACTGGTTACCAAGAGTTATCCCTCTAAACTTGGAAATCTAGCACTTAGAAAAATCTGTTCCCAGCCATGTCACTAGGGAACTTTCTAAGGCATGTAGAAGATGCATGCCTATCAACTGGATTTTCTCTTGAAATTAACTATCTTGATCCTCCTTGTACTTGTATATGGTCTTTGCTATGAGTAGTGTTGCGCCCTGTACTGATTTTGCTCACAGATTGCTCCAAGCCTTTTGCTAATGCTTTACACCCCTCTCCCAATAGCTTCAGACTAATTCTAGTGAGTTTTTATTTTAATTATTTTACTGCTGCCTAGCAGTAAAATAAATGACGCTACCGGTTCTATAGTATTTTTTCATGCTATCACTGCTGTACAGAGGAAGGTAGGAATACTAGATATTTGTTGGAGTTACAAAGAAAATACAGCCTCAGAAAAGGCCAAGGAGTGGGAGTAATAGATAAAGCTTTTTTCAGCAGACAGGGAGAGGTGAATGGGGGGGAGGAAGGGCATTTCATCATGAGAATCAATCATGTCAGGTGGCCATCAGTTTTAGATCTGAATGATGCTAGTTCTACTGCATCTCTTAAGATCTGTGGAAACAGCGAGGTGGCTAATTTCATAGCAGTGTCACAAAAACTTAATCTAGAATATTGATGCAGGTTGAGTTGGGAGGAAGGGGGAGGGTACTTTGTTTTCCCTCTCATTGCCTCCTTGTGTGTGTTGACAAAAATGGACAAGAATAGGCATGAAGCTAAGATTGAGACTTAGTTTTGCAGGACAGCATTTTTTAACGTCTCGATAAATTGATTTATCAGCTGAGTGTATACTGTAGATTTTTACTAGACTATGACAAGCTTTTGACAGTGATGGTACTAAACCAGCCTTTTACGAGATGGGGAAGAAACGGCTGTAAAAGTTACTATGAATAGAAGAATAAGGTCTTAATTAAACTGACTTGAATATAGACTTTCTTCTACAAACAGTACCTCACCAGTTCTGCAGCATGTGATACTGGGGGGGGGAGAAGGAGTTTTATTTAAAACAGAGCATTTACAGACCTGCCAACATGTAGATAAAACACAGGGAGCCGTGTGGATCCACTCATGAAGGAAGTATGCTGTTAGAAGTTTTTGCATCAAGACTCCTACTTGCAGAAGGAATCTGTAATGCAAGCAAAATCCTTGATCAATTCTATATTTAAAGTTAGTCAAAATAACACTTCTTACCTGAAGCTAATTTAACTATGTGGAGTAAAGAAGAGCTGCAGAACAACTAATTAAAAGAGCTATATAGGTGAGATTGGCTGGCTTTGACAATTCAAGTTTGAAAGCTTGAAATTGAATAAATACCAGGTGTTCCATCGAACCAACTGTAATTGCCTCAGTTGTGCCTCCACTCCCTGGAACTTAGCAGCTGCTAAGAAAAATTCATTTTTGTAAAAATATGGCAGTTTTTAAAAAAGATGTTATTTTCAAGCTTGAACGTTCTGTTGCTTATTCTAGAATTTAGAGCAAGTTACTGCTAGTATTAAATCCTCTTAAAGTTTGTGATATGAACGTTCCTTTGAAGTATCTGCAATCAAAAATATGGTAGCATTTTATTGATACATTGTAATGCGGTGATTGAAAATTACTTTTCTGCCAAGTTTTGCATTTAGTGCAGATGAAGAACAGATTTTGGACTAAGCAATTTTAACTTCAGAGTGTTAATGTGGGCAAAGATATTTTCTGATGCTTTTCAAGTTTCTAAGGCCCCTTAGTCACCTATTATTTTGCAGCTTCAGTCTCCTCCTGGTTTCCATCTATTTCCAACTTGACAATACTGACTCTCAGATGAAATGTTGATTCCTGACAGTGTCTAGCTTATACTATTGCCTGAATAATTTTGACTTCTTTGTTAAACCTGTTAAGTGACTAAAAGAACCAAGTAAAGTTGTTGGCCTTTAAAAGGAAACTGGAGTGAGGAAAATGATCTGTTGCGATGTCATCTGTCCTTCAGAAATATTAAAATAATTGTTTTAGCAAGCTGTCCATTATTTCTTCTCCTGTTAAAGGTGTTAACGTCTGTTACTGTAATTTTGTGGTTTGACTTCTGAAACACTGCAGAGTGTGGTGAAGTGTGCCCAGCAGTAGATCAGAATTCTCTGGCCCAGTGAACTAGCATTGGAAAGGACAGGGACTGTAAACTTCATTTTAACTGTTTGTTACGTATGTGATGTAATCTGCTGGGTGCTAATACAAATGTCTTAATTCTAATCGTGAATAACCCGATTTTTTTTCTAAATAAATATTTTTAGAATACTTTTTCCAAATTAGTCTTCTTCCTGAGCTTTGCTGACCTGCTTTTATTATTGTTTTTTTATGTATTTATTGAGGCAAACAAGTAGCTTGTTTGACCTTGCTGGCCGGTTCTGTTGATCTGTTTCACAGTTGCTGAATAAAGTAGTACAGACTGAAAAGTGACCTCTCCAAATGCGCTTTTGGGGGGCTTGCCCTTGCACACAGCACTGCTGCAGTGTCAGCTAACTAAGCCTGTTAGTATTGCAAGTCATGTCTGTCTTAACAAACCTACTTTGTGAGTCAATTAATTAATTTTTTTTCTAGGTATCTGAGCGGTGGTGCATTCAATCAATCAAAGTATTTCTGCAAACTTTGAAGTATTTCTGTCAATATTAAACCAACTGTTGAGGCCCTCCTTTCTCCCAAGTATTTTACTCAAGATAAAGTACATCATAAGGAAATAATAAATGCAGTTCTGTTCTCCTCTTTTGAGGAAAGATGTACTTAAATTATTTGTAAAGAGAACTTTCCTTTGGAGGTAGAATTCTTGCCTTTTATTCAGTAAGTGATATATAGAAAATAATCTTTCTTTGGGGAATGGAATTCTTAAGCTAAAATACCTGAACTCAGTTCTGATCTGATGATTAGAAATTGAAGATATCGTAAGTTGCAATCAACACCTGAAAAATAGCACACAGTCTTACTCTTAGGAATGCTTTGCATAGGTGGCTCCAACGTTAGAAAGTTGTTTCCATCACTTGAGTTGGGATACATCAGCCTTACTGAAGTGAGATATAAATAGTATAGAAGTCTTACCTACAGCTTTTTATCTGCTCTTGGAAAACTTGTTAGGAAAAACTAATCTTGCTAAATACTTCCTAAGTAACTTCATTAAGGTGCAAGTGAGTGATATCTCTAATGAGCTGCCCTAGGAAGCATTATGAATGTTTAATCATATGATTAGAAATGATGGCAAATGTTATGAGCAACTTGGTGATTATCTAGAGAATACCTGGTTTTGCAAAGTGCATGCTTTCTTAAAAAAAATAAATAAATAAATGAGTAACAGCAGTATTGTGCAGAAGCTATAAAAAACTTAAATATTCTTGGTACCCTATGATACCATTTAAGAATACAGTAATGTAACAAGGTGACTTTTGTTAATGTTATGGCAAGTGGTCCTATTCAAGTTGCAGCAGTTGTGGGCCTCTAATGTTATAAAGAGTTTATTCCATTGTAAGGGTTGTCTTTCCCCATCTTCCTCTTTACTTCCTGTCCCATGTTTTTAATGATTCTTTAGCATCAGCTATGAGAGAACATTGTTGCGGGTTCACCAGGAATACCAGAGGAGATGCAGTCACTAATTCTTCCAAAACTTGGTGATGAGTGTCACTCTACTTCTGCATGAGATGCAGGTTTCTAGTTTGAGTTGTCTGGAATAAACTGTTAGATAATTCTAATGGATAACTGTTGGGTAGTCTCAATTCCCTGTGTAGAGGACAATGAATGGATATGATGAACTTATCTTACTGTAAGACTTGTAAATGAGAAAGTAAACCTGCATAATATTAAACCAATGCTTTAAAGATGTTTCAAATCTTCTACTTACCTCTAAGGAGGTTACCCATTCTCTATGTAAATACTCTTGCAATTTCATGGTGTGTAGCAATTGCCATAGCCAGAAAAGTGATTGAGCGTAGCTTATAAGAGTACCAACACATCAAGGTAAATTAGCATTTGTGTTGTTAGCTCAGGGACCCAGGTTTGTGGTGAGTACTGTTTACAACATTGACACTTTCAATAGCCACTGCATGGATAACCTGTACACATGAGAAATTTTGTTGTGTTGCAAGCTTGTGTGACTTGAGACCCACTGCACCTGTTGTCTGCAGAAGGCCCAGCTATTCTGACTGTAGTTGTTAACATACCTTTTAATCCCAGTTATCTTCCTCAAAGTGAGACTGGTCTGGAGTATGTTCACAAATACTATCGGTTTCTGGAAAATGTTTGTTGTAATCTCACAGTAGTTATGTGGAAATGAGAGCCAAGTAAATGAGAGTCCATTGTGAATGAGTATCAGTGTAGAAAAGTCTTGAATTTTCATCGATGCAGGGGTGGTGTGGTTTTTTTTTTTTGGTTTAGCAAGTTACTGTCACTAACAAACCTATACCAACATCTGGAAACTATTTGTATCAGACCTTTGAAGTACTGTGATGCTAACCAGGTCAAAGTAACCTGAAACACAGAACTAGCAGGGAAAGTAAGCTTCCTACCACTTTCTGGCTAGAAGCTGCAAAGCAAAGGTCATTATTCAGGTTTCCTTATGTCTTTGAATACCTCTGATACTCAGAGCAAACTGGGCTTTTATTGCAAAGGCAGACTAATGAAAACATATATGCCTGTCTCGTTTACTCTAGCAGAAAGTAAAAAGTACAGAGGGCTTCTTTATGCAAAGGTATAACTTCCCTTTGATGAGGACATGTCAATAAAATGCAGTTCTCTGTCATTGCAGAATGATGGGACTTACTTGAGGCAGCTGTGTCAATTGTTTTTTTCTATTCCCTCTGAAGTTCACCTGCCAAATTTCCTCAGACAAAACAAGTGAATTAAAGTAGTTTTCAAAACAGCACATGCTAGCTAGTTACTAAATGTCCAGCATCTGCTGTATTTGCTTATCTGTGTATGCCTCTCTAGATATGAGATGCAGGAAGAACTTGGACTTTGAATTTTAAGAAACTGAAGAACTGAAATGAGAGGGTTGAAACAGAAAATCCATGCTGTTTCACTGCTTTCTTCTTACATTGAAGATACCTGTGGTTATAGATTCTGTTGCAGAATGCTGAAATGTTAATACAAAGTTTGGGTTAGTCTGTCTTTCAAACATCAGGCGTGAAGCATATCAAAAACTGTCCTTTCTAGTATAAGTCCACAACTCCTTGAGGGAAGCCAAGCTTCCCTAAGTATACCTCTGCTGCTGGGTTTTTACTCCAAAATCTCACAAATCTATTGCATTCCACATATAAAATGGGAATGTGTTGTTGGTTCTCCTGTGCGTTTAGATCTGAACTTTCTCATGTTTTGCAATCAAAGACTTCTGCAGTGTATCTCTTCCTGGAGACTAGTGCATTTCTGACCTCATCATGCAAAATGGTGTATACAGGAGTACTGTCAGTTTTGCCTTTCAGTGAAAAAAGGGAAAACAATTGGAGTCAAAGTAGAAAGGAAACAGTAGTCTCTCTTTTTTCATCCTGTAGTATAGCAGTTTCTAACTTTGAAATGTAATTTAAGAGCTGTGTGTGAAAGACTATGAAAAATTAATTGTTGACTTAAAAAAAAGACTATTCCAAGTCACAGAAATGTGCATGCTACATCAAACTTCAGCTTGGGTTTTCCTTTTCTATTCCTTCAGAGTATAAAATTGATAATTTAGCATTTGTTTGAAGATGAAGCGATGAGCAGAGAGATGAGGTCAAAAACTAAAGCATTAAGTGCTGATCCTGACTGCCATCTCATTTATGTCTTGAATTGATACTGAGTTTCAACAGAAAATACTAAAGCTCCTTCCCAACTGAACTGCTTTTTCACCTTGAGCTACTGAAAATTGTCACGTAGGCTGATCTTTGATAAAATGAAACAGAATGCTCTAAAAAGGGCTTGTTTGTATGGATATATTACATCTAGTCCTCTTTGGCCTTATTTTTGCAGAGGGTTAAGGAAATGCAATGGGTTCCAAAGGGAACTCTGTCTAGTCATCTCTGCTGAGCCATATTTATTAGGAAAAAAGCATGTGTGCACTGGAAGAACAGAATTCTTTGATGGAACATGCCCTCTGTACTCTAAAGAATATGTAGAAAAGCCAGTACTTGATCTGACTAAGTTCTGCTGCTAGTTCCTCTAGTGATGAAAAGCGCGGAAAATGGAGGCTTGTAGAAGCTGTGGACTTCACATGCTTGTAGATACTCAAAAACGTAGATAGATAAAACCCTGAGCAATCTGATCATAACTTGAAAGTTAGCGTTCTTTGGAGCCTGGGGCTGGGCAGACCTTCTGAGGTCCCTTCTAACCTAAATTGTTTTGTGCTGCTAATTATCCTATAGAGTGGCCTTTCCAAAATCTTAGTTATAAAGTATAGTTTAGCTCCAGTAATTCTAGAAATACACACTGTAGTGTTCTCTTCATTTTCATTTCTGAAAGTAGAAGAGTTGATATTAAAATCACTAACTTGGATGTAACTGCTTGTTTATGAAACAGCATTGATTGTTCATATTAGCTCATGTGATGTTTTTTTCTCCCCACCTCAAAAACACTAGACTTTGGGAGGGCTATATAGTAGTGAACAGTTCAGATATTCTAGAGGATGTAGAGAATAATAAACTGTAGTCCAGCACATAATCAGTATTGGAAGAAAGCCTGCTCTGCTTAGCAGCTTTCATCGTTAGCATATCCTGTCATTTCAGGTAAAAAGCAGGAAGCTGATGAATCAACTGGTGATGCTTCAGTTGAAGAAGATTCCTTTGTCAAGGTAATAAAAGTATGCATTTTTTTTAAAAAAAAAATGCAGAATATTCCAGTTGCTATTTAAGTTCAATGTTTGGCTTTATTTCAAAAAAAAAACAAACCTCCGTTTTCTCTGGACTAATTTACATGGAAATCTGGATCGTTGTTTTTTACTGTGTTCAGAGCTGTCATGCTGAAGTGTGTGAAGGTGTGGGATTTTTTTGAAGCATACTAAGTTCTTATTATGGCTGTGATACAGTATTTTGCAAAAACAGCAATTCTGGCAGTGATTTTTTTTTCAGAATATAGCTAATACTCATACCAAATATTTGTTGTTCACATCAAAAGGAAAGTGAATTGGAGACTCAAGATGCAAGTGATCAAGATGGAAATGATGAATTAAAAGACTTTAAAGAATCTGTTGAAGATGAGAACTTGAATTCTAAAGAACTTCCGTCTGCAGAAAAGAAAAGATACCACAACTTGGAGCCAGCAGAGACAACAGAAGATGTAGAAAAGGATTCTGAAAGTCAGGTACTCTTGTATTTTATGTGCATCTTTATCAGCAAAGTGCTTATTTTCTTGTCTGTACTAATGGGAAGTAAAGAACTAGTTTTTCTGCTTTGTCTTGCTTGCTTATCTCCAAAAGATAATGTGTTAGTTCTTTTTTCCTGTTTTTCTTGGCCTATATCTGAATAGTCCTGAAACAAATGTGGTATTAGTTGATAAAACTGTACCACGGTCCACAATTGAGTTCCCAAGGGGTTCTTTTCCCTTTTATTAATAATGACATACATAACCTAACACTGAAATCTAAGATGCAAGTTAGGAAAAGCACTCATTGATGTTCACTTTGAGTGTAAAATGTTTTCTGAATTAATTGAATTTCTTGACTCTGAATGTTTTTAAAGTATGTTACAAATAGCTTGCTTGCTTAGCAAGTCCTTTTTATGTTTTCATAGGAAAATGAAGGTCAAGACATAGAAGATTACACTTTTCCAAGTGTCCATGTAAGTTCCAAATCATTTGTATAAGCTGATTTTCATATCAGTTAATTCGGAAAAGATCATTTTACACTTGCTTTCTGTTCCAGTTTGCATCTTAGAGAGTCAGATACTGCTTACCTTTATTGTATTACATTATAGAAAGCTTTTTTTAGTAAGAAAAAAGTGTGTGTAAATGCAAACTCCTGTCTACAATTTAGGAGTATTCAGTGCATAGACTTAGTAAGGTATATTTTTTTAAACTCCCTTAAAAAATACTTCAGAGGGCTATGACAAATGATAACAAAGTATATAACCAAGTATATACAGCCTTCTAGATATACATCTACAACTTCTGTTTTAACTTTCTAACTTTGCCTTTGGAGAATGTTTTTGTTAATACTAACTTTCGTAACATCTTTAAGATCAGAAATTCATTCTGCGTTCCATAGAACTGACATCTGAAAAGGGACAGATTAGTAGTGTTAATGATAAATAAATACATGTTAGAATTGCTGTTTCATTTAGAAATAGTTAATGAAGGAAGTCTACCTAGTTTCAGACTTCTCTGAAGTCTGCAATCCATCATCATGAAGTCAAGCAATCCATCATCAGCTTTGAAAGAAAAAGAAACTACCTAGTTTCAGACTTCTCTGAAACTAAGTAGTTTCTTTTTCTTTCAAAGCTGATGATGGATTGCTTGCATTTTGTTGAAAGTAGTACTCAGTGTAACATCTGTTCTGGAGGTTTTAGCAGGATAAGGGACAGTTTAGAAACATCTTGTTAAGGGAAGGTGGTGTCCAGAGGGAGAAAACAGCTACACGTTGCAACCGATTGCAAGTATTGTAGATAAATACCAGTGAAGTTTAGTACAAATTTTCAGTGATTTGAAAAGGTTTGTTTTATTATCTTTTCTTTGGAAATGTTTTTATAGTTCATTAATTTACCTTCGTATGATAGAAGTTCTATGGAAAATATGAACTGTTCTACTTTAAGTTCTAAAATAGAAGACATTTAGTCTTGACTTCCTTTTCTTGCAGGATGGTGAAGATGAAGAAAATGAGAAAGGTATGTTTGAAGTTTAATAGAGTTTAAGAGGTCTTTAGCCTGGTAGACCAAGCAATTTTCTCTTGTAACTTTCAGTCTGTTTACTAATAGTAGTCTTCTCTCAAGTACTAAGTATCAGTTGTTAAAGTTCAGCACCTGGAATCATTGCAGTCATTGGGTTTATTTCGCTCTTAAGAGTTACTTTACTTTTAAGAGCTGATTACAGTACTTATCAGTTACTGTGGTGGATGTATAAAATAGTTGTAATACTATGAATCTTAACTGAATAAAAAAAACATAGTATTCAAGGACTCTGATTTTAATATACGGTAAGTCTTGATGCAAATGCTTCCAACTTGCACTGCAGTAACTGATGTTTACTTGAGTGGAAATGATACGTTCTTACACTGAACTTGAGCACCCAACATATGTATGGACCATCATATGCTTGAGTTAACTGTCACTTGGAAATACCGGTTGTATATAGAATGGTAAAACAAGTATTTGGAAACCTATGGAGTGGCTACTTTTTTTAAGCTGTGCTCATTAGTGAAACTATAGAAGGAATATAATGCATTTGGGCAAACAGACTTTCTGGACAGAAGTCTTAAGGATTCTACATATTGTGGACTAGAAAGGACATGGAACACCATCACTTTACACAAGATGGAATAAACACTGAAGTTACAGAATAAAACTGCAGACTCCTTGTTTACGAGGGACCTACAACTGAAGTATCTCTTCAGTGCAAACCCAAGAATTGTTGGAGATGCCAATGTGGGACTGAGATGGAAAATCTGTCCAGTGGATGAAGACTGAGAACCCTTCGTCTACGAACTCTGGATTAAAGGTCGATCCTCTGTCTTCTGCAGCAACCTTGTACAGCTAACTTGACTGCCAAACAACTCATGGAAAGGAAAAGCCTAAGAAAACCAGTATGGAAGACTGACTGAAATTCTCCAAGACTGTAACTCTTTTGGATTTGGGAAGTCTGGAAGTCTTAAAACCTGGAAGATTCAAAGATGGATTAATCCAAACTGTGAGCATCCAAAGCAACTATTTTCTTACGACATGCTAAATCCTAAACTGGAAAATGGATACTTCTTATGAAGAACGGGTATCTCCAGGATGGAACCATATTCTGACTCCTAATGTTTTGGTATTTGTCTCTAGAAAATGTGTTTTGCCATGAAGAATAAGTGATCCTGGGTAAAGGATTTATATTTGTGTTAATACACCTTGTGTTTTTTTCCTAACCTTCCATCAGTGCTAATAACTGGCTTTGTATTTTCTAGGTCCTATTCTAGCTTATGCATATGAAATTGTTTAAACTTCTTGTTTTGCCATATTTATTCCTGTTAAATCCTCTTAGATAAAGCAGGTTCTGGTGATGGTACACAAGAAGTATCTAAACCTCTTCCTTCAGAAGAAAGCCTAGCTGAGGCTGATCACACGGCTCATGAAGAGATGGAAGCTAACACCTCTGTGAAAGAAGCTGAGGATGATAACATATCGGTTACAATCCAGGCTGAAGATGCCATCACTCTGGATTTTGATGGTGATGACCTCCTAGAAACAGGTAAAAATGTGAAAATTACAGATTCTGAAGCAAGTAAGCCAAAGGACGGGCAGGATACCATTTCACAGAGCCTGGAGAAGGAAAGCAAGGACTATGAGATGACTGAGAACCATAAAGATGGTAAGAAGGAAGACTGCGTGAAGGGTGATCCTGTCAAGAAGGAAGCCAGAGAAAGTTCAAAGAAAGCAGAATCTGGAGACAAAGAAAAGGATACTTTGAAGAAAGGTCCCTCGTCTACTGGGGCCTCTGGTCAAGCAAAGAGGTTTGTTTTTCTATGTCAGTTCTTTACGATACTGAGTACCAGCATTCAATAAGATCACTCTACATTAAGGGGGTAGCAGCAAGAATCTTATAATTAGTATCCTATGCTCCTGCCTATAGATTTTTTTGACCGCCATAAGTTACTTTTTAAAATTCAAGATCTTCGTATAGACACTATGTCCTACTGTGATTGCATTGTCGAATTGTCAGCATTTATTTGTTTTTTTTCAAATTGACGAGTTTTTTAAATGTCCTTGTGATGATGGTAATGAACAGCTATCAGTTCTAAGAACACAAAATGAAGTCAAGTCCCCGTCCTGAAATCTGGAGAAGATTGCCATATATCCACTGAATAGAGTTGTCAGAAAATCTAGATCTTCAGGCATCCTGGGGAAAATCAGTGCAAGAATCCATAAGGGAATCATTTGTTCAAATATACAGTCTAGCCCTTTTTATTTTTATTTTTTGAAATGTTAACTTGTCTATTAGTATTAGTAGTATAAAATGCAATACTTACAAATTCTGTGTTTTCAATTTTCTTCTGATTTTTAATTTGCTTCTCTAGCTCCACTAAGGAATCTAAAGAAAGCAAGACAACATCAAAGGATGATAAAGGTAACTATTGCAAGCTAGGGTAGTATTGCCTTGGAGTAAATGCCTTCCTATTTGAGAACTTCCTTGCCATGCACTAAAATGGCTTATATAATTGAACTCATTTGTCTGTAGTAAATTATGCTGGAGGTGCAGTAGTCATTAGCTCTGTATGTGTTTGTATTTCTCCTTATATTGGATTCCTTATAAAATATTTATTCTAAGGACTCTATGGAAAATGTTCTTTTATTTCAAAACATTACTGTAAGCAAATTCTACTTAACATCTCCCAGGTGTTTGTTTTGTGAGAATTTGGTATAATTTTCAAATATGCCTACTCAACATAAACCCAAATGGTTGTGTATATATATACACAGAAAAAATGCAAAAAACACTTGCAAATACTTAAACATAACACCAACAAAATTACTTACATAGACTAATTCTAGCTCACTTCTAAATAAAATGAACTGTCAGCTACAATGTAACAGCTAGCATGCTAGCTAACAAAATTGCACTTGTGATTATTTAGTATGTTAAAGTTGGAAGCTATTTGTATACATTAAAGTTTCCTTCTGTTACCATAAAACTTGGTATTATGATGTAAAACTTCAGAGTGGAGCTCCAGTGTGTGTTAATGTCAACAGTTATACCGATGTCTCAGAGCCAAACAAATATATTCTTTGTGTCTCCTTATTCTGCCTATTAGCTCTCTGCCAAAAATCTTCGTTACAATCTCTAGCATATCACAATGGATGAATAGAACTCTACCTGATAAACGAATTTTTGAGGGGAAATCTGTGTGACAGCCATAACTGTCTTCTGTAGATGCCTGTCTGTTCATGATAGTTATACTTGAAGTTAAATAAAGATACAGCAAATCTATTTTCATGTTATGGGTGGCAAATACAATAACTGTAATAGTAACTATCATAAGGCTGTCTTAAAATACATATGCAAAGCCACTATAGTGGCTGTTTAAGGATATTCTAAGCATATTGCAGTTCATCAAGATAATTAGGATTATCAAAATAACTATTGGGATAATCCTAGATGAAAATAATGGTGGGTTTGTTACCTTTTGCTTTTAATTAACCAATGCATTGAAGGAGAACTACCTGTTAACAAGGTGGTTAAATTATCTTTTAAAGACTACATACTACCAGGTTTTTCCAACTGCTTAACTGGAGCTCTAGTTCTGGTCTTGCCTGTATGACTAGCTATAATTTACCTTAATCAGAAGCAGTTCAAACATGTAACAGGAAACAACAAGAAACTGAGTAAAATAATATAGTAGATGTTGAGAACACCTATACATGACTTCCTTGAGTTCTTAGTTCTGTGTTGCTACAGAAATGGCTAATACGTGTAAGTGGTGTTTTTTGTGTTGTTGTCTGGTGTTTTGTATTGTTGGCTTATATGGGTGTTTTTTAAAGATTTAATGTTTTTCCTGCTTTTACTAGTATTTTCCTAGTATGTGTGAAATCGTATTTGGTGGGCTACATCCAGCAGTACTTCTAAAAAGCTGCTCTGGATGGAGGGCAGATGCTTCATGAAGTTGTGGAAATCGGGCACATTCTGGGGCTAGGAAAAATAAGCTATAATGAGGATTAACTGTCTCCTCTGTGTTTACCTTTCAGTTGTCTCTCTAATATTACTAGTGTAAAGACATACTGATGAAGTATTAATGTTGGGCACTAAAAAAATCTTTTCCTTTTTGGATAGAAGTTATTTAATAAGAATCAAAAAGTTGAAGCTAAATTTACGTATCTAAATGAGGTGTAAAGCATGTTTTAAACAGAGGATTGTATGACTTTCTAGTTCTGTCTTTTGGGTATGAGTTAGCCAAGCTGTTGGTCTCAATACATGGGTGAATGAATTAAATCTTATGGCATATATTTTTTTTATATAGAAGTCTTTTCAAGAAAGGTAACCGGATAAACAGTTACTTAAAGGTAACAGGCTAAGTTTCTCTTTTCAGCAACAGTTTAGTTCAATATTGATAATACCTTTTGTTTCCTTAATTTTTTGGCTGTTTTGCAAAACTTGTTTCAGGAAGTGCAAGCAGTGTTAGTGGTAGCAGTGGAAGTTCAACTAGAAACCTGTGGGTTAGCGGACTCTCTTCCAACACAAAAGCTGCTGACTTGAAAAATCTCTTTGGCAAATATGGAAAGGTATTCCATGTGGTGTGATATTGTGTGTTGTGTGCGTCTCCTCCCCCACCCCTCCTCTATTCAGATACAGAAATTAAGTATTGATTCATTTAAACACAAGTGAGTTGAAATGTCTAACCAGTGTAATCAAAAAAAAAAAAAAAAAACCACAAAAAAACACAAAAACACAATACTTTCAGCACCTAAAATAAGAGTTTATGCTTACAGGAAGAACCATAAGTTAACTTTGTATGAAAATTGTCTTCATTTTGAGGTAAGATAGAAAATAAATGTCACTAATATGACTGGTCAGGACTGACTTTGAGCTTAACTTGTTGATTTTTTTTATTTTGGAAAATAAATAATGATGGCCATGTTCTTTTGCAACAGCTATGTATAACCATTAGCGTAAGATAATTTGCCAGTAGGTAAAATTGCAAAATAAGCAGTCTTTATAGCATCTGCTGCACTGGGAAACCTTTTCTTTTTTAAAAAAAGAGTGTTCTGAGGGCTTCTGAATGATGAAAAAAATAGGTAAAAAATAGGATAGCTTTTAATGTCTGTTCTTTCAAGGAGTCTTTTAATATTTTTATGAGCTTTGTTACATGTTGCTTAAACCAACTTATTTTTCCTGGATTTTGGTTTGGTTTAACATGGGAATTACATAGAACACTGAAAAATCCATATAAGCTGAGCATTATTCTGAAAACAGTTGTTTTCTCCTTGCTCAAAGGAGTTAACTGTTAACTGTGTGAATACATAGCACCTGTGTAAACTTATGCAGTTATAATGTTTTATCTTTGGGACTAGTTAGAAACTTCACACTGTGGCTAATAAGTATGTGTACTGATTATTGGAAATCTGATTTTCCTAATAAATTAAGGAGGTGTTTTTATTTAATGCCTTCACAGGTATTGAAACCTGAGAGTATATTTTGTTAAAATTTCTAATTCTTTGTCTGCTTTTGCTGTAGAGGTGCTTGGCAGCACCTGTATTTACTTACATTCCTTATTTAAATAAATTGGTAAATACTTAATGTCTAAATGACTATACCATTGCAGGCTGCTAGAAAGATTAAATTCTTGCATTAGAGCAAGACTAGATCAAAAAGATTAGCTCCAGAAGTTAAAGAAATTCTAACAGGGAGCAGCAACTCAAGGCTTAATGCTTTGTCAAGATGCAGGTGTCAAAGAGCTGGTTGCTGAAACTACTTAGCCGACACATTTGCTAGCTGCCTCTGAAGAATTTTCTGCCTTATTAAATTACTGCATAATAATGCTTATACCTTCCTGTAATTAATTGGCAGCAGCTGACTTTTTTGAGGGTGTTCATCCATCAGAGATGAACCACCAAATTTAGATCAGTGGTGTTTTTGTGAATAATTTTTGATGGTAATTGTCAAAAAAAGAGTTTAGGTAATGTGTGTGAGGCTTTTATTGGTCAAAACATGATGTAAGCATTAATTTGTCATGATTTTAAAATTTTCAAAAGGGTGAACTATGCTTTTAAAAATTTGCAGCATCACTCCTAGTAGAGTGTAGGTTTTTGTTTTATATATAAACTAGGGTAAAAAATACTGTTGTAATATCATCGCTTCCTTATTATAAATGTATGTCTAAAACCCTAAATTTCACCTGTTTATGCAGGTACTTGGCGCAAAGGTGGTCACAAATGCACGAAGCCCAGGGGCAAAATGTTATGGCATAGTAACCATGTCTTCAAGTACGGAAGTGGCTAGATGTATTGCACACCTTCATCGAACAGAGCTGCATGGACAACAAATTTCTGTTGAGAAAGTAGGTTTAATAAGATGCAAACTTCCTAGAATAGACCATCTTATGCAAGAATCTGTACTAACTTTTTTGTTCTTGGAAAAAATGTAGGTGAAAGGTGATCCCTCCAAAAAGGAGCTGAAGAAGGAAAGTGATGAGAAATCTGGTTCAGGTAGAAGCACGGGAGATAAGAAAACTGCATCAAGTGATAAAGCCAGCAAGTAAGAACTTCTTATGTGTCTTTTGAAGTTGTGAAAATCCTTTAAGTTGAATCTTCCTCATTGTGTTTCTGTATCTCTCCTAACAAGAACTCCATCAACCAAAAAAGAAGAAAAGAAATCTGAGAAATCTGAAAAAAAAGAAAGTAAAGAAGCCAAGAAAACAGAAGGTAAAGATGAGAAGAATGATAATGGAGCAAGTGGCCCTAATCAAGAATCCGCTAAAAAAACTGAAGAAAAGAAAAGAATAAGTATGCAATATAGCCATGTTTCCTCCTATTGAATCTGTGTGTCTGACTTATTTTGGGGGCATG
Organism: Anser brachyrhynchus; assembly: GCF_964034855.1. NCBI lineage: Eukaryota > Metazoa > Chordata > Aves > Anseriformes > Anatidae > Anser > Anser brachyrhynchus. The sequence continues at coordinate 4,696,326 of NC_137706.1, read as the reverse complement.
TTCCTGCTCGTAGTGGAAGCAAAGCAATTAAACGCCTGGCTTTTTTTTTTTAGACTCCAGTAACTTCTATTATATCTGATGTGAAAGCTTCCATATTTTATATTACTACTTAACTACAGACGTGCTGGTATGCTTCTACCAGTAACAGTTTGGTTTAGAGATTCATAAATTTCACCAAAGAAAAATCTGTAGTAGGCAAATGGAGATACGTGTTTGTTTTAAACCCCTCCTTTTTTTTCCCCCTTCACTAGGTGGTAAAAGCCCAGGTCAAGTTGTAGTTCTAGACCAAACAAAAGGAGACCAAGGCCACACTAGGACAGTTAGAAGGGGAAGATTTGAAAAAGTAAGTATCTATAGATTTGATAGAATCCTTATTTGAATTGAAGCTACCATACTGTTGATATCTGTACTGTGATGGGTCAATAAACTATCACAAACTGCTAAGCATAGATAGAAGCTCTATGTGCTTTGGGATAGATAAGTAGTTAATGATATTTGAACATAGCATCCAGAAATCTCCCTAAGGAATGAGACTTCTGAAATAACCATTGTAATCTCTATCTATAGCCACAGATATTGAGGAACAAAGAGCGTATTATTCAAGATAAAGTGAAATTCAGGGAATACAGGGGTAGAAAGGATATCTTGCCTTTTGAAAAGATGAAGGAACAGAGATTGCGAGAACACATGGTTCGATTGGAAAGAATACGACGAGCTGTTGAACTCCGAAGGTAGTAATTCAACTTTTTGCTAAAGGCTTTTTTACACATTAATTGATCAGATACTATATTTAGAAATCTAATTAGAATGTGTTCTGTCAAGCCTTTTACTCAGATGTTAAAGTCTGGGACTCTACCTAACAATATCCTTTATACAAATTAACTGACTCCAAAATTTGCTTAATCTTTTAATAGCCACATGTGTGTACACGCATAGCTTAGTGTTTGTTAGAGGGGGTGTTACTGCATGCTAGTTTGCTTTTTGAAAATATGAGAAGTTGAATAGGAGATGTGGCCAAAAATAATGATTTTTAGAGAACTATTGTATGCCTAAATGACAAATCAAGCACAATACCATCTTGTCTCTACCTAAAAGGACTAAATAGTTGGTCTGTTCTATTTGTCTCACTTTATATGGCCAAAATCTTGCAAAGGATAAAGTGACCTGTTGTTGACTGGATTTCCCTAAACAAAGGAACTCCCAGCAGGCATAAATTTTATAGTAGAAAATGCCTTTCCTGCTTCTTGTAAGCTGTTCTACAGGAAGTGGGAAGAAGAAAGCCAAATCAAGTTGTTCACATGTATACCTAACCTGTGCAAGTCAGAATTATGAATGAATATTGACAATGTTATTTTGTCTTTATTTTTGGACAGAAAGCAGTAAGTAAACTTTCGTTAGCTTGAAGCGGGCAAGAGCTAAAATAGAAAGTATTTTAAAGATCCAAATCATATTCTTTGCTAGACTGTTATCTGGTGGATAATAAACACAGCAGTATGAATGCAGCACAAAAAATAAAATAAGAATGATGATTCTTAACATAAACTTTTCTAGTATCAGTTGTCTGCTTAAATGGCTCTGCAGGATATGCTAAGGACAGTTTGGCTACTTGGGGCTAGAAGGAGTAGACTTATTAATACCAGGGCTTCTCTTAATAGTCTCCTCTCCAATAGTTTGTCAATGTCTGCCTGAGGTGATGTTAGTTTTGGATGAGAATTATTTTCAGATGAGTTTCTGCTACCTCCTTTGCTTTTTCTTTTTCAGGCGAAGAGAAATTGCGGAGAGGGAGCGTCGTGAGAGAGAACGTCTACGAATAATGCACGAACGAGAAGAATGCTTGCAGAGAGAAAGAGAACGATTAGAAATTGAAAGGCAAAAACTAGAGAGGGAAAGGATGGAACGTGAGCGTTTGGAAAGAGAGCGTGTTCGTATTGAACAGGTATTGCATTATAGTCAAACAATACAAATATGCCTATCATAATGGACTGTAACCCAGTTTGCACTTGCTATGAATTTCTCTCTTCACCCTTCCACCCAGGCCTTAAAAGAACCAATGTAAAAACAAACAATTCACAATGTAAAACAACTGTAGTCTTTTATCTTGTTTAACTTGTAAATTGATGGCAAGTTCTTGCTACTGATTATACAGTAGCTGTATGTGTCTGTCACACACACTGATACTGAAATTCACTAGGTCATTGTCCATACTAGTCTTAAGTAACTTCACTGTTTTTTTCTAGAGAACAGTGGCAGAGCGAACTTAATGAGATGCATTTCTGGGCAGTGAACGCATTAGCAACATAAGGAAGCACCTGGAGATTTTTGTACCTAATAGCCAATAGCTTTTCCAGATATAAAGAGGAAGAACACTTCCTCTTTAGAGAAGTGTTCCTTATGCTCTTTAATGCGGATGATATATATCAGACAGCCTCTAGCAGAAAACTATCAAGTATTAGGTCTGTATGCTTGCTATCTGTTTCACAGGTTTCCCTAGTAAGAGCTCGTGTTTGTGTTTTTTTTCACCCTTTCATGGTAGGAACGTCGAAAAGAAGCGGAGCGTATTGCTCGTGAAAGGGAAGAACTTCGTCGACAACAGCAACAACTTCGTTATGAACAGGAAAAGAGGAATTCTTTGAAACGTCCACGTGATGTAGATCACAGGTAATCTAATTCTCAAACCATTGTTTTAGAGTAAAAACAAACAGCTTAGTAAAAACAAACAGCTACAGCCTTCATGTCAGACCTGAAAAGGTGTTTGTGCCTGAAATGAATCTTCCTAGAAGAACTGAATTTCTGGTACGTTTTTTACATTAGGCTATGCCAAGTATGAAACAGGGTTTTGAAATAAGAGAAGCATACCATGAGTAAATTCTTCCTGTACCAAAAGAGCATAATGTAATTGTGTGCATTTGCTGAGAAAAGCTGTTCATTCTCCTTAAATGGTTGAAACATCTAGTTTCCACTTCATAAAGAATTCACATATCTGGTAAATTAATGGTTCAGAGTCAATGTGATGGCTTTTAATTTTTACTGAAGCTGACATCTATCACTTGATGTTTGAGTCACATGGCTGAGATGTTAGCCATAAAATTTACCTAACAGAGGTACAGTGGAATGTAAGTGTAAGTTCTCATGGTAGAGATAGTAGCAGAACACTAATTTCTTCATTAGGGGAGTAAAGACAGCTTCATTTGTATATATTTCAGTATCTTGCATTCTCATCATAAAGACTGTACCTGCGTACTTCTAATTAACAAGGCTGTGACACTTCCCACACTGTTCTTTCTTGAGAACACTGTTCTGAATTTTTTGCTTCTCTAGAAGGCTGCTTTGAAGGCAAAATCTTGCATGGATTCCGTTTGCATGGATGGGGCATAAAATGTTTTGTTTACTTAAACTGCCCAAGACAGTATACTGTGGCATAGATTTTTATTACTGTTTATTGATACTAACTCTTTAATTTGCAGACCAGAGTGAGGGGAGGGGGTTCTTAAGTGATTTTGTTCACTATTTAAAGAGTGACTGACTGTTAGAGGCTTTTCACGGGTTAAATACATGTCTTTAAAGCAGACAAGTAACTGGTAACTTGAACTGTTTTCTGTTAGGCCATGATTTGGATATATGTAACTGATAAGGATTCATTTGCTTCTCTTAAAGGAGAGATGATCCTTACTGGAATGAGAATAAGAAGATGGCTCTTGATACAGATGCACGTTTTAGTCATGGTTCAGATTACAGTCGCCAGCAGAACAGGTTTAATGATTTTGATCACAGAGAACGGGGACGATATCCAGAAGGTTCTTCCGTTCCATCATCTTCTTTTGATAGGTAAGTTCAAGTAATAGGGCAGGTATTTACCTGCCAACATCTCTCCTGATTTCACTTTTTACTACTCAAAATTTAAAGTCGTGCTAAAAGCATTATGCAATAAATGCATAGAATTGCAATAGAATTGCAGTAGTTTCCTGAAATGATTTTGGGACTTGCCCTTTATAGCATAAAATCTAATCTGCTTTTCTCTGGCGACATCAAATTAGCTGACTGGTGGTCTTTTTTTCATGACACTTCAAAAGAAATTTTGCAATTACTCCTCCTTCAATGTCTAGTCATAAGTGGGTTCCAATGGATTAGATCTGTTGTGCTTGGTAAATTCATCTTAGGAAATAAGGCTAAAAGCAACTGACCTAATGAGAATTAAGAAGACTTGCATGAGTCACACTGGCTAGAGTCTGTGCAACTCTGCAGTAGATACTGACTTCAGAACCAACTTAAAGTTTCCATTAAATATTTCCAATAACCAGTTAATTTAAGACCACATAGCTGTGACTTCTGTACTTCAACTTCTATGCTGCATTGTACATGAAATATATTTTCTAGCTGACTTAAGAAATAGAAATCTAGCATTCCCTGTGCTTCATACTAGGAAGGTAAAAGGGAGGTCCTGTATTTGTTGAAAAATTCTTGCCAAAACTAAGCAGACAAATCCATTAAAAAATGTTATGCTGGATTTAAGAACTCAAGCTCAAAAGGACAACTGTAAAAATAAATATAACTTGGTGTGGGAAGGGCCTTGAGATATGGACCACATAGATTTACATTTGAAAATACTGTTAATACTTATGAATATTTTCTAACCCTTGTGCTTAGATGTATGGAGAAATGCGAGTAATGGGAAACAATCAAATTACTTTTTCCTACTTTAACAACTTAGGCGAGAACGTTTTGTAAATCAAGGTGAAGCAAAGAAGACTCGCCCAACAGCCCGAAGAGAAGAGCCAGGGTTTGAGAGATATCCTAAGAACTTCAGTGACTCTAGAAGAAACGAACCACCACAACCAAGAAGTGAACTTCGAGATACAGACAGACGGGAAGTGCGAGGAGACAGAGATGAAAGAAGAACAGTGATAATTCATGACAGACCTGAAATACCACATGGTCGACATCCAAGAGAGACTGGTTCAAATCCACCTAGGCAAACAAATTGGAAGAGTGAGGGAAGCATAAGCACAGATAAACGGGATGGCAGGTGAGCTTGCTGGATAACAAAGAAGTTAGTGACAGTACTGATTCTTGTAGAATCTATCCATAGTAATAATTCCTCAGGAACTGATGTGTAAAGAGAACAGATCCCATCCTAAAGAGTGGCAAAGTCACCTTCCAGAAAGATTAGGAAAAAACTGTGTCAGCTGTCAAGTATGCTAAACCTCATCTATAAACTTGATGCTGACTCCCAGCAATTTATTCCTAATTATGCATGGCAACATATAGTAAGGAGGCTATCTATGTAAGACTGCTGATATAAACTAATAGATGCAAGCTTTAATTATTTAAAGAGCTATATCGATTTAAAAGGATGTTTCTAAGAAGCTAACTGCAAGTTGCTAGGAAACTAAAAACCACAAGTCGATATGTAAAGTCTATACGTACTATGATTTGGTACCAATTCTACTATACTGAAACCAGAATTTTGATGAAAGCAATTTTTACAGAGGTGAGAGGCCAGACCGATCAGGAAGAGAAGTGTCTGGACATGTGAGAGGTGCACCTCCTGGTAGCCGTAGCAGTGCTTCTGGGTATGGAGGCAGGGAAGGAGAACGAGGCGTGATGGGAGAAAGAGGAGGTGGAGGACAAGTAAGTCACTTCTTTCTGTTTGGGGTTGGAGAATACAAAATAATACTGGAAGAATAAGCTGACCATATTCTTTGATTCTACATAGCATCACATAAATCATAACAAGCATTCTGACTAATTTCAAGTTACTTTTCTTATTTTAAAGGATGCATGTGTCTTGCTTTTTTTAATAAGCCAATAAATCTGCAGAAAACACAGTACTTATGTCAAGCATCTTTAAGGTGGAGCAGAACAATAGGTGAATGAGTTGCTGATCAGACTTCTAACTTGTCATTCTGCTTTTGGGGTCTTAATCTTATGGGTCTTAATCTTACAGTGCATGTTACTTCTAGTGCAGCTTGTCACTGTAAGCTATAGCATACTACTCACCAAAAAAACATTCTGCATCACTTGTTTTTAAAGCCTACAGACTAAATGCTCCATGCTACTAGATCCTGAAGCATTTTTTTCCTCTTTCTGTGTGTTTATATATATACATGGAATGTGCTTGTCAGTGATTGAGAGATTAGCCCAGAACTGGCAGTAAAGTATGAGCTCATGGAACTTCATTCCCTGGGCACCCATGCACTCGTTACTGCAAAATTATTCCATTTTATTATCTAGAGTTATTTTATCAAGACTTCATGGATTGGGTAGCTGCTTACGGACTAAAGTCTTAAAAACTACTTGATTTTTGAATAGTATTAACGGAGACCTTTATTGAAAAGCTAACTTTGTGTTTGATGATGAAAAATGCCTTTCTGAAAATGATTCATTTTCTTGCTAGCACTATAACGAGGACAGACATGTTGTTGAACGCCATAGTCGTGAAACTGGACCAAGGAAAGAATGGCATGGACCTAGTTCTCAAGGAAGTGGGTATCATGACACAAGGAGAATGGGAGATGGCCGTGGAGGAGGTGGCATGATGTCTCCACACACAAGGTACAGAAAATATTCCTTCTTCTCACTCCCCTCCGATCCCTCAAAGCTCTTGTTATGTTTAGGAAGTGTAATAGTCTTGGTACAATCAGTGTTACTTTCTGTGGATAGCTTGCTGCTGTATATCATATATAATCCTTCTTTCCATGCCAGCTTCTGGTTCCACAGTTCCTGTATTGCTAGTGGTAGTGCTGTTAAAGCCTTTCCTTGTGTGGTTTCAAGTCTTTTGAGACTTGAGTTTAACAGTTAGGTAATATGATAAATGTTTTTACCTGTATGCCCAGAGTATAGATACTTTTGATAACTCTTTTTTTTTTTGACACCTTTGTTTCCAGTAATTCTTCACCAATTAATAGAGTTGTACAGATCACAGGGAATTCCATGCAGAGGGGAAGTGGCTCAGGATTTAAGCCGTTTAAAGGTGGACCTCCACGAAGATTCTAAGATCTACAGCTGCTTGGTTTCAAGATAACTTATTGAAATCTCTTGTAAACTTTCTTTGATTAAAAACAGGAAATCTTGTCTGGAAGTCCTGGTTAAATTTTTTTAATTTAACATGATTACTTTCCTCTCAATTTTGGAGGCATTTTAATAGTTACGTTGTAATTTTGGATAGTTTTTGTGTATCTTTGATAAGCATTTTCCTTGAGGCACTACAGCTGTATAAAAACAAATTGGAACCAAAATATTTGTTAATCCTGTACAAAAAGAGTAGTTTGCAGCTGTGTGCTAGTAGTTTGATTTACCAACATTAGCTCTGTGGTGTCATGCTTTAAAGTTAGCTACTTATCACACCATCATACACAACTATAACCTCCATTTTGAAGGTTATCCAGGCTATTCTCTCTGCTTTCTAATTTGTAGAGAAATACGATTGTTCTTTCATTACCGGGTATTATGTAACCTATTTTTGCAGAAGGTACTGTTACATTGAGTGCATTATGTGTATTCTTGCAAATGTATTCTTTTGAAATAAACCTTCATATTCTGTATAGCTTCTAGTAAGTCTCTGAAAGAGTCTTTTGGGAAGGAAGAGAATATTAAACTGACATGTTAGTATAGCAAATCAAAAAGTATTGACAAACCCTTCTGAATAGCATGAGTGTTTAACGTTCCCAAACCATTCTGTTGTAATGAAGACAGTGTCAAGCTGCAGCTGTACTATATCATAACAATTCAGTTTCTAATTGGCAAAAAAAAAGCTTTACAAAAGATGTTTTACTTATCCTTAAAGCATGCCTATTTTTAAATAGAGATCGACCCCAACATACACATATTATATAGGAATATATATTTAATAAAGGAGTAACTAATCATACAGTAAGACCTCCCCTACTACTTAGTACTAGCTCTTCTAGAGAACATAGCTAAAGAGCACAGGAGATTACAATTACAAGTCTACCAACAAAAATGTTTGCTTCAAAGTGCAACTAAAATGTTTGGCTGCTCAAATTTCTTCTAACACTAAGTGGTCTGTAGTCTTGCGCAAATAAGCAGATACCTTTTTTGAGGTATACTTTTCAACCCAAACCATAGTTTGAAAATGCTCTTAAGTACGCTTCTTGTACAATAGAGAAACTTTCATGAAGAGCTTTCATACGTGCATTCAGTAGCACGTGATTTAACAAAATTAACAGCTAAGAGACAACAGGATCTTTGTATTTCATACAAATACATGTTATCTTACCATTACTGTGACTTGAGTAGACGGAGTCCTAGAGGTACTGACTATTGATTACCTTATTCTGGTGGATTATAAAGGGCTTTAAGAATAGTATGATTTCCAACATCTACGTAGCCAAAATACAGTAGTTTTATATGAACATCATGTAACTGACTGTAAAAAGCTTTTACCTTCATTGCCTCCTTAACTATTATTAAATTGAAAACAGAAGTGCCTTTAATAGCACCAGAAAGATTAGTACCAAAAAAATACTGAACTCTCAGGGGAGGCCTAAAGAACTATTTATAGACTTCTGCTTTTTCTGTATAGCAAAGCTCTGATAGAATGTTACCCTTAATAGGGCCTGGATAGTTTATTTTAATCTGGATTACTAACACTGAATTATAGTGGTTGAGGAGTCCTAAATACACAGTGTTGGTTAGGTATACCAACAATTGCTCATTTGTGTGGTGTCAAGCAGGATGTATTTTTCTTTTGTTTAATGTTGAATGGTTTGGGGCTCAGTCAAGAAAGGTTTAACCTATCAGCAGTATTAGGTACAAGACACCTCTGTTACCTGGTCAGCATGAGCATATAATTACAACGTAGGCGTTTAACAAGTTAAAAGCCAATTAATCCACTACACTGAATTGTACTCAAGAGTTTATAAAGAAGTATTTGAATAAAGGCTGAAAGCCTTTATTGGTCCAGACTGTCTTTTATCTTCTTTTAGAGAAGCATCAAGTTCAGTTACAGATCATGCTCAGTTACAGTCTGCTGTATGGAAAAACTTAAGTATCTTGAATGTTCCAGAGGAATGAAATAAAGTGAGTTAAATTTTTCTGGTAAGTAAACTTTCAGGAAAGATGGGAACAGAGAGAAACCTGGTACAACAGTATTTTCTATAAGTAATGCTTTGTGAATATTCAAAAGTAGCAAATACATTTCAGCAAAAGAAATACGCCATTTTAGCAAGTGTGCCAAGACACCTTTCTCTAATAAAGTTATCTTGGTGATTTAATACATCTTCATCTCTTACTAATTTGAACTTCTTGATTTTTTTCCCTAAGATTTTTTTGCAGCAGATTCTAATAAGAGAAAGTACAAATCAACAGGTTAGAGGATGTTTAAAAACAAGCAATTTGACAGTAATCCATGCTTTTAAGTGACAATATACAAAATATTTGCTGTAGGATAGCTGATAGATCACAGGGGAAATATGAAAGTTAATAGTCTTAGAAGACAAAGCCACAGGCAGTCATAAAAATAAAACCAGAGTTGTATCGTACCTGAAGTAAATAGGTCTAGATGTGCATTTCAACTGTTAAAGGCGTTAACAATAATTCTTGGCATTTTTTTGCTTAATTAAAAGAAAATGTGCATATGTAGATATTTCACTTGAATAAAAATAAGTGAAAGTACTGAAACAGGAGTAATGGGATAAATCTAACTGAAAACAAATTACCAGAAACTTTGAGTTTATAGAGTATTTAGATCAATTGAAATCTATTCTTTCCTTCTCCAGTCTTTTTTATTTCATCCAACCGTTGTTATTATGAAAGAGTTTAGATGCTTAAATGAAATGTTTATTTCACTTTGCTCAAATTTTTTCACAGATGATGACTTTCAGAGGACTATTAACCAAAATAAATCTCAGAAGGGTAAAGACCTTAGACTATAGAGGTTGATAATCAGACTTCTTTTTAAAGATACCAGAATTTAGCAACGTTTCTTGTACAAAAAAAAAAAAAACAACAACAAAAAGGGGTATTAAAATACAGAATTAGACTTCTCTGAAAATGATCTAAGTGTTCAAAAGTATTTTAACAGTTTACAAGGAAAGTGTCAATTCCTTATAGTCTTTAAAAACATTAATACAATATAAACAATTAAGGCCTTTAAAACACAAAACATTCAGTAGTTGATCTTGTACATGCCATTACAATTAGCATCATAATGAAAAGGATTTCCATCATACACTTTGGTACAAATGATACTGCAGGACTAGATTTAATCATGTCATGCTTCTAAAACACAGGTTTTAGAATTTTAATTTTTCCATTTGCTAGTAAATCTATAGTAGCTGCTATTACCTTTTTAATATGTATTTCCTGTTAAAACTAGATTTGGAGATACAAGATAAGCTTTAGGTGATTAACAGGCTTACAACTCAACTTTTGATTTATCGCAGCTGAGCAATTGCATGATTCTGGTGGGTCTAAGCATATCATCTTGAACACATTACTGATCTGCTTCAATAAGCAAATCTTTTTGAACTTCTCTAAAATAACTTCTAGTTTTAAATTTCCTGGTAATACTATTCAGACAGTTAATATGGCAAATATTTGTCAATGCTGGAGAGTGAGGGGCAATTTCTGTATGACTCATTTGAATTTCATCAGTTTGTTTCAAATGTAGTTAACTTCAAGCTTACATATGTTAAAGGTGATTATCAAAGGTTGTACGTATAATAGCTATGCATCTGTTCACTTGATAAGAGATTGACAAGATTTAGGAAAACTTTGATAAGAACTTCTTTAATTGAAAGTTGTAATAAGAAAGATGAACCAAAAACATGTCACTCAACAGGAAAGATGTATCACTTAATGGGGGGCTGGGGAGAACATACACTGATAGTATTTTTCACTGCCTTATGAAGAAAGTAGCTGTAATCATCTCTTATAATGTATTCATATTGTGACTTTTTTTAATGTAAGATCTAGTACTGAGCAGGTAGCAACAGATTTAGAAGTTATTTTTATAGAAAATGACAAGATACTTTTTGTATTAAGTATTACTAACAAATTTATTGAGTCTCGACCTGTAAACTGTGATTATACACTGCAGAAATATCAGTATAGGAGAAAAAAGGTACAAGAAGGGAATATTTGTCAAATGTGGTCTGATAGCAATCTGGGAACAACTATTAAGTGCTTTCATTTTGCAAGTACAAACTGTACCAAAAGCACAGTCCTGCTTATTTAATGAATGTCTATACTGTAATTATTTGACTAGTCACAGTTTAGCATAACGTAACAGCACTGGCCATTTCAAGAGTTAGCCAAGTATAGGTGGAGAAACACTTGCTACCTATGGTCCCTTTTTTTAATGGATTCTTAAAAGGTCAAGCTCAAAGAGAAAGCATGTAAGAAATCCAGAAATGCAAGCATACTGATGTCAACTTATATGAAATATGAACATGTAATTATTATGACTGTTTGAGATAAAAATGCAAATTGCTGAAAAAAGTAATTTAAAAAGTCACAGGTAGGTTCATTGGTTCGCTGTATCTATCTACAATAGTCTAATACAATCAGCTATTAAATTTTTTACAAGTGAAAGCAGAATTTTGTTTCCAAAGCAGTAATTTTCTTCCTACAGTAAATACAACTCAATTGTAAAGTCTAACAAGGCTGCAATTGGCCAAAAAAAGCATACTGTTCATTATTCCCCTCATATACAACCTGTTTTAAAGCTTTCAATCTAAAGAACTTCACCAAAACCCAACTGTATATTATACAGCAATTTATACAGCACTTTCTGGTTCTGGTAAACCTGCAATAATAAAACCCTTAAAATTAAGAGACCAGTTGTTGCCCTGGCACCAAAATACTGAAGAGAAACTAAAGTTGTCTTGGAAATAGGCATAAAATGCTGAATGTGCATGCTTTGTACAAAGCTATAAGACATGGTTACATTTAAAACTGAGCTTGTTTTTGTTGAAAAAAATGCAAAGGATAATCTAACAGTAGTTTACCTTGAAAAAAATTGGATTCCTTATTTTGTCCAAGATTTTTCAAAAATTTAATAAATTAAATGACTGGCTTGCATAAGCCTATACCGAAATGCCATGTTTTAATTTCTTTCTCATGCCTGTGTGTTGTAGTATGAGGTTGGATTGGACAGACATTTAATTTAAAAAAAATTAGGACAAGTGATAGTAGCATTGCAATACTGCTCAGGAAGTTTTGAAGTATACTAACACATAATTTAGCCACCACTAGTTACTATAAGATAGCCCTGAACTGTTAGCTGTAGGAATGCACAGTAGAAACCATAGTTGAAAAAAGAATTTATCGTTATATTATTTAGAAATAAATCTGTTCCTAACATTTATTAAATTCTTCCAGTGAAATTTCTAGAGCATACATAGGCTTGTTACTGATGTAGCAGTTTGTTAGTTCTAGAAGGTGATTGCAGCATATATAGGTAATTACAGCATTCTTATACAAAATCAAATACATATTTTTAAATACTACGTTCCCTATAAACATACTACAAAAGAAGAAAAATATGCGTTAAATCATTACATTTCTTATTCAGAAATTTTTATGCATTGTTTAATACCCCAAGACTGAAAAATCCAGTATTACAAAGAACATTTCAAGGTAGTTTCAAAGCCTATTAGAAAAGCAGTCATCTAATTCTCTAATTCTTTCACAGCAAGGAATTGCAACTATAGCATAGACTGAAATAATCATACTAGCTCTATTATAGCTGGTACATGTAATAAATTATGGACTTATGACAGTTACATACTCGGAATAGACATATTATTACACAGTGAAGCCCCTATTGTCATGTTCCCCATATTGATTCAGTACTATTAGTACTGAGCTCTGGATTCTGCTACAGAGAATCCGAGTTTGTGTGAGCTAAAGGCACTGTCTCATGAGACACCGGTAGATCACTTCCCAAAATTTATGAGCTTCACAGTATGTATCATAAACTGGGTGGGACCTAAATTGAAATTAGGTTAACACTATGTTAACTTTCTCAAAAGATTAATTAAAGAAATAAACTTACAAAAGATCTTATGTCCCTACCTACTACCAAGATTTATATGCATTTGGCTTAGTGTTTGACTATAGCAGACAATGACATTTCACTCACTTTTGGCCCCAGCAAGACTGTAGCAAGACCCCTACCTGGTTCCTTAAATGTGTGACTCAACTAGTGTTGAAAGCACTGGGTGCCCTATTTCATGTTTTATCAACACATTTAGAGAAACAGATTCCTTTATTTTCATATTGGTACAGCAAATTATTTTTAAAGTATACTGTTTAAACTAAGTTTGTACTTTTGAGCACTGAAGCTCATCTGAAATATTCCTATGGATTTCCCAAACGTGACAACATTTCGTTGAAAATTCTTTGTGTCGAGCAGGCAAACATGGTATTTTGACTTCTAAAGACAATTAACTAATGTTTATATTTCTTAGCCTCAAAGCACAATGAATTGTTCACTTCAACATATGAATTTTCTCTATGAGCACAAATAATCCTACAAACCAGAAGAGTAACTTTAAAGGCAGTAAAGAACTTTAATGTTTCAGCAAGTTCTCCAGAGGTAACTCTCCAAGTAAAGAAAGAGCTCAGTGACAAAGCTGACATAATGACCAAAATTAAACAGTAGACAACTGACATTTATTAAAAATGTTCTGAGTTTTTAAGAGGGTCAGAACAGCTAGTCTTAACCTAGAAGCATTATGAGAGTGAAGAAGAAGATGTACAGAGACAGACACTGCCAACCCATTACAAAACATGTATGCTGGTCATTACTTAGAATCATAGAATGGCCTCAGTTGAAAAGGACCTCAAAGATCATCTAGTTTCAATGCCCCTGCTCTGGGTAGGGTTGCCAACCACTAGAGCAGGCTGCCTAGAGCTGCATTAAGCCTGGCCTTACTTAGGTGAGGTTTGGCCAGTACATGCTATGGCTACAGCTATTTATTATGCTACAGCATAATAAATGCTGCATAAAGCATATTTACTATGCTACAGCATAATAAATTAGGGCAGTGAGGCACTGGCACAGGTTGCCCAGAGAAGCTGTGGGTGCCCCATCCCTGGAAGTGTTCAAGGTCAGGCTGGATGGGGCTTTGAGCAGCCTGGTCTGGTGGAAGATGTCCCTTCCCGTGGCAGAGGGTTGGAATTAGATGATCTCAAAGGTCCCTTCCAACCCAAACCATTCTGATTGTATGAAAATTGAGGACAAATCCCTAGACAATCTCAAGAAACGTAGGCAGCATAGAGGCCTTTTATATTCCAGCCTCTTCTCTACATTTCTCCACCACACTTCTTCTACTTCAGAGGAAGAGACAGTTGAGCTTAAATACATTGCTTTTCTACTGGACAACTGTAAGAACAAGCTGTTAACAAGGAGGAGTATGTGGAAACACTATGGAAATTAACATCAAATAGATTTCTGTTTAGATGAATTTGGATGAGTGTCATTCATCTCACCAAAACTTCGCATTCAAAATAACACTGCTACCAGTCTAGTGCTGGTTATGCTTAAAAGACTGTTAAGTAACTGCACTAAATCAAGAAATAAAATGCCTATGTTTAAGTTGCTGCATTGACATTTGTTGTCATTGGACTATATGAACACTTTTCAATGTCAGATTTTTTTTTCCTTTTACCAAGGTCTTACTCTCACAGCACGGATGGAGAAATAAGAGCATTATAGTGCAACCAAACTAAGGCTTTTTATTTTTGCATTTTCCTTATATGCTTTCTATCAAGAACACCAATTAACTTGCATTTGCTGACTTATCTGCTGCTTAAGATTACATAAAAGTAGACTTCTTAAGGTTGTAAAATGAATACAGTTCTTAATTCATTATGTTGTATTTAAAGATCTACTTTGTATAAACTTCAGTGATCAATCATGATAAGCATCCTAATAGTAAAAAAAAAAAAAAAAAAAGCTAATCTAAGCATAAGCAATAAAGCTGATCTAAGCATAAGCAATAAGTTAGCTTTGGCTTATAGATCTATTGTAGCAGGAAAGAAGAACAGTTAAAAGTATATCAGCTTCACATTTTACTTTAGTATTTCCTGCTGAATACACCAGAAGATCCAATTTCATAAAGTCGAATTGCCTTTTATTACATACTGGAAAAAAATTTCACAAACTTGTGTGTACAAGTTTGAAGAAACATTTGACAATAATGTGAAGTATCAAGCAAGTGCATAGACTGACTGGCAATTCAATGCAAGTGTATACAGAAGAGCATATGGTTCACTTTCAACTTGTGTGTCTGTGATCCACAAGAAGAGCTCTGTAAAGACAATCTGAACATATACTTTATTCTATTAAGTAGATGGCTTGCTACAAAATTTTTTTTTGCATTGTGTTTAAGTGACTTTTCAGGAATGCTAATTTCTTCTCATGTTACAGCCTTATTTGGATCTGCTTTGTTGGGCTTCAGATTACACATAAATGTAACTTAAGTGGTAGATTTGAGCATTTACAAAGTGCCTTTTAGAAAGACATTTAACACTATGGCAGTGCTTGTAGCTTTATTTCACGACTGTAATGCAACAACAAAAAATTCTATGATTCTGTCTTTTGTGCTAGCTTTTATCTAGTGGAAAACAAAGTTCTACTCTACTTTGCTGACACTTTCATATACGTTACGTAGGTATTTGTAGCACGTGCATGCTAAATTGTATAAACAGATTTAAAATATAAATCTGTACCTTTTGCCAGAAAGAGATTTGAAAAAAAGACTGTAATTGAAGTAAATAGAGCCAGAAGTATGTATCATCGTACTAGTGCTCCCTGATTACTTTGACATTGTTTTCCAAGTTCACTACTACAGATAAAAGCAGTCCTATTCAGTTTTTGATATTTTATATTTTGATATTTTTGATATTTTATATATTGATATTTTTTCAGTTTCAGATATTTTATACACCAACTGTGACAGTTACTTTTGAAATGGTTAGTTGTAGTGGGGCGTTAATTAATCTTCCAGGCATACTTCATATTGGATATTAAAAAGCTCACCTGCTTATAACTTTTGCCACTATCAAGCTCAACCCATGCAGAACAATGCCCTAAATTTTAGGAATTCTTTATCTTTTTTTTCCCCCAAAGCTCCAAGATGTGGAAAGAAAAAAAAGGATATAAACAGAAAACTGTTTGAATAGCATGCCTGCCATCTCAAATAACCTGAAAACCTTACCCTGTTATTGAAAGGGAAACTGAATTACTGGGGAGTCCAGACTTTGTGATGAGCACTGACATTTAACTTTTCTTCCATTGTGACCAAATAACATTACCATCACTACAGTATATTAGATTTCAGACACATCTGTCTGAAAGTTGAAATGCTACATGAATTGTTCTAATACGAGCAAGTATCTCAGGCAAAAAGATACTCTGAATAGCCACAATGCCTGCTCAAGTTAAAGTTTAAAAAATAATAATTTAAATTGTCAATACTGCAATACTGTCAGTGAAAAATAATAAGATAACAAACACTTAGCTCGACATATTTATTTTTCAAGGGCAATAAATAAATGTAAATACACAAATTTGGAAAAAATCTTATTAACAGAATGTTTTTAAACAACATTCTGGCTTAAAGTCTTTGTTATTGACACTATTGAAATATATTCTGATTTGATTAAAGTAGACAAGTCATTATGTTGGTGATCCTCCATCACATTAGTTTGAAGAAGTTAGGCTGCTGCAAAGGAAAAAAGAGGTCAACCTTTGCTTTGACCTAGAAAGTTAACTCAACTGCATACATTATGTGTTAAAATGACTTTTCTGGGTATGACTTTACTGAAGAATATAGAGAAATCTTTACATTTACAATTTGTATATTAGATAGCTACCATTCATAACTTTGTTATTATAAAAAAGTGTAACAAAATTGAAAAACAAAAGAAAAAATTGTCATGGAAGAAAAAGGTGATATAAACTGGCCCTTCAGTTAGTAAGACATTCTTCCTTTACAAGTCTAACTTTCCTTCTAAGTTCATAACAGATTTTATGTAATTACTGGTTGCCATCACCGCAGCAGGTCTGCCTAAAGCAACTGTAAAGCAGCTTTTTACCTGTGGACTTGTGTTTAAACACCCACTCTCTTACAGACGTTCTTCAAACACCTGAAACCAGGAATGTCATATTCTATTCAGCTGCCTTAGCTGTCCTAGACTATTGTATACTAATGCACTTACCCAGGCCTAGAGCATGAATCATAACTTGTCCAGGAGAAGCAGCCTTTTTCAAAAGTGTCTACAAATTGTGAAATACAAATCTTATCAAAAAGGTTCAGCAAGAAGGTAATTCTTATTGACTTAATGGAAATGGAGGAGGATTTGCGGTTCCCTCATAATTCAGTGAATATTCCGTTTCTGTATGCTATAAATACTGTAAGATGCAACATGTTTATTTGGTTCCCATAAATTAGAAAATTGTTTCCAAAAATACTAAATTAGTGATTTAAAACACAAAATATTACACCTGACCACCTTCCTAGACAATCTCAGAGAACAGCCTAGCTTTTCTCTCACCCTTTGGAAGTGTGCTTTTTAAAGATATATGACCTAGAAACAAAAAAGTGTGTATTTAATTACAGTACACTTGCTTAAATATGCAAGTGGACATGTTAAAGGTACTTCTGGGAAAAAAAGGCAGACAGTTATTTTAACTCTGCATTCTTAGAATAAGGATTATTATAGACCTTAGTTTCCTCTCATCATTCGCCTATCATACAGAGAGGTCAATAAATAAAAAATTATCTGGTCCAGTTTACCTACAAGAGGAAAAAAATACTAAAAGAAAAAAACATTACCTATAAAATCACTTGTTTAACCCTGATAACATCTGAGTTGCCATACCCAGTTTATAACTGCAAGAAAAGCAAACAATATTCATCTTGCTCATTAATAAATGCCCCATTTTCTATGACAATTTTTGTATAATCAAGTCATATATTTTTGGGGCAAGAAAGCTGGCCAGGGGGTGCAACAAGAGCACTAATGCAGTATAAATCTGGGTTCAAAAAAAAAAATGTACTAAATCCAGAAGCGAGAATATCTGGACACATTGAGGAGGCAGTGCCCATCTGTTATTTGGGCTCTTGTGTTATGGAGACTATACCCAACCTAAGATATAGTTTCTTATCATTAAAGTAACACAGGATTCTGTTGTGCTAGTGTACAGACTTCAGGAAAAAAGTCTTACACAAAACCAATTACCTCCTTTGTTTAGAGCAGAAGATAAAATAGCTTACTAACTGATGTAATAAGTAATGGATGTCACTATGACACAAAACTTGCCATGATCTGTGTGTTCAGCTACAAGGTGCAGTACAACTTATGACTAACTCAAAGCACAGCCGCATCCAACTGTGATTTGGAATTCCATCTCAAGCAGCACACACTATGACTTTGAAGAAAGTCTGCATGATTGTAACAAAGTCACCCATCCTCTCCTGAAACGTGAACAAAATCCGTGGGGTAATCAGGCACAGGCGGCATGTAACGGGTTTGTCTTCCTTTTTACTCCTTGCTTTTGCTTCTGAGGACATGCACTTGGCTCCAGAATAAATCCGTTTTCTGTTACAAGAGAACACAGCTATTCTTCTCTTTTTCTCTCTCTTTCTCTCGAGGCTCTTTACGTTTGCGTTCATTGCTCCCAGATTGTCTTCCACTTGCTAAAGAAGGAGCACCTTGCACCTGCTATGTAGAAAAAAAATAGCATTTTGAATAAAACAAGCAAAAGTTATTGTAGATGTAAAAATTTGTAGTGTTATTTAGTTTAAAGTACACAGAAGTTCAGCTTTAACGCAAACAGCAGAATTCTGGTAGAAGGTATTTCAGTGAAAATTTTCCAAAACCTCCATGCAAACTTATTTCTGAAAAACAAAATTAACTGAAAATATATTTAAAGTCCTATGAGTCTCTTCTATTGTGTTCACGTATTTTATTATTGAAGCAACTGATCTGAATTTGTCTTCAAACATTTTCTGGCACTACTATATTTACTGTACCTTTTTTTTCAAATTTCTTTTTATAAGAACATAATCCACATTTCAGAAGTTGTGAGTGAAAGTATGGTTTTTGACAGCTGAAATGCGGTAAAGCAGACTTTTTTCTGACTAGGAAGTGCTTAAGAACTTGGTGAGTTGTAGACAGAAGGCAACAGAAGGTTTGTACATTCGCCATCTATTCTGGCTACTATTCATTCATAGCTGCAAAAGAGGATGCTGTTAAGTCTTGGAAAGAACTGAGGAACCTGCTTAACAACTTTTTGCAACCAGGAGAAATTAAATCCCCTTTCACTCTGTTCACGTCTTTGTCTTAGAAGTAGTTACCGATGATTGTATGTAAGCAATAAGCAGCAGAAATAACAGAATTTGGAACCATCGAAATTTCTTGTTTCACTTTTAACAACTGTGTCCATTAAGGGTTCTGAACTGACACAGGCAATCCAAAGACTTTGCCTTCACACAGATTGCTTTTATTTACAAATATGTGGAGCGTGTGTGTGTTTTGAAAGTCTCCAGCAGGAAAGAACCCCCTGAATCCGGGACAACTTAAATATTGCCTCTGGCATACAAAAATCAGTTATATGGCAACTTCTTATATACATGTGCATGAATCATATTTTCCACGCATTCTGATCACAACTGCTTTTTAAGGGGGAGCAGAGAAGGCATACCAGCAGTAGCTGTTAATTTCAGGATGAACAGGACAAAATAGATTCACAAAGTATCATGACTGAAACATGTAGAAAGGTAAAACCACAAACTTCCACAACACAAAACAAAGACAATTTTGACTACTGTTGAAAAGCTCCTATTTGAATGCTATTTTGCAATTAATGTAAAATATTTTTAATGCAATCTTTGCAATCTTAAGTAGTAACTCATCCCATCACTCCAACTTACACAGTATAAATGAAACTTTGATTTAGGTTAGACATGCTTTGAAGTATTTAAGTGCCAGCAACTGTCATATCTGCATGCATACTGCAAAAGTTGTAGCGCTATTTGTTAAGATTCCTATATTCATCTTGTTACTTGCTGTTTATAATGTAAACAGCATCAGTCTTAACTGTCTGAAACATTTACAAACGTAGATGTGTGTGTTAAGTATTAAGTTAATACTCACTAAAACTGGTGATCATCTTCTGTAATGTTTTCTTACCTGGACCTGAGCAGCTGCTTGTTCTTGTTCTTGATAGTACTGAGAAGCTCGCCTGTCCTCCTCTTCCTGAAGCTTCTTTGCTAGCTCTAGATCGCTAATTCCTTCCGGTATCTGTTCCCAGTTAATTTCTTGATTTTGCTGCTCTTGTTGTAGAGACAAAGCCATCAGATAATCCTAAAGAGTAAACTTGCTTATTAATGCTCTTTCACAAAGAAAAGAGCCAAGTCATAACAAGTACATTTTTCAGCAAGGGCAGCTACACAGTATCATCCCTTTTCCCCTAGCCTCCATCTTCAAATCCATCTACCTCAAAGAAGCAAGCAGAAATTCTGTTTCAGAACCTGTTCATAACCTGAGCCACAGAAAGGCCAAAAACTCTACTTTGGCCTTTTTCCCTTCACTGTAGCTATGTCACAGCATATAAAACACAAAAGCTAGTTAAAAAAATGGCTTTCCGTTTTAAATTCCCTTACTTGGACAGCAGCAAAAGAAAGATAGTGCCCAGCTCATACCCATTTAAGGTAGAAGTAACAATTTTGATGCTGTCTCATTGTTATTTGCTATTTCTAAGTAAAAATGGGATTTATGCTCATTAGAGCATCTTTTCCCACTGCACTGAGCTGTGTTGATACCAATGAGGTATATAATCGGTGATAATCAGTGAGGAACACTGACTCCTAAACCAAGGAGAAAATAATCAAGATAGTTTGGGATATATCCAAACAGACAGACAGCAGTGGCAACTCAAGATTTTACTGGCTCTGTTACCTCTACCACTTTATTTATTCTACTGAAAGAGATGTACAGTGCTTGAGGTGTTGGTTGTTTTTTTTGTTGTTGTTGTTTTAAAGCATCTGCTTATTCATATATATATTTAAAGCATCTGCTTATTCATATATATATTTTAAAGTATTAAAAAAATAACAGTGATTATAAAGATAAATCTTACATTCTAAACAAGCAGAATTTCCAAGTGGTCTTCCTACATGCTTATGCATTAATACAAATAGTTCTTGTCTCCAATTGGAATTCCAGAAACTATTACTTATAGTTAGGAATAACATTACCACCATCACGTGCATTCTACTATGGCCCTTGTCTTACAGTCAGAAAAGTTGGCATCTGAACACAAAATTCCATTATGACAATCAACGTGCTGAAATGAATCTATAAAATGAGGAGAAGTTTCACAGTACTGTTCTTGTTTCCATATACAAAGCAGATGTGACATTTCACCTGAGTAAATTCTTTGGAGACAGGGATTCTCAGAGATTAAAATCAGACCTTTCAAACTATTCAGAATTGGTCTTAGTCTTCTCCTCCCTTAAAGTTGGGATAGTATTTCAAAGGAGCACTTTTGAAAACCTCAATGTAGGTATCTGAAGATTTTTTTCTAGTCATTTTTTATGAGTACACATCTGTATATACATATGACTAAAAATAAACAGTATTTACTACATATAATCACCAGCGAACACAAAAATACAATAGAGAGGCAGAAATCCAGTACTTGATCTATTTGATCCTGCTGCCCTCTGTAGACAGTTTCAGGGTCTGATGGAGGCCGTAGGTGGAATTCAGAATCACAGAAATTTCCATCACCATCCACATTGTGTAAGCTTTCCCAAACAACTTTCTCTTCTGTAAGAAAACCCTGGTCTGTCACCAGCAGGTAAAGTTGACCCTATGCAGAAGAATAAAGAAAACCTGTAAAATTATGAAAATGCTTTTTCACAGTCTGATATACAGTTATGATAAATGACCCCCTAGCAACTGTTGCATTCCAGTAAAACATTCATTTAGATTTTTTGGTGAGTTTTAAATTTAAATGAATCCACATATAGCATTAGAAGACCAGATATTAGTATTCATTGTTAAATTAACTACATTTAATTTCTGTACATCTTATTTTTTCATTATACAAAAGTGAATATTAAATAAAATTTAATATAAAGAAATGAACATAACACCTTGATAACTCCTTGGAAACAAACCTGAAGTACTTTCCCGGGAAAAAAGATGTCTGAGTTTGGCATAGTTAAAGGCAATATATATAGATAGATAGATAGATATAGATATATATAGCTTGTTAAAAAACTTTTAAATATTTAGCCCCTTTCATGGTAAGTGCACAGTTTTTGTTCTGTGTAAACACTGTTTTACTCTGAATCAAATGGTGTCAATTTAAATAATAATAAAATCTCTAGAAGTCAAAACATTCAGATAGATTAGATCAATCTCAAAATAATAACACACATTCACATCAACATAAAATACTTTCATAAAATTCAAAGGTTCAGATCCAGAAGTCCAAGAGAACATTTACACCTTAAAGTCCTTAAAGGATGAGGCTTAAAATGTTTGTCTTTCATATGTGAAGCTCTTGGACAAGTGTGTGACTTTTCTCTTCAGTTTTCTAAACCACTGGAAACTTGGTAATTAGCCTCAGAACAAGTAGTTTAAAAGCATTATTTTTAATCACTTCATCTCCTCATGAAATTAACACAGGAAAAGGAGGCCTTGTAAAAAGTAGTATCACCTGCAGCCTGCATCTATTAGTATTTCAGAAGTTTTTTTGTGCAAACTGGAAGAACTAACTGGGTTGTTCTGTAGAACAATTTTGCTTTAACTATGGCAAACTCAGACATCTTTTTCCCCAAGGAAAAAATGCAGGTTTTGCTACGAAATATATTTTCTAGTTGAACAAAAGCCCATGTGGAGTATCAAAACAGAAATCCCACATTTATTTATAAACCTAGAGAGCATCATTGCAATATGCATACTCAAAAAATCAAATCCCTTGTCACTTTTCAGGAAGAAAACTGCCAGGTTGTATCACAGTCACATCAGTGGGAAAAACTTTCCAACTGAACTAAGACATTCTTAAACTGATCCCCTCTTTACAGTCCTGTTTTTCCTTGATCTAGGGAATTATCATTTGACATATTTAGTAGCTATGAAAAGTAAAGGCAAAAAGAAAACAACAGCCTTTAACTGCTGAAAATGATTACTGTATAATCACAAGAGCCAAGACTATTAATATCCAATTAAAGAGACAGGAAAAAGACTAAATGAGTACTTGGGCAAATGGATAAATCAGATACTTATTCCCTTTTGTTGTTATAACTGAACTACCATTAACACCTTCTATACTTTGCCATATTTGCTTTTATCTTATATGAAATTATGGATTTTTTTAAAATGCCACAATTTTATATCAAAATAGTACTTGAACTTTTCCAAATTAGAAATGACAACTTCATATTGTATCATGCAGTTATCATTCAACTCTTCAAAGAGTAATAGTGAAGGATTAATTATCCAAGACTATATTAAATAACCTAAAGTGGATAAATGAACTGATGCTCTATTCTGAAATGCAATCTGTGAATCTTCAGTTACATTGTAATATCACCTCAGTAGCTTTAAAAATAGGAAACGGAAGTCTTCAGAGGAAGATTTCTTCAAAACTTTTTATATTAATTTCTGAAAGAATGCACTGCCACCATTCTATTATTGCTACTTTATTACTCAACTTCCATCATTTAAGTGAATGATGCATCTAAAATTGAAAAACTATTAAATGCACCCTTTCCATTTGACACTCCTTGAGTGAGGAAAAAAAGCCAAGTAAAAAAATCACATTACCTGCCTGAAGATTAACATTTTAGAGGTGTCTGTATGTTGCATTGAACAGGAATATTTCAAAATAACAAATATTTTAATAAAGCAGCAGACCAAATTAAAAAGTTTTCTTCCTTTCACTTATTCTCTTGTTCATAAGCCAAACATTCTTTATAAAATAACAAATATTTCAAAAAGCATTCCCATACAAACAACTTCTCACCTATTGTGCATGTCAAAGCCCAAAGTATTATCTTCATCCCTATAACTAGCATAGAATTACCTTTTACAGGTCAGCTACCAGTGTTAATAAATTTTTAGAGTTAATAAATTGTTTTACAGTATGAAACGACACTCATACTTTACTAATCTATGGCAGGTATTCAAAATTGTTATTATGAACATATAAACATTACATTTCTGATGTTTCAAGAAGCACTTAATATTAAAAAAAAGAGAATTTCAAACCTATGTTGTTACTGTTAAGTTAGTAATAATGCAAAAAAAATAAAAAAGTTTGCAAGGAGTCACTCCACTTCCCTTCCTTATATGGAACAAATTCTTTTACTATACATGCAAAAATTTTGGAATTTAGGGTACTGGGCTGTTTCTCCATGTTTTCACATAACTCATTTCAGTAACATAGCCCTTTAAAGTAAGTAATCCAACAGCAAGGTAGACATCCTTCAATCTGACAGTGCAATACTCCTCTAAACTCAGTATATAATTGGGTAAAGTATTGGCAGTGCTGGTAAATCTGTTTTTAAATTGATAATGTGTAAAATAATGACAAATATTGCAAATTCTTTGAACTAAACATGTAAGAACTAGGAAGCTCTGATTATATGCAGAAAGGATGTTACCAGAGTCTACAACTCCCCAATTAAAATATCTGCAATACAACATCCCTGTATTAAAATATCTGCAAGATAATACCTTATTGAGCAGTTATAGCTAAATGCATATTATAATAAATTTAAAGACAGAAAACATTAATTACCTCTAAAACAATCTCACCAGATAGGATGTGGAAAAAACTAATGTGCAACTTAAAAAAAATTGCTCAACCCAGCACCACAAATAATAATTGCTCAATCACAATCATATAATTGTTATGTGGCACCAGTACAGAGCAGAAGAAAGCCTATTTGTTCCTACCCTAAAGTTTTATGTCTTCAGCTTTTTTGACATATGTTGCATCTTCAGTTCTCATAATTGATGGGCATTTCTCCATAACACAGCTACTGCTGACTACTGCTAGAACTCTGAAATAAAAGCAAACCCATTAAAAATCTACAGAGCCAGCATTAAATCTAATAAAAGAGTAAAGCAGTTGAGAAATCTCAACTCTGACAACAATGCATTTAGCACTCATGAGTATCCTGGAGTACAAAGATTTCGGATAGCTAATCTTGGCTAAAAGCCCAAGTCAAATCCCTTTCTGATTTCCTTGATAATCAAGAATATAGTTAGTCATACAGCTACTGCAAATAACTAGGAAATAGATGGAAAGGTTACTGTTAACTTTTTAAAATAAATTAATGAAGAATTTGTCTTTATTAAGACAGTTTCTTGATATCTTATATCCTGTAACATACAACACACCAGATATCATTGGAAAGTTGAACAACCATTTGAAAATGACAACCCCAAAAACTAGAAGTCTGTAGATAACATGGAAACTAAACACTAATTGCAAGTGAGGTCATAATGATGAGGAAACATTTCTGACCCATATTCCAAAACTTCTCATATCAGAGGTCTAAAACTTCTCAAAATGGAGAAGATTGGGTTACAAAACAATAGCAACTTCGAAGAAGTAAAATATACCATGATATTCATTGAACATATTTAATACAAAGAATATTTTATATTTTAAAGTTACAGTACAAAAGTGAAGCATTTAAAAATCTGAGTCCAGGATTTACAAGTATTTTATCTGGAATATACTCTAAATTAAAAAAAGTTTCCTGTATGGCCTCACATGATGAACTACTACCAATTATTCCAAAAGGCAGATATAGGAAAATAAAGAGAAGCAAAACAGTAACTCTAAAAATTGTAGCATAAATGAGCTTCTTCATCATGGAACATAACTATAGTTTTGCCCCAAAACAAATATACACATATATATTTAATTTATTTTTTAATTGGTTAGGGGGAAGGAAGGGAAGAGAAAGATACTTTTACCACTTTTATTGCTTCAAGAACATCATTGACTTAAAACAAATTATAGGCATGGCTCTAAGAAGTTATTAGAAGACAGCTGTGTTACTTCCTTGAAGAGTTAATCCACTCTTTAATAGCATGAGTCAGATCTTTAGGTCAGTTTATGAGCAGTTATTCAGTTATAAATACCAAAGATAAGCATATGACAGTCAAGTTTAACACCTGGGGGGGAAAAAGGACTAGTACTGCCAAATGGAAGAGTTTCCTTCACATATGAGGTCACCAAATAATAGATGGTTTAAAAAAAAGTAATCCCTGCATTTTTGTATGCTGCACATACTTTTTCCCCCCCCATTTGTTAGGATTATTAGATGTCCATGGAATTTGTCTTATTTTAAAAAAAACAAACCAACATATAATTTCAATAGTTGTATACAAATGTAAGAACTCATTATATTTACATTTGAGAGAAATATCTAACTACATGTATGATTTTATATGGTAATCCTATGAAAAATCTATTTCAAAATACATGATTTTATCACTGAAAAGAAGGGAATGATTAAATCTTAGGAGGCAGTTTTATTGCAACCTGTTCTGCCTAACACTCAGATATGTAGAAATACACAATCACCTTAGAGGCAAAGTTGTGTTAAAAACAAAGATGTTCCATAAGCGATTATAAACTTGCCTAAGCCAGATTTTACAGTCCATGGAAAAAGGAGTGTCAGAAACATTCAAATTGTCACCTGCTTTTAGCATTCTGCAGTACTCCTTCCACAGTTCTCACCATTTTGTCTCCTCATCTTCAGACTCAATCACTTCCCTAACAAAGGGAACCAATATTATGGCTCATCTCAACTTCCCCAGATATTCGGTATTCTGAACACCAGGATACATGTATGGAGCTACTCACCTCCTGGTCCAAATAAGAGAAAAATTCCATATCCTCAGGAACAAAAAATTAAACGAATCTATTAACCTGACCCTTGCCGATTACATACTCACGTAAATTTAAACCACATAAGAAAAATTACATCATTACACATAACCACAAAAAGAGTTAATACAAGAAACAAACTGAACATAAAGGGAAAAGTTACAGTAAGATTTAAAGTGATAATGGATCCTCGTATCTAAGACAGCAATCAATACATTGCAAGTAGCATTCACGATAGACCTTATATTCATCACAGCCCATCCTTACTTAACAAGAACAAACTGGAATTTATTTCTTTTTCAAGACAGGGAAAACCAAGATTTCCTCTGAAATGCAAACAAAACTCACAAAATTAAAAACAACGAAAACATTGAATATACCTTGTATTTGGTCATAGTGCTAAAATGGTTATTCCTGAAGAACACACAGAGCTCTCCTTCCTGGACAGCTGAAGTCAATTCACACAGCCCATGGTATGTCAACTGTGTAGCTGTGTTATTTAGAAATTGCTCAGCTACAAATCCTACAAAAGCAATACATACTGTTATGGGTCTGTTACATACTTCTAAACATATAAATACTTGGTAATCTTCTCTAACCCGCTTTATGTCAAGTAAGCAAAAATATTTGCTGTGATGACACAGAAAAAAAGAAAGTGAAAACCCTACAAATTCATTTTTATCTGTTTTGTCTTGCTAAGGTTGAGTTAAAAGCAAGTTTAACCTAAGCTTAACCTAGAGACCCAGAGTTATAATGCTGGTAGTGGAATGTGGACACTGTTCATTATATACAGTTGGTCTAATGCCAAGAAATACAGGAAAAAAAAGGGGCTGTGTTTTGTCCTCACCACACTACTGCAAGACTGCTAACTCTCTGCACTGGATAAGCAGGTGGTTCTGAATACTGAGACTGCATTCACTGCTCAGTAACTAACCCCCGTAAAAGTGGGCCAAACAAAAAATAATACAAGAGATATCATTAGGATAATATGCCAAGCAAATAAAACCCTAAGAATTCTTCCAAAAACTAAGACATACATCCTTGAACTATAGAGTAACAATAAAAGGGGAGATCCTCTCCTTTGACTTGTAAAAACCTGCAATCAACTTACCTATGTGTAAATTTGAATGCAACAATTAAATTATTCCCCCTCCCCCCAATTTCCTCCCTACGAAGGTGCCCCCTTACTACGACAAATCTAAGGGAACACATTCAGAGAGAAGAAAATGAATAGAAAGATTAATAAACCTGTGCATTGTAAATAACCCTCTCCTGTTTAGAAATGCCGTATCCACTTCTGGTATCACTGAGTTTTTGCTTGTCATCATGTAGTATATAATTATATAATAATTATAGGAGATGATATGTAGCCAAGTTGAAATCTGAATGTTGCCTGTATTACGTTTTTATAAAAGAAAGTTATATCCATCTTTTTAAAAGGCACATTTCATATACCGAGAGAACAAGGTTGATCCTTGTTTTAGAAACTGCATCAGAAAAGTTAAGATGAGCACAGTGCTGTTTGTCTGCCCAGGGGAAGTAGATAACATGCAGCTCACCACACCTATATTGCTACATACTATGACCTACATTCAAAGTAAGAAGTTAAGATTCAGTAGGGCAGATAATTAGATAAAGAACAGAAAAAAGTTACCCACCTTCACTAACCAGTTCACTGTTGTCAGACTGTTTACAAGAAATTATCTTCTCCACTAGCTGATTGTAACTGCAGTTACCAACTGCTTTTACTATATCAGCAACCTGGAGCAGGAGGGAACAGGAGAACTTATCTTTGTGAAGAACAGAACAAAATTGTAAGCTTAGACTAATTATTCATAAGATTATTTTTTTTAAAGTTTCAACAAATAGAGAATGTTATCCCCCTAAGAATAGTAGGTCAAAAAGCTTTACACCAGACTGTTAAACATCTTGCAGTCTCACATCCCATTTTGGACCCCTAAAGATAAAACTTAACATCAAAAGCTGTTGCTAACCTGGAGGGAAGAGAGTATGGGATGCAGTTTGTAGAAGAGACATTCTCCCTTCCAGTTACTTCTCCATTATGGTGTTTACAGCTCAAGTTACAGAACCCCCTAGGATTCAGGTAAATGCTATCATCTTGAATATATGTTATACACATCAATATTGTTTTATTTGTAAGCATTATACTTCATTAGAAAAACGGGTACTTCTAGAAATCAGATTTTATAGGATTTCACCTCATGAATAGCCACACAAAGATGTAAATAACTATAATTTCAGTGAGTTTATAATCTTTGCAAAAAGAACAGCCATCATTTAGGAATCCCAGTGGATCTTAACATAAAGCATCATTAAAAGACATTGTTGATACACTGCGTTTTAGAACTACAGTTATAAATTGTGATCTGCTAAGGTATAAGCCATGTAGGTCACACCACAATCATGCATCTTTGAACAGAGTCCATTTGCCTATAACAATCTCTTCTTGATTGGCACCATTACACTAAATTTGGACAAAGTACTTTCCAATAAAGAAAGAGGAATAAGAGAATAGTAGCTTTCATGAACAAGGCGTGAGGAAAAATAATAAAAATCTCAGAGGCAGATTATTCCAGACAAACTCCTCAGTTTCACCCTAAGTAAACAGTATCATTTTTACTGTTTATTGAAATAACACCTGAATATCATGAACAATTTTAAAAAAAAAGTTTAACATTTCTGAAAGATGCGGTTCTCCTTAATTGGTTCTAAAGTCCTCAGTTCTCAAAAGCTGGTACTGATAGATGTAAATCAGACATA
Source organism: Anser brachyrhynchus (assembly GCF_964034855.1). Taxonomy (NCBI): domain Eukaryota; kingdom Metazoa; phylum Chordata; class Aves; order Anseriformes; family Anatidae; genus Anser; species Anser brachyrhynchus. Next base: position 4,666,646 of record NC_137706.1, on the reverse strand, counting down.
AACAGGAGAGGAAAGTAACCTCACATTCCTTCCAAGTGTTCTCTCTTGAGCTTTCAAAAACAGTAACTGGTACATTGTATCTGGCAATTCCCTATGTCCCTCAGAACAAAAACTCTCATTTACACTGTTGTGATTTCAGTGTAGTGGGTTTGGAATGTTAGCTTCAAAAAATACCTACCCTCTGCAAAGTTACTGTAGTAAAAAACAAATAGTCTAGATTCACTCCTCTAAGGAAAATACTTTTTTAAATACTTTTTTTTTTTATACTAGATTTAAGAACATCCATTACCATATTCATTATTATTGACTGCAGTTAAAATTCTGAAACATCTCTCCTACCCCCAATAAAATTTGGGTAACTTATTTTCTCTTGGAGTTATATGGAAGAAGAAAAAAAAAAAAGGTTACCTGGGGATCCACTAACCATCCATGGTACAAAGGGATATCAAGAAGATCAAACACTATGCATTCAGGTGTGTATTCAAATACTCGTACACCTGTAAATTTCACATTGACATCCAGACCTGTCTGTAACTTATGTAGAATTGCCATTGCATCACTCATATTCTGACAACAGAAAGAAAAGGAAACAGATGACCAACTAGAGCTTTGTACACTTGGTAATTACCCTTGTAATCTTTCATCACATAGTGCTCATCAACTCAATATTTCTTTAAAAAAAAACAGAAAAGGAGAAATTAGCTAGAAAACTGCTTCAACACATTCACATTATTCATGCCACTGGCAAGTGCACACTTAAATGTAAGTTTACCCAATTGCATTTGTATATAAAATGCTTATTTGGAAGGAAGCAGTGTTGCTGTTTGTATCATCACGGTATATAGTGTCTCTCTGGTCACAGACTAAAACACTAATTTTGGTGTCTAAATGATGAAGTTCACACTCGCTAAGCCACACTTGCCACAAGGACAAAAAAAAAAGACATAGCTTAGAAGGCTGCGGTATTTTCTACCAAGTGAGAAGAATCCGCAAATAATATCTTCAGAAAGTACTTCAGTGTTTGCAAGAGATTCAGGGAAACAGAGTTTATTGTTTGTTTGGTTTTGCAACATTTGTTGCTTAAGAGGAATTCAGGATTGCAACAATGGTTAAAAAGGCACAACAAAAATAGAGAAATACAGATCAGAAATGAAACAGAGACAAGATTCACAGACTAAGCCCACTGTTTGTGAAAGACAGTTGCCTCTGTCTTCTTTTAATAAGACAGTTAATGGCAAAACAACAACTAATGGGCTCAATAAGGGAAGACAAAAATGTAAATAAATGACTATATATTGGATGAATAACGAGAAAACTAATAAAGAGCTAGATAGGCTAACAAGGTGTAAGTGGGGTATGTAGAGATGACATTTCATCACTTCAGAAGCAATTTGTTGAATTCCAAATAACTGGCTTCATTAAACAGTAACTTAATCAATACATTGATTTGAACATTTTTTTCGGCAGCACATTAAAAGACAAATTAACAGATTGATAATTAATAGGGCAGGATGCCAATACAGGCTTGTATATTAGAACATAAGGCAGATCTTAGTATTTTTAAGAAGTCACTCCATGCATCTTGTAACTTGATATTCTAAAGAATATACAAATTTCTTCAATGTTGTAAGAAGAAAATTATTGTTTTAGGCAGAGTATTAACTGTGTGACATGATAAACACAAAACTACGAGTAACACCAAGACTTAGTTGCAATGCTTCTGAAATGTAATAATTTTATAAGACTCAGTTACCTAATTTCTTTTTCCCTCTCATGTAGTATCACAAGTGCATCTACAGGTATGTTTGAATGGAATGTAGAATACTCCTAGAATGGGAGATTTCTTTAAAATTGTACAGTTAAACATCTACCAAAAAGATTTGTGACATTTACTTAGTAAATACATATATTTAGCACAGGAAAGCCACAGAGGTTGTAGTTTTACCAGGTATATAATTTTCTTCAACCTCCTGTAACTTGATTACTGCTATAATCTTTAACAGCATATCATTTTGTGGGGAAAAAGAAATATAGCTATTTCAGTTATCACAAGGATAATTCATGTAACTTGACACAAGGCGTATTTTGGAAGATTCTTAAAAGAATCCATTCAATCTTCATTCTAATTTAAATCATCCCAAGATACTTTGGTTTTCAACACTGAACATTAGCAAGAAAAGATGACATAACAATAAAGAGAACTAGCTTGAAATACTTAAATTCAAATCACTTTTTTCCCCCCACAAGTAATCAAAAAGAAACAGCTGTGATCACAGAGCTTGAAACATTTGCTCCAAGATACATATATACATCAATATTTTTGGAAAAGAATAACATTTTATTTTAATGTAGAAAGACTTCTGTGATAAAACAGTGGTCAGTGCAAATAATATTGCCTTGTATAATATGGAATCAACCTCTTTTTGTCCATCAACACTTAAAAACAGATCTCGTTTCATCTGTATCATCAGTGAAAGACTAGCAGAGACCACAGAATGGAGCATGCTGAAGAATGCAAAATAGAAGACTTCAAAGAGCAACCACCCTGTTTCACGCTTCCATGTGTACTTCCATGTTATTCTTCCTCAATATGAAAATATTCTTTTGTTACACTCATTGCAAGAAGAAAAGCAATAGTTTGTGTTAACAGATAAGAATTTTTTCTTCACTAATAAGAAATACTTACAAATAATACTCTACATCAAGCCTAGAGAAAAAGGAAAACTACTAGTAACAGTTAGTATGCTTCTGGTTCTTAACAAATCAGTAAACCTTAAGTGAGGAAAAAAAATAGTACCTTTTAGTATCTTACATAAGCAATTGTATTTTAGGAGCAGCTTCTTACCTGCTCATAATTTAGACGCTGAATTTCAGAAATCTCTTTCGGTTTTGCATCAAGAATATAATCTCCTAAAAAAAGCAAAAATATAGTTTATTCAACATTTCTTTGAACACTTCTGACTGAAGCTAACTGATCATAAATATAACCATTTAAGCTTTCTATTAAATGAGATGCCATTGTATTATAGCCTGAATTATAAGTACAAAGTAAAACAAAAATATATTTTAAATATTAAGGTCATATATTGAGAAGTGAAATTCAAATGTCATTACTAAAACAGCATTCCATAATCACTTAGAGTATCATGCCAGCCTCTTAATTATTTACCTTCCCTCTGTGCCTTGATTCATAAAAAGTCAAAACTGTTCACAATAAAACATGTAATTGCATAATACAATTTAAGAATTGCAACTGCTCATCCTGACTGACATAATGTACATTTTGGAATATGTTTCCATACCCTAATAATTCTGAAAGGCCTGTATTCCATCTGTGTTTGCAACATAAAGGTTATTAATCAGTTAATCAAGACACAGGGGTTCAAGATCCGCGAAAATTTTAGTGACCACAAAAATGGTGACCAAAAATTTTAGTCTCCATAACCTGCTTCACCCAGAATTTTCAATTTTATTTCTATACTTTTCATTTTTATTCCCTTGTTTCATTCCTAAAAACTATGTTTCTACACAAAGAAGTTCTATAGATTTAATAAAAGTATCATCATAGGTTTATTTTATCACCTCTTCAAATTGTTCAATATGGTTGAGGGGCTTTTCTTTTTTTTAGTTCTTTTTAAGCTGTAGGAGAACAATTTGGCAACTGCTAATCCTGTTGACTAAATAGGAATCTAAACGATCTAAGAAAGTGATTTTGAGATTCAATTTAATAAAATCATTCCAGAAGGTAATATGTCTTCAAGACAGAAGACACTTCAAGGCACATGTTTAGCCAACTGTGATTAGGCAGTGAGTTCAGATAGCATTTTTCTATCAATACAATTAGAAAAAAGTGTTTAGGCACAGGAAATTAGAGTTCTTAAAAGATGTTGGTGTGTTGTTTTTTTTTCCCCAAGTTAATTACTTAACTACTTTTTCTGCTATTGGAATATTCATTAACAGGCTTTTGAGAAGCTTTCTTTACAAACAGAAAAAAGTAAATATAGTAAGTTTTTCTTCTGCTTCAGAATACTAAACCTAGTTAGTATATTAAGCTTAAATGTTTTACATTTGTTAGGCTACAAAGGCAAGGAACTGTGGTGCGTATAGCTTAAGAACTAGGGCAAATGCACTTGTAACATCTGGATCACTCTGAGCTGTTGAAGTTAGACTTGTCAGATGGAAACAGCTGCAGTTTTGCCGAAGACTGAATCTGGTAATGGAACAGTGCCCACAAATGAGACCCCAGTCACCATGACAACTTAATTCATTTTTCATGTTATCTTAATTGGGTCAAGGATTATAGTCACTGCTGACAATTAAAAGCACAATTGACTTGTTCCATTCTGTGGACTGTAACAAAACATTAAAAGACATGAATAAGTTTAAATCTACCAACACACTGGCATACTAAACTGCATCATTAGGCTAACAACTTAGGAAAACAGTACAGAAGACTTAAAAACTGTTGAGGAAAAACATGTGTTACTAAATACCATGAGTAATTTTCTTGAAATATGCATTCAAGTAAAGCTGAATAAAAAAAAGTTAGTAAATAACACAGTCCTCCTATCCTACTACTCACTAAGAAGTATAACATGTAAGCAAAAACTATCTATTGTGAGTAATTACTAACCCAAGTATTCCATCAGCTGTTCAGCCGTTATGATTTCCATCATTGGTGGCAGCTTAACCTGTGAAAGTAAAAGTATATTCTCTTTAAAATTTCAGAACAATGCAGATTAGGAAGTATTAATAAGGTATTTCTAGCCTGAAGTCTTCTGATCACCTTTGGCTCACCAATTTTTAAGACCATTAGCCTAGCAGGACTTCTACAAAAGAAAAGCTATGAGAAGGATAAGGTCACACTTCAGTTTTTAGAGAAACTACATGCACACAGTACTCTCTTTCACTTGCAGCTCTGTCCTAGTGCTCCCTTCTCCCATCAAAACCTTTCACCAGCATCCCCCTCAACTTCACAGGAGTTTACACTGTTCACCATAGCTCAGCTGCAAGCATGCAGGAAGAACAGTCTGAGAAATGTAGCCATACTTAGTTTAAAAACAAAACAAAAACAACAACTCTACTTCTTTATATCTCTTAACTGGTCTTAACTCAAAAGTTCCAGTGAACAGACATGAGGCTGTAGAAAATCTGGGGGCAGCTGCTGCTGAGACAGGGAAGACAAGACTCACACAGGTTTGAGGAAATGACCTCCCAGCCTCTCATCCCATGCTCACGTTTCAAGGGTTCAGTTTAACGCCATACAGAAAGACCAAATACATACAACTCAGTGTGAAGCTTCCATTCTCCCTGATCCAGTCCTGTCACTATCATGTACTACAACTAACCACCCCGGCAGCTGTCAGGACCAAAAACTTCTTAGATAGTCATCTCCATCCAGCATCCTGGGTAAATAAATGCTTTGGTTGCTCACTCCCATTTACATATTTCCCTGCAATAAAAGCCCAAGCACAGACTCACACAAAACCATGCTTCTGGCAGTATCAAAGAGTAACACAGGAGTCTTCTGTTTTTTTGTTTGTTTTTTAAACTTTCTCATCAGTTTTTCATCTCATCCTCTCTTCCACATCTTACTAGAGAAAGTCAAGAAAGTCTGGTATTTGACTATTAGGAGATGTATATACACACATACATACATATTAATCAAATTCCTCAACACTAATCACCATTCTCCACCAGAAAGAGGCTGACAGTACTATCAGGGATCTGGGGAAGGATGAGAATAAAAGTATGAACATGGAAGGCATTGGAGTTAAAGGCTAGGGGGCTATAAGTTGTTAGTAAAGCAGGAAATTAGTGGAGCACAAGCTTGCAAGAAAGTTTAATTAGTTCTGCTACTTACAAAAAAAAACCACCTTAAAAGTACATGAATTAAACAAGAAGAAAAAAATCAGTCACGCATTCATAAGCGCATGAATTTTTGAAAGCATCTTTTGAACGAGCAGCGACTGATTGTAACTTGGAAAATGCCTTAACCTCTTCCCTGTACTTTTCTAAGTTTAACTAACACTATGTATGCTAAAGGTTTCCAGAATCTTTGATCCTGTTCATAATATTCCTATTGAGTGTATTGAGTGTGCACATAAATGCAAAGTAATTTGCCACATAGACAACAGGACTGAAGGCTTAAAAAGCTGATTCTTGCACATCCAGTTCTGAGCTGGCAGCATTTAAACCCGAGCAACTATTAGCTGTGCACAGCCCTGATGCAGCCTGAGCTGAGGCTGGGTCACTACTGCTCCTAAGGCATATCTAACAGCACGGAACAGAATGAATTAAACTACCTAAACCCAAAATGGTTTTGGGATTACAAACAGTACAGCTGTATCAACATCACATCAAGAAAAATTATCATGCCACTTCAACTATTAGCAGGACTAATGTTATGATTCCTTCAGGACTGAAGATAGCTTGTTTGTTTTTTAAACATACACATCAGCTCAGCCAGCATTACTTGGGGATTTCTGCTCTGTGTCAATTTTGAGAATCTAGAAGCATGCCTACATTACAAACAGCAGTTATAAAGCGTAATTACTTGGTTTGCCCATATTTAAACACTGCATAAATATATTACTGTTTCAGACTATGGATTAAAGGATGTATTTGTGTCATTGGTTAATAAATCTCAATTTTCCCTCAAACTGTTGTGGTTAGGAATTTATTTAATTTTTAACCGAAGAACTGAATCAAAGTAATTTTGCTCATATCTGCAGAATCTCCCAGTCAGATGTTTTAAGTTAAATACCAAAATGAACTGCTTAATTAAATGCTAAACAAAGATAATGGATTAGTTTAGAGCATAATTTTAGGCATTGCATGTTTCATGAGACATCGATCACACCTTTACAGTGGGCTAATTGGGTTCCAACAGTCATGAGTACTTCTGAACAGAACTGCCTTGATACACAGAAAACACGACATTTCCTAACTGTTTAGGGCTTCACTGCAAGCGCTTAAACTACAGGAAATACAACACAACAAAGAGGAAAAAGGAAAGAAAAATACCTTAAAACTTAAGTGGGGAGACAAAAAAAAAAAAATCACACAGAACCACAGCCATTCTCCACATAAATCAACAGAAGAAAACAATGTAAGCAGTAGTAGTGAAAGCTGTTGTCCGCAACAGTTCTTTGGAGGGACAGAAAACTTACAAATACATGCCAATGCTTTGTTGCTAGATTTTACATTACTTTCACATTTTAGGAAAAATGCATTTCCTCAGCTCCCACCCAGTTCCGGTACCCTTTTACTGCCGTTTCTTTGTCTTCCTCCCTAATCTCTCCCTCAAACCTGTCCAGTTTTCATTCTAGCTTCCTTCCAGTCCTCCAATGTGGGGAAAAAAAAAATCTTTCTTAACCAACTATGTTAGGTACAGTTGAGACATTTTTGCAGTTAAAACAGTTGGTAAACAAATTTTCATACTGAACAGTTTGTTTGGCAAAACCTATGCCGTTTCTATGCAATAGACTACAAACTGAAAAATGAAATAATACTGACTTGAGATAATTTCAACTGTATTCTCCAACACTTCAGAAGGGCCTAAAAAAATAAGTAATATAGCTCTGCACTGAAACTAACACTTCTGTAAATACTATGTATATAGAAAGGGACCATAAACATTTCTAAGTGCCTATTATTCATAGTCTCAAAACATACTTATTTACAGTATGCAACTCTCTCAATTCAGTGTTCTGGAAGAGGTAAGGGTAACTTCAACCTGCGCCAGCAAGAGATGATGAGTATCTCCTGCAAACACATACCTCTCGCCTTGCAGGAAAAGCTTCGTAAACTCATAGCCTGATGGTATGCGTTATCGCCTGGTAATCTCACATCTCCCCTCTCAAACACGGTTCCTTCAGTCCCTTAGAATAGGCTTCCTGTCCTGGAAAATGCACAAGTATAGGCCCATTGATCTGCAAGCTCAACTCATCTCACAGATGCAGAGGAAAGCTGCCAAGGCCTCTGCTGAGTATTCATCAGAAACTCACTGGCAACTCATCTTAGAAGCTGAGCAAGTTCATCTGAGCAATCTGTGCAAATTCTGGCCATAAGAAGGTTTAGCTCAGTAAAAAGGAAAAGCAGAACACATGTAAAAAGCCAATGCCAGACCTCAAACTAGGCACTGCCACTGCAGATTCCAACAAACCAAATGGATATCAGCAGGAGCATACTGTACTCAGCTCCTCTGAGAAACAGGCCATTTTTACAAGAACTTAAAACTAAAAATTTTTAACTAGCAATTTTTTTTACTCTCTCTCTCTCTTCTCTACATCTCAGTTTGGATACACCTAAGCATCAGTGGTTATATAATATCATTTACAGAACTGTTATAGTCATCTAAATAGGTAGTTCATGGAGTTCTGAAAGTTACCAACAGTTTTGTAGAACTAGGCATGCAGGTAATGTCGCTCTTAAAACCTTCCATTTATTAAGAGAGCTGTGATCTACAAAACTTTTACAGATGATGTCAATATATACTACTAGAATTATTCTCCTATACAAAAACTTGTAAGAACAAGATACTCCTTATGTATTCACTTCCCGAGACTTCATTAATATTAGTTATTTATATTTCTATTTAAATATGTTTTCCCTTAGGCTTATTTTATGTTCCAATATGATTTGTGTTCTGTGTTGCCTATTTCAGATATGTAGTTTCTGTGCTTTGTGTTAAAGTTCATAGACTTCATTGGCTACATGACATCACATCCTACCTGAGGAACTCACAACAGAACTACATGGCACATTTACTAAGCTTTCAGCATCCAACGATCACCATACGGTAAATCTTAATAAGGGATATTCTACAACCCCACACAAAATTGCAGTTTAATACAATGCCAGAAGCTATCAGAAAGCAATGAGTGGACTACATCTAACAAATATCACAAAAGGTACTTAGAAAAGCAAGCTTTGCATTGCTAGCTCAAGTACATAGTAAGCCACGCTCCTGAAGGAAAACTGAGCAGTCTGCAATTTTAAGCAAGCTGAAAGACTGTATCCAAAGCTGCTCTATATCAGAAAACTCATGCTTCCACATACATTTTATATGCCTATTTCAATGCTCTACTTTTGTTTTCATTTAATGATTTTCATGAAAAGTCATTTTTTCATTTTGTTTTCATTCACGATCCTATGATTTCCATCACAGAAGCCTAAATGGTTTCCACATTGTTTTGCACAACAGTTACTTTTTCAGGTTGGTCTCATACTGCTTTTGTTTTCCTTTGCTTTAAGTATTTCTGTAACTTCTTTTTAAGAACTCCTCAGCTCTACCTCCTAAAGGCTAAACAGGCAGTCTGCAGAAACAAAAGAAAAACAATAATAATTGTAACATTTGAAAGTACAACTTGTACAATCTGCCACCTCAGAGTTGTGCATCCAGACCCCTTGCTACTACTTCAGAGTTTCCAAAAACCCAGGTATTGCCAAGCCACTGTCTCACAGCTGAGTACATATAGGCGTAACACTCAATTATTTTCAAGCAGTCTTTATGCTTGTATCATTAAATAAAGATCTTAAATCTAATCTCAAAAATACCTCCCCTGAGACATAGTAAAAGCTGAATAGTGACTAGGAACAGAGAAGAATCTTGCTCAACTAATGAACAAGATTTTCAAGAACCACTAGGAAGAAATACTTTGAGTACACGACGCATTTAAGGTATAATACCTATTAGGTCTTCCTGTATTGTAGTTATTGCAGTCCTTTAAGCAAATTAATATAGTACCTATTGCCCTCACAGTCAAGAGATGCTATCTCAAAAAAACTGTTTTATTGGAGGGCAATCGGGACACAGACAGGAGAACACAAAACTGCTAAGTTTTAAAATGATAATCTAGCACAGGGGTAAGAAGCTTGAACTTTGAGGCACTAAAATATCTGGAAAAAGCGAGTTCTCCTTAATACATATTTGAGGTTAAGGTATAAATATTTCCATGGTTATGGTTTACATTATTAAGAAGCAAAGGTAAATTTTAGTTCTAAACAAATTGATTGTGTGCAACTCATCACAAACAAAAATCCGAATTCAACTTTCACTACTGCATGTAGTACTGGATCTCAAAATTATCACTCCCATTCTGGGATAAGCAAAGCATATAATTGGACATCCAAAGGGAAATATTCATGAAAACAAAAACTAGCATTTTGACTGTAACACTTCTCAACTCTGAGAACTTCCATGCATTATCTGAAGTTATTTGAGACCATATTTACCTACAGTTTGACCACAACACTCAACCTTGTCATGACAAAGTTCTAAGAAGGAACGTTAGCGGTGGATACAGGGAAGAGGCACTGAAGTGTAACTGTTCACATCGTTATACTCTGTTCAAGTTATTCCCCCTCCTCCCCGTTCTCATCTCCTTTTTTACTACAGTTTTTCCCCTGCCACGTTAATTCCTTTTCATCTAACACACGCTATGGTATTCTCACTCTGCTTTTGCCTATTTTCAACTCTTCGTCTGCTCCCTTGTTCCCAAATTATAATTACCTGACCCAATCTAGTGTTCATCTTGGTTCAGAAGTGAGAAGAATGTGGATGTCCATCCTCAGCCTTGGTATGTAGCTGGCTACTGTCAATGATGTGCAGGTGAGCTGCCAATAAGCTTGCCACTCCAAACAATGCCAACATGGTTCTTGACTATAAACTGGGGAAAAGAAAGGCTAATTTGGAGAGGCGCTAATTAGGAGAATCAATTACAGGCAGGGGAAATACACAACCAACTAACAAGAAAACACTGAAGCATATAAATAGTCACATATGGGCAGTTTCACCTAAACTGGTGAATTGCTGTCTGTCTGCAAATCATGTAAATTCTGCTGAGGTTTTATATAAACTGATAAAATTGTAGAAAACCCTTTCTGTAATCCTAGCAACAAGAAGTGTAAGGACACTCCAAAGATGCATTTTGATTTCCACCGACTCCTAAAATTTGATATCACATTTATTATTGCTAACATAATATTTGATCAAAGCAGACTGTCAGATAGAATTCTGCATGGAGGACAGCAGAAGAAAGTTATTATATAATTATGGAAGGAAAGGAAGAACACTAAGGAAGAAAACCTCTCAAAAATTAAGAGCAAACAACAAGGACAGTGCAGTCCCATTTATATCCATCCTTTCATTAAATGGACAGTTAAAAAGGTAAATCCTCAAACCGGCCACTTCTTTTAAAACCCCACCACAACTAACGATAGTGAACAAGCTCTCCAAGGCCCTGTACTCATCTCTACATATTAAAGAGGGAGCATAAGAAGAAAGCATTAAGTACGGAAGTCTATGAAGACCTTCACACCCTCTTGAGGTTCGCAGGAACTACTGTATAAGATGATAGTTTAAAATCACATGACTCCCCTGTACTGCTTTCACCAATGTCTAAATATCATCACTACAGAGTCTGAGTCCACAGCATTCCTCCTGATGCATGAGCTATCCTGCTAAGGAATGCGTACAGGGACATCAACTCAAAAAACAAAACAAAACACACACTCCATCACTAATCTTCTGAAAAATTACCTCTCTGAACAAATTTCTTCTTATTATTTTAATTTTGGCCTTCTTCTCTATCACCTGTTATACCTGTGAACAGCCTCCTACTCCTCCAATACCAAATTTATTCCCCTTGATACTACAACATAAGAACTACTCTCATAAAGCTTTCCTATCCTAAGGACTTCATTCTATCATCTCATCAATCTTTTGGGGTCGAATTATAAGTATTTTTTGAAAAGGACCCCTTCTTGTTTTGCAATACACGCAGCTCACTAGCTCTTCTCTGACTGATATTCCTTTTACCTGTAAATGCTAATAATTTTATTATGCTTTACATTCAAGTCGCCTATTTTAAATATTTAAAAGTTATTCTAAGACTACAGGAAGTTGTATCCACGATGGTTATGTAGAACACAAGAACTTCCAGGTCTCAAAGCAGTACTTGGTCATGACCTGATTTACAATCCATGCCACGTAACTGTACAAACACATCCCTATTACTCAGGCAGCTATTTGTGCAAATCTGTATTTTGTTAAATCCTGCATATGTCTCGCTTCAGAATTAATCTATCTTCCAAAAACATTGCCTAAGTTTTCAATGCTATATATAGAAATATTTCCTAAAAACCTCAACACATCTGCCAACAAAACATCGTTCAGTTTAGAAAAGCATCATCTAGGCTTTGACTTCTACATTAAGGCAACAGAGTAAGCCCCCGTATAACAGCGACATCTAAGTAGTGTATTGGCAACAGCCCGCCAGCAGTTATTTATTTTCCAAGTTCTCTACGTGCTTCAGAGCAGAAGTGAGTTAGCACAGGTTCCCGGCGGTGTGCTGCCGAGTTTCCGGCCCCGGTGCCCGCCGCCCCGAGCCCTCCCCGTTCCAGCCCCGGGCGGCAGCGCCTGCCCGGCCCGCGACGGCGGCGCCCGCAGCCCCGGTACCTTCCAAGCCAGGAGCAGCACGTTCATGATGGCCAGCAAGGGGCAGGGGCCGTTCTCGTTCTGGGTGATGACGGGCGTGTTCTCCTCCTTCCAGCGGACCCACTTGATGTGGTACACCGACTGGCCCGGGAAACGCTCCTTGGAGGAGGACAGGAGCTGCGCGCCCGCCGCGGGCCTATCCCCGCCGGGCTCCGGGGCCGGGCCCCCCGGGGCGGCCTCCGCCGCCGCCGCCGCCTCCTCGGCGTCGCTGTTGAGCTCGGAGCTGCTGGGGCAGCCGGAGTGCAGGTTGGAGAAGGACTCCAGCGAGTCCAGGCTGCGGGACTCCTCCCCCGGCGGGCTGGGAGCCCCGCTGCTCCCGGGGCCAGCCCCCGCGGGACCGCTCTCCGAGCCGGCCGCCGCTCCGGGGCTCCCGGGCTCCTCCGGCGCCGCGTCCTCCGCGGCCCGCGGGGGAGACGGCGGCCGGAGGGCCGCGGGGTCCGGCCGAGGGGAAGGGCTGCGCTGCCCGCCGCCCGCCTCAGCCGCCGCGGGCCCGTCCCCGCAGCCGCCGCCCGCCGCCGCCTCTTCCAGGAGGAGCTTGCCGGAGGCGCCCCCGCCGCCCCTCTGCGGCGAGCCCGGAGGCGGCGGGGGCTGCGCCAGGCCCTCCATGCCTGGCTCCTCCGCGCTCTATCGGCACCGCAGCGGCCGCTCCTCGGCCAGCAGCGCCCGCGACGCCATGACAGCAGCGGCGGCTCCGCCCCGCCGGGGATGTGGGGGCGGGCGGCGGGCTGGAGCCGCCGGGGGCAGGGGGGAGCCCCGAGGGCGGGGCGGCACCGGAGGGCGGTGGCGGGGCTCGGAGGGCGCGACGGGCGGCGGAGGGGGCTCTGAGGGAAAACGGGCGAGTTGTGAGGGGAAACGGGCGCGGCGCGGCGGCGCCGGGCCCCTGCCGGCCCCCTCCGGCCGATGTCCGAGCGGCCCTGTCCGGCTGCTGTGCCTGAAGTAACGCGGGTGGGGCAGGCACGGGCAGCCCCCGGTGGGTTTTGAGGCGGCAGGCGCGGTGTCTGCGGGACGGGTGTGTGGTCCGGGGCGGGGCGGGGAGAAAGAACGCAGCCCCGTCACCCGGGCTTTGCCCCGATGCACGCGTTCGGTGCCTCTGCCCCTCACCTCTCAGTGACGCGTTTTGAGGGCAGCGTGGGGATGGTGAGGGCTTCCCTTACCGCTTCCGTTCTCAGGGTTCTCCGATTTGGTTCCTCGTAAATTGTTGCATCAACTTCAGCAACCTTATCTGAAGCGCCTTCACTGTCATGGTGCTTTCCGCATACGTGTTTGCACAACTTTTCGGGGGAGTTTGGACACGAAGGTAGGCTCTCCTGTAAAAACAATGGTTTGCCAAAAGCTATTGTTTTCCTAACTTCCTAAAGTAACACGGCGTGGGAGTTGGACTGTTGTAAAAGGGGTGGTGTCCCCCATTTCCTGGAAGAGCAGAGGTCAGAGGAGAGAAACCTCCAGGCTGATTCCCCACACCACTGCAGGATGCTTATTTAATAAAATAAACAAATAAATCATCAAGTTAAGGACTTTTGGAATCAACTAATACTGTTAACGGGGATTTATCTTTACAGGGAGAGGACAACAAAAGAGGGGCACGACAGCGAAGCGGAACTTGTCAGAAGGCCTTACATCTAAAGCGAGTCTCTGGGGGGCGGCGCGGGGCCGTGAGGGCAGGCGGGGGTCCCGCGCTGTGGCCGCGTGCTGCGCTTCCCCACAGACGGGGGCCTCGCGAGAGGCGGGGGTCCTGGGGCAAAGCGCGAAACGCGAGGAACTCGGTGAGCTGGGGCTCGGAGCAAAGGGTACGTGACGGCACAGGGGGCAGCTCCCGGCCCCCCCCCACGGGTCGCAGCCGCCGCGCCTCAGGCGGGGCCTGCCCGGCACAGCCCGCGGCCGCCCCCGCCCTCCTCTCTCCCGCCGGGGGGCGCCCCTGTGCCTGCGAGGCGGGCCGCGCGCTCCCGGCCGCCTGGCCCCGCCCCTCCCGCACGCAGGAGGCGAGGCCGCGGCGCGTTCCTGGGCGAGCCCCGCGGCCCCGCCCCTCCGGCGGCGTCGGGCGGGGGCGGGCGGAGGGAGCGGAGCGGGGCGGGGGCAGCCGGGCAGGGCCGGGCCGAGCCGAGCCGAGCCGAGCCGAACCGAACCGAACCGAGCCGCCGCTGCCAGGCGATCCGTGGGTGGCAGCGGCCCTGCAGAGCGGCGGGGGACAAAGCGGAGGGAGGCGCGGCGCTCGCCCCTCCCCATCCCGGCGCCGACCGGGGCGGATGCGCCGTGGGTAGGCGGCGGCGGCGGCGGGGCCTGGGCCCGGCGAAGATGGACCTGGCGGGGACGCTGCTCCTGCTGTGCTCCTGTGCGGCGGGCGCCGGAGGTGAGGAGCGGACGGGGCCCGGCCCGGGGCCACGGCTCTCCCCGGTCCCCCTTCCCTTCCTTTCCCCTCCCCGGGGCGCCGCGCCTCGGCGCCAGGCCTCGGCCGGGCCGCTCCCCGGGGCTCGCCTCCCCCCGCTCGCTCCCGGCCCGGGGCCGCGCCCGGGCCCTCTCCCCGCAGCGCCCGGCCCGGGACTTTCCCCGCCGCGGAGCGCTTCTCCTCCGCCCCGGCCCCGGCGGCTGCCGTTCCTCGGGACTTTCCTCGGCGTCCCGGCAGCCGCCTCTCTCCCTTCCTCGCCCGAAACCTCCCCGAGAGCTTCCCGGAGCCTCCCCGAGAGCTGCCCTTCCCTGTGCCCGGCACCAGGAAGCGCCGCGGGCCGGGACGTTCGGTTCCAGGAAACGCAGCGCGAGCGCCGGGGGGGGGGGGGGGGGGGCTAAAGCGGCTTGGTGGGGGTTCCGCCCGCTCCCTAGGCCGGGGGCAAACACCCTGCTGCTTCTCCTCGCGGCGGGGGGACCGCAGCCCCGCGGGGGGGAGGCAGCTGTGAGGGCTTCCCGGCCCGGCTGGCGGCGTTCAACCAGCCGGGGCAGGCAGGAAAACAGTTTCGCGCTTTCGCAGGGGCGAGCGCTGGAGGTGGACTTGTGACGCCGCTCCTAGGGAGGGGTGCGTGGAGCACTCGATGAAGGGCTTGCTTCTTGTTTCGTTTTGGCACTTACCTCGGCCCCGCATCTGTGTACGCCGATACGTAGGCTTATTAACAAGGGATCTAGCCCCAAACCCGGCCTTTTATGCGTTGTCAAAAAGTAACATCCAAGCAGGAGAGAACTCGAGCGGGTCGTGCTTGTGGCCGAGCTGTGAGGTAACTGTGATAAAAAACAAAGTGATGCACATGGCCAGAACTCACCCCGTTGTGTGTGATTACAAGACACGCACACAAGATTTTGCTCGTGACTTTGACCTCATGAATTCCAGTCAGTTATTAGGGTACCGCAGACTAAAACTATTGACATACTTTTCAAAGCCTTCTTGTTTTCTGAACTAAACTGTGCTGGCATGGAATTAATTCAAAGGGATTCATTAACCAGTTGTGAGAGTTGTTTTCACGGTTTAATTTCGAGCAGGCAAGTACGCTTTCAAGCTCAAATCATGATAACATATATATACTCTGGGTACGTAGAAACAAGTTCATTAAATGTATTTTGGAAATTCATGTTTAATTTTTTCTTTGAGAGAAAAATGGACACCTTCAATGTTATCGGCAGTAGGAAGTGCTCCTCACTTTGGGTAACAGAAGCACGTGACTTACAGTGCTTAGCAATATAGATCAATCTTTAAACAAAGCTTAACAGTGCTTGATAGGAACCTGGGAACGCTGGCTGATACGCATGTCAGTAATAACCTATGAAGCTTTTTCCTCTTTTTGAAAGTCTAAACATAATTATGAAAAAAATATTTTAGCTTTTGAATTACTTTTTAATAATAGAATTATCTATTAACTTCTACTTACATTTCTAGAATTTCTTACCTACTGTAAATGTTTTTGCTGAACTATAAAGTTCTTTATTTAAATGCTTATATTCTAGGAGTACAGTAACGTCTGTGGAAAAGGCAACTTCATCATTCTTAAGTGTTACTGCGAGAACAATACAAACTGGAAACAACTGAAAAACACAATTTACCTGTGCTACGTTTGAGTATGGTGCCTCTTGTGCTCAATAGTTCTACACAGATCTAGAAGCCAAATAATATTGTTCTTCAAAGATGTATAGTTTTAAGCTATATACATATGAAATAGTAATAATTTTGAAAATTACGTGAATTTGTACTTTTTTGAATGTGTTTCTGTATATTGAGACTAAGCGTGGAACGTTTTTCTGGGATACCAGAGTAATTCTTTCAGAAGTACTTCAGGGTTTATGTCTGTATACCCTGTCTGTACTCTATTGTGGTATTCTTGGGGTAGTGTTAAATAATGGTAGATTAACAGAACTGATTACAGCTTCAGTTCATAGTTAATAATGGATCACAAAGTCAAGATTTTTGTATGTTTTAATACTAAGATACAACTTTTATGGTTTACTTGTGTACTGTTTTATTTGATGGCTCATTTGAGGAGAAAGAACAATTTAATGCCTAAATGAAATCTGTTTCAATTGATTGTGAATTTGTTTACATTTACATAATTTTAAGAAAAATTTAAACTAGAAAAGGAACAAAACCAAAAGCAATCACTAGTGTTGCTGTACAAATGAAGTGTACTGCAATGTCTATATTATGATGCTTTACATGTCTATATGGCTTATGGTTAGGACAGAAGAGTTAGCAGTGATTAACTCTGATAGGACCTGATCATGCTTGGTCAGGTTCTGATATTAGATAACTTTTAGGGCTGTTCTAGAAATTTATTTCTTTACTACCAATGAATAAATACAACCTTCCTAAAACAGGTATTCCAGCTGGTCATTTTGAACATAGTTTCAATCACGTGAGAAGAAAAGTCATGCCAATTTTCTTTTTTTTTATTAAGAAACTGGGGAAAGGTAGAACTCACCTTAAGTAGATACGCATATCTTAAGTTTCTAGCATATACTGCCTTGAATTTTCAGACTTCTTAAAAAAAAAAAAAAGGTAAAGTGAATCTCAGTATTTTCCTCAATACCTTCAGAGTTGCTTGGTTTAGGGATCTGTTCACTGACTGATGTTATTAGCAATTTTGACATTTATAAAGCAGTCCTTAGGGGCAATATTCTTTGCAACTGTTAGGAGCATGCTTCATTGAATGTTATGGGAATGCATGCAAATATGTTAAATGCTACATAATTATTATAATGTCCTTTGAGGAATGGAAATAACTGATAAAATCTGAGGGTGATTTAAAGAAGTGTGGAAATAGTATTAGAAAATACTGAAAAGAAGCAATGAGACCCCAAAAAGTTTGGAATTAAGAAACGGTCGTGCTTTGCCTAGGCTGATCAGATGCTGAACATCATTGCAAATCTGTGACAAATTCCTGGTACAGCACACCCTTCTATGTTGTTGGGACTTCTGAGTTGTGTCTTAGTGGCTTGTGCTGCGGGATATCAAACAACCTATTTCTCACTGTGCACGGGAGAAATTGTTTTTTTCTGGACACATGGGGGAGTTGTAGGAAGGTATTTATATGAGCTATCAGCATCAGAGAGATTAAGTCTGCATCCTTGCTATAGATTGAGAAGAATACTACCCTTCATTAAAATGGCACTCAGCCTCTAGCACATATCTGGGATTTAAAATTAAAACATTTAGACCTTTATATGGCTGGATGAGGCAGTGTCTGGTAAAGGCAGCTGTCAGGTGGTTATTTCAGAAGTACCCATGGTAATTAATTAAAATCAGGTTTTTTAAATAGTAACTTTGAAATACCATCACCTAGGAACCTAAGACAGTACTTTATCATTGCTTTTAGAAGGCTCAAACAGTTCAGTTCTGCGGTATGGCAGAGCCAGTCTCATGAGCTGCATTGTCTTGCCCTGGCCTTGCATTCCCATCTCTCCTTCACCACCTCTGGTGTTTGGTGACATGAGGAGCCAATTCAACCTGCAAATTTAAATGAAAGCAGTGACTGTTTTCCTGCCATACGTATCACCTCAAAGCAGACATCAGTTAGTCTGGTGGTGCTGTACTAACTGTGCCTTAAAAGCAAGTTTCCAGTGAAGGGGAATGATCCTGACTTGGCTTTTGTTTGCATGTGTTTTTTTTTCCACCAAAAACTAACTTGACCAGAAGAAAACATATATTTTTCATCCCAATCGGTTGTAGTGCCAGCACAAGGGAAGAGCAGAAATAGGATGGATGAAAAAGGGTGGCAGGACCTGCCCTTCTGCTAGCAATCACAAAAACACAGCCTAGATTAATTCTTCAGTGAAATTCTTGTTGGGAGATAGATTTTAGGATTACTGGCTTTTGATGCGCTTCAACACAAAAGTACTAAATTTGAATGCCATGTATACTTTTCAATGAGTGTCCCATGTGAAGGGACCATTTTTTTTAAGAGAATTAACCAAAAATTTAAAACAGCTTGAAAAAATACAACCTGTTTTGATAATCTTTATCTAAATTAAAATACTAATAATCATTCTCTTAAAGGTGTTTATCACATGCTGGCACTTCAAATCTGCAAATCAATTATGATGCTTGCAGTAAAGAGTTGTCCAGTAGGTTAGCTTGAGCACTGAACAATTTCTGTTAGTCCAGCATGCTGTATTTTATGTGTTTCTTTTCCACTAACAAACTTGAGTTGTATTTGAACTATTTGCCATTCTTGTGCAAGTCTTAATCTAAGCGTCTTAATGTACGCTTCACCTTTTAGAACAGTGCGTGCTGGATTTATCGACTTAAAGGACAGTTAAATGTTCTTTTACCATGATACAGATACACATAATAGATGCTTGCTTGTGTTGCTAAATTTTAGCACTGCTTATTACTAATCTTTGTGCATATGGAGTGAGCTTTTATGTGAATTTCCTCCACAGTGTTTGCAGATACTGAGGTTAGTCTGACCAGCATATAGATCTCCAAGTTCTCCTTAAACGCAGGCATGATGTTTGTCTGCCAGTTGTCAGGAACCTCCCTCTCACAATAACCTCTCAAAGGTGATAGAAAGCCTCAAAATGGCGTCAGCCAGCTCCTTCAGTGCTCTGGGATGCAGCCCTTCTAGTTCCATGGACTTCTGTACGTCCTCGTGGTTTACACATTCCCTAACGCATTTCTTCTGCTTCTCTCTCACAGACTGCAAAGGTTTTGTCTAAGAAAAAGTTTTGATAATCTTTGAAAAAAAATAAACACCATGAATGAGCAGCAAAGCCATTTAGCACAGACCACCAAACAGCAGTTATATATAGCTGCTCAAGGTGTGCCAAGAGGCTTACAGCTCAAATCCAGTGGTTGGTATGTTTCACCCTTTGTATGATGTGCGGAGCTCAGGTAGGAGCTGAGAGGGTATGCCTCAGACACCTTATGCGTCCGGTGGGGTTGTGGCTGTTCGGGAAGTAAAATAAAATTTTCAAAGGCTGCTGAAGAGCTCTAGACCCTCACACACAAGGATTTTTACAGGGACTATCGCCTTGAGACATTTACCTAAATGTTCTGCCTAGTCCTGTTTAGAGTAAGTCCTTCTGTGTATTTACTTCTAATCCCTGAAAATAAAGCTTTGTTCTTGGAGGTTTTTTCTCTTGGGAAAAGCGACATCTAGTTTAGCAAGTCCATACAACAATCTCCTGTCAGCCTCAAAAGCCATCCCACTGCTGCTCTCTGGTATCTGTATCCTGTGTTCCTGTCCTCTGGCTTAGCGTTTCCCCAAAGTACAACAGTGGCTTGTTTCACTAGGTTGCCTAGAAAGGCGTCCTGCCATCTTTGATGTTTGTCTGATGGCAACACGATACATGAAATTTGTAGAACAGTTCTCTTAAACTTCATCTGGGTGCAGGTGGTTCAGTATTCCTTCTTGCAGGTTTTCTGGTTGTGTGCTTATTTTAATAGATCTGTCTTGAAGTCTCAATTCAAAAAACAACAGTTTTTCGATGGCATCAAAGTAATCACAGTAGTTCGTCGCAGTTTTAGGTCTGTGTGCTTGCAGTTGTAAGAGATTCTTGGGGTGAAAGGCTCTCAGATGCTGTGATAGGCTTCTTCCTTTCTGACACAGACTGTTCCAGTTAGGGGAGCTGCAGCTAGCCAGCTGTACCTGCCCGATGGGCCGCAAGGAAGGGCACTGAAGTGTCTGCGGGTGTGTTTGCGGTGCCTCTGGCGGTGATGCTTATACGCAGCTTAAACACTGAGTCTGGCAAGAGAAAAACCTGAGACATCTTGTACCGGATACTGCATGGGAAGTACAGTCAGTCATCTTTCCAGCTCAACAAACTTTTGCCGTTGGCATCCTATAAATTCGTACCTTACAGAAGCTGAGTTACTTATTGAGCTACCTTTGTGAAGAAGAGAATCACTTTTGATTTGTAGCTGGTTTTATTAAAAGGAGATCACAAATTGATTTGAGACTTTGGGCGCTACTGCGGTGTTAACGTTATGCATGCTTCTGGAAATGAAAGTTAACGTTCATTTGGAAACTTTGCTTTCAGCCCTGTCTGAAATCCATCTTTAGAAAAGCTCTGTAATGGCACATGCCCTGGGTGGCGTGCAGCTGCTTTGGTTTTTTAAGAGGGGAGAGTGCTTGTGGCAAGTACTTGCCATGAGGGCACTTAAAAGGAGGTGTGGAGTTTGGGGTTTTTGTTTGTGTGTTTGTTTTTAGTTTTGGGGAAAGTTTCTGTGTGATCACAGAATGTGTGTAACTTTGCTTTAGCAGAAGGGTTCTCTTTGTTTTATTTTAACTTTTGCTTAGCAGAAAGAACATTGTAAGGCTTTTTAATGTCAACAGTCTTTCACTCTCTTGTCACATTTTAAAACTATTCTTTATGTTACTCAGCTGAGGGCAGCCTCAGCTTTCCAGGTGACCATGAGGCCTGGAACAGGTGCTAAGTGTTTTTGGGCCTTTCAGGAAGCTGTCCTGCTTTGAAACCTTTTTCTAGGTGCCTGATGCTGTTTAAAAAGTACCTTGCAATGCTGAAGGAAAAAAAATGGCCTATAGCAATTTAAAGAATGCGTTAGTAGTAGTTGCCTACCACAGAAAAGTTGAAGATAAATAGTTAATAGTTAAATAGTCCTGTGTTGGTAGAGCACAGAATTATGCACCTTTGCAGCATACAAACTCCTTAGTTTTGACGTTTTCAAAGAGTATTCATATCATATTCCTGATTTACATTCATTTTAAAATTAAAACTTCAGTTAATTATGCCAGTAATTATGTCAGTAACTTATGCCAGCTAATTCTGAAGTTTTTCTCTAATGTTGATGCTTTTGGCTCACATAGCTGGAATTGGAAGGCATGTACCAGCAGTCAGGTAAATGCATGTTGTTCATCAGTCTGATCTAACAACTGGGCCCGGGCTAATTGTGTTTGGTGTACGGAAGTCTTGTGCACTAGGAGGTGTTTCTGGTTTGTTTTGTGGGAGTAAGCCTAAAGTGATAGGAGATACATCAGACATGGACAACATTCTTCACCCTCAGTATTCCTCATGCTGGTTGGTGAAACTTTGGCTTTGTAGAGTTTCTTATTGGGATTAGAACTAATGTAGGCATGCTTAAATAACAAATTTTGTGAATGGTAAAGGCACTTAAGAAGCCTCTGGTAAACAAGATGAGAATAGACTTCTGAGACTAAGAGTAAGATACATAGGCCTTCAGTACCAGGAGGAAATTTGAGTGGAGTTTATCTGCAGTATATCATTACTTGAATTTTAAAGAGAGATGGCAGTATCATGTTGTGCACGTTCCTACTAAATGCAAGGGACACATTTGGAAGTATTCATTTAATTAGTCATCTTCTGTATCACTCACTGAGGTGCGTGGAAATCAGACATTCTAATCCCTTGAAAAGGAACAGAGGTGCTGAGAAATTCGTTATATTAATTTAAAGAAGACCTCATGATAATAAATACAGGAAAAGGTAAATTTATATTTTGCTTACAAAATTGTGCTATTAGTATAATAACTTTTTTCTTTGTGAAAATGTAACTATTTGTACCATGTTACTGAGGCAAAGTTTTGGGATACGCTTCTTTCACTGAGCATGCCTGGGCCTTGTCAGTATACGTATCTGAAGGGAAATATTGCATGGAATCTCTGAGAATTCTCACTTTGAGGTTTATCTGACATTAACTGATTATGAGATGTACTGTTTTATATGGTTCTGGAGCAAATCGGAGGTTTGACTCTTCATGTGATCTCTCAGATTCTGTACTTCAATATTTCTTCAGGAAAAAAAAAAAGGATAGCTCAAGGGTGAGGTTCCTGAATCAAGCATAAACTAAAGAATTGCTGTTTTTCCTGAAGTAGGAGATTAAGGAAGGAAGGCTTTGAAGCTAGCTGGGGAGCCAGGAACAATGGGGCAAATGCATACATGCAACTAAGAACAACATTCAGTGACTAAAGTACCACAGAAAATGAGAAGGAAAAAAAAAAAAAGGAAAAAGAAAAAAAAATAAATTATACAACCCTAAAGCAGAAACTGGTGCATAATGTTATTCCATTGATTTTTGGTTGCCCAAACTTCAGAACATGGTAGTAGATACTGCTATACCAATGTAGATGCTATGATATTTAAACAAATGCTATGCTTTGCATTCAGGAAAAGTTTAAAGATTACTGACTAATCATGGAATTGAAAAAATAGCAACTTACAAGTTCTATGCTCTAATTTTATATTGTAGTTAAGACTGTTTTTATACTGTAGCTTTCAATAGACAATTCAGGCTTATGTCAGCTCAATCTCTTCATAAATGAAGTTGTTGACAACTGAAATTGTGTCCTTTTTGTGAAAGGTAATGTGCTATGACTAGTAAAAACGATGACAGTGCATTTACTGTACTCATTTTATGTTTGTAGCACCACATTACATCTCAGTGCATTAAAAGGACAGAATTGACTTGTTTCAATAAAAACAAATAGTTCAGCAAAACACCTTCTAAAGTTAGAATATGCTTTAGCAAAGGGAAGAACTTGTATAGAAATTTTTACTGCACATGAACAGTTCTAAAATGTTCCTTCTAGAAATAAATTTGTCAATGTATTGTTACAGATTGCTTAAAAAAAATACTTTTGCATGATAACTGCACACTTACCTTTGAGTGATGTGATCCACAAAGTAGTTTCTGTAATGAATTGTTGATTTGTTCTTCAGAAACAGTTGTTTCTGTGGAGTTACAAGAGAAAAGTTAGTTTTATGTTAGTTGTATAAAGTATATAGAAGGGATACTGCTAGCCTTTGTTTCAAACAGGGCGAATGTTTGCATGCTAACTACTGATAAAAGTTATATATCAAAACATACAACTAGGCTTTGAATGTTTGAAACAATATACATTGCTTGATACGCTTAATTCTTTCCAGGGTTCAGTGTTTAGTACATCAAGAAACAGGATACAATTTGGGTCACATATAGTCTGGCTTTGAAACCAGAACCACTGAAGCGATCTTGCTCTTGACTGTAGTAGATTGTAGATATAGGTATCTAAGTAACTTCTTATGATTGGATATTTTAAATACTGAAAGGGTTTTAAAATATTTTCAGAAAGCATGTAAAAACAAACAAAAAATCCTATACGCATACCTCTGTTGTAAAGCCACAATGATCTACTTTTTTTTTTTTCTTCCCATATTATATTCTATTGTTTGAACTTTTAACTACCTTTTTGGTCTCTGACCACATTTAATGAATCACCTCCTCTCAGCTCCTTCCCCAAGTCTGTGTTTACTTTTGGCAAGCAGATGCAATATTTTCCATGCGTGGTGTTCTAGAGCTGGTCTTTGATATGGAAGTGCAGTCAAGTGTTGTTCTTGTGAAGAGAAGCACAGTCGGATGTGCAGCAGCAGAGGATGGAGGCTTTGGTTGTTGTTGGGGTATGAAAGTACACTTCACATTGAATACATGCTGTACTGTCAATTTACTGTGCATACGTTTCTGTGATCGCATGGGCTATGTTAACTAATAAGATCATAGAATCATTTAGGTTGGAAAAGACCAAAAGATCATCAAGTCCAACCATGAACCTATCTTAAAAAGAAGTATCCAAAATAGACTGAACTCAATTTACATCTTTGGTGATGGCATCTTTGACAAAACTCTTCCAGGTGATAGAATGTTCCATGTAATTCAAAACATATTGCTAGATGGCATGATTTGCTCTTAGTTTTCCTGGGTATCTGGCATCTAGAATATAAACCTGAGCAGGTGTTTCAGTGCTGTGAGAGTAGAGTGAAAACAGAAGTATGATTCTTTTAGGGAACCAGAAGAAAGATGCTAAGCTGTTAACACTTCTCATGTCTGGATCAGGAGTGAGTTTCTGAAATGTATCTCAAGCATTCCCAATGTAGTTTGCACTGTTGGAGTAGTTTTGATTGAAATTAGAATGGAAGATGCCCTTCAAGGTCCATCTATTGCACTCCAGCTGCAAGTATGCATTCAGTCTGTAGGACCACAGTAGAATGAATCTGAGGTATATGGGGGGGTAAAAAAGAAAACCAAAATGTATGTTGTGTGGGAGTCAGGTTTTCATCATCACCATTTTGCTCCACAGATGTGTCATGCTTTGTAGTGTGGTTGTAACCTTAATAATTTCTCAGACATGCTAAACTTTCCTTATTTCTCTTTTCAGGCCAGTATGGAAATCCTCTAAATAAATACATTAGACATTATGAAGGATTATCTTATGATATGGATTTGTTACACCAAAAACACCAGCGTGCCAAAAGAGCAGTATCGCATGAAGATCAGTTCTTGCGCCTAGATTTTCATGCTCATGGAAGGTTAGTGGTATTTTTAACATGTACATGTTTTAAATATTTAAGTTTTTTTTTTTTTTTAACTTATATAGTGATTTATAAATGGTGAAATACAGTCACTAGATTGTTAGCTAGAATATACTAAAATGCAATGTTTGCAGTTTCTGTGGAGTGTTTGCTCTGGTTTCCAGTATAAATGTGAAATTGTTACTTGTAATCACTCATTCAACTTCTGGTGGTAACTGTTAATGTAATTCAAAGGTTAAACAGACATATTGGGAACAGAGTGGCACATGATTCTGAGCTGCTAGTGCAGCCTTGGCATATTGGCTTACAAAAAAGATGCCAAACCTTGCCTAAGCAAATTTAATTAAAGAAAAGTACACTTTCAAATTGCATCTGAAACTACAAAATTGGCCCCCAAAGTGTTGCTTGATGTGTAGTAAAATGGCATTTGTTTTCTGTGCAGCTGTGGAATTTAGCAGTTATTTGACATGGGAAAAACATGATTGCTGCTACAAGATTTGCTTAGCCTTATATTTAACTTCTGACTGAAACTTCTCAGGTAGGGAAGTTAGATATCCAGTGTGAGCAGCTGAAGTATAATATGAAGATTTTACCTAGGCAATTCTGAAATAGAGAGATCTTCCTTTTTTTTTTTTTCTTTTTTATAATTAAGAAGGAAGTGAAAGTAAGTTAAAATATTTGTCTGTATCTTTGTTTCTGTGCAAACTCTATCCTGTGCAGCACCACTGTCTTAACATTTTTTTTTAGGAATATGTAATGCCCTTGGTTGTTTAGTGATTTCAAATAAAATTTAAATAATTAGCACTTGCTAAATAATTGGTGTCCATATCTAGAAACATAGGAAGTTTGACAGAGCAAAGGTAAAACCAGGTCTTCCAAATCCATGTTTGGAGTGTTTGTTCCTTCTGCGCCAGCAAGTAATTTCTTCAGGGAATGAAGTGTTGCTACTGGAGGTGTATGTTGTAATGACTAAATTTTAGTGCATGTTCCCAAAAGGTTAGTGTTAGCATTGTATTTGCAACTGCTGTAGAACAGCAACCAAAATCCTAAATTCCTGTCGTTAAAACCACATTTTTGGGTGTGATTTTAGTCCAAGAAATTTTATTATTTAAAGGAGAGTCGCACGGCTGCTGCCTCTGCTTTAGCTTCACAGGTAATCATTAGTCTTTGCTATTAAATTGTTCTTATAAACAAAACTGCAGAGTAGAATATTGCAAAGGCTCCTCATAATGTAAACCTCTCTACTTTGTAATTAAATCTCCAGGGAAGTTACAAGACAGTGAAGTTTCATTGTAATGCTGCCACTCTTAAATTAACCGTCAGCCAGCTGTTTAGGCTTACCAAAGTGTGTTCTGCTGCAGAGGGGAACAGGCCTGACAGCATTCCCAGCATCTTCTGTGTGCTAGTACAAGTAGTCTTAGAACTATGCAGGGAATAGTATCTGGGAACTGATCGAGCTGAAAATTATTTGGCAAAAAAAGATCGGTATGACTTGAAAGGGTAATGCAGGGAGGATCAGACTTGTTCTTGCTGGGAGCAGTCCACGTTTCTGTCTGCTTGAGCAGGTTCATCTTGTCATTGGTAAAGACTCCATAACACTCTTTGTAAAACAGAGCTCCTGGCATAGCCTGTGCATCCTATCTGTGTTAATAAGGTGGGCTGAAAATCCTCAAAAAAAAGTTAACAGTACCTGCAATAATGAGGTCTAAAAATTCTTTTCTTTCACTTCCAGGATCTTAGTTGCACCTGGCCATAGACAAGCAGGTCTAAAAAGATTTTGAGAATAGCTACTGTTACTCATGAAGGAAGCTGTTGGTATTTATTTTTATATGTGGAACTGATTCTAAGTCCCTGTGCTCTGAGGGATAAATTTTCCATTAATGGAGGAGGCTGAATGGAAATATAATGTAAGGGAAACCAGTCTATATATCAGGATTTTGGTAGTTTCCTGTGATACATGCAACACTTCCTGCCAAAGAGAGAATAGTTGCCAAGATATAAACTTAGTCCACAAAGTCCTGCTAATGAATTTGAATGTGTTCTTAAAAATTGTTTTCATTTTTCTTTAAAAGTGAATTATGAAGGATCAAATGAATTATGTTTTAATATGTACAGTATGTTTAGTAGCTTTTGAAGAATGTATAATGACAGTTTGGAAAAAAGCGTGAAGAGGATTGCCTTTTTGTAGTTGAAATTGGAGTATTGTGACAAACTATTTAAGTGATGTGTATCATCATGACAACATTAAAACCTTTCTATCAGATATTGTAATTAGTTTGTAATAAGGTAGAAAAACACTTGTGCAAAATACTTAAACCATTTTGATTTAGCCCATAGACTCTCAAAGCGTATTTTTATTTTAATACAGTCAATGAAACGTTAAAGCATTCAGTCAACATGAGGCTTGAGCTCCTGAAAACTCGACCCTATTTTTTTTTAATGTTATACTAAATAGTTCATTAAGACTTTGGGCAGGTACAGTGATTTATTGGCATATAGCCAGAGCACTTTTGAGACCTCAGTGTGAAGCATTTGTATGATAAGTCTTTGCTCTCTGAAACTTTGTTAGAGTACAGTCTAGAAAAATTAAATGATTGTATAATTTACTAATGCTGTCCAACTTGCATCTAGTTAACTTAATAAAGATAGTACACAGCTATTACCTATGTCAGTACCCTGATGCTAATCTCTGTTTTGAGTTGGCTTCTGAAGAACTGTTTGTCTTATGTGGACAGGAAACACTGAAGAAGCTGTCCTAATATCTACAGCATTTCACTGCTGGAAATAGCAAATGGAGCTAGCTGCACCACAATGGCTTTTATGCTGTATTTCGGGTACCGGTTTGAACTTTGTAAGCCTAATTTTCCTATTTGGGCCAGAAGGGCCTGTTGATCACACCGCCGGTCAAGATACGGAAGTGATTTGGCTGGGTGTTTATCAGCCTGGCTAATTGCTCATTCAATTCACTGTAAGCAAACTTGCTGTCATAAAAATGGGTGCAGAAATAAGCAGCTGTGATAAGAGGGATGATGCAACACTACTTTTTTCAGTGGCAGTGCTGATGTATGCCAGAATAGTATTCAGCAAAATTAAGGGTTTGTTGTCCAGAAAATGGTTGGCAGCTAGAAGTATTCTCTGTGGAAGTTGCATCTGTTTCTTTTCAGTAGACTGTTCAGGTTTAAGAGCTCTACTTCACAGGACTGTTTTGAAAAAGAGAAAAGAGAAATAATACCAAGTGACTGTGTAACCATGGGCTTAGTAACTGTTTAATAATGTGCAATAGGTACTGTAATGATAGAACTAAACCCACAGCTATCATTCTTCACACCAGACTAAGTAGTTCTGCAAATGGGTGTATAACACACCATTGTTTGAGAAACCCTGCCTTATTTAATCTTCACCTGAAAGTTAAATGTTACACAATAAGTCTGTTAAGAACACATTTTTCAAACTTCTTGTTGTTAGGTGATCTAAAATACAACTTGCTATGTCAGGTTTAATGCCTGTATTAAAACATACCAGCCACTATTCAATGCTAAAACACTAGCTTAATAGGTAACTTAAGATCGCTGAAAGTAAGCTATGAATTCTTTTGAATCATAACCCATGTAGTTTAGATGAGTTGACGTTGTTGCTTCACCAGTGGTGCAGAATGTGCTTATTCTAAAAGGCTTGAAATCAGAAGGAATTTGAAGTTTAAAACAATATAGTTAGGAATCATACTGTATCAAATGTGTCATTTTATAGCGAATGTTTTAGTGTGAATTAATTTAAGGTGTCCTTTGAGCACAGGCAGGATTCACACAAAATTAATTAATGCATGGTGTTACTATTAACCAATTAAGTTCCTGTTATGTTTTAGCTTTTTAAAAGAAAACACCCAAATGGGATGGTTCATAGAAGAGCAATGCTTGTGGCACCAGGCTGAGATACAGTGAAGTAGTTTAATGTGATATAACTTTATTTTGCATGTCAAGGTAATGTCAGCAATTTTGAGAATGAAGTTGGAACATCGCTGAAGTTGACATAGTATTTTATACTTGTCTTGGCTTACTAAACCATAAAATGTGTACTCATTTGCCTACTGAGCACAACCCTTCCCATGCAGAGAAGTTTGAAAGTTTTCTTTACTTTTTCAGTATAGATATTTGCAATATACTAAACGCAGAATATCTTAAACTGAGCTCCTATCAACTGGAGAATGTCAAACATATGCTGGATGCTTCTCTATTAGGGATTTCATTTTCAGGACAGAACTTCAAAAACTTGCCTGTCCTCTGGTGATCTCTCAGCTTAGAATCTGTGAATTGCTGAGAGCCTGATACATTCAGAGCAATAAAGGAACTACAGCTATGTAGTGTTTAACTGTGCTGTCAGTCGTTTTACCTAATGCTTTCCTAATAACTTATGCTTTCTAATTTTTTCCTAATTTGTCCTCTTAATAACCAGTCCACACCCACGTTCACTCTTTCACCTGGATTAGTTGATGACTCTGGCTTGGTAAAGTTGCCTATGCAACTTCAGTGAGTGAACAAGTAGAATTTTTCAAGAGGCATTTGAACCCATTACACCTTACTACTAAATTAAAGGTACACCAAGAGCTTCCTTCAGATCTTCTGCAATTTAACAACCATTTTTCTTAGGTTTTTACTTTAATTTGGGCTTACAAGTCATGGCAGCTAAACCCATTCCCAACATCTTCAAATCTTAAAAACTAACTCAGTATAGGAAAAAAATGACATAAAGACTGTAAGGTTTTATGTCAGTTTGTGCAACTGGATTAACCTGATCTTCAGCCTTCACCTTATGCAGTTCATCTGGACTCAAAAGTACTTCTGCTCTGTCATCTGCTGACTATCGTTTCACATTTCAGAACACTGCATAAATGCTTTGGGAGGCTTGCTGTATGCTATGAGCTATGCAACATTTCTGGTGCAGTTGTGAATGGCAGGAGTGGAGCACAATTTCAATCTTCCTTCCAAGTGTTAATTTTTTTATTCTTGGCTCTGTAATTCGTAACCCATTTTATTGCCCTCATTATTCAGAGCTGTTAATTGTGTTTAGGACAGTTGTTGAATGAGCAGATTATAAGAGTCAAGGAGGCTACCCACAAGGAAGTCACATCTGATCTCTTGAATCTCAAAAGTGGCATTCTGAGATGCTGTCGGAAATGGACTGAACTAACTGAGCTAGATTCTCTTGGATTAAAGAAGACTTTTTTGTCATCTGCTGGCTTTTATTTCACATCAGATGTTCTTTTTATAGCTTTTAATTTATTTTGAAGTACTCCTGTAATTTTGCATACGATATAATTCATGAAATTAGTCTTCTACTTTCTGCGAGTCTGGTAAGGTAAAGCATATTCTTAGTTACTGGGCTAATCTAAAAATTTGTCATGTCTTCGTTTTCCAGTTCCATGTGTACTTAAAATCTCAACTAAACAGACTAATTTCTTAAGTAAGCTGTTTTAATGGTCATCCAATAGGGCTGGCTGGCTTCTGTGATTGATCGATTTATTTATTTCCAAGATTCTTCTCCTACAATTCATTTTAGGCTGTCCTGAATTTAAAAAGAAAAACAAATTACCCCAAACTGTAACCTTTTCAGCATTATTCAATGCTCTGTGGCCATTCTTCCATTATCCTGTATCTATTATAACTTCTTTTAAGTTAAATACCTTTAAAAATAACTTCCTAGGCAAGAGACCAACGAATCAGGTCTCCCTTTTTACATCCATTTTGATGAAAAATACCTGTAGGCTAAAGATTTGTCTTACAGAGATTGGATAAGCAAGAACCTAAGTTCTTACTCATTGCTGGCTTAATGCGTTTTCTCTGATATTAAAAAAAAAAAAAAAAAAGGAAAAAAAAAAGTTTGATCTATGGGTTAAATGTCTTGCATTTTGTGGGTTTAAATACAGTACCTTGGAGTATGTTTAGCACTTGGGAAAAAAAGCATTTAGCATTTCAGTCAAGTTCGCCTGGAAAACCCAAGTCTCACTCTAATGTCTATTGGCATCGAGGTGAGCCTGTGCGGCTGCAGCGCAGAGCTTCCCGGTGTGTTAAGGTGTTAGAACTCTTTGGCCAGCAAGCTTTGGTGTATGTAGCCAAATGAAAAGCGATAGACTTAAATGAAAGTGCTTAGGGAATGCATTTTCTATCTACTCATGCCATGCTACCAGCTAGCAGATTTATCCTAATGTCTTTGTTTCACTAAGGAAACTTCTTTATAAACTAGTTTCTTAGGTTGAATTAATGGAGTAGCTTACATTTTTTTCTTCACCTGTTTTTTGGGGTTTTGTTTTGCGTTTTTTTTTCCTCACCTGTTTTTGAAATCTGTTAGAAAGTGGCACATTTTCAAACCTTATGTAAATACAGATGGGAAGGTTGTTTTGGATGAACAGGAAACCAAGTGGCATAGAGTTTGTACCTAACTCTCCTAACTAAAAGTTTGTACTGAAAGGAAAAAAAAAGCCCTGGATAAAGATTATCTGCTCTTAAAATCTGAGCACTGTACTCTTGAGGACAGAGAAATGCTTGACCTGCTTTCTAGGAGTGTACACTGGACAACCCATAGCTACTTGTTAACCTACTTGGATGGTTTCTGCTATCGGAGCCAGCTTATGTGTTTACAGCTAGGTATATGAAGAATAATCAGTGGCACATTGTTTAAGGTGAAGGCTACCTCCTCAGTTATGTGCTTCTAGAATAACAAGCTTGGCAGGTCTGACTTCTGAAGGTCAGGAAAGAAGTCTCTGAGCAATTAGAAAAGCCACTGTAGGGGGTGTCAACGGCAAACAAACATTAGCTGCAAGCATTCTAGTTGGGATTGCTCAGTGTACTGATGCTGTTGAGATTGGTTTTTATATAAATACCTACTAGAGGCTGATATTGTCTACCTGCATCTAAGTAGTTAATAGAAAGAACGCTAAACCTGGAGACGCTGTCACCTGCTGTTTCAAAGATGCATTTTCTTTAGTGCAGGTGGATGGACCTTGGGAATTGTCAGTTACATGATGATGGATATGTTGTGTGGGCTTACTAGTATGTAAAAACAGTGTAAAAAAATAATGTCCCTAAGTGTGGATTTCACCTGTAAGTAGTTTAAACCCACTATTCAGTTGTTAAGCTGTCTCCTATTTATTACAGTTCAGGGTTGGAATGAGTCGAACAGCCTGTGGGTGTTGAACTTAGATTTTGTGAAGCCTCATGTGGAGGGCAGGTAGAAAGAGGAGCTCAAATTATTTTCCAGCAATAGACTTTCAATTTCTCAGAGATGAGAGTCTTTGAATTCTTAAATGGGAAAATGTAAGGGTAAAAGACTTGTACCTCAAGCAGAGTAGTATCTTCTGGATCCTGCCTTGTGAGGAGACTCACAGAAACACATCTGCAAAGATTTGTTGTGCATCTGATTCCTACCAAGAAGTAGAATGTGAACCTAGATGGACTTTCCTTGTCACACTGCATATTGCTGCAAGCCCATAACTTTCTGTTTCCTTTTCTCAGGCACTTTTTCCAGGTGTGGTGTAACTCCTCCATCTTCCTCTTTTCATATTTTTTTTTAGTTAACAATCTCCTCTGGTCCCTGAGTAATTCTGCATGCTTAGCCTGCCACTGGTTGCTAATGGGAATCTGATGGAGGAAAAATAGGGAAGAAAAAGCACCGAGTACCCTTTCTACATACTGCTGACAGTATCTTTCTCTGCCAGTTTTGGAAAACAGTCTGCAGATTTTGTCAGTAGCGTAATGTTTTGAATGTTTCATCATGGCAAAATCATTGACCCTAGACTCATACTGAAAAGAAATGGAATAATAGATTAAACATTAATTCTTGCGTTTGCACCTTTAATGTTCTTTTTGTCTTGTGCTGTCAGCATATGCACACAGCTTTTTGTTTAAAACTGCTTGCTCTGTGATTAGAGCACAAGATTCAAATAACTGGAGCCCATGGGAAACTAGTGGTTTTTTAACTAAACATGTCACTATCACGTATTTTTATTCAATTATCACCAGGTTGCTGCATTATGTATTTGCAAGTCTGATATAGTCTCCCGGAGGTAAACTACGGTAAAATCAAAACCTACCTCTTGATGGTCTTTAGGGTACTGCTGTTAATGAGCAAGGCATGGGAAAATGTATTTGTTAACAAAGCTGATTATGTAACAATGTGAACAGTTTTACTAAAAATTCTGGCTTCGGTCAAATGAGCAGCCACACAGTAACTAAATTAAGTTGCCAGGTATGTGTAAGACAGAAGCTGCAATCAGTAAGCAAGGTCAAATCTTGGTCTTAATTGATTTATGCCTATTCTAGACACTCCTGCTGCTGAGAAATGTCTTATGCAAGTTAGTAAGTGTGAAAATAAAATGAGCATTATTTTTCTGGAAATAATTACCTTCTGCCTGGTATGTAATTAGCCTAGGAAATAGCTTAGTCTACGCTGCTACAGGTGCTAGCACAGAGTACTCTACACATGCTGCAGATATGGTAATTACAAAACAAAAACAA
This sequence comes from Anser brachyrhynchus, assembly GCF_964034855.1. Lineage (NCBI taxonomy): Eukaryota > Metazoa > Chordata > Aves > Anseriformes > Anatidae > Anser > Anser brachyrhynchus. The sequence continues at coordinate 4,632,903 of NC_137706.1, read as the reverse complement.
ACAAAAACAACCTTGAAGCTTCTTGCTTATTCCATTGTGGCTGGGTTTAGAAACCATATCCATGAGTGATACAGACAAATCAGTTGCTCTTCTCTGGAGTCTTCTGTCCTCAGAACAATTCATGATGTTACCAGATTTAACCCAGGAAAGAAAACAGAGATGCATTCTCTTCCATATAATTTTGAGGACAGAGTCTTGTGTATAGTCCCTTTAAGAAAGGGGAAGAAATACTTACTTAGAAGAAATCTATAGTAAATGTTAGATCAACTTCTATATCAGGTGAGACACCAAAATGGATTTTCTGTAGGGTCTTTGGAAATTTCTTACTGACAGATCAGATGCATTACTGAAGTTGGTGGCTGCATTCTTAATTCTGTCTTTGTAAAGTGGGATGAGCTGGATTATTTGGGGTCCCTGCCAGCCATGCATTTGTTTGATGCAGCCATTACAATTTGGAGTTTCCCCAGCTATAAGCTGTCATCTTTCAGTGCAATTAATTTCAGTGACACTTGTAAGAAGCGCACTAACATGTCTCTGCATAGCCATAAAAATGAAATTTACTTTTCCTATTATAGCTTTCATGTAATACATGGAGTTTTATGATTATTGTTGTTTAAAGTTTGGTAATTTGTTAAAGTTGTTAACTCTTGAAAGTAGAGACTAATTGGTAGTTTATTTGCTTTCCCTGACTGCTTATCTTCTCCCTCCTTTTTTTGATGGGGGAGAATTAAGGGAAGAGTAGTCATTTCATTTTCAGAATGAGAAGGGTCAGCAGTCCAGACAGATAATCCTGTTACCATCAAGCATGTTTGACCAAGAAAAGACCTATTTAAAAATAGCTCTGAAGTGTTCGGGTTATCTAATAGTTTGGCTAAATTAAGAAATCAAATGGTTGAGAATTGTCCATATGAAACACATCTGCATTATTTTGTACTTGAAAAAGTTCTCTAATCCTGCAAAGAGAGCTAATTATATTAATAGTCAGATAATTGACAGCATAACTGAATTAGCATTTGAGTTACAATTTAGTGTTATATACCAGTGCCAAAAGGAAGAAAGAAGAAGAAATGAAAAGGAAAAAAAAAAAAAGAAATAAAGGCTTCTTAGTTTTAAACCAGTGAAACTGTATTTAGTACATCTAACTTCTAACAGTCCCTGTTGAAGTGACGGGTAGCATAATAGTGATGGGAAGGGGATGCCACCCAGGAGGAAGAACAATTTCCAGCTTCTATAAACTGTGCTCAGCTTCCCCTGGCCCTTCCAAAGGCACAGTGCTGTAGTGCAGGGCATCTACTCAAAACTGACCCTAACGTGTGGTTAGAGGATAGTCAGCAGTGGTAGTCCAGAAGTGCAACACTCAATGTCACGCTAATTTGTAAGATGCTAACTTAGGTGACTTGGTAACTGAGGAAAGGATAGCTTGGATGACTCCCAGTCGAGGCCTAAGGCTTGTTCATCTACCTACTTTGTTATTTCAGGCTCAAATTGATAAATGATTCACTTTCATTCTATGATGAAGTCCAAATTTTTCCTGCTCCACTTACTGCATATACAGGAGTTAACATGTAAGAAGTATTACATTGTCTTACAAAGTGTATTTCAAACCTGCATAGAAGTTCCTGATGCAATTGGCTATTAGAAACAGTTTCTTCAGTGTCTTTTTAATTGACATTTTTCTAGTGGTATTCGTGTAAGTTTAATTGGAAAGTAATTGTTTTGTACTTCTTGTTTTGTACTTCTGAGCAAATATATTTTTTTTGTCTGTTTGTTTTTTCTGGAAGTTTACTTTCTTCACCAGAAAACAAAACAAAACATCATTTTAGCCATATTAGATGATCTTGGTGAGATTAGTAGAAATTTTGACTCACCACAGACAAAAGTATAGAATTATTACAGTACGAAGTCTTTATCATATGTTAGACATGGGAGGAGAGCTGTTCTAAAGTACTGAGGGTCTCTGCTCATTTAACTTCAGTTCAGATGTACTTGGAGAGAGTCTTATCCATCGTCAATAACTATGGGGAACTTGGTCACAGGGGAAATTCAAAACTAAAGTTCAAAGTATTACAAAGTGAGTAGAACTTCTTGAAGTACGTGAGTGAAAATCTTCAAGTTCTTATCATTCCTGGTCTTTTTTCTGCCTGTTCATTTCCAGCTTATGCTCAGAAAAGCCGCACAAAATAAAGTGTCGTGTCATCCACCCATAATGGCTTGTATAATTTTGTATAGGATGCTTTCCTGGGATGCTCATTCATGTTATTTCATCATCATCATTATCCTGTTATGAAAAGACAGCTTTTTAGAGCTAGTAAAGATACTAACTTAAAGGGGAAGAACTCGTACTGTGTCTGTCCATGATAGTGTAAGTACTAGCTAGCTTTTGTAAAGCACGCATGGATGGTTACCATCCACATGTGGGTCCTATCTGCGCGTGGATAGTTAGTGACTATTTACTGACGTGCATTTTTCAGTGACAGATATTCAAGTACATCTGTAGTGAGTTGTTTCTTTATTTTAAGAGGAGAATCTGCCCAGCTATATTACGTCCATATTGAAACAATAACGTGAGCACTGGCTGGCTTGGCTGTGAGTGTCCCTGAGTGTCACAGTGAACTGCTGAAGTTTAACCTTTCACATCCATTAGCCATAGCTCAGAATTTCATAACCTGTAACCTCACGGAGATAACTCTCATGCATCAGCAGAGGATAGTGGTTGCTTTGAAGATTCATTTTCACTGTGGCGACAATAATAAATATAGTTTGACTGTAGCATAATGTATGCATTATAGAATAGCCAACATGAGTCACTATAGAGCCCTTTCAAGCGTAGGCATGCCTTTTTGCTTTGATCTTGAATTTTACATTTTAGCATACAGTAGTTTCAAAATATTTATACCTATAGTTTCATTATAATAGCTAATATGCAAACAAAAATTGAAGATATTCTGTATTTAATTTGGATAAAGCCTAATTACTTCCTAGTGTATCTAATTGACCTTACACTGTGGTCCTTAATTTTTATGGTTATTCTTCTGTTAGTACAAATGGACATAAGCTTTCCCTGTGGAAAGTCAGCTCCGTCATTAGTATACAGTGTGTATTGAGAGACTGGTCGTGCCCTTTTGGATGAATACTCTGACACAGAGCTAGTCAACTTACCAAGGCTACTCTTGATGTAACAAATTGGTGACATAACTATAATATTTCTTCAAATTCAAGATTGTGCAAATCTAAGAAAATCAAGAATATAAGTTCACTGATCTGTATTTGAACAATGTATTGATACAGAATTTAAGAAAATAACAAATGAAATGCTGAAATAATGGATGTCACAGGTATGAATTAATCTAGGTGTTCCTGCTCCAGCAGGGGGATTGGACTAGATGATCTTTCAAGGTCCCTTCCAATCCCTAACATTCTGTGAATTCATGTATAACACTCAAATTATGACACGTGACTCTACTGAATCAAACTTCTGTTTTCTTACAAAGATAAGAATGTCATATGTTTCATACAAAGACTAGCAGTAGGAGTTCTGTCAAAGAACTTAGTGTTGTAATTTGGACAAGGTAATTAAAAGAGTGGAGTTGTTTACATAGTTACACACATAACTCTACCAGTTTTAGTATTTGTTTCAATACAAATGTTTCAGTTTCAGATGATACAGTAATTAGCTTACCCACATTTCATTCACATTATACTTAAATTTTGGCAAAGAAAGTAAAATAAGCTGATAGTGGTTCTTATTTATTCTGCTTCTCATCTGTCTCACAGAAATAATTGATTTTTCCTATAGTTAAATCTGCATCTTCTAGAAGAGTGGGAACAACTCAGAGTCAGCATTTTAGATGTATGCACTTAGGTCTAACCCTATGTTCTGGCTTAAATCTTGTAGATTTAGCTTCTTGTATCAAAAGCATCTAAATAGTCTTGCTTAAGGAAATCTTTCTAGGCTATGGTCAAATTCTCGGACAGTATAAACATTTTCTATAGGTAAATGTTACAATTTTGCAAATTGTTTGCATGGCAGTGTTGGTCAGAAGTACTTCACTGAGTGCTTTTGTAACTGAAGCTCAAAGCCAGTTTACCATCTGTTTTTATTCACTTCAGGCATTTCAACCTTCGAATGAAGAGAGATACATCTCTTTTTAGTGAGGATTTTAAAGTAGAAACATCAAATCAAGTAATTGATTATGATACCTCCCATATTTACACTGGACACATTTATGGTAAGTACTACACTTTAAAATGGATTAAAGTGCAGTCATTTTAAAACAGGAGTTTTTAAAAGTACATGCAGGAAGTGAATATCTATGTGATTAGGTTACCTTCATTGTTAAACTTTAATAATGCATCTAAATGAAATTCCCCCTGCTTTTATTCTCAAATGAGTGATAGCTAAATGATTTTTTTACTTGGTATTTCTTATACATCCATGAAACTTGAGGCTCAACTCAGTTTATGAACTTATTCTTTAGAGAAGTCTGATGCATTAAAAAAAGAAAAAGCTGTCTGCATTTAAACAAAAAAAAAGTAAAATCAGATACTGTTCTTAGTTTAAAGAAATTGAACGACTATAGAGCTGCCACCATTAAGGGTAAAATACCTGATTTCTGTTATTTCAGTAAATATAGAAGAAAATTGATTAAAAAGGAAGGAGAATGAACGAATTAAAAGTAGATGAAGAGGAGGATTAAGACTTTCTCTGTCCCTCTGTACAGTCTGTCTCAGATCTGAAAGAAATCTAACTGGCTCCTGAAGATCCCTATTAGTAATGTCCTGCAGTCTTAAAGTGACAGTTTTGAACTGGGGAAAAAGAAGTATACACAGTGCTTAATATGCATCTAGGTAGACCAACGTGCTTGTTGACTTAAGTAGGTCAGATGGCTTTTGAGGTATGGGAGTTGGAAGTACAGTTTTGATAATTCGATAGTGTGATTCTGAACCCTCCTCAATGGAGAAGCGTATAAACGTTTTTCAGTAATCTTCTATGCTTTTTATGGAGAAGGATTCTGGGGATGTTGCATATTGTAGTAGACAGTTGTACTTATCCAGATTGTAAATGTTTCAAACACATAATCATTTCATCCCACATTTAAATCTAGCTACAGTTTTTAGAGGGTTATGCCTGAAGAGAAACATGGGTGTCTTGCATATCGGGAAATCTTCCTCAGAAAGCTTTCAGAATTCAATATACACTCAATGATTATTTTTATAATTGTATGAATAGGTGCATAATGACAGCACTTGATTATAAGATTTAATGCTGTATACATGACAATTCTGGAATATGGAGTTGAGTTCTTCATTGTATGCTTTTTAAGTCTGTCACGTATGTATCTTGATTTGTGCTGAAGGCTTTGGAAGCTATCGAACCTAAGAACTATGATTTTGGGCAACCATGTCTTACTGTTGAATATTCTTAGTCTTCAGAGTTCAGGCACAAATTTGCTGCAAGAATGTTTTACTGCTATTATATAGAATCTTACTACTGTATAATTAATAGGTTTTTAGCAGTTGGAAACTGCTGCACTATTAAGATAATTATGCAAGTATCATGTCTTAGCATTGTCTGATTAACACCTTGTGTAGAGTGTATTCTTGAAGTTTGTACAGGACTGAAGGCTTTTAGGAGGGTATTAAAAAAGTACCTTTTTTCCTTAACAGGTGAGCAAGGGAGTCTTAGCCATGGATCTGTTATTGATGGAAGATTTGAAGGGTTCATCCAAACTCATAGTGGGACCTTTTATATTGAGCCAGCAGAGAGATACATTAAGGACAAAACTTTACCGTTCCACTCTGTCATCTATCATGAAGATGATATCAGTGAGTACTTCCATTTTGTGCTACAGATGAAATATTTTTATTATTAAATGCCAAAAACTGTAAGCTATTTATATGCATCAAGTGAGACTTTGGTTTGCGTGTGACAATGTGAATTGTGCTGTCCTAACGTGACTAAAACTTGTGTGAAAAAGATTTAGGGCAAACCCAATTGAGTTTTCCTTATTCTGTCATTTTAAGCAATCCTTAACATATAAGCAGTGTATTTTCTGTTCAGTGGACACACATTTCTTTAGAAAAATGCCTTCTTAACACTCCCTGGTCTGACTGATCTTTCCTGTGATCTGTAAAATAAAGAGTAATTAAAGTTCAAGACCCTATGCACTTACCAACAACTAGTAACGGTGGTGTTTGTGGAAAATGAAAGCTTCACCTGCATGTATAGGTCACAACAATCTTCAGATAGCTTGTTAAAAGATGTGGTGGCACCCAGTATGTCCTGTTTTAAACAGCTCTGACGGGAGTTCTGTCTTAAGTCTACAGGGAATACTACTTGAAGAGTATAGCCTCAGAAGTCTAGCTTTGGATGTAAATGTCCAGAAGGACAGTGAAGTACCATAGAGAACTTCTATGTCTTCAGAACTGATGCATCAGTTCTGCTGTCTGCCTGCCTTTGTATATATGATCAGTCTTCAGCTGACAGAAATACAAACAAATACAACTTGCATAATTTCAAAGAGCTTCTGAATTAATGCAGTTACTGAGTCATATGTACGTTGTGAGTGGCACTTGTTCTCTGACTGCTTAAATGTGCATCTTCCTGCTTTTTACAAGACCCATATTTGAGAATGAAGTAACCTCATAGGGTAGTGTTTCACTTACTGATTTTGGCTCTCAGAAGTTGCAAAATGAATTTAATTTTCAGCTTTACAGAGCATTGCAGGTGGAAGTCCGAGGAGGTCTTTTGCCTTGCTGGAACAAGGCAACTGTTGAACAGGCAAGAACAGTTCTTGGAGTATTGCATGGTTCTCTGCTGTAACATGAAAAGAGTAGTTGGGAAAAGCAGTAAAAAACTACAAAATCCTGTACTGAAACTGTAAGATACAGTTTTATAACAAGTTATCTGTAAATAATTTGCACATGCTTCTGAATTCTTTCAGTATAACTGAAAAATTAATTCACTGCCTGATAATGGGAATACTGGACTACCACTTACATAGCACTTTCTGTAAATAAGTCCTTATCTGCTTCATAGGAGTTTATATTAACCTTGTTGTAGAAATGGGAGACGGGAATTAAAGGGACATAAGAGATTTTCCCTGTTTCCAAGGAGCAAGGCAAGCAGGAAGATTATCTGTCCCTGTTCCTTGTGCTGTAAACAATAGGGGGGACTAAAAATACTCTTCACTGAAATCAACTAATGAAATAAATCGAACTATACCTTAAAGGACCAAATGATTTGATTTTATGAAAATTAGTATTGCTGTCTTGTAGAAGCAATCTCTGTTGTAGGAGTAAATTGATCACTTGAGAGCTGGATAAAGCTAACAATGAACTTGGTTCATAGTAATGTCCTATTAAACTTAATAGGAGTAGGATGTATATTCAATTATTTATTTAGATGGTAGTATGTTGGCTTACACTGTTTTTGCTCTTGAATCTAGTGCATCAGTTATCAGCTAGAAACAAAATCAGATTATCAGAGAGGATAGTCTCAATCTTTTCCAGAGAGCCACATCTAAGCAACAGTAAAATATGGCTTCCAAATCACCAAATGAGTGATTTGGAAATGAGTGAGCTTTGGAGCTTGCTCAGCATGGTTGAAAGTAGCCCATCATGAAGCTAATTCCAAGCAGCACTATTTGAAAATGCACCACTCCTGTTGTTTACAAGGCGGAGTCTGATGTGCATGCCTCATGATTGTACAGTTTAATGCTTTTTTCATTGGTATCCTTGATGCTTCTATGATTTCTGTGGTCTGAAATACTTGAAGTATACAACTGCTTCTGTTGCTTTCTTAATAGTGCTTTTGAGATTAATTTTTTTTTTGCACCTCCTTAGAGCTATTTTTGAATTGAACTGCATTTCCAAATTAAAAAAAAAAAAAGTAGGCTTTACAGTAGCTTTAAAAATAAAAACAAACCCTAATCTGTTACTGTGTTAACTTAAGCTAATTCTTGTGAAATAGAGGCAAACTTGTAGTATCTTACACAAGACAAAGGCGACAAAAATGCTCACATAGCTAATTTAGGAGAGACTGGGGGAGGAGAAATCTTTGCTTTAATTTGGTATATTTTTTGGTCACTCACATATCTGCCTTTTGAAACAATATGCTTTTTAGTGCCTTTCAGATATCACAATGCAACATATGATTAGCATCTCAATGAGGTCTTTTTCAGTATTCAAACAAAAGTGTTTTTTGTAAATGGGGATTATATTGTCAATTTTGTAAGGCTGCTTTTGTTTGTGTTACAGTAGATGTGGTGACCAGTGGAAGGCAGCCTTCTATTCACGACTTGAAACACAAGTTGAATGATTTTAGTTTCTAAACCACTCCCGATCAAACAATTTTATAATTTAGTGCAAGAGAGATGTAAACTACTATTTTCATTAAAATGTTTGGAAGCTATTTTCTTTTAAGGGTTAAGATTTCATTGGAGCTGTATTTACTGTATTTAAATCCTGTATGCTGCAAATGTATCCCCGAGTTCATACAGAAAAATACAAAATCAGTTGCATATTTCCTCAGATCAATAGTAGACAGGAAAATCCTGTTCAGAACTTCAAGGAAATGAAAGTGGACATTTAATTCTCTATGGTCTGGGAAGAACTCCACAACTGAAAAGTAAAGGATTTTGTAGTTTCGGAAAGCAGTATCTGCTGATTGAACTGAGTGAGGATTGCAGACTATGTATGATTTGAGAACTTGATTTCTTGTTTTTTTTCGCATGGTCGTTGCCAATATTGTAATGAAGGTCTACTTGGCACTTGTCATGGGAGCACAGTATGACAGACGGCCTATAATAATAATAAAAACAACACAAAAAAACTTAATACAGTTTTAATTCTATCTACATAAATTTGGATTTTGTTCTGACACTGTTGCTTTTGGTAGTATTGGCCAGATCTCCATCGCTGTTGAAGGACTGAATCTTCGTTATTTTCAGTGGAACCTTGTCATGTCCTTGCCCCTGCTGCCTAAAGCTAGTATCCATTACATGGTTAACCTAAATACTTAAGAGATTATACTATTTGCTGACAAAGATTCTTCATCACATTTTTTCCTTTTGTCAGGTGTAAAGGATACCTGCCAAAGGTATTTAAAGGATAAAAATTCTTTTATTTCATTTGAGTGTCTATAGTTGTATAGGTCATTAATAACTTATACCTCTCTGCTATCTACCTAGAATAAGATAAGAATGAAATGAAAAAGATTTTGTTGTTTTTTAATCACTGTTACTACTTTTATTTTAACATCATGCCAGATTGTACCAAAATGGAAATGGGAAAACAGAAACTTTGAACAATAGAGAAATCAAGTATTTATTTTACCTGAAGATTTTTCCTGGTTAGAGAATTGATCCTGTAATTAAATTCTTCTTTTATAGGCTGTGGTGGAGAGTAGGCGTCTAGTGTTTTTCAATTTAACATTGACTGTAAGCAGCCATTTTGATGGTAAAAGCACGTGTTCTTGTGATCGGTTCGTGGGGTTGTGGTAGGGATAAGCCAAGAAGCTCGTGATACCAAAGAGCCAGCAGAAGGTTGTACCTCTCAAAGCATTTAAAAGCATCACAGGAACGTGGATCAGACTGCTGTGATGGGGGGCAAAGTTGTCCAAGTCATCTGACACCATGTAACTCCTGTCTAGCTTCAGCAATGGAACTGCTGCAGGGGATGGTGGAAATAAATCTTGGAAGATGAACAGGGAACAGTGCCTTCACAGTTCAGGGGTAATTCATTATTTAACAAAAGAAAGCTTTGTGTGTAACCTTTTCTGTAAACAAGGCATGCTCCCAAGCCGTACTATCCACTATTACCTGCCTCCTGTTTTTAGTGGAGTGTATTCAAATCTGTCCTTGGGATTTGTTTTTCCCAGCATATGCTAAATGTTGGCAATTGTTGTTGCAGACTGTTTAATGTACAATTTTAATGGTCATACACTTAGAGTGTTTCTTACCAAATTACTACTTTTTGAGGTGATAAATATTTGCTTGAATTGCAGTTAGTCAATTTTAGAAATGTATTAAGGGATTTCCTAACCTCTTTGGGAAAAAAGATGCAGAGGGAAGACTGCTTATTTTGTGTAATACATTGACAGCATTTTTTTCTAGTACTGTACTGTCAATTGTCATCATGCCAGAGAATGAATAGAAGTGTAGTGATAACATAAAATGGCGTTTTGTGCTGGTGCAAAATATGCTGTGCAGTCATGTTTCCAGTTACTTTCTGCAGATTCCTGCAGTTGCCGCTTGCAATTGCTTTGAAGCTATGGTAGCTTTACACAGATGAAGTGTGCTGAAGGTGAGACAGTATTGTCCATTAGCTTCTAACTCCTGCCCTTGTATAACGTGCCTTTGTCACAGGGATAAATAGTGATGTGAAAGCAGGCAATGAGAATCACAGATTAAAAAAAGTAGAATTGTTCTACAATGGAAATGGAGAAGGGAAGAGTTGCATCTATAATCCTTTGCACTTAATAATTCCAGTATAGTCATGGTAGCCAGGGTACCACGAAGTGCAGAAGGTAGTGACTGGGCAGTGCTGTTTGTTCAATCTTGGTTGTAGCAAAGCCAATATTACACCAGCTTGTTAATCAAATTGGTGAAGGGAGGAAGTGGCTTGTAATATGAGCATTTTTGTCTCTTCATTCCTCTGGCACTGTGCTAGGGCTAGCCATATTGGGAGGAATGTAATGAGACAACTGTTCTAAAATGGTATTTGTGTGTTAAAAATTGAAATATGGGAAACAAATATACAGAAAATCATTAAATAAATTTACATGGTTTTAATAACTACAACTCATGAACACGTGCATGAAATAGTGAAAGGACAATACTAGTTCTTTCATAAGTCTAGGATTTTTTTCAAAATACTAATTAATGCACACTTACTAGAGTTACCTCTGAGGATTATTTTTTTTCTTTTAATTTAAACTAGAATCCTTAATAGAACCCAAACAAATTTATCTTCTGTGCAAAATCAAGATTTTGCTAATAATCTCATTGGCAAACACTAGTGAAAAAGAAAAAAAGAAAGTTGACTGAAGAAAGTGATTTTGTTTCATGTTAGAGTAGCTTCTATAAAGTTCAGACTTAAAATACACTTTGAAATACAATACTGTACTTGGATATTGTTATAATAGATAAAATTAATTTGCTAGTGAGATAATGAGTAACTGTTTGCATGCAACTGTAAGCTTTCAATTACTCTTTAAGCTGAGATTTTCTTTGCAGAGAAGCTTGATTATTAAGAGGTTCTTTCCTACTATGCAAAGTTTACAATCACAGTAAAATATTTTGTAGCTAGTAAAGGATCCAATTTGAAAAAATGATGTTAACTATGTTTAAATTGGCCTAATGTATCTTTAAATAAGCCATATGTTTTTTTATAACCAGTTAAACGTTTGTAAATATATATGGTTGGGAAGAAGGAAGGTTGGAATGCTACTTTAATTGTTGATTTATTTGTCCTTTTAAGCTTATCATTGTTTCAGTTGGATATTGTTGTACTGTTAGTTGGTATTTTGAACCATAAACTCGTATGGAATGCTTTTTTTCAGAGCTCCAAGGCTGCATGCCAAGGATACAATATTTTAATTCCTATTGCTATTTAATTTTCCCCAGCTTTTAATTATTGAAATTTGAAATTCAGAGCTTGATGATCTAGGGAGAACATCTGAAACAAGCTGGGCTTGTATATTGAAATAGTTTAGCAATATCATATAGTATGAATGCAGGAAACATATATGAGAATCAAAGATAATTAAAGGCAACTTTCAGATGAAGCTGAACCGGACTAGATAACACAACAGTGCGTGTACTGTGCTGTAATGGCTAGTGGGGTTTGACTCCACAGAACCAGCCTAGATATACTTCCTAGGAAAATCCCCTGAAATACATATAATGTGGAGATCAGCTTTTCAAGATCTAGCTCTTAGGCTTTAGAGTTGTACTGCTACAAGCCTGTTCTATCTTCCTGAAAGGAGGTTGTGGTGAGCTGGTTGTCAGCCTCTTCTCACAGATGACTAGTGATAGGACTAGAGGGAATAGCCTCAAGTTGCACCAGGGGAGGTTCAGGTTGGAAATCAGGAGAAATTTCTTCTCAGAGTGTTTAGGCATTGGAATGGGTTGCCCAGGGAAGTGATGGAGTCACCGTCCCAGGAGGTGTTCAAGGAAAGGTTGGACCTGGTGCTTAGGGATGGTTTAGTGGGGGATATTGGTGGTAGGGGGACGGTTGGACCAGATGCTCTTGGAGGTCTTTTCCAACCTTAACGATTCTATGGTTCTATTTACTCTCTGATTTTGGATCTTTGCACGTACAACAACAGCAACAACAACAACAAAAAGGCATCTTGGTGAAGTTTATGCATTTTTGATAAAACCTGCACCCTGTTGTGCTGATGGTAAAAACAGTTTGTCCTACAGAAACTGGCTCTGTAAGTATTAGTATATGTGGATCACCATCCCATAATCTTTCCTCTATTATTTGTTACTGGGGCACCAATTTATGATGGGTTCCAGTCTGTAGAGAAACTGAAGGGGCAAGACCTCTTCCCTTCGGTAGTTCTCACCTCTGGAAGGAGTTTCTGCAAGTACAGTGTGCTTACAGATCTTCAGTAGGTACTGACATTCAAAGTTGATAAACCTGACTGTGTTTCTTAAGCACATTAACGTGTGCGATGAGGTCTGCATTGGCAAGTACTGAAAGAATTGCCCTGGGTAAGTAGCCAGTTGTTGTAAAATCTTCTCAGTGAGCTAGTTTAACTTCCCAGCTTATTTAACTTTGATGTGTACCCAGATAATACTACTGTTTTGCTATTAAAATTTAAACAGCGAGCTATACTAAAGAGGTGATGAAAATGTTTCTTTTCAGCCTCATTTTAGTTTGCCTATGTTTTCAATTTTTGTAATCTCTAATTCTGTAATTTTTAACAACACACGTACATGCACACACCCTTCTGTATTACTATTGTTTACTTTCCAAAATGGAAACCTGTGCCATTTACTTTCCAGAATAGAAATCATGCATTCACCTTGTCAACAAAATTGTTAACAAACTGATAAGAGTTTGAGAGTAGTAGAGTTGAGTTTGAAACCAAGGATCATTTGAATTTCAGTTCTAATGCATTGGCAGTTAACATGCCATTAACAATACAAACAATTGTGAAAGGTGAATTAATTAAAGTAATAGAATCCTATAAGAATGTTAGCAAGATTTCATAGTTTTAGTTTAACAAATATCCAAGCTATCTCTTATCCAAGTTGTCTTTGATGTAGTTGATCTCAAATTGTCACTATGAGTTCAGTTTTTTTTAATGTTGCTATTAGTTCAAGATAATATGTAAAGATGCCTAGATAACAACTCTCCTCCTTACATTATATGTTGCTCGCTTCCTAATTTCTATTGCTAGTTGTAAGAAAACAACTTTAAAAAGCAGTCATCGCAATTTTGGCATGTTGAGCTAAGAATGTATCTTAGTAGAAATGGTGAGTGGAAAGACAGCTGCTTGAATCTAAGAATGCTTCCTTCAAAAACTACATGAGCAATATTGGACACAAACTGAGAAAGTTGCAGAGATAAAGCTATATTTAATATAGAATTAACGTTTACACATTTGAATTTAAAACCTCAGCGTGGCTTTCCTCTTTTTAGAATATCCTCATAAATATGGACCACAAGGAGGTTGTGCAGATCATTCGGTATTTGAAAGAATGCAGAAGTACCAGATGACTGGTATAGAAGAACCAACAACAGAGGTACAAAACCAAGCTATAATACATTACGTTGATTAGAAATTAGTGTAATATCTGCCTGTTTCTTGTATGTTTTCTTTTTCACTTTTGGTCAATCATCCCTCTATTTTGTGAGAGACAATAACCTAAATTATTTCTAGTTATTTCTTAAAATATATTTTCTATTTTTTTCCCTTTGCTTCTACAGCTTAGATACGCTAGCTCATAGTCTTGATAAATCCTACATGGTCTCAAATTTTTAGACAGAACTTCAGATGAATTTTTAAGTAAGCTTGAGATAAGGAATATACTTTATTGCAGTGGAGAAGGAAGAGTTTCAAGTTCCCTTGGTCTCTAAGTAGTATATTGGTCCTTGAAAAGCACTAACTGTCAGATTTTCAAGATCTGTTAGTGTGACACTCATGTAATATCTGAGTGCTTTCAGTGGTAAATGAAGCCAGTATGAGTGCGAGGGTCTTACTAGCAATGTTGAAAGATGGAAGGGCATACTACAAATTGCCTGTGAGAGGAGGTAAGTTGTCTATGGAAGGGACTTGCTTATCTGTTCAGATTCCTGCTTTTTTTTTTTTTTTGTCTTCAGAGTTGCACCACTTGTCATGACATTAGGTATTTTTCAGCACTTTCCAAATTGAGTTCATCTTAGTTTTAGGTCTGTTATGAACTATTTGAACTTTTGGCATCGTTTGGTAGTGTTAAGTATATGCCAACAAAAAGACACGCTACAGTTAATAAAATAGCATCAGTAGCTTACCATATTTATACTGTAACTTCAGAGATTATCCACAGTATTACTCAGTTCATTGTTGGTACTGATAACATACTTTCCCAAAAAATTTTATGAAGAGTGTGTGCGCTATCAACCAATGAATGTCATAATGCAAAACTATTAGAAGATACTGCTGTAAATAATGAGAATTATATTAACTTAATGTTTGGTGTACCTTTTGTTCTATGCTGAAGTGTTTAAGTATCCCTGTGTGCTGAGGTAGCTGACTAAGGTAATCACAGTATGAAGTAACCTGTGTTAGGGAGGATGCATTTAAATCCCACAGCACTGTTTTTTAACCTACAAACTGTTCATTTTTGAAAAGGATTATGAGGAAGAAAAATTCCAAAGATTGCATGGACGAAAAAATCTATTTCACATTGATTGCCTTTTGTAATAAAAACATGAAATGCATGAAAGGTTTGGCTGAGGTATCATTAAAAATAGATGGCATACTTGAAGACTGGCTATAATAGACTTAGTTTAATTCAAGTTTCATGAAACTTTATATGTCTAAAAAAATAATGAAAATCTGTTTATATTATTTGAGTGTTTAGAAAAATCTATTGCTATTTTTAGATAATCTAGTTCAGTATGTAGACATGCAAAACTAATATATTTGTTTCTTGTGTATATGTAGAAGCCTTTTGAAGAACCTAACAGCAATGGTCCACAGCTTTTAAGAAAAAAGCGTGCCACTCAGGCTGAAAAAAATACTTGTCAGCTCTATATTCAGACTGATCATCTCTTCTATAAGCACTATGGAACAAGGGAAGCTGTAATTGCACAGGTATTTCCAAGCCCTCTGTTTTAAATAATCTGCTTTTACTTTATTTCTGACAGATTTAATTAAATTGTGTATATTATTATTTATTTAGCTTAGAATGAGTTGCTTTATTTCTTACAGCGATCCTGGCATTATTGAAGCAGCTTTTCCTATTTCACTAAAAGGATGTGATATGCCGTTAAAAAGGTCCTGGGCGTTTATGCTTCCTTTAGCTAATAATCACGGCTGTAGTTTGTTGAACACTTCTGAGTAAGACTTGTCTGATTTTTCTTCTCTCAGTTCTTACTCAGATACATGCTTCCTGAAGACTTTTGTTCTGTTTGACAACCTGCCCAGCCTTTCTGTTAACACTCCTGTAGTCTTTCATTTGAAATTTTAGCACAAAATACTATGAGTTCATAACACAGAATTTTCCATACGTCTAGAGTCTGCTATAGTGGAAGGTCAGAATAGCAGCAGTAACTTAAGATAGATGCTTTTCATTTGTCAGCATACCATTACCTGGAAAACATTTGTTGCTGACCATTTGTGACTGAAAATATACGTAGCACATTTAGCATGCTTGCAAATCTGACTTACAGTGTTTGTTCATTGCACTATACATACACAGTTCAGTTGAGAAATATTTTCCAAAGCTCTGAAGTCACCTTCCAAAATCAGGAGTTCAGTGAGTTAGCATTTTTATGCTCTTGTAAAAGGTAAATGATTTTTTTCACACTTGTTTTCTAACAGAAATGAAATAATAAAGCTCTAAAAAGTATTTTTTTAATACAAAGCTTTGAATTAAGTTTTAACTGCAGTACTATATTGTAGTAACAATAAATTGAATGAGTATCACAAATAAGTATCTGAATTTCTAGTTAATATAAATATGTAAAAGAAATTTAACTTGACTGCAAAAGATTTTGCTTTTACCTGGCATGTTAGCAATGTAAATACTAGGGTTATGAAGTGATTTATTTCCAGTACTTGCCATTAGCATTTGCTTATGAAGGCCTGTTAGTTATACGGCACAATATCTTTTATGTAAAAGTATAGACTGTGCAGTTGTTATTTAAGATTAGTTGGGCATAGCGCATAGATCTTTGAACTGTGGGTACTTTTTTGTTTTTTGACAGATATCCAGCCATGTTAAAGCAATTGACACAATTTACCAGTCAACAGATTTCTCAGGAATCCGTAACATCAGCTTTATGGTGAAACGAATAAGAGTAAGTTGTGCTGGCAATGCTTGTAGCTTCACCTTTTTGCTTGGAAGTGCTATTTGTTCAGAAGACCTATTGCGTTTCCAGGGCTGTTTAGCTTTCCTATTTACTGATAGTAAATATGTAACACGAGAGTCTCTTTTGCAAATGGTTCCCTACCCCCTTTATTTGATTTGGTTTTAGTCTGTATTGTCAAAGGCATGCTATGTTATTGTTAAGTTGTAGTCAACTCTTACAAGAATCAGCTTAGGTTTTACTAGTATTGACTCCCAGCAAATACTGTATTGCTCTCCAAGGACTTTAATTCTAAAATAGGTAGCTGTTATTTAGGTAAAATTTCCTTCTAGAAGTGATGATTTAAGAGGATAAATATAAACCTATGCATGCTGATGATAAGGAAAAAGAAAGGAGTGATTAAAGGAGTGAGGATATATTACACAAATGCAATTCTTTATTTTTAGAACGTTTTTTGAAATATTGGGGTTGTAATATGTCATGGCCTGTAAATCTTTAGCAGCATCTTTAACTATTAACATAATAAGGTATTGACAACAGTAAGCATCTTAGCTGGCATTTACAAGGCCATTGAAAACGAATCACTTGTAACAGTTTGTTTCGATTTACTTTTAGATTAACACAACTGTAGATGAGAAGGACTCTTCAAATCCCTTCCGATTTCCTAACATTGGTGTGGAAAAGTTTCTGGAACTGAACTCAGAACAGAACCATGATGATTATTGCTTGGCCTATGTGTTTACAGACCGTGATTTTGATGATGGAGTCCTTGGTCTGGCTTGGGTTGGAGCCCCTTCAGGTAACTGTATCCAAACCTTCAGCACTATGAGATTAAGAAAGTATTGTAGGTACATACAAAGAAGAAAAGTAGAAACTGTCCTTGAAGTTGACAGCAAGTAGACAAAGTCTCTTACAGCTGAAGCCAGTCTCTAGCTGACTTTTCACAATTTTGGCTGGATGTTCTTTGATTTTTGTTATAGTAGGAACAGAATATCAAATCTCACTTCAATTAGTTGTGCTGTCTTTCTGATGAGCAGTATCTCAACAATAAGGAAAGGCATATTTCTTTTAGTATACAAAGGTGATATTGGATAGCTTTTTATTTATGACAGGTATGAGTAAATTGACAAAAGAGAAAGAAGTATTTCTGCTATATACAAACAGAGCTCAAAACTATGTAGCTTGCATTTTGTGGTAGAATAACACTGCAGAATCCTTAGTTTTTCTAGGTAGTGTTGGAAGCTATTTGCTTTATTTTTATCCAAAAGTAAAATCAGTGAGATGTTGTTCTGGGAGATACCAGATTCGCTGTTCTTGAACTGCTTCTCGTTAGTTTCAATCTAGTTGTGTATTTTGAGTTATGCTGAAGAAAAAAAAAATTAAAACCAAGTAATGGTTTATATGTGCGCAGGATCTTGAGATGTTTGTCATGTATGTATTAGTTTTATAAAACGGTATATTTAAGAGTTGTTAACCTTTAAATTCAAGTAAATAATTATGATTCAGCACAAATTCAAAGTTGTGGAAACTTCACAGAAATCAAATTCAGAATGATCAGTGTACATTCGTTCTACAGCTTAATCCTTGATTACATGGCAGTCACTTGATGGAAGAAATAAGAGATCTCAGACTTTGCATGAGCCTAGATACTTCTGTGAGAACATTATGAAGAGCTTTAACAGAGTTAAAAGTTTAAACAGAGTTTGTGGGAAAAAAAAAGCAAACATTAAGCCCTTCAAGAGATGTAGATATAAATTATAACCTCCCTTTATCCACTGCTGTATTTTCCTCTGAAGCACATTAGCTAAAGAGCACTGGAGCTATGTGGAGAAATGTGGTATGACAGTCTGCCTTTCATTTTAGGAGAGTAAAATACTCAAATAAGTGTTAGTAGAATATTTGGAGTGGAGTAGGTATGTTAATTGTCACTAATTTTAGTGACTGTGGAAAAATCATAGGAAGCATAATACACAGGTGACCTACATAAATAAGAAACTGAGTCTGTGATGTCTAGCCTAGTACATAGAATGAGCAAACACAGAATGAATTGGAGTGTATATTCCATAAACCCTCTTTCCAAAAAAAGAATTTGACTGGCAAAAGTGAAGTTGCTTTGATATATTTTCATCCTTAATGCACATACTGACAAAGGTTAAATGGGATATTTCATTAAAATGAAATTTTACTCCAGAAAGTAAGGAAAGGCCTTTATAGAGTGGTGTTTTTTTGACACCACTTCTGGCAGTAGTAGAATAGCTGAATTTTAGAATGTTCTTAGTGGCTCAGTACAAACTTCAGTTACAGAAAATTTTGGTGAAATTAAAGTCATAATTTCACAACTATTTCAAACAGTAAGTGTGATGTACTTGATTATTGACCTTCTAAATAAGGATCTGGATAACCCACACATCAAAACCATTTTCAGCTTTAAATTGTATGGTGGAAAAATGAGTCACTTCTGCTGACAAGGCTAAATAGCTAATCTTAGGCATTTTTTATAACTGTTCTTGCTGTGATAGATGATTTTCTGTGATTGTACTGTTTGTGTTTGTTTTTTTTAACTCAGTGAAATCCAATTGGGATGTAGATTGAGAACACCTGTATTGGATGTTGCACCCTGATAGTCCTGTACTGTGGGTATGATAAAATCAGGGCTTGTGCACGCAGTGAAAGCCCCAAATAAGTCTGTTCTAATAGCTATTCTGAAATACCTAATTTCTTGTGTGAATGTATTCATTCAGTGCTGAGAGCAATAGCGTGGATAAACTTAATCTACTTTCAAAGTTGGGTTATTATCAATTACACAAAAGAACTCCTGGTCTGTAAGGATCCAATGAGGCAGTGAGTAGTTTCTTGTTTTAACTGGCAGATGAAAAGTACACAGTGTTTAAGTGACTGTTATACTTTGGTCTAAATGCAGGGAGCTCTGGGGGAATATGTGAAAAGAGCAAACTGTATTCTGATGGTAAGAAGAAATCTTTGAACACTGGAATAATCACTGTTCAGAACTATGGCTCTCATGTTCCTCCCAAGGTTTCTCACATCACTTTTGCTCATGAGGTTGGACATAACTTTGGCTCACCTGTGAGTATTACTATTGATCTGTTATTTTCAATAATTTTGAAATGCATGGTTGGTATGATTTGTGAATGGAGTTTTTACTACTTATAAGTAAGGAAAATATGATCATTAAAAAAAAAACAATAGGTTTCTGAAGGTAAGACCTTCTGTGAGTATTTTACAACATTGTTGCACCAGTTGATTTTTGTGAATTGTTCATTTCTACTAGTTCAATGTCTTATAAATAAACTGTAATATTATTCCCTAAAACTTTCATGTTTTTTTTTATTGAAGACTAGGGTTGCACACATTTTTTAAATGTATTTTGGTTTATGCTAGAGTGGAGGAAGAATCAATGCAAAATTGATTAAGATGACACTTTATTCAACGAGGAAAAATGGAATGCCTTTTTTTGTTCAATTATTTTTACTTACAGGATTACAAAAAAATGAATGAAGGAGATTAAGATAACTAGAATGGCATTTTAGAGCAAAATTCTCCCCTCATTTAGGGATATGATTTGTTTGTGACAAACCAAAACCAAAAGGCTTTTGTGATTTTGCTGGACTTGAGAACAAAGTGGAGGGTTTTTTTGTTGGGGGTTGTGGGGCAGGGGCCTCTTTTTTTGTTTCTAACTTAAGTATATAGGCTTTCTA
Organism: Anser brachyrhynchus; assembly: GCF_964034855.1. Classification (NCBI taxonomy): domain Eukaryota; kingdom Metazoa; phylum Chordata; class Aves; order Anseriformes; family Anatidae; genus Anser; species Anser brachyrhynchus. The sequence goes on along the minus strand of NC_137706.1, from coordinate 4,612,657 downwards.
CTTTTGGAAGTAATATGATATCAAGATACGACAGAAATAATGAGTTGTTTAGAAACTGGTGTTTGCATATGTATGCTTACTTCATGTACCTTGAGAACATCCATAATACAACCACTTTGAGTGGGAACAATAAGAACAAGTATTGCAAGTATAATTGAAAATATGAGCATGTGAAACTGAAAAAGTTAGTCCTACTGAGTGAAACATCTTTTGGATTAGTTTGTAAGATGCAATTTACAGTGAAATTAAAAAGAACAATTTCAGTCCAGGAAATATGTAAAAGTACACATTTGGTTCTACCAAACTGTAAGTTACACAGTTCTCACAAGTATCTTTAGTTTTAACATATACCTGCTACTTTTAGAGACATAGGTTACATTTCTGGAAAGTTAGATACATCAGAACTGCATTGGAGTTCCTCTTGATCTTTGCAATTTATTTTTCAGTCTCATGGCTAGTATGCTAGCTTTCAGTGTGTCATACTGAATATTAGGCTTGTCACTGGAGGACAGAAACCAATTTCTTCTCTATTCTAAAGTTCTCTTTACCCCTTCCTGAAAGCAAGCAAAAAGATGGACTGCTGTTTCAGTTTTTCTTCCACATAGTAGTTCACCCTTTTCCGACTATAAAGCCATTCTTATATCAAGTTTTTTTCAAGTCTGTTTTCCTTCTGGTACGTGCATATGGGGTGTATATTTCCAAGAATTTAAATAAGCTAAAACTTGAAAAAATAGTTGCTTGTTGCTATTGTCAGTAAAACCTTTTTCTGTTTCCTTTTTATGATCTGAAAAGACTTACGGTATAAGATGGCGTTTTATGATTAAGACAGTGACAATTAAAGTTTTGTAAAGTTAGCAAATCAAGTACCTTGTTCACATGTAGAAAAAGCAAGAAATTAGAGAAGCTGTAGCAATATGATTTTTATTTTTTTTTTAATTTTGCAGCATGATTCTGGAATGGAGTGCACTCCAGGAGAATCCAAGAACTTGGGACAGAAAGAAAATGGCAATTTTATCATGTATGCAAGAGCTACATCTGGGGACAAACTTAACAACAACAAGTTCTCTATTTGTAGTATTCGAAATATCAGCCAAGTTCTTGAGAAAAAGAGAAATAATTGCTTTGTTGGTATGTATTTAGCCATCCTGAAAGCAGAACAGCAAAGTTGTTAATAATAAGCTTAATAAGAAATTTATTTTTTTTTAATTACTGAAGGATTCTGTAAATAAAGAATCGAGTTTGAGATCTGTAGTTTTGTGTCAAGTTCTGGGCTCCCCAGTACAGAAAACACATGGATGTACTGGAGCAAGTCCAGCAAAGGGCCACAAATATGATTAAGGGATTGCAGCGTATGATGTGAGGAGACACTGAGAGAGCTGAGACTTCAGGCTGGAGAAGAGAAGGCTGGGAACGGGGTGGCTTGTGTCTGTCTGTATAAATTTCTGGTGGGAGGGAGTAAAGAAAACCAATCCAGACTCTGCTCACTGGTGTCCAGTGAAAGGACAAGAGGAAAGAGGCACAAATTAAAATACAGGAAGTCCTATTTATATGTGATGGCTTGGGTTTTTACATATGTTTCTTTTCTTTTCTTTTTACTGTGAGGGTGGTTGAACACTGGAGCAGGTTGCTCAGAAGGTTGTGAAATCTTTTCATCTTTGGAGATGCTCAAAACCCATCTAGACAAAGCCCTGGGCAACCTGATGTAGTTGACCCTTCTCTGAGTGAAAGATTGGACTACACAACCTCCAGAAGTGCCTTTCAGCTTCATCCTATTATCACTCCTGGCTTCCTATCTGCACAAGAAACTCCCATTGTTATCAGCAGAATCCTTTTACTCAGAAGCTTAAATTGTATGAACTGTAGGAATGACTAAACTGGGTGGTGAACAAGTAGTGCAAGTTGACTTACTTGAGTCCTAGTCTGCACAAAGTTCGACTTGAGCAGATATTCTCAGTCTTGCCTAGTTGGATGCCGTTGCAAGTCAATATTTTCTTATTTTCATATTCTTTGTACTGCTTTATACAAAATGTACTGTCATTTTTCAGAGTCTGGTCAGCCAATCTGTGGTAATGGACTGGTGGAACAAGGAGAACAGTGTGATTGTGGATATAGCGACCAGTGTAAAGATGAGTGCTGTTATGATGCAAACCAATCGGAAGATAAAAAATGCAAGTTAAAACCAGGCAAATCCTGCAGGTATTGTACATTTCTATTGTAGTACTTTTATTTAAAATACCTCATACAGCGAGTGAGAAGTTGATCAGCACAAGTATGGTATACAATTCTTGGTGCTAATTGTAGCTTGCTTTCCCTTGGTAGTCAAATGACTGTTTTCTAGTGTTTTTATAAACTTACATGATGCTGAGTTGTATCTATGCTAATATATCCTAATACTCAGCACAGACAAGTGTGTTGAAACTTGGTCGTCTTTGTTTGAAATTTGTTGCACAAAAGTCTTTGCAAAAGCTGCATGGTTCAGAAAAACATGACCAGTGTGCTGTTTTTAAGACAGGTACAAGAAAGCATTAATTTCTCAAATAATAATGGAAGGATATTCTGAAGTTGAATCCTTCCTAGTACCATTTCTACAGTGTTGCCTAACTGGAAGATGATTTAAGGCTATACATGACCAAATGTTTTTCTCTTTTTATGCTTGTTCTATAGATGAAATTATGTTTTTAAGTCACCCATATCTTTGCAATGTTCTACACACAGTGATTTATAAGAGCAGCTTTTAAAGATTATAAGACTTTGATGCTATGGTGAAGGTGAAGTACAAGTCAACTACTATCTTTTGGTTACATAACTTAACACAGAGGTTAAATTTTGACCTCATCTAAAAACTTAGATTTTTTTCACCCATGAGCTTTTGTTCCTCTCCAGAGACAGACATAAAATATAACATCTGGTTAGCCAAAGATGAAGAGAAAGTTACTGTTGAAGTCTAAAACAGCTCAAGTTTATCATACAACATGCAGAGTTGTGTTCTAATTAATCTTTCCTGCCTTAAAATATTACCTTTGTCGTCCTGTGAGTGGAAGTAGAAATAACATCTGCTATGAAAATGTATTTGATGCTGTAGACGTGGTAGAAGGACAATTTGTGGTCACAATAATTTTGTATGCCTTTTTTTCCACCTTGCAAATTCTTGTAATTTATTCTGGGGAAGGAGGAAAGCCTTACATTGCTTTATCATTGGTTTGTAAGATTTTCTTTTATATCGTGCATCTGGTGAGTGAGGAGCTGACTGCTTCTGAGTACACCAGGTGCTGCTGCCACCTTTTCTTTTCTGTCTTCTAAAAATCTTATGTTCAGCTGACTATAGTCTAGCTTTAAGCCCTGCTGAAACAGTCTTAAATATTAGTTGCTGCATCCTTTTTCTTTTAGAATTTCCTTTTTCCAGTTTTATTTGAGATAGAAAACTTTGTGGTTCAAAGATGTTTCCAAAGACTTGTAAAACAAAATCCAAATGTAAGAATGGGTCACATAAATTGCATGTCAAAGTACTAAATACTTTAGGAAAATGTTGGTAGCTATCCAATAGTGTTGTGTATCTTTAAGTCTTTTCTGTGTGACATGAGTGATTTTTATGGCATACCATAGTTTTAAAATAGAGATAATGACCTCCAGAAGGTCTGCACGATCTTCCAATGTCCACTGAATGCCATTAAGTGCATTGTGAGTGGTGAGTTATAGAATACTATGAAATGAGAACCCAGGAGGCTGTGCTTTAGTCAAGTAGTTATATACGTGTTATAACCCTCACTCTTCTGCTACTTGTAATGATGTGTGCTTGAATATAGCTTCAGGAAGAAATGGTTTTCCTGTGGTTGCATCAGGTAGACTAGGATGATATGCTGGTAGGCCTTGCTATAAGACCCTCAGATACCTTCATGTTGGTGCCAAAAAGTTTTGGGGAAACCTAAGCTGTATGGCTTCTTCAAAAAGTCTTTCCTTCACAAAAACTTTGTAAGCTGCCTGTGATTTCTGATATAAGCTCTTCTGACCTGTCTCCTTCCCTCTTCTCATTTATTTAAACAGTGTAAGTGGTATTTCTGCAGAAAGTAGAAAAAAAATACTTGTGGATGTTACATCAGTGACAGATAAATCTTGACTTATTGATTGTAATGAAACTGATACTGTCAAATTCATCAGTTATTCCTGAACTAATTTCATTAACTTTTTAATTTAACATTTTGTATATACAAGATTTGAGATGCTGTTATTTTCTGTATATCTTAAATTAAGATGCATTTGTACTATTTTTCTTATACATTGCAAATGGTTTGATTACTGCCGTGAACGGAGAAGTTGGTATTCTGTGCAGAAACCTTGTTACCTCAAGGGAGGAAAAATATTTTTCAATTTACCTTTTACTTGGCACAAATCATAAATTACTCTGAGAAGGTCTCAAGATGAATATTTCTTCATAAAAGTTCACTTTTTCTTTATATTTATATTTTGTTTATTTCTAGCCCTAGTCAAGGTCCCTGCTGTACTGCACACTGTAATTTCAAACTAAAGACTGATAAGTGTCGAAATGATTCTGACTGTGCGAGAGAAGGAATGTGTAATGGTTTCAGTGCTCTATGTCCAGCCTCTGAGCCCAAACCAAATTTCACAGATTGCAACAGACGTACACAAGTTTGCCTAAATGGGGTATGTTTTTTTGTTCGCTTGTTAGGTTTTTTTACAGTTATATGTAACTCTGCAGTTGTTTATTGCAAGGCACTACATTGTGAAGTTATATGGTTTCAATATTTAATGGAGAACAATGTAAGAATAATCTTCTTTCAATAGGAATGTTTTATGTATAGATTTCTGTCAAGGTAACTGTGAAGGTACGACAAATATTAAGCAACAGCTAACAAGTGTCAAGCTAGCTTTACTATTTGAGAAGGTTCCATTTAAAGTTTTTGTGAAAATGAAGCATACGAAAGTATGTTTTGCCTCCTAGTGATATTTTCTCGTTTTTCCTGAGTCTTGATCAAGGAATTTCTTGCCTTAGAAAATTAGTTATATTACTGGGACATGCTGAATTTGGCCTAATGAAAATATACAGTTCTTCCCTCCCTGCCACGTGCACGTAACACATGTGCATGGATATGGAATTACTCTGAACTGCCATTAGTTTCCTGGGTTATACAGTCCATGGCAGTTATTATTAAAAATGGATGGGAAATATTTTATAAGTTGATCTGTGTTTACTTGAAAGGGGAAAAAAGCAAAAGTCATCCTTTTAAAGAGCTGTAAATCCTGTTGTTCTAACTCTTCATTTTTCACAGTTCACTTTTTAATGAAATAATTAGCTAAAAATCTATTATAAACTTGAGTCACTGTGAAGATAGAGGAATTGGCTGTATAGTTACTTGATTTAGAAACAAGTTTGTAAATAAACTGATTTTTTAATTTAAGTTTATTTGAAGAGTCATCCCACAGTAATTGAATACACAATATTTCCCGCCCTAAAATTTTTATTCTTATTTTCTGAGGGAAAATATTTTTGAAGACATGCTCTTGATTTGTTTTATGAATCACGGTTTTGAGTAATCATGTTTGAATGTGAATTACGGTGCATTCCAGTGCTATGAAGCTTTTACAGAGTACCCTAAAAGAAGATAGCGTTAAAAAAAAAATTAAATCACCTTTAAAAATTCTCAAGTAAGCCTAAACATTGAAATTGGATAGTTATAATCATTTTTTGTTATATAAACTTCAGAAAAAATTCAAGCTGTTTTTTTTTTTTGTTGTTTTTGTTTTTTAGCATCTCTGCAATTATGCTTTCGGCTATTAAAAATTAGTATCTTCCCTAATGTCAGTTTGCTTAAAAGTGAAATTTATTTCTTCAGTTCTCTTGCTTTTGTCTCAAACAGCAATGTGCTGGCTCTATCTGTGAGAAGTATGGCTTGGAGGAATGTACGTGTGCTAGTTCAGATGGCAAGGACGATAGAGAACTGTGTCATGTCTGCTGCATGAGAAAAAGTAAGATTTGTCTGGATTGTGTAAGCATGAATATAGCAGTAGGTATCTGAGGAATTTTCTGACAGGATTTTTTTATAGTTCTTGTTAGCATGAGATCATACTATGGTTTTGGTTCATACTTATTTTTGGGTAGACATTGCTTTGTATTTTGTAGGAAATACTCAATCTATTTTGTTTTACAGAATAACTTGAAAATTTTCAGAAGTAAATATTTTGAACAATTGAACACTAGCGTATTCATGCACATATGTTTTTAAATGTTTTGAACTAATCTGATTTGTATTCACTTTGCAGTGGACCCAAGTACTTGTGCAAGTACAGGGTCTAACCGGTGGGAGAAACATTTTGGTCGTAAAACCATTACTTTGCAACCTGGATCTCCTTGTAATGATTTCAAAGGCTACTGTGATGTGTTTATGAGATGTCGGCTAGTAGATGCTGATGGCCCTCTAGCTAGATTAAAGAAAGCGATATTTAATCCAGAGCTTTATGAAAATATTGCAGAATGGATTGTGGTAAGTATTTTTGTCTTGCCAGTATAATATAAAATGTTGTTGCTAATCAGAGTTCACAGCTGGTAAGTATCACTATATATGTGCAGTACTTCAGCATTCTTCAGAGTATAAACAGTCCTAGTTTTCACTGATATTTTCTATAAGCACCTTGAGTGCAGCAAATTGTTTAACAGATGGAGGGAATGAAAACAAGTGTCTTGAGTAAATATTTTGTCTTAATACATCTATTCAAACCACTATGTTTCTGTGTTAATGTTCATATTTTTTAACTCACTGTATTTTCCCATTTTAACTCTTCATATTTGAATATTCTGTTTTCTTTTAAGGAACTGAGTGTATTGACCTCTAGCATTTCTGATAATTCATTTTTCTAGTAATAGATTGGGTGGGGGAGCTATAAAGAAACATATAGCTGCCAGGTCAATGTTATATAAACTATTGATTGTTTTAGGCTTATATAGCTCTACTGTAGTGCAAGTATCTTCTGAGAGATACTCTTCTGATAACAGAATGAATCTTAAGGGGTTTTTTTGGTGTGTAAGAACTTTGACGACTTCTTTTCTTTAAAATGTTAGGCTCTTTTAGGTGATGTTTTGGTGCTTTTCGATGACTTTTTAAAGGCAAAGGAGAGCCGTATTTAATGACTCATGTCTCATGTGCATGCATGCCTTTCCTTCATACAAAAAAACATTTTTTAAATGTTTTTAGGCTCATTGGTGGGCAGTATTGCTTATGGGAATTGCCCTGATCATGTTAATGGCTGGTTTCATTAAGATATGCAGTGTTCATACTCCAAGCAGTAATCCAAAGTTGCCTCCTCATAAACCACTTCCAGGTAAGCAGAGAAATGTTTTATCAACTCAACTGTTTTATTCTGAAGGGGAAATTTCTGGTGTCCCAACCAGCAGTTCATTGCCTAGCACTATGAAACTCGAAATGGAATTGTTCTACTGGCATGAATTCATAAAAATGTAACTCTTGCCTTATTTTCCTATAATACATATCAAAAGAAAGCATTGAAAAGGTTTTCTGATTCTGAGTTCCTTGCATTTCTTATTTCATGCTACCGTTTGTAAGAATTTTACTGTTGAAGGAACTACTATTGCGATAATAGAATGTATTCTGTAAATATTCCATGCATTTAATCATATATTTAAAACCTTGCAGGTCTAAATCTGAAGCTTTTCAGAAAAGTGGTTATATTTAACCTCTGTGGCCAGGGCAACTTTTCTGGAGATTGTTTCTTCCTTTGTATTTGTTTTAATAATTTGCCTTTCTTTGAAACAGGCACTTTAAAAAGGAGGAGACCACCACAAACCACTCAGCCACCACAGCGGCAAAGGCCCCGAGAGAGTTATCAGATGGGACATATGAGACATTGACTGCAGCTTTTTGCCTTGGTTCTTCCTAGTGCCTACAATGGGAAAACTCACTCCAAAGAAAAACCTAATAAATCATTGTCCCCAGTCAAACTCTGAGAAATTGAAGAAAAAGGCATGATATGCCCCTCAAAGCAAGTGGAAATGGTTAATTTTTGAGTGAATCTTCCAGCTCAAAAAGAAGAAAAATGTTTTTCTTGCATACTTTTAATTTAGTGGCACAAAGTCCTAGAGCATCATGGTTCTTTCCCCCTTCTGTGCTCTTCATTGCTGCATTTTCTTCACTTGCAGGCAAATATGGCTGTAGTAAAACTTCTATTCAAGAATTGAAAAAAATATATATTTTTCAACTGCCAGACAAGGCTAGGAAGCTAGACCACCTCAACATTGGAGACATTACTTGCCAATGTATATACATTGTTATATGCAGACATGTATTTCTTACGTACACCCGTACTTGTGTGCAATTGTAAACAAGAGAATTGCAATATGGATGTTTCTTTGTATTATAAAACTTTTCCGCTATTAATGAAGAAATTACTGTTTAATTGACATACTCAGGATAACAGAGGATGATGTGTGTAATGGTCAAGGATCCTGTGATGCTTTACACAGCAATTGTGAATCAAACTTTTTATCATGATCGAAGTTGTTTCAAGCACTCATTTCATCTTTTATCAAACAGCTGCTAAGCGATAGCATACAAGATTGAATGATCTTTTAGAGATATATAGCAGGTGTGCAAACTTTGCTAATGCCAGAATGTTTCAAAATTGTTTTATACAAATGATTTCTTGTAGCTCAGCATAAATGTTTTTAATTTGTCTGATTATTCAGTTAAATAATGAATAGTTAGATGTAATATTTCCATGCTTTAGTAGAAAATTCTGCCTGTTATTCAACTTGTTTTAAAATTTGCAACCAGTTCATTTGGGATCTTCAGCTATTCTTGCAGTATGATAATTAAGTTCATGATTCCGAGGGATGTGGAAAGAAAGAAAAGCTGTAGTTTATTTTCTTTTTTAATTTATCAGATATTTGGATAACTTTTCAGCATGATACTGTTGACTGATAACCACTAAAGTAGTGATTTGCCCAGCTATTGTGGCAGAGTTAAAATTGTAGTTAGGACTACCAACTTTCTCAGAAACATTTTATAACAGTAGTGAAGTTCAACAGCACAATGTCCCATTCCAAAGTTCGTATTACGAATGTAAAATAATTGGCTTTTTTTAAAAGAGAAAACAAAAGATGTCTTAAGGTGCTTACTGCTATGCAGGAGATGAAAGGGGGCATTACAAACAAAATGTTTAAGCTCGTGATATATTTATTGCTTGTTTTCCAAAAGCACCCAGCTAATTAGAGGCGCAAATGGCTATAATTTTCCTGGCTTTGCTTAGGAGAAAATTTACTAAGGGTTGGACAGGCTTCCTTTGTTTGTTTTTTGTTTTTGTTTTGTTTCTTAAGAGTATAAGGTTTACACAATCATTCTCATAATGTGACGCAAGCCAGCAAGGCCAAAAATATTACTGAATATAATGGGATCTCTTCCTTGTAAACTTGTACAGTATGTGGTGACTTTTTCAAAATACAGCTTTTTGTACATGGTTTAGAGACAAATTTTGTACATGAAACCCCAGTCCAATAGACTATATAAATAATTCTAAATGATCTTAACTAGTTAGAAGTGTATGTAGTTGCTTTTAAATCGTTTTAAATACATTTGTTTTAAGACTGTGCAAAAATTGGAAGTGGGTTTGCATTTCTAAAATGGTGACTTTTCTTCAGCAAGAGTTCTTAGTAACTTCTTGAGCGTGGTAGACTTTAACATGTAAATTTTTTGCCTGTAATGTTATCCTGTGGTAGGGTTTTGGCAGAGAAGTGCTGCCCTATTTTATTTTGAGTCTAAGTTAAATGTTTTCTGAAAAGAGAAATGTGCACTGAACTCTCCACTGCAAGTCAAGATGTGGTAAATCAAAAAAAAGTTCAAGGCAATGGAATACTACTGTCAATTTCATGTCCACTGTGTTTTATACAGTATCTTTTTTGTTCACTTTGGAAATTTTTACTAAAATTGCAAAAAAAAAAAAAGTATTGTGCAAAGATATGTAAGGTTTTTTGAAACTTGAAATGCATTAATAAATAGACTTGATGAAATCATCTTCTGAAGATCCATTTACTTTTTGAACCCTGAAAGCAAAAAGGAATATACAGATTCTGTTTTTTTGTCTTTCACTGTAAAGGGGCAGGTGCACTGAGAAGTCATTGCACTACCTGTATAATCCCAAAGTGCATCTCTGTTTTCAAATCTTGAAGGTAAATGCAAAAGTAAATATTCTGTGTAAACTTTTTATGGAAAAGCCCTTAGAATGTCTTTAAATTACTTCTATTATCACAGAAATAAAGCTTTATTCTCATCTTTAAAATGGGAACTCATGACTGTTGGGGTATTCAAGCCTGGCACCATAGCTAGTGAATAATACTTTGTGAAATAAGTTTATTGTTGAGGAGGAATACCTCAACTGACATACCTACAGTGTTTTGAATGCACAATTAATGGATCAGACTTTCTGAAGGATCAAAACTTCAAGGTGCTTTAAAACTGCCAGGCTGGGTCTGTGTTTTTCTTTTGTAGTGTATCATTGATTTAAGTGATAAGATGAGCTGACAGAATTTGGATTTTAAAAGCAGTCTTTCATTCTTAGAGCTGTTTGTTAAGAATAGCCTGCTCAGACATCTGTTTCCCTAACAGGACAGCATATGCTTTGATTTAATCAAAGCATATTCAGAGTTCCTTCCTTACAGTACTTGTTTTCCCTGAGGTTTTTAATAGAAGCGTTTCCCCTTTTAGCTAAATAGCAATGTTAGGGCAAAAGGTATTAAAAGAATCACTTGGAGCAAATCCCTTCTGCATATCAGTATCGTAGATACCCAATAGATTTGATTGTGGTTGTATTTAAAGTTTTACCTTGGGTTTCAAGCCAGAGGCATAGAAATAACGCCTGTGCATATAGAACACAAAATATGTGTATTTCTTTAAATGTGTTTGGGGAAACCAATGAGAACATAAATAGTTGTTTAATATTTGACCTAATAGCTCCTAGTTATAGCTATTCACTTAATCTTATTTCTTAATGCTTTATTCATGAAACATCTCTGTTTGTTGTCGAAACACGTATAGTCAGAATTGAATGAATGTGAGAAGCACATCACAAAGTCCTCTTAAAGAATGAAACTTTATTTGAACTGTAAAGACTGTAAGTCAGTGAAATAGTTTGCCTTTTAATTAAATGTTCCAATATTGCTTTCAGGGAAAAAAAAAACAAACAAACACAGATTTTACTTCAGAATATTGGATGCCTGTTATTACACAGAGGTGATTAAAAGCACAGCATTCTTTGCCATTCTAAGCTGTGCTTGTGCTGACAGAGGTAGGCCTCTGATGGCTTTCAGGGTCTCAGTTCAGTTTCTGGAGTGATACAGGGTAATTCCAGTGAGCACAAAGTAAGGCACCACTATAACCACTTGGAATTGGAGGTATAACCTTGACATCAGGTTCTGGCTATGTAAGACTATAAGTATGCTGCAACATAGGCTTAATGTCAATTTTATATCAGAAATTAGTGTAATGGTTATCAAAAAAATTGGGACAGAATTTATTTGGACATACAATTTCTAAAAAAAAATAAAAATAAAGACCTAAAGACCTCAGAATAAATTTATTTGTATCATCAAGAGTTTAAATATTGAATGTTCTCTTAATTTTTGTTTGACTGTAGAGGAGTTTTTAAAGTGTGTTATCTGAGGATATATTGGCTTGTTGCAGTTGAGCTAGAGAATATTTTTCCTCAGAAACTTTAAAAGTCCCCAAGCTGCACTATTCCCATTGTTTGGGTTTCAGCACATTGTAGATGTCTTTGACCTTTTTTTTCCCACCTGCTTTACCTCAACTAATGCTTTCAAACTTTTTTCCTACAGCTAAGATCCCTTCTTATCAAGTAAGTGATACTAACTTTACTGTCTAAAATATTTTTTAGGTGTTAGAGTGTGTAGCTACAGAAAAATCACAACTTGAAAGTCTGTGAATGTGCATATGTTACACCATAGAAATTAATTTAGAAGCTGTCTCAACTCTTGAATGCTTTTTCTGGTGTAGTGCAATGCTAACAACTGCACTGAAAGGGAAGCACAAGCCATTTCTGAGTAGCCTCTTGCTCTGTAATCCTTCAATATCTTCTGAACCAAAGCCTTTGAGGAGTGGGGCAGGATTTGGTTCAACAAGCTAACAAAAATCACAGCTTTTAGAAAGTTGGTGATAACCAATGTTGTAGATGCAATTACCAACATCAGTATTTCAATTCTCTTGTAAATAGAAAAACATTTTATAAATAAAAATAATAACTCTGAGCATGATAAGTAAAAGTGGCTGATTTTTTACCTTTTCCCAGAAGCAAAAACTGAATTCCAGAAACAATTGAATTCTGCAAACAATCTAAGGAGAGGCATAATTTGAGGTATCTGGATACACTTCACCCCATGCCCCCAACACCCACCCTACCTTGTTTTTCATTGTGCTTTACTGATCTGCTCTTGGAAAATTGAAATGCCTTCAGCTGCGCACGGAAGTGACCACATTGAAATTTGCTTTTTTTATTGTCTTCGGGACAGAGTCCATCTTAACTTCATTCACCTTAAAATGCTGTCACTTGGTTTCTAGCTATTAACTCTTTTCAAGGCTGGTTTGGTTTTGTTTTTGTTGGCGGTGTTTTTTTGTTGTTTGTTTGTTTTATTTTGTTCTTCATAGTAGCTATAACCATCTAAAAACAAGTCTAATGCTTACATAGCTGGTTCAGGAATACTTGTACTGAAATTTCCCTCTTTCCTAATTTGACTTTCTGGTTTACTGTACTACGATTTTGAATAAAGTGACTGTAATATGTTCTGTGTTTACATTAAGGAACAAAACAAAACTTTAACAAAGCTATTATTAGGAAATTGGAGTATTGGGGATAACAAGGCGCAGAATTCCTTGCTTAAAAATTCTATTTTTGACATAGAAAGCTGAAATATGTTGGTGTTAATGAAGCACTTTTTTGAGCAAAATCTATGAAAGCACAAAGCTTACTTTGAAGATCTAAAGATTTTCTTTACATGGAATTTGTACCTAAATCTACAAGGATTTCTCATAATCAAGATGCTATTCAAGTGTCCATTTTCTAATATCAAATCAGCCTCTGAAATTTACACCTCCGGAAGCACAACCATTATCGTGTGTAAAGTATCCTTCAGTTTCCATTGTATTTAATCAGCCCTTCTGTTTCTGTATTTAATATTCCTGTTTATTTAAATAGAAGCTAGCCATTGAAAAGAGCATTTAAAAGTTGGAAGTTAGTATTCTGGATGGTTGGCAAAGTTGCCTGCATTCACCATCTGATGATGGTTCATGCTTGCAGGATTGCCAGTTCAGCTCAACTCATTCATTTGTCATGATTTTCAAATCAATCATTTAAATCCTGGTAAGGTGTATTTTCATTCCAAATTTCCTACAGTATCTTGATATGGAAAATATGCTTTGCTCCAGGTCTTGTGACTATTTTACACTTGTTTCCTACTTAGAGAATATTTAAAATAAATTACATTCAGAATAGTCATAAACATAATTTTAATTAATCTTGTGCTTACCATTATAAAGTGACAAATGAAATACTTTGATGTACATATTTATTAATGCTATTGTATGAAGGATAAAGCATAAGTAATCTGATATGATAGTGTTTCTTTATGTAGTTATATTCTGACATAGGAAACAATGGAATTTTGTATATTTGAATTTTTTAAATTTATATGCACTGAATATATCTGATAAAGTTTTGACCATTTTAATTTATTAATACAGTTCCAAATCATGCTAAAATCTGCTATACAGTGTTTTAAAATCTAAAAATCTCAGGCATTACATGAACAATATGATTTTAATTCAAAAGTTAAAAACTTAGTTGTGCTACAATTGTGTGCAGTACACTAAGCATTGTTAAATTACTAGTAATTTTAATTAGTACTCTAAAATGGTTAAACAGCAAAGCATTTTCCAATAGGACATCTTTTTTTAGGTGTTACTGTTATTTTGCTTGTCATCAAGTTATAATGGATAGCTCAAGCTTTCTATACGTTTAGATGTTTTCTAGTTTATGAAGGTTACAAAGTAAGAAGTTCAAAATCTTTGATAATGTTATCTACTTGGGAGTATGCTTACAATTACTTAGCTCCACCTTCTCCAGGAAATAATTTAGGAAAGATTTAATTGATAGTAGTCACTATTAATGTTTCAAAGCATTTAATTGGAAATTAAGCTCCTTTTTTCAAAGATGTTTCTTTCAAATAGTAACCTTTGTATTTCTAATGAGCAGGCATTCTTTCAAAGCTTTAAAGAATTTAAAATTAACAGTTGCTGTTGATGAAATTGCTCATCGATCACTGAGAGTAGTCTAGCAGATGAACAAAGTGCATTTCAGTTACTGTTGTATCACAACATCTACATTTTTGTGTTTTCTTCATTATCCCTGAAACTATCAGGGTATTTAAATTTATGCTTAACATAGCTGTGTGTTTTTAAAATATCTTACTAGATGTGTGGTATTTTGAGTGTGTTTTGGTAAGTAGTTTCTTTTTGTTCTTGCTCACTTTTCTTGTCTCCGAAAGCGATCTTCACATCTCACAAATGTTTTCTCTTGGGCTGGATAAAGGTGAATGTTTTCGATACTTTGAGAACAAAATGTCATTCTAGAAAGAAAATGCAGAATGTAAGTATAATATTACTTTCTAGGGATACTATATGTATAAAAGTGTGCTCTCTAAATACTTTGACTTTTACTGTCTTTATCCTTTGTTTACTTTCACATGACATCCCAGATTGCACAGAAAGAAAACATCACTTAAGCAATACCCATTAAAACCTTGACAAAAACTCCTGCCTCTGCTTACAGCAAAAAGCTTCTAAATAGCAATAGGTTCCTGAAGATACCGCCTGAACTCCCCATATCAATTAACGTCTTTCCAGGATTTCCTAAGTGGTACATCAGTAGTAATTGGCTTGTTCTATGTTATTGACACAGTACTATTGGAGCGGAGTTTCCTGGTTAAAAAAGTGAGTATATCTGACATAATCCTTTCACAGCCTTCATACTTTTATCAAGGTAAAAAATCTGTTTTAAAACAGCTCTCTAATTTGCACTGTGTAGTATGTTTAATTTCATTTGGCAGCTATGTCAGTACTGATTTGGGATCATCACTTTAAAAACAGAAAGAGATGTTAGAGCAACAATTACTTTTTATGGCAGAGAAATGTGCAAAGTGCTGAGTTAGGAGGAGGAAAATACCTACAAAATACATTTTCAGAGAGGAAAAAGCCTAAGAAAATATGATCCCTTCTCTGCCCTTCCTCCCACCCCAACACACATGTATTACCATATAAAAATCTCTTTAAATTGTCTAATTTGTCTTTTTTGCCAGCATCAAGGAGGTGCAGCTCTGCCAATTAGTACCATTGCACAGAAAGTCTGCAGTAGTTTTAACTGGTGCTGATAAGAAAGACTGCACCAGGGAAAGACCACCATCTGAGGCCGAGCCACACTTACAAGGTAACACGTAGTTTTCTCATTCACCTTAATTAAAATGCTGTTAAAAATTCTCAAGTGATTAAAGCAGTTGGAATCATTATTAATTTTATTATTCTGTCTTCCGACTGAAATTTCTCTGAATAAGCAGTTTCAAAAGTGTTAATAGCACTGCAGTATGTAGAGAACACTACCACACTCAAATTTGTGGATACAGTTCCAAAGCAACTGGGACAGGGCAGGAAACTACCGGTTTATTTTGCCTTCAGAATATTAAAAAAAAAAGTATATATTGAAAGGCAAATAACTGAGATTTGTCATACTTTGCAAGCAGGAATTTGAATTTGCATGGTCTTAGTGTTGAAATCAATATTTATCTTCTGTTGTATCCTGTTTCTTTGAAATTTCATGTCCTTCTGGAGTGAGATAGCAATTTATGCATAGGATATGATGATCAGATATTGTTAACAATTGTGTAGAAAAGTCGCAGTGCGGAACTTGAGTTCTTCCTTGTATCTGTTTGCTAACTCCTCTATCCTCTATTCCTAAGAATAAATAAAATTGTCACCCAAGGTTTGATGCCTTAAATTCAGTTTAAATTCAGAATGTTTTCCACTATTATTTTTTTTTACCTTGGATCAAAGAAATTCTTATAAGTCACTTAAAATCATGCAGTGTAATCTGAGACAATAAAATTAAAAAAAAAAAAAAAAATTAAATTAAAAAATGAAAATGTCAGAGGTGGTGTGTGGAAAAACTAATAGGTTTGAGTGTGGGGACTCAGATGATTGTATTTGAACTAGGATAGCTTGTTTGCCAAATGTCTGCATTATTACAAACTGAAAAAAGATGTTTTCATTACACTTACTTTTGCTGTGTTTCCCCTGCTTTCACTCGTATTGTCTTCACTATAAGTCCTGGTCGGCGGGTGCCTTTTGTCCATGGTATTATGGTTTGAACTGTGTCCCAGATATTTTCCCAAACTGCAGTTCCTTCCCATTTGAATTTGATCATTATTAGTTCACCAATATCAGTGTCCAGTGTGATGAGAAAAGAGTAGGTTTTATTCCCATTAATTCCTTCAACACTGCAGAAAACAAAAACAGAATAATGCTATCTCAATTAATATGGATTAAAAAAAATAAAAAAGGAGTAACATTACTGTCTCTAGCATACTCTTCCTCTACTGGTGAAATTTGGCAACTTGCTAAAAGAATAAAAAGGCAAAGTACAAAAAGCTTGGACAAGTGGTGAAGCACCAGTGGCAAGACAAAATGTAATCCACAATAGTATTTTTTTATGCCTTCTGTCTGCTAGAGCAAAGGCTGGCCCACACTGTTGCCTGTTCATTTGTTAATGCAAATAATGTCTCCATCATGAGAAATATCCAAAATTCTTTACCTTAATTACAGTTGCCTATTTATGTTTTAATTGATTACTGCCCTGTGTTAGCCAAGGGGTCAACTGAACATAAGTGGACAGGATATCTAGCATTATAAGAAACTTCCAAGATCACAAGGTTTGTTTCATAGAGATCTTATACAATATTCATGCATTTTTTGTAAATCAAAAATTGTGTTTTTTAAGGGGTGTGGATGAAGAGAGGATGATTTCCCGTTCATCTCCAATTAACAGTACTAAACCAGATCATTCACAGCTTGATTATCCAAGTAATATGGTAAGTTGGCACCTTGTATCTCACTTGTACAGTGGCATGTAATATCAATACTCACAGTGTGATGGGCAGATTTTTAGCATCCTCCTTTGTGCCTGTCAGAGAGATGCTGAAAGTTGGGTCTATCTGCTTGCCTTGGATTTCATTGATGAAGTGGATCTTGAACTGATAATGATAGACTATAGAAAGGAAGAATTTAGACAGTGACGAGTTAAATGGTCAAAAAAGCAATAGATTTCTCAGACAAAATAATTATGCCTTTCAATGCAGAAACTTGACTGATACTTCCATTTTATTTTTAATCAATTTTGTTAAAATTAAAACATTGTTTTTTGATTGTTGCTGTGTTGCATTATCCCCTAGGGTCTTGGGGCCCTATTGCTCTATTTAAAAGGGGGGAGGGTGAGGTGGGGAGGGTGGGGAAGAGGAAACCTAGGCAGAGTTCTCTTTTAGAATAAAACATTCTTCCTTGGGAAATATTTCACCTTCTCTGAACTTTAATTGTTAGAATGTCTGGCAAGCTCTCTATCCAGCTAGCAAAGAATACTTATGACTGGACTTGATTAGGGATTATACAGCACAGATTGAAAACCTCATGTGATGTTGTCAGGCTTCTTCTCTGACTAGCTAGAAAATCTCCCTGCAAAACAGAGGGCTAGTGAACTTTTCTTGACTGCAGAATGATATATTGTGCTTAACATGCATCTGTCAACAATATGACTTTGTTCAAGCACGTTATTATAAGAAAGTTGTCATTAGTGCTTTGAGGTTTGGTGGTTTCTAGAAGAATAGTGTTTAGGAAAGTCTTTGAACTGAAAAAAAAAAACCCGACATGCTTCTGAGAGTAAAGAATGCCTAAGGAATCATCAGTGTACTGATTATGAATGGTTTGACATTTAGTAAATTATGAGGAAGAAAAACAAAAAAAAAAGACACCGTACAGTTAGAGACCATGTGCATACAAATATTGTCAGCTAGATTTGAAGGTCCAACACTCTTCTGTCTGGTTATTTACCAAAAGAAAAGATCTGGCAGTAACTGTTTAAATTTACTATGGAAAAGTTGTTGGGTGAGGATGGCACTTCGGTGTTTTCATCTTGAAGATATCCAATCATGATGGCTCTTTATTTAGTTTTGACACCAACATCAGATCTAGTATTTTCTAAATAAAAGTATTAACAACCAATGCTTTTATTTTACACACCATTTATCAGGATATACTATTTGTATAAAAATAAAGCCGGACATTCCATTGTATTGGAGATTTCTAAAGCAAATTGGCATTAGTCAGCTCTAAAGCATTTCTGCAGAGTGAAATGTTGCTTTGCTCTCTGCCAACTGCCTTCTTGACAAAACTGGTGGATTTATTTGTTAATGAAGGAAACCCTAAGTAACTTTTATTTAACAAAGACCAGAGAGTACTTGGTTAGAATTAAGAGGTTGCACTGTAGTCCAACTACACATGGAAAACTGTTCTGTTAAACATTGTAGCACAGTAGTTTTTGAGAAGAAAGATGCTCTGTCCTCAATTCTTCTTCTCACCCACTCCATGCTTCACAGATGATGCTACTGCTCTGAATGGCACAGCTGTCCTGCTAAGGGAATAATCTTTTCATGTATATGCACAGATTTTTGTAGAGCTCTGAATTCTCACAATGAAAGGTGTTCTCTAGAAAAACTATGTTTTTGTATTGATTCATAGTTACTGCATGTTAGTGAACAATGTATTTTCTTTTGAGAAGGTGCCACTCTGCAGAAAGCAAAATGGATGGTTCTTTGCTGGCAACCACAAAAGCAAACCTGATGAGGACAAAGTGGGCAGATGCTTGTTTATAGATCACTTATTACTATCCTGACTTGCTCTGAGTTTTCTATCCATGTAAAAGTTGATTGCTGTAATATATGTTCTTAATGCCTTATAAAAGCTTAGCCTTTTGCTGTGGTTATTATGATGCTTGCTCTAAGGAAAAAGGTGAGTGTATTTGTATAAAAACTCTAGTTGACTCAGGGTCGCAATCATGGCCTTATTATGAATTTTAACTTTTTTGTAACAACTGCTTTTTTGTCTGTTTGTTTGAGCTGGATTAATGAATGCTTCAGAATATAATGCCATTAACTTGAAAAATTAAATGTCAGATTTCATGAAGAAATATAAAGCATTGTGAGATTTAATGCTGAGTTTCTCAAATTTCTTCTGTTTGGGCCTCTCTCATGATCTTCAAACTTTTTTTTTTTTTAAGGGTGTTACAAAGATCACTTTATACACATTCTTCCACAGTTGCTGCCTTGTTTTGGAACTTTTATGAAAGGAAACTATTGTCTGGGGTTATTGGTATCTGGGTACATGCCAACAACTTTTTTTCTTAAAGGAAAACCATTTCCAAGCATAAAAATGAAACATGTTTGAAATGGAAAACAATGCCAACAAGATACAGTTGCAGCTTGTGGCAAAATACATATCTCCACATCCAGAGAAAAAAACAGTGCAGAGATGGTATTTCTGTGTCCAGGTGTGTGTGGTGGTGGATTCAGGGTCGTCAGAGCAATGCACTTTCCCAATTCTGACGGTGACTTAACTGTGCTGCAGCAAAATAACACTGAGAACTAGACACAGCCTTTAAAAATATGTAAATCTACCACAAGCAGCTTCCTGTGGCATTAAAAAAATAAATAAAAAAATGTGTAAGGAGATCCAGCAGGTTCAGCTGCTCTGAGTGTCAGTCAGGGCTGAGCAGATGTCTCTGTGGTCATCACCATGTAGTTCACAGCTGTATGTGGAAGACTTCCAAAATTATTTTAATAGTACATTAATTTTATTTATTTTAATCTGTGGTATTGCAGTTAAGCACCAGGCACTGTGGGGAAACGAGCTGTGTAATACAAGCAGGATTGTTATACACTTCTCCTCAGGATCCCTCCGGGCCCCCCTTTCTGGCTGTGCCCTGCTGAAGGGGCAGGCCTCCGTGGGTGTGAGGTGCTGAGAGGAACCCCTGTTTGGCGGGGCTGGGCTGGGGGAGCCTGAGGAAGACGGGCTGTGGTGGTGAGCGGGCTGTGGGATGGCGCCGAGGCGGTGCCTCCTCCATGCCTGGTGGCCTGGAGCTGTGAGCGGGAGCCCCGGGCCAGGGGCCAGGCGGCACCATTTTGTGCCGCCCACCTCAGCCTCATGACAGCCAGGGGAGGAGGGTGGTGAGGGGAAGTACGACACGCCAAAAGTCCCTGCACCAAAAATAACTTAGAAAAAAGGCGTCCTGCCGTTGGCCACCCACAGTCCTGCTTTAAAACGTATGTAAAACCTCACGGTGGTATGTGGACGTCTGCTCAACAGCAGGAGTGGCCTGGTGGGCTCCCTGACAACCGAGGGTTAACTGGCCTGCAGCCAGGCCCAGGCCATTTTGTGAGGAGATGGGCAGATAGGCGTCATTTCCCTGTCAGACTGCATCCCTCTCTCTGATAATGCAGGCAGTATGGATTCTCTCTTTGAGCTTAGATAGGTATTGTGCTCTTGATGAAATAATTTAATGGAGATAAAGTCTGGAGTACCAGTCACTTTTAGTGCCACGGTTCTGCCCTGTTAAAGTCCATGCTATTCTGCTGTCTGTCCATTGTCTGAAAAGTAATAATTTGTGTGTAGTCTTGTAGACCATCTACAGATAAAATTTGGGCAAAGTTGGAAGAGGAGGTTTTACAGGCCTCTGAGAGCAATTGTGCTTCTTTGACTTGGCTGTACACCTCCATATGCTGTAACAAACTTGCGCAAGCCAGCTATAGGAAAATCCTGTAGATCAAGGCCCTAAGCAGCTCTGAGGCCCCAGAGCCACAGCAAGCTTTTTCCTGTAAAAATATTAAGAGTCAAGATCTTGATGAAAGGGCATCAGGAAGGCCTACTGGGATTCTTAATTGGCTCAGCAAATTGATTATTACCATAGATTTTATAAGCTTTAATAAATGAGTAAACAGGATCACAAAGCCTAGGCTCATTATCCCATTTTGTTATCAATCTGGAGACTGCAACAAGTATTCCCACGCACCTTTGAAAGGCATACGTGCTCTTGTTTTCAAAAAGAGTCGTCTACTTTTTGGGAGCCGTTCCTCCCGGATGTTGTAGCCCAGTGTGTTGCACCGGTTCTTCCTACAGCTGAGGCACATTCCTTTGTCAAAAGTGTTGATGTCGTTGCACCAGTATGCTGTGCTTTGCTTGTCGTTGTGAAGCAAAGAGTCGATGAACAAATGAACTGACCTCTCATGGGCACATTTCACGGTTTGAGTGATGCCTGAAAAAGACATGAACAGTAATTCTGCATGCCCTTTTTAGCATTCCAACTACAGAGCAGCTAACCGTACGTATATATTACTGTTCTTCTCACATCCTTCATGCTTACTAAAATGTCATGAATTTGTCTCAGAAATCATACATGTAGCAACCATACTTCTGGGATCATGCAAAGATAGCTTGGCTGAACCAACATGTTAATAAAACTGAATAATTTGCTGCTTAAATTTTAGTCTGCCTGTACAAGACTCTAAATATGAGCCTTGATTTCATTGTCATGGCTGTTCAGTTAATGAAATACAATATGAGACTACATGCAGTCTTTCACCATACTATATTAAAGGCAGCAGTCTCATTCTGAATGATTGAATAGTAACTGTTGGATGCTTACATGGTAAAGTCATTTTGGCCTCATCAGATTGACAGACTAATGTTGAATTTTGCTAGCTGCTACTACTGGGGAAAAAGCAAAAAATATATTAAATACATTGTATGTATTAAGTACATAGATATGCTTTTAAGACAAATATATTTTTTCCTCCTTTCCTAAAAGGAAATTTTACTTTTAAAAGATTTCAAAACAGAATTCAATGTTCATTTTTAATTGAAAAAAAATAAAAATCAAGTGAAAAATGGAAAAAAAATCAAATTATGAAAGTTACTTTCTTCTATGCGATTGGGATGTCACTGTGGACTTTTTATACATGTCTTCACAGATAAGCTTTCTAGATTTTCACATTTACTGTCAATTATTTTCTAAGATGGTCTACTTTTATATAGTGTGATAGTTGAGAAATTTTTGCAGTCTGGTATGCTGGTTGTACTCTTTTTTGTTGTTGATTTTTTTTTTTGTTCAGTGAAAAGTTCTGTTTGTCACAGTACATCAGTACCTTTATCTTTTTTCAGTATGTTGCATCAGTTTCTCTGTACATTTATGTTCAGGTACCTTGAAACTAATCTTCTATAAATATAAACCCTATAAACCTGGAACGCTGGCAGCTGAGTCCCAGAAAAAGCATCACCCGCTGTGCAGTTGAAGGACAGTGACGTGGGAAAAGGTGAATAAAGAAGGTGAGTAGTACAGCCCTGTGTTTTGTTTGATTTGAAATAATTAATTGCACACTAGATGAATCTGGCTTAATTAGAATAAGTTTTCTCATTTCCTCTACCACCACAACAAATACCTTTTGAAAATTATTCAAAAGTGCTTGACACTAGGGTGCTTACTGCCTGATTTTCAGAAGTTCTAGGCAGCCACATTTGTTACCAGTCAGTTAGAACAATTTGAACTCAATACATGTAAAAATCACCAAATTCTAGAAAAGAAACTTCATTGCATATAATGCAAGACAATGCTCCCATTAGATACTGTTTTAAGACCACAGATCTATGCAGTTTCCCTGACATACTGTCAGTCCAGCTACAGTGCTGCTTCCCTCACTGCCCAGTCAGTTCTTACCAGTGATTCCGTATTGTGCAATGTGGTTGTAGACATGCATGATGTGACAGCCAGGCTGAAAGGTGCCTCCATTGGGATAAAAGTCAAAATGGGCCACAGGCTGTTTGATGCCAACACTGAGACCCATGTGCTGTTTAGTGAATGTATGAATTGCATCTACGAAGTTTGCATCATCTGGAGATAAACGGTCTGTTGGTGACATTCCTTCAAACAAGGGACCAGCAGGGTCAAGGCCTGCAATAAATGCAAATAATCTGATTGTGATGTAGTACAGATGGATTTTTCCTATACTGTTTTGAGAAAAGTCTCTTATATATATTTAAAAACATACAGCGCTGGTAGTTTACAAGGTCTTTCACTGAAAAAACAATGGTAGGAACACTTGTACTGTGGGGGTACACGGTAACACCAAAAGGTAAAATAAACACAGGCACTGTAATAAACAGTAACTGCTGCATGCACAAGGACACAGGCTCAGAGATAGATATGTTTGTTATAGACAAACCATGCTCGCTACTGCTTTGTCTTTTGAGGGATGTTTACTTAATTTTGTTCTTTGATACTCTAGAGGTCATGCATTTCAGAGGCTCTTTGAAGACAGCAGTCCCACAACAAGGTTGACTTTTAGCCCACATTTGAGACTTGCAATTTTATAAAACTTCACTTGTTGATTCAAGAGCTCTGTCTGGTAGATGCTGTTTATAATAGTTTCTCAGTGTTAAAAGATTTCAAATTATTACAGTGTTCAGGAAAATAATATTCCAGTTAGAGACGTTGATTTTAGTTTACTGGATGCTTCTGTACAGGGCCCTTTTTGGGAACTGATTTGTGGAAAAAGACTTCCTGCATAGTTTAAAGCTGCTTTTTAGTTTTGAGAACAAGCAATTAAATTTGACATTCTTCAGCTGGTATTATGGACTAATGTATTTGCACTGATGTAATTGGACAAGACTAATAGCAGAGGATACAAGTAGAGATGCCACCCCAAAGTCACAGCTTTTCCTTTTAATAGCTTTAATCAGTATGAATTTTTTTTAAGCTTATTGTTACAAGTCTGAATAATTTTGGATGAAAAATGCATAAATTTGTAATAATAAATTAATGGTTTTCTTTATCCATTATTAAGGCTTCATGTACTAATATGGTCTGAACAATCAGTGCTGATGAGCTCAAGTTCTTCAGCGCGTACACAGGTGTAATATCACGACGCATCATGTAAAATAAGCTTCTTGGCATGCAGGCACCATCACAAGAACTGACTGAGCAAGGGACTATGGTATGGTGAATCATAGATCACAACTGGGACTTGCAACTATCCAAGGGAGGTAGGTGGCACACAGAGGGCTGGTGAAGGCAGCTTGAGCTGGAGGTGGGACTACTGAGAGTAGCCAAGGTTGGGTGGAAGCTTGAAGTGGATGTTACCTTATCTCTAAATCTTTCATTGTAATGGCAAACCCCAAGAGGGACTTGCATTTGGACTTTAGACGATGTGTGGATTATGTCTTAGTCGTGCAGGAACACAATGTCAGATACTATAAGTTCTTAAGGCAAATTAACATGAAAGAGATTTTGTTTCAGGAAGATGCTCAGGATCTTGTTCTCCAGATAGTTCGGGGTTATTGGTCTGACCCAAACCTTGGATCTGACTTTTTGTTTTGTTTTTGTTGATGGTGGGTTTTCTGTTGTTGTTTTGGTTTATCCCCCCATTGTTTTTTTCTTTTATTTTCTTGTGTACAAATTAAAATACTGCATTTCTAGTCTCTTCCAATATTAGATCATGAATCAGTGAGTCTATCTTTAAGGTAACAGTAGAGTTGTTTACCTTCTTCTGTTTATTAAAATCAATCCTCGTTAAATGCTTTCTTGCAACACACACAAGGTGGTATGTATTTACAGTGCATGAAGTTAGTTGTAAATGGCTTTCAATGCATGGTTTCCTTGGGTTTTAAAATATTGTGCAAGTGTATTAAGTTGCCTATACATGTGAATATTTTAACTTTGGAGAGGATGCTGTTAGAAAAAGTGTCTACATACGTTAATTTAGCTAGGGCCATGAGCCTAAAAAGACTTTATAAATTAAATGCAAGCTTTTAGCCAGCAGCTATAGTTAAATTTCCAGCAAAAGTAACACTGTCAGTGTGATTAATAAAAATAGGATTGAGGAGTTCTTAGTTCTAATATAAACTATGATATGCCAAATATCCGTGTAATGTATGCAAAGAAATCAGTTGACTATTAAGCTTATTAAAGTAAGTAGTTTTTTTGGTTTTGTTTTTTACCTGTAATTCTTCCAATCTTGCTTGTACCACTGATATAACTGCCAGCAAACCCTGAAACATGAGCTCCTAGGCTGTACCCAATTAGATGAACATTGCTTCTGGAAAATTGAATGGATTCCTGGAAGATAACAGCAGCTTGATTTAGATGGAGAAAATGTGAAAAGTAAACTAGTAAAATAGTTACTACAAGCCAGGTATACCATGAATTATAACCCAAGAAATTAGTACGTATGTTGATGCTGGAGGTGAAATGAGGTGCTTGGATCATGCACTAAATTTCTTTGCTGGCTGCGTGTTATTCCTTGCTTCCTTCTCATGCATCAGGAAAATGCATCTGGGCGTTGCTACTTATGTGGTATGCTCAGGAAAGCCATTAACAGAAATAGTAGGATTTTTATTGCTGTTGGTTGCAAATGATGCAAATGTGCATTGCCTTTTGTATGCAGCATTTGACTTTCCTATGACTATAACCTGGATATCCATCTTTTAATTTCAGTGTAAAACACTCTTTTATATGAAGTGTATCGCTTCTTTTGCCTGAGATATTAATATATGCCAAAATAGAAGCCAAAGTATCACAACATTGTTCTGACATGCTAAGTGATACGGTGATGATATTTCTTTGACTGATTTTTACAAAACTGGGTATCTGTTGTGAAAGAAACCTGAGAAGCATTGGCCTCAGGCCCTTCTTTCTACCTAATCAATACTGTCTAGATCTTAAGCTGTCCACCTGAGCAGTGAGGCTCAAAATTGTTCTGGCTTGTAAAGAAAAATGTGTAATATTTTTCTTGCAGGAAAGGCAAACCTCTGTTTTAATTTCAGTGTGGATACTGCCTGTCCCAGTGGAGAGGTTTTTCAGTCTCGATACCTATCTGTTGTGAAGATGAGGTGAAAGCTGACAACCTTCTTAGATATCAGAATATCCATAATGACTTGCTTGGCAGATGTTGAGATGGCTGTTATTGAGACTGTTATTGATCATGCCCTGTTTACTCTTATACTAGGAGTGCTAAGATTTACTTTATTTTTATTCTTAATTAAAATGTTGCACAGTGCTGCAGCTTTTGTTACATCCACTGAGGGCATTTCAAATCAGATTGAAGCACAGTGGAAAGATAGTTGCAGGAGGTTGTTTTTTTTAACTTTTAAACACATGAAGGGGTGCTTCTCAACTGAATGAAGCTTTACTACTTGAACACTCTCAGTTGAATGCTGTAAAAAGTTATGGCATATATAAATCCTGGAAGATATCATGGTACAAGAGAAGATACCTACAATGCTATAGCAAACAGTCACTTATTCAAGCCTCGATTTTATTTTATTTTTTGCTGACACTGGAGAAATCACAGACTGTCTTTATTGTTGACAATGTTGCATGTCCTGGGAACTGAACAAAGTCCACCTTTTGATTCATTCAATAATTAAACAGTTTCAAAATATGATTTTAGGTCTCTAGCAACTTAGACTACATTTGAGCAAGAGCTAAGCTTTCTTCTCACAAGGAAGAATGGTGACTCTTCTGCCTTCTTTGTGCCTGCTGTCCCTAACTGGCTGTATTGTCTGGTAACTCCTAGCCCTGTCTTTTCCGTTGAAAGCAGCTTAGTCCTTCAGCGGAATTTGCTGAAACCTTTCATCTTTGCAGCATATTTCCCATCTACCCTAGACCTCACCATATTTAAATTAATGTATTAAAAATTTCATTGTAAGGTACAGAGATATAAATTCATTCCAAATCAGGTAGCTTGAAATAGTACTGAAGACAGGTGAAATACAAGTTACGTAGGGTACATGCTTCATATGTGCAAGTCTCTTTCTAGCGTTTTGCTCTCTGTGTTTTCAAAAATTGTGCTGGAGACCAGTGATCCCTTGCAGACTCCTTTATAACATTTTCAGTCTGGCAGCTGCAGGTATACCTAAAACTGCTGTAAGACATGGCCTCTGCTTCCTACCTAGTGGGAGTTTTGATGAGTAGTCACTAGATTAGCATGGCTCTGTACTCATTACTGCCTCTGTGCCATCTGCTTTGCTATGCGTATCTGTCCTCCTAAAATGTCTACCTTTACACTCAATCACCAACTATTATTTTAGAATAATCTATGGGAAACTAAAGCAAAAATCTGATGTGATGTCATGCTCGAATTCTGCATTAGACATAGGACACATAACCCCCTTGTGCTGAACTAGCTACTTGCAAATGACAACGTGCCTGTTTGCAAAGTGTGGAACTTGCTCTGACTTTCTTCTACTGACCAAGTTCTGAACTTGAAATATTGAGTAGCTTTATAATGCAAAGAATGCCAGCTCTCTGCACACATGCTAATTGAAAAACTAAAGTAGCATGAAATGATCTCAACTCTAAAGACACATCAAAGTATTCTAGTAAAAAAGACTACTTGCTTTTTTTCTCTTGAATGACAATTTTTTTTGAAGTCATATGAAAACTGATGGAAGAAAAATGTACAGTGTATTGAAGAAACATAACTGATTGCAATGAACAGCATTAGCCAGCATAGTATTTCAGAAAGGTGGTAGAAGCATAAGAACAGGTAAATAGGTCTTTTCTAAAGAAGCACATTTTGACCTGGGCGCCCTTACCTCCAGCCATTCCAGGAAGTCTGCTATCTCCTGTCCTATGTGGCGGGTGTTCTGTACAGCAATGGGATAGTGCTGGTGAGCAAATGTAAGCCAATCTGCAATGATCACATTAATTTGTTTATCCTGAGACTTCAGAGCTGCTGCCATTTTCCAAATCCAGTCTTCTAATATCCCGTCCACCTGTTTTGTTCAAAAAAAAAAAAAGAGTCTTAAGAAAAAGCAGTGTCTAACAAATATTTTGTGTGAAAAGCTCAAGGAAACGTAAAACATAAAATAAACAAGGTGAGTTAGTGCTGATAACTAGATCTTAGGGGCTTCAACATGCCTCATTACTGAGAATCCTTGATTTTGGGTGGACAAAAATCAAGAATTTATATGAACTGTATAATATTTTAGGTAGATAGATGTGAGCTCTTATCGATGAAATTACTTCCTTAAATATTATTACGCATCCTGAGATAATTGGTATTAGTGACTAAAAAGAAAGACAGAAATGCCCAGGAAGTTTCTGATTTCATTAAGGAGCAGCTGTCCCTGTAAATTTAAGCTGAAGGGGAGAGTGAAGAAAGCTGGAGTGTTGCAGACCTGTGAGTGTTTGCCTTCTATATTTGTTCTGTTATGAAATCCTCTTTTTTCCTCTCCTTTGAGTCATTCTTTTTTTCAAGGACTGGATCAAACTTTCTTTACTAGCATCTTTACTGATTCCAATTTGAGGGACCAGAATTACTGTTTAATAAATCTCAGATTTAAGCAGAGCTGGTTGCGCATATTTCATCAATTAATGGAACATAATAATCTCTTCAGGTCTTTTAACAGAATTCGGATGTGTTAGCTTTGGGTTTCCAAACATACTTCTTTCTCTAAGAGCCTAATACTTCTGTAGATTAAGTTAATGTGAACATTGAGTGTCAATGGCAGCAGCCTCAGCTGCATAGTTCTTTGAGAAGGGTATAGGCTTTGAACAAATTCTTGTTTGGGAGGCTTGTCTAAATTAATCTGGGCAATATTCCATCTCTGCTGTTACACGTATTGAGAGTTATGCACATCAAGTGTGTTGTTCAACTTTTCTCTGACTGTGTATTTGCAGTGACACGGTTGTATTTTGCCATGTTAAGTGATGACATTGGTTCTATGAGAATCAAAGATCTGTTCAAATGACATAACTTCCTATCCTTTCTTTTCTTTTGTTTCTTCTCCAGCTGAGATCAGAAAAAAATTCACTGTAGCACAGCAATTCTGTTCATTTGAAGAAGGTTTTTGGTGGATTTTTTTTAACCATTTAACTTGAAGCAGTTCAGTGGTAATTCATTGACATTCAGGGCTTCAATTTCAGCTGAAAAGGCTTGTAGAGAAGTTCTCTTTAAAGCTGTACCTATGAGAAAGATGTGGGGAGATTGTGTGCACTTTTTTCAGTAAGTCTGTAAATATCTGGCACTAAACATATCAGAGAAATGAAACTGGATTTCAGTCCTCCAGAGGCATAGCACATTAATTCAGCTGCTTGTTCGAACTCTGGCTTTAAACCAGGGATGAATCTAATTTCTGGCATTGGACTCTCAAATGAAAAATTGCTTGTTGAGTGTTCCTTCAGAATCTCAGTGGGGAATATCCACTTTGTATTATTTCTAGCCATGATTGCTACTAGGGAAATCCACCATATTTCAGATCCCAGTCTTTCTTCCGAAGTTGCTTTTGGCACTAGCATAATGAAGAGGAAAGTATATCAAATCAGGTGTAGTTTGAATTAAAAATAAAATGTGAGTTCATACCGACCAGCCGTGGACTATCATCACCAGAGGAAGAGAGGCATTGAAACTGCATTTGTCAAGAGTCTCCAACTGATTGAACAAAATCTGACATCCTTCTTCAGTTGTATCTGTATAGAGCTGAAATTTGGTTTCTAAGCTTTGCTGATCTTTCTTTGTTCTAGTGTGCTCACTCTGTGATCCCAGTGCCTCTGAAATGAAATTCATAATAACAGTCAGAATAGGATGGAATCTAAAACCTGAAGTAGTTACTAATGAGACAGTTTATAACATAAACTAGTAAGATTGAAACTCTAGTTACATATAATAGCTACCTACTCCAGATGGGCCTAAACCGTACATTAGGTTAAAAAGTGTTTTCTTTTGATGCTTGAGGTGGTCCAGCTGTGCATCCAAGTCCATCTATTTGAACAATAACAATTAAACTATTAGAGAACGTAATAAACTATTCTTTTAAAAGCACATAAGCCTTTATTCTGCAAGCACATTTGGTATTGGGATACTCCCATTTATATGTATTTGCAGTAGTGGCATCTTATACAGTACAAAGAACCCTAACATGAAAGCATTCTGGTTTTAGATTGGACTATTTTTGCCACATGTCAATCTTGTTGGAAACTTGATTCAAGTTTTTATTTTGGTACAGTGAAAAACATGATCCAAGCAGCATATTTAATTTGGTTCAGTGAATAATTATCCTGGTAATAAAGCTCCCGAACTGAACTGAACTGGATGTGCACTGTTTTCCTTCTCTCACTAATTGTTATACATTCAAAGTAACTCCAGACGATGTTATGTTTCGTAGCTAGGAAACATTAGAAAATCCTTTTAGCCAAGTTAGAAATCTCTTCAGCCATCTACAAGAGCTGGAATTGAAAAATCTTCAAAGTTAGTGAAGGTTTGGTCATGAAAATTCTTAGCTTCAGCGTTTAATGTTTTTCTTTAATGACACTTCTGTGATAGCTATTTAGGACTAAGAGTGATAATTTCTCTGTTAAAAAGTCTATTTAAGAGCATTTCTATTGTATTTTTTGCTGGGAGAGGACTGCTTCTGATGAGAGTAATATCAGGAGAAGGTGAAGGTCTAGCTGAAGAACAGAAAATTGGAAAGAGGTTTGATGATGTTGGTAGTCTTAACCTCTGATGACTTCAGGGCTTGGTGAGTAGTCTACACAAAAATAAGCATTGTGCTCTATTTTTTAATACAAAAAGAAAAACACAAAAATTATGTAATTTGTCTGTTTCTTTGTACACATCCTCTCTTTGGTTTATGACTTATTTTCACCTTTTCTCAGTGCTTGTTACAATGCTAAGACATTTTGTCACTCTCTATTGTTTGTACATACTACAGAAAACAATCATAAAAAGCTGCTTTCTTTATACATCCACTGTGAAAATGTTTTTGTTGCTTTAATGGATTAGCTTTTGGCTTGCCAAAAGCAAAGTAAGTCTGAGAGAGGGAATTAAAAATACAGTTTAAACTTCATGGCTGTCAAAAGTGAAAATTTCCAGTAGGATCTATTGTTATTAGACAAAGAACTGCTTCAATCTATTAATCCATGTAATGACTTGGAGAAAGAAATATTGTCTAAAGAGGTTGGCTCGTATAACACTTTAGCTAAAAATGTCATGCCAGTGACTCAGTGACATGATCAAAGGGAGCTGCAAAGTTTCATAGGTCAGTTTGCAAAAACTGCAAAATAAAACTGCTGAAAATTTTCCTGAACTAGTTGCAGCTGAGGGTACCAAGATCATCTCTAACTCCAAGCATCTAGATTGAGTGACTTGCTGGCTGACTTCCCTTGTTCTCTGAAGATCTTAGTCCAACAATTATGTTGTTTTTTTGTTTGGCTTTTTTTTTTTTGCTAAAAGGAAACCAAAGGACTGATTCCCAGTTGAACAAAAACATTTTTATCAACTGGGATCATAAAAAAAAAAAAAAAGAGAGAGAGAGAAGAGAAGAAAAAAAGAAGAGACCTATGTTCCTGGTAGTGGTAGCTCTAGTAGCCATCTGAATGCTATGCACATTGGCATGTGCAAGATATAAATTCATTTATTGTTTCCCGCTACTTTATTCCCATTATTAGAGTTTATTGCCTTAGGTGATTTCAGTCCTGCTTCTAATAACTCCAAACTAAGATGAAAGGACCATGTGAAGAATAATAAGAAAGCTAGTAAATGTGAAGAAACAATTTCTGACTTGGATTGAATCACCTCAGCAGAGAAGTTACATGTTTTTCTTAACTACAGAATTTTTGGTGCTACTTTTGCATACTTTACTGGAAAGTATGCAAAGCTCTGTACACTGGCAATGATTTGAAACCGTGAAATATTGTATGCTTTTCTGGGGGGAAGAGATCCAGAATCTAAGTATTAGTTTCTTTCTGCGTCATGTTTAAATGGGCATAAAAATGCCACACTAAAATATCTGTTTCATGTCACAAAATCTGCCTGAAGATGTCTTGGGAATGAGAATGACAAAATACTGTGGAACTATTTAATGTTAGGAGCAAAATTTTAATTGTTGCTAAATCATAGGTTTTAAATTAATCTCACAGTACAGCATTAAAACCTTTGATTTAAATTGTCATTCCCAATTAAGGAAAGTGATTTTTTTTCTGAGAAAAATGAGGTTCAGCATCCTTCCTCCTGTCATGGAATTCTGCAGGAAGTGTTTCTTAATAAGGTCTCACTGAAGAGGATTGAAGAGAACTTCTCAATGGCACTCAGCTAATCCATAGGTAATTGAAAAATTAATTAAGTAAACCTGAACGGAAGCTGAACTTTGGGCTGCTGGTATGTTAAGTATACTTGAAAATCATACACGTAAGCATACATACACACCCCACTACCTAGACGCGACATATTTTTCTGAATTGCCTTCTGACCCTTGCTGCAGTCACTCCTCATGTTTGTCAGGGGATTTGTCTGAGCCTTAGGAAATCTATAGTCATCTTTCAGGTGGCTTGCCACTTTTACATGCATTAAAATGTTTCCAAAAGAGTGCTTATGTATTATGGTATTCCAATGTGACCACTTTCCAACACATTTGAGGAACAATTGACACAACTACTGCAATTCCAAGAATTAGGCATTTCTGTGGAGAAATTGAGTGAAGGCATTGGCATGTTGGTGATTTTTCTTTGGGCCACGGCAAGTGGACTCTATCACTGCCTCGCTTCCAATAGCCAGATTTTTATTTATTTTTAATCACTTAGAAGAGAAGCTAATGACAGGGAAGTGTTCAGGTCCCTCATTTTGATAAATGTTTCCCTTATAGTTATTCTTGCTAGAACCATAGTTGTCACATTGCAGTTGGCTATCAGAAAACTTTTTCACCAACCCCCCTTACTTTCTGTAGAAGCACCTGTCCTAATCCCCAGACTGTGAGATTTCTAAGCAAATCCATTAGGTAAATCTGACACAAAACACCACAAGAAAATGACAGGCTCTTAGAACAAGCATGAAAGTAGTACAAAATTTAAGCAACTTTATATAAACTGTAAAGAAATGGTAGGTTTCATCAGGTGTGTATTTACCTAAGCATTTTGCATCTCTTTGAACAAGGTTTCCTGTACAATAGCTGACACAAATACAAAGGTACAACACACAATAATCATAGATATTCTGCATCAGGACTGGACTTCTGCCTTTCAAAAATGTGTTGAACCAAAAACATGATAGGATAGGACTGGAAACATTAAGTGAGCATTTGTTTGCTTTTATATTACTGATTTACAGCCATATATTGAAGCAGAACAGGCATAACTGTCAGCAGAGTCCCATATCCCTATAATTTTCTAGTTACTGCCTTTCTAACTTATTTTCTGGCATGCAGGGTATTGGAGAAAGCAGGAAATGTAATGTTTGCTTCAGTAGTAATGGAACTGTGATTTTAAAAGTGCTACTAACATGTTAATAAGGAATTAAGACCTAGAATAATAGGTCTCAGTCTGTCTTTCTCTCTTCTTTAAAGTCAGAACACTTTCCAAAGGAAAAGTAATTTGTAAAAAATGCCCAGCACTGAATTTATGGCATATACAAGAACTGTAAAATATGTTCAGAATATTCAGTGCAGATCATTGTTTAGTACAATTTGTTTGCTTGGTGGCCTTAGACATAAAGGAGTGCAAATAACTCTCAGAAATTGCTTATCAAAAATAATTGCTAAGACCCTTGTCAGTTCCTTTTAAATTCTATTCTTATGTACCTGCTGCTGCTGTTTATTTAAAATTGCCTCTCTTGAAAGCATTTGGGCAGATGGTAGAGATAGATACAAACAGTCTTACTTCTGTAGAGTGCCTTAAATGGCAGTATTTGGGGATCTGGAGGGAAAAAATGAGAACATCAAAGCAGAAGTCTTACTAAGAAGTATTTGAAAAGATGATGAAACAGATTAAGTAGTTATCATAGTTTGATTTCCTCTTGCTGTTGTTTGCCTCAACTATTCAGTTGTGTCTCTTATATGAGTCAGTTGTGAATCAAATAATAGATTTATTGATGGTTTCAATAAAGGAAGGAGTAAAATGAAGTATAACTTGTCTTTCAAGAGACAAAAATTAGCAGATTTTCTTTCTACTTTCTTCTAAATTGATTCTTTATTATTTACAAGTATCGGAGCAT
The DNA here is from genome assembly GCF_964034855.1 of Anser brachyrhynchus. Taxonomy (NCBI): domain Eukaryota; kingdom Metazoa; phylum Chordata; class Aves; order Anseriformes; family Anatidae; genus Anser; species Anser brachyrhynchus. The sequence goes on along the minus strand of NC_137706.1, from coordinate 4,578,498 downwards.
GCATTTTTATTCCTTTTCTTGCTGAATTGTTTCTCTCATTGGTTTTGAATACTTGGATGCCCCAAAACACTCAAAAGAATCACATCTTTTTGGTTCTTGTGTTACTTTTCTAATTTTTTTCTTCCCTGTAAGACCTCTCTTTACTATGTGATACTTCAAAACTTATTTTCCACATCTCTTTTATTTAGAATCGAGTATCAGAGTGATGATTGGAGAACAAGGCAAATAAGGGGATAACACTCACCCCCAAACTGTCCTTTTGCCTTTGTGTATCAGGTGAAAACTTACTGAAAGAATGCTGATTGTAAAAAACTTGATAATATTTTTCTTTTCCCATTAAGTAAGGTAAATTACTTTTCCCACTCCTCTTTTTTATTGTGAAGTAATGTACAAATATTAGTTTGTTCACCAGTAAAAATGTGATCTTGAGTACAATAATCAATAAACTTGTGAGGCAGTTGTTCCAAAGAGCAGGGAAACCAGCGCACAAAGAAACGAGGAGTGTCTGTGAGTTTATAAGTCAACTCCTGGGTTCTGGGCTGATGCCCTGTGCAGAACAATGCATACAATCTCCCTTGGTCTCCTCTCCTGAAAAGGGAGCAGAAGGATGCACCAACCACACAACTATTAAGCAGCATGCATTATTTATGGGGTAGCAAATATGCTGTCCTCCTTGTTTCCTCATCTAAAGTAAAACACTTCTAAATATGAACGTTTAAGTGCTGCTTGCACGATGTATGATTGCTAAATTGAAATTAGTACCCCAAGGGTTTCATCTGACCTAATCTGAATTTTATGAACCAAAATACTGGGAAATCATTAGAATCATTGGTCTTTCCAGGAATGGTTTGGACTAACCCATAATATGTATCTAAAATTGTTACTATACATAAATGCTAACAACAACAAAAATAAAACTCCATCTGTTACCTAACCAAAACTTGCATAGTTGCAAGTAATATTTAAAAGTAGGTAAATCTGTAAAAAGCAAAAAACACTTGCAATGTGTTCTAGTCTTAAACTTTGTTTACTTTGACCTTTTGTTATCTGCAGTCTTTCTTTCCAGTACCGTTTTTTCTTCCTTCATGAAAGTGCTTGTTTGCAAATATATGCATGACTAAATTTTTGGCCAGGTTTTCGGCCAAAATATTCAGATGCCTGATTTAGAGTTTGCATTTCCTTTTCCTTGACATTAAAAGCAAAAAGAAGAAATGGTCACAAACTGCCTGGATACATATGGATACATATGCCTTCATACAATGTTATCAGATAGAGGGGAGAGCAAATGAATAAAGACAAATGTAAAGCTAAGTAGATCAGGACAGGAAATGAAACAATAAGAGAGTGATACGGTATAGAGGTCTATAAAATCATAACCTGTATGGAAGAAAATAGAGGAGGGATCAGTTATTTAAGTCTCTTCTAGTACAAGTTGGTAGGGTTATTTTGATAGCAATAAAAGAAGAAACAGTTCACCACAAGTCCTCTAGTTAATGTGTAGAATTACCTGCTGGGTGTAATGCAGGTATTAGGCAGTTATGGAAGGTCAGTTGGAAAGTGGATGTGTCTACGTAAGAGAAATCCAGTGAGGATTACTAAATGGATCAACACCACCATTTACTCAGAAGATCCTCAAACTGCAAAAGGTTGATGACTGAGAGTACGTGCTGGAAGTGCTATATGTATATGAAAAATTCCCCTGCTCAGCAAGCATCAGCTTTTGGCCACAGCAGCAGGTGGCTGAACTAAGTGGACCTTTGGTTTCATCCACTACAGCCACTGTGTAATGCTTGACATAGAGCTTCCTGCCATCACCTTTGGTTTTGGCAGATCTCTGAAACAGGAACAACCTGTGGAAAATAACAGGCTTTAAAATATCTCAGTTGAAAACTTTCATTCCATCTTGACATCCGCATTATCCGCGTTCATATTTGCTGCTGCTGTTCAAAATTATTAATTGTCTGGAAATACTTGTACTTTTTTTTTGTAATTAAATAATCTTGAAATCAGAATTGATCAACAGCACATTTTGGCTAATTTACTTCAAAATGCTTGGAGCTTTGATTTGCAGTTTTGTTGCTGTTGATGTTTTGGCTTTTATATCCAGTTTGGGCTGGAAAACGTTCTTAGGATATGAAAATGTTTTTCTGTTCAGCTCCATTGAAAAGCCAAATCGGCTCTAAACCTGGAAGAGGTAGACAGGAGCTAAATAGGAAATGTAGGTCGAAGGATTCAAACTGTGCATGTATCTCGCTTATAACTTCGTGATTCAGAACATGGTTTTCTTCAATTTTATTTCCAAGGGACCAAGAAAAAAAACTCTATTGCTCATATTCATTTTCCTTGCAAACATTTCGTGTATACTGCCACTGTCATGGCAGAAGTAAATTGAGTGAAGAGTGGTGGGGGGAATGGACAGCTTAGCAAGAGATAATACGTTCTCCGAGTTGTATTTTTAGGAGAACTGTGCTGGAAGTGGGAGTTCATTTTCTGCTTATGGCCTCACTTTTTTTTTGCTGTGTGATCCTGCAGTGAAGTCACTTTCTGGTGCCAACTTGCTAGGTCAGAAATTCAGCATAATTTCTGGATCACAGCATTTGGTAGGATGAGGAGAAATGAAATTCATGCAGCATGAGCGCATGAAACTCAGAAGAAATAATGGGGAACTTGAAAGAATGAGAAGATAGAAGCATTAGAATCTTTAGACTATTAGGAAAGGAGGGCATCATTGAGTGAAACTCGATGAGCCATGGGACAGCCTCTGAGCAGTCTGCTATGTAATAGCTCTGCTCCCTGCGAGGTGGAAGGCAGCTCTCTGCAGAGCCGAGCTGGTGGGCAGGGGCAGGCACAGGCAGAGGCACAGTATTCATATGCACAGCCAGCCTTGTCTGCACAAACAGGGAAGTTAGTGAATTGTTAGGTTTACTTATGAATTTTTGGTACTAGCTACTCTCACAAAGTACCCTTGTGAATATTTATGCTTGGCACCATTCTGATACTCCAAATAAGACAAACGTCTGTCTTGGAGTTTGCAGAATGGCAGTGGGAAATAAAGAGGTCAGCGGTGCATGGAAGATGATTGAGTGTTGCAATGGAAAGGAAAAATGGACAGAATTTGGATGAGTTTTTTCCTTAGGGCTGAAGTAAGAATTACAAAGAAATAATACGTCAACACCAGGCAGCCCATTGGTTCAGTGGGGGAATCTGCCCAGTTTGAGTATAATTAAATCCCAGTATAAGTGGTCTTTGTTCATGGCAGCAGATAGGACAAAGCATCCAAAGGTCTCAGTCTAAGAATTGGTGACTTGGCATCCGATCCCACAAAATGTTTGCACTTCCAAGAAATCTATTCAAAAGAAATGATGGGAAAATATTAAAGGATATGTTCTTAGGAGTTATATTTTGCTTTAATCGTCTTCTCCCTTTCTTCTTTCCTCTTCTCTTGCCTCTCAGATGTGATCCTGTTTTGTTTTTTCATTGTGCCTTTGATATTTTTATACAGAGTTGTTTTGTTTTCACTGTTTTTGTATGAAAGCCTTAGTTAAGCCAAAATAGCTGAGCGGAAATCCTGGTTTTGCAGCACGTTGGAACTGTTTGCTTTGAGAATCACTAGGTGTGTTCATCTAAGCAAGAGCTTGATGTTTTCACTAGTACAGTATTTAAAGACTTAAGTGTATCCTGAGTTTCTCCAAACTCATATTTTATAATGGCTGCATGTAGTTCCTCTGAAACCTCTGCAATAACCTCTCAGTGTGTAAACCACACTGTTTACAAAAGTATCTTCATGCAATAAGGTCTAGAAATGAAACTCTGTATCAAACATTGACTGGAAATTCAGGGAAAAAAAAAAGAGCCTTTAAGAAGATTTACTGTGGACCTATTTTGAAGTAGATTTTGCATTGTGAACCTGTTATTAGGGTTCTTATTGTTGCTGTCATACAATTTTTGTTACAACTTTGTGTACAGATGAACTTGGTCCTGATTAGAACAACTGCTATCACTTGAGCTGTAGTTCACAGATTGAGTACTTTTGTCTAGCACTCTAGTACTGATTTCTCTTTTACTAAGAGAAAGAGAGCGATTTTATAGTCATCTCACAGTGGTGTCCTACACAGATTTGTTAGCGTGAGTGAGGTGAGCAGTTATCAAAATTGGCAGGGCTATAGCTGAGCTCTGCAGGCTATTGCAGGTGTCCTGTGAAAACTCCTATGCACGATATTGTTTTGTAGAATTCTTAATACAGTGTGCCCTGAACAATGCAAAAACTCATTAAAAGATTAAAAGCATATGAAACTCTTAGTAGGAGTTATATCCCTTAGACCTGTAAACCCAGACAGGATTATTCTAATCAATTTCTCTCTGACCAGACCTTTAATTTTGGTTTGATCTGTTAGATCGCTTAAGTAGTCTGAAGTGTTTGGGCTTTGGTGATAATGTGTCAGACTGTTCACCTTCATCTGGATTATTATTTACATGTGTGGCTTATTAGTTGTAAAATGATATGAACCAAACTGATGAATGAAGTTGCTTTCCATATTTTGAATGCATAGAAATTGGCTAACAACAGGACTATATTCAAAAGTGAATTATGGTACCATTATTATGTAATTATTTTCTAGAACACCTGACTGCACTCACATTTTTTTCAGGTAATGTTTTAATTATAGATTGCTAAAACCTATTGCAAAACAATTGGGAAAATAAATAAATATATGAACCACAAGTCTTATTTGAAAGCTTGGAATGGAAAAGTTCCCGATCTAAAAAGTGTCTCCCAATACTTTGCCCTAAGCAGGAGCTGTCAGCAGAACAATCTGAACTGAAAGCCAGGGAGAGACGGAAAGAGGGTGCTGCAGGGGTAGAACAGCTCAGGGATGCTTGTGTTGCTGTGATGCTTTTGGTATGTGAGCAGAGTTTCGGTCTCCCAGTCAGCGAAAGCTTTGTTTTGGTTAACAAGTTTCTGATAATAAACAACATACTTTGAACGAAGTTACTAACTTTCCCCATGTCATATTTTCCTAGCTGGGGTGGGGTTTTATTTTATAACTCTTTCCTGTGTTGGAAGTGCAAACTGTCTGAATTTATCAGCTGCTCTTGCTCATTCTCTCCAGACTTCACAAATGTATGAATATGAGAAGAAAAATGGTTCCCTTGAGTTTCTTTGATCTTTGCTTGTGATATTTCGCCAGGGAGAAATTTAACATAAATTAACTGAACCATGAATGAATGAGCTGCTGAAATTTTTCACGTTATTAGATTTGCTGGTGGATGGTTAATGAAACAGCCTCGTGTTCTGCCACCAGGAGCTGTTTGACAGAATCCAACAGGGCAGCACAGTGCAAGTGTGCTGAAGCCTGATTTGTTTCACAAAGCAAAATGGATCTGTTTTAGTGGAGAAGGTCCAATGAGCATGAAAAATATTAAATTTTACTGTAAATGTTTAAATTTATGGGCTCGGTAAGTTGGATATATGAAATTTTTCCAAAAGAAGTGTCCGTTTTGCTTAATGTGATCTCATCTTCAAGAAGTAGAAATGTAAGGATGTTTGTTGTGATATTTGCTATGATTAGAACAGAAAAATCCTCCATAAACTTAAAGGTGAGGATGGGATCATTAACCAATGGACATATTAAATCTGACAGCCTGGAAAGCACAAACAAAGAATTAAGAGTTCAGTTGCCAGATGGTGAAAAAGGAAGTTGTTCAGAGTTGATCACGCAGCAGCAAGGCTAACAAAGGGCCTGCAGATTTCCTTTTGAAATCAGTGGGAGCTGGGAGTACTTAGTGTCTTGCGTAGGTTGTGGCGAGTTTGTGGACTTTCCCCTCAGGAGTTCTCTGCTCTTGCAGTGCCCAGTGCCCTACAAACTGTAGTCCTCTTACAGGAGGCTGGCTGATCGGTGACACAGCTTCTGACCATTAAACTGTTGTTAGGTTTTAGATTTCTTAGTTTCTTTCATGCCCAAGAAGTATGCGTGACCTGCACAGCATGTGTACATAGGATATTACTGAATTACAGCTGCTTTGGTGGAAAGTGGATGACAATCAGCTGGCTAATTAGTGGACCTCAGTGTGTGGTTGCTTTCCTGTAGGATACACATGAGGAGTTACTCATAGCAGACTTGACCCTATGACAAATGCTGAATCTGATCATGATGAACTCAGCTCCTTAATAAGTAGTCTGATTTACCAAGTTTGTAAGTATCCCGGCTATAGCTTAGAAGAAAAAGGACAGGCAGACAGGTGATAGTGGCCTTGAAATCTCAGTAAATCAGCATCTGAGTAGAGTTAGGACACAGAGCCTTGAGAAAGTGCATTTTATGAGATGCCATCGCTAAAAGCACTGTATGCTGACCATCTGAACCTGTAAACTTTGCACCCCGGTAATTAGCAATACCTCTTGGGAAGGAAGCAGTGGGGTATGCTTGTGGATAAGATATTAGCTGATCAGTGAAGTTACTCATTTAATTTTTCTATTTGTCATGGACGTGCACAGTAGCCTCTCCCAAGTCAACATTAACCTCTCTGTAGCCTCTGCATTGCATTCTGCCACTTATATGTGACAAACTAGTCACCTTTGTGAACAGCTCAGATAATATGAAGATAAAATTCATAAGAATGCCTGTAATTTATCATGTATATGAGAAAAATTCAGATATAGGTGATAGCTACTTATTCCGTTTAATAGATGCAGTGGTAAGGAATAAATCTGGTAGCAAATGAAATAGGCTTGTGGAAAATTTTTGACTTTGAAAAAAAAATACTTTGTTGCTGAGACTTTACTGCAAGAGAACAATAGCTTGGGTCTAGTGTCCAAATTCTATAGTCTGCAGTCCTTCTGAGTGTTTTCTTACATAGAAATAGTCATGCACCAAAGGGTAACACATTAGCTAACTGGAAAAAGTCAGGAACAGTATCACTGCTGAAATCCCTTATAGCCTTGCAGAACTGTGTCACAGTGGTTTGGGAAGAAGGGAATGCGGAAAGAAAAGATATAATTTTAATTTAATACATTGCAACCATTGTAAAATGAAATTGATGTGTTTATGCTGTGTTGTTCTTTCTTAAGTATAAATGATTAGATTACTATCTACATTCTACTTGCATTTTAAGCTGTTCATTTAACAAGTCTTTCTGGACTCCTATAAAAATAATACATGTAAAATACAAATTAGTACAGCGGAGTAATTTCCCTGAATGTAATAACTGAAAATTATTTGTATTCTATTTATACTCAAAGGCCTATTCAGGATATGAGCCCCATTGTGGCAATTGCTACCATGCATCTGAGAAGACTAGGGGAACAGATTTGTGTTCCTCTGAGAACTATATTGATTCAGTAGATTTTCTTTTAGGAGCTTGGAGACATATCCTTATGGCTCACTTTTGAGGTCTATAAATATTGTGTCCCAGTAAAACAACTTTATATGGCCTTAAGATAATCTCATGTATTCAGCTGAAAGATTGGAGCTAATTTAAAAAAAAAAAAAGATGCAAGACATTGTACCAAAAAAAAAAAAATACGTGAGAAGGCATATATCACTGAGAGTGGAGACGTTCAGAATTAGAAATTACTACTTGTAGAGATACTAGGTGGTGGTTGCATTAACATTTTTCAGCTGGTGAGGATCCCTGTTGAGATTTGCTGGGCAGGGACAGTGTTCTGCCTAGGTGCCAGGAGGTGCAGTCGTACTCTGTAGGGAAATAGCTCCTTACGACTTCACTGAGACACGTACAGTATTGGTGACAGGGAGCCCGCTGCTGCCAAGGGGTCCTGGGAATTGTACATCCATGGAGGAGAGCTCGGAGGTCCCACTGCCCTGTTCCTTAGCAGTGCAGCTATGCCTCGTGCACTCATTCAGTTCACTCAGCCAACATGTGAAAATTCACTTTTCTTTCCTCTGGATTAGCTTGCCGTTGACTTAGGAAGCTAAAATAATTTGTGCTGAAATCAGATGAGTACTAAGTCATCATAAGGGGTGAGAAAGAAATGGGATCACACAACTGATCAGGCAAGTACTCCCTGAAACTCCACATATGAAACTCAAAACAGAGGTATGACAGAAGATTGAAAGAGGTTTCCTGAAGACTAGCACAAAGCATTTAAGTCTCCCAGCAGCAATGATTACAGAAAAATTTACATTTCAGTTTACTCAAGATTATTCTGTGGAAAATATCAATGTAGCCAGCTCAAATCTTCCCTTATTTTTCTATTAGCATAAGAAAAAGTATCTTTGAAAGTGTCTGGAAAGCTGCTTTTATAATCTCTGTATTCAGTTAACTAGCACAAAGTATGTAGGCTCAGAACTTAAAATTCTCCAAATAGTTACAGACCAATCTTATTTGGGCAACAATGTGAAACTTTATAGAAGTGGCTGGGAGAATCTAGTGAGACATCTGGAAACACATCCCTCTTTAATGCTTGAGAGGGGACACAGCAGAGCCCAAATGTCTTATGAATGCAACGTGGGAGAAAGGAATGGTTTATGGATCCAGAAATTGCTCTCTCTTACATTCACAAGCCCAGAAGAGTGATCAGTGTCTCAGCTCAACAGCCAGATAGCCATTTTTGCTGCTTGGTGAACAGCTGCCCTTGGTAAATGTGGCAAGCATACAGAAAGGACTAGAACAATGTTAGAATGACATCTTTCCAACCTTTCTGTGAAGAGTATAGATGTGACAAAGGCATCAGAAGATGTGCAATCAAAATTGTCTCGCAATCGGCCATGAGAATGGCTGTATGAGTAAAATCCTAATGGCTGCTCTTCGGATGCTCATGCCCAAGTAGCTGCATTAGGACATGCAGTAAGAAGGGAGGCTGAGCCATGGGCTTGATTCTGCAGTACTCTGGGCAGAGGCAGGGGTACTCCACAGGGTACAGCAACAGGGAGATGCAGTTGCAGATCAGAATTTCATTTAGTTCTCTGGGAAAGTGAGGAAGTAACAGGATCTGGAGAGAAGGAACCCTGAATGTGCAAATACGGAGATTATCTCTCCTTGCAGAGTAGAATTTCTGCCTAGGATTTCAATTTTGCATTGTCCTCTTAACTACTCTAGTTTGTCAAAAGTTTCTTTCCCATCTTCCACATAGGTGGTACATATGGCACTAACTCATGTTCCTGATTTGGTTTGGCACATTTTATCTAGAATCTGTCATATTTTGTAGGGCAAAGAAAGTGGGACTGCTATCCACGTGTAAAGAATTAAAGACTCGAAATAGGAGAAAGCTTGTATAAAACTGTAGTTAAAAGTTCTTCCTTTAAAGTCCTTCCTTCCAGAATGGCTCTTTGCTTTTACTATATTTATTTTCCCTTTGCAGTTAAAAACTTTTTTTTTTTTCCTGTAACTCCTGTAACTGTATAAACAAAGCTACTTGGATACAGAGTTTTCTTTGTATTTAAGAACCTGAATGTGCTTCAGAGTATATAACTCTGCTCTGGAAAACCAGTACTTTAACACCCATTATAAAGGAGCATATTATGACAGTGGACACGCACCCTTGGCTGCATCTATCTGTGCCAGCAAAGAGGTTACCACCTCCAGCTTTTTATCACCTCCCACCAGACAGAGATTACCACCACCCTTACTGTTCTGTTGCCAGTGCTTGAATGTTGGACCACTGCCTAGTTGTTGCAAACAAAATAAGCTGGACTACCTCAGATCACCTTTTCTAACTGTTTAAACTAACCTAATTTATTTTGTTTGAAACAAACGTGGGCATGCTTACATGAAGTGATCTATTGCATGAGTTACATAAAATGGTAGCTTTCAGGAAATGATGAATAGCTGGGGGAATGCTGCAGGCAGTTACCCTTGACGTGAAAAAGGATGTTTGTTCACAGCCTGAGACACGTGCATGCAATGATTCGGTAACTTCCTGAAGACCACTTTATTGAATTTCTTAATTCCTTAGGATTTTGAAATGTAGATCAGATAAATTGGCTTGTGTATAATGCTCACTCGGTCCTACTGTGGACAATATAGTCTTTTCACTGTAGTATAGATATGTAAAATAAGTATAAATAGACAGGATCTATGTATTTTATCATATTCTCAGCAAGCAACATTATAAACTTATAAAATTTCTGTGGCCAGAAGTAATTTTGAATTGTTCCCCGTTGTTAAACTACAGAAAGCTCTATAATGATCCCAATGTGCTCTTTCGTCTCTGTAAACCATCATGTGATTCATCTCTAGTGACCAACTTGGTAGCATAGTCAAAAGGTTACACAGATAAACAGAATTATTTGCTTCTGACTGTCATGCCTGGAACACAAAGCAAGTGAATTTACCCGCTTTGTTATTCACCATTATACCCGAGTTCAACCTAGAATCCTCAGAGCTGAAGTCTTACATTAAAAAAAAAAAAAAAAAGCAAGCTATAATATACTGTAGTTTATGTAGATAGGCCACAGAAGGTGATGATATAATGCACACTGAACAAAACATCTTGTTTTCTCTGTTCAATTCACTGCATAATTTCCTTTTCCCTTTGGTCCATCTCTTCAGAGCTATGATCGTATCCAGTAAACATTCATATCAGTTTACTCGTTATTTGAAAAAACAAACACCATTGTGTTTAATATTTACTTTATAAAATGCTGTAGCCTCCTATTGTGTTGTGTTGTTTTATATGGACTCAGCAAATCCACATCCTCAGATATGCAATTGAACTCTTCCCTCTCCTATACCAAAGCAACCAAACATTAGACCAGTACCATATGTTTTATCCAAAAAGATGCTGTGCATGCTGCTGCATGTAGGAAACATCCTGTCACTGAAGCAAGTTCTAGAGACTCCAGTCTCCCTGCATGTCCCCATCTATTAAAAAAAAAAAAAAAAAAAAAGAATAAAATTTTTAAAGTCGCCTCTCCTGTCTTGGTCATTATAGTTGTGCATGATAAGAGAAGTGATCTCTGGTTGGGGACTGCTTTTCAGGCTGGAATGATGTCAATGTTTCAATGTCAGCTGCACCTTGACATTGAAACAGCCAAAAGATGCTGATATCAGTTCCCAGATGAAGCAGAGAGGCTGCACTGCCAGCATGGCTTCTGTCCACTGCAGAACCAGCTTCAGCCAAGTTTGTTCTCATTCCTGTCTGCCTTTTGGCTGAAAATGGCATTTCTGATCTGGTAAAAAATAGAAAATAAGCTGAACATCTTCAGCATACTAATGGAACCCAAATTTCCTTACAGCTGGTGGCAGACTAGTCAATGCTACTGAAAGAATCCCACAGTACTTTGGCAGGGGGACACCTACTGAGACCTATTCACCATCCAGTTCTTCTCAGGTTCTCCTTGGAGACCACTGTGGAAAACCACAGAAAAGTAAGTAGGGAAAACCTTTCTATTCTAGTAGTGTGCCAGTTGGCTTGGGTTTATCAAAAGTTCCTAAATTTAACAAAAACAGTATGGACATTTGGACATTTTGTCTGCCATATAATTATTAGCTAAAGAAATCATCAAACACTGTATTCTGCCCTTTACTGACAGGGAATGATGGTAGCAGAAATATTCCCTAACAGTCCTTCACTGTTCTAGTGATCTTTATATCGTTATGGGAAGAGGGATATGTATAAAGTGCATTCACACTGATATCTTGTACAGTGTGAGAGTTAATGGTGTATTAGCAGAGAAACAAAGGTCTAAGCGTTCACATTCCCTAGCTCAGCATGTTGGACACTTCTGTGTGCTGCTGGATTTTCTTCCTTCTGCAGTACCCACTATGCATCTCAATTGTGTTAACCATTTTCTTTCTATTCTCTAATAACAGAAGAAAAAAAAGAAGGATGGTTTTCAGTCCGGGAGTTGTGCATGCTGTTTTGTTTTCTTAAAAAGCGAGCATCAGATTTTATTTCAGGAGTTTCAGTATTGCTAGAGAAAATGTTCATCAAGATTGGTAGAATCCTTTAAAAAAATTGAAAAATATTTTTAGCAATAATTGTTATACTGTGTGACCAGGCAGTAGAACAATTTATTTTTCTCCATGCAGAGTCTAAGGAAAAAAAGGATATGTTTAAAACTGGTTCATCACTGAAATAGTTCTTACTAGACTGAAACTATTGGGCAATAGATTTGGAGGAAGCTAGGGGGAAATCTTGGTTAGTCAGTCACTTTGTATTAAGTGAACAGGTGGATTCAGCCATAGATCATAGCAGAAATGAAATCTAACTTTGGAAGGCTGCTGCTGCGTTCCCTTTCACTAAGCACCAGTTTGCCTGTCCAGTCCAGTTTTAACTGTGCATCCTCCTTAGTGGTGGCTTTTACAAGGCAGAATTCTCTAGTGGCATGTCATGCCTCTGGTTTTTGGAAATTTAAAAAATTGAACTTTGTCATAATAGAGTATTCTGATAGCTTCAGCTATAATAAACTTTAGCAGAAGTTGAGTGTTGTGTGTACTAATAAGTATATTGATTTTGATGGAATAAGTATGTGAAGAAAATAAGGAAGGTAAGCCTGACTTAAACATTAGGGACATACAATTATCTAGCTGGACACCTAGGTAGTAACTCTCACTGTTGATGATAACATTTGGGAACAAGAGCTGCTACTTCCCAGCAAGAAGTTCAGATTAATAAAAGGCAATGAGCTGATTTGACTTGACAAATTTAAGAAATGTATATTTTACAAGAAAATAGGAGGTAAGCAAAGTCGTTGCACAATAAATTCTGTTATTTTTCTTGGTGGATTTTTTTATTTCTTTGTTTTGTTGTTGTTTTTGAAAAAGTGTGTACCTGATAATAGATATTCCGCATACACATGTGCTGGGCACTGGTGGGTATTGCTTGCTTCTCAGGCTCCTGTAGCCACCAGCTGGAGATATATCAAACCTTTTCCGGGGGGCAGGGGGCGGGTCAATTGTGGGAAAAGAAAGTGAAGCAATTTGTCCTCTTACATTGCGTTTTGCAGCAGCGTCATGGATTTTGTTCAGATTTATGGGAGACTGCCTAAACTAAACAACTGGCATTGCAAGCAGGAAAAGTCACTCTCTACTCGGTTCCTTTTGAATTAGGTCTATCTATTACCCCTCTGCAGTGAGTTTAATAACTCCCGGAATTCTCTCCATGGATTCACTTAGACAGCATGATGTTTTTAAAACAGAAAATACCTTCTCTTCTACCTAGACCTAACAAACCTATTAGCAAAACCTTCCATTAACTGAAGGAAGAGTTTCCTTTATTCTGCAGAAGTTCTTTCCTAAGCTTTCAGGTAATTAAATGCAATTATGCTGTTATGTAATTACAGTGTTCTGAATTCTAAATTTATACAGCAGTTATTCTAGCTTTTCAACAAATGTTTCCTCAGTAGTGCTGTGCAGTCCTGAGTTGATGCTCTGTGTCTGTAGCCATCCTTTGGGAAAAGTTTGCTGAAATGTAGTTAGAATCATTCCTTAAAATGAATGTTCATTTTGTATTAAGCATACTTCCTTCACAATCGTTTTTTGTAAAACCATCCTAGGAGATGTTCACCCACCTTTGCCAGCTGAACTTTGCTAGTCTGCCACACTGAACTGATCTGGAAATTTCACATCACGTTTTTGTGTGCATGTCCCAGTACATCAGGCTGTGAACTTTGGAATGCACTGGAAGCTTCCCAGAAATCAGGCAAGAGGTATCACAAGGGCTGCATTTCTCATGGTGCTTCAGCATGTTTGCAGTTCTAGCTAGAATCAAGTGGAAATGAAGTAACAAAATTGTCCAAAGTTCTCAACATTCCAGTTTCATTTTGGTAGCTTTTTATCTGTTAGATTCTTTTGTCATCCGCAGGACAGCCGCCAGTGGAACTGATTCATAAGTTTGCTTCATGTGTGCTGAAGAATTTCTATGTCCCTAATATAGTTCTCCCAGCTCAGCATTTCCTGATGCATTTCAGATACTGAAAAGTTATTTGTCTGAAATGTATACCTGAAATATTCATGGAAGAGGAACAATGCTACTTAAATATTTTCCTCCCAATTCTAGACGGAATTAAAATAGCCTCTTTTATTGCATGAGAAGTGGAGAATAAAAGCATGCAATTAGAAAACAAAATTCTAGTTCACATTCACCTATCTCTTTTGTCCCTGGCACAAAGGTGAAAGAAGTTAGTCTTTTAGTAGGCTAGAAATTTTCAGTTGGTGTCTGTCAAACTATGTGAGTTTCTGCCATCCTGAAGTCCAGGTGGAAACAGCATAGTCCATGGTTCGTTCCTAGACCTTTAAAGGGCTACTGCTATCTACTGTGATTAAGAACAGTTCCCAGGACAGTCTGTGCTGGGGCTGGAATGAATGAAAAGTGGGAAAAGGATAAAAAATCTTCAGAGATTCCTCATTCTCTCTCTCCAATGCCTAATAAATAAAACATAAAATCTAAGTAATAACCTTGCTATAGTCAGTTCTGTTTGGCCCATATATTCCTCTGGACAGGAACCATACCAAGTAGTGTGTCTGCAGCACAAAATCATCCCAGACGGGTAGAGCCTAGGGCTAGGTGCGGGACAGAAAGATACAGTGAGCAGCAGCCACACTTCAAAATAGCTTCTAATTCAGTTCCTTGATTCCTCCAGTCAAATAACCGTTATGTTCTGTTGAATGTAGTTTGGCAGTAAAACAGGTAAGTTTACTGTAGCATTTCAGCCTAGGGTAGAAAGTTGTTCTCTGGCACTGAAGTATCTGAGATCTCCTAGGCAACAGATTACAATTGAGTGAGTTTTCGTAATCTTGTCCTTGGCTCTGCAAGGTGTGAACGTTTCAGCAAGCAAAACGTTTGGCCAGAATGCAGGGAACGTGCTTGGACAATCCAGCACGGTTCCACGTGTCGTAAGTGTGGTGCTGGTGCAAAGACACAGTATTGATGTGGGAAACCAGGACAACTGGCATCCATTACAGCAGCAGTCCTGGGCCCTCGGGGCCCTCCCACGCCTACAGGGCTTTTGGCTTTGTAGAGTTGTGCTTTTTTCTGCTCTGTGCCACTCCGAAAGATAACATTGTCCGGAGGCATAAATTAAAAGCCAATGTAGTCTTGGAATATGTGTAATTTCCCTTATAAGTTTAAATCCTGTTACTGCTGTGTTGGTTTTGGCCCAGACATGCCCAAGGCATGTTCACCAAACATCGTCCATTTAACAAAGTGCTGTAGTGGTTGTGCGTGTGGTACTGAAAGTGGGAGCTAGACCTGCCTGATAAAAGCTGTATTCAGAGAGGACACGGTAGCTGGTCTGTTTGCCAACTTGAAAGCAAAGTTACCTTTCAGCAAGACTGCAGACTGAATATATTTCCTAAAAATGAAGGCAGGCTGTCTTGTAGGGAAAGAAATATGGAGCTTTCAAGTCTGGAGACACAGGAAAGCTTCAAGTTACTTATGGCATCTCAGATAAAGTATTGCTCAACAAAATAAGGGCTTCATTAGGAGAACCCTCTGTTGTATTTTTCTGTTTGTGATTTACTTTAGCTGTAAATCCTACCAACTCTTTGACATGTGTCACAGAATCTGTTACCTGAGGCCAGTCACCTCTGGATTTTCTCTGCATTGGAGAAAATAGGGAATGGGCCACAGAAACAAGAGAACTGCAATCTGAACCGATGGTAGAGCTGGAGTGAGAGAATAAACATCTCTTCAAATACCAAATTTTATGCAGAATGCTGAAAATTTGCCTGCTGGGTTGAGCTTTCCACTAAAAACTATCTTACAACAGATTAATTAACGCAGACAAACTTCTAGGTATCTTTCTCCTTATTGCTATGGCAACAAATCAGTTTCTTTATAACAGCTTCTGATGTTCCAGACAGCCAAAGATTATGACAGGATGAAATACTTCTCTGTATTTAATTATCATGTTTTTAATTTGAATTTATCAGAGACTGGTTGAGTAGAATCTGCAAAATTGTCAGGCAAAGGAGTCTTCTAAAAATAAAATGTAGCTAGCAAGATATTCAGCATGCATAATGTGAAGGAGTTCCAATTTATAAATAGGTTTAGGAAGAATTGAACTCATTAAAAAATAAATCAAAGATGGATTTTTAGGGATATGGCCCTGTTTCAAAGATATTTTAAATGAGCCTAAATCCTGGCTGTCAAGACTTGGTCTCGCTCTTCCTACGGTTCCAGGTATTCTCCAGAGCCCCGCAATGAAAGGGAATTATGTTAGGAAGCATGTCATGTGGAAAGCAGGCAGAGGGCTGTCTGCCAGCAGGAATCAAGTGGTTTCATCCACCCTACATTAATGTGTAGCTTTTGTCTTCCCATTTGTCATCAGCAGTGTCAAGCCTAGCCTGCCTAGAAAGACAAGTGCATGTTCTTCAGTGGGGGTGAGTTCAGGGCGGGGGGTTTGCAACGCGAGCTGCAGTCGGGCTGTGCCTGGCAGAGGGAGGTTGTGGGAACAAGGAGGAGCTGGCAAAGGGAGGTACGAGGCTGATTCGGTGTGAAACAACTCAGGTTTGAGACAGTTGTGTTTCTAAGGTAATGGGAAACTTTCCCAAGCAAAGATGTACCTTCCAGGAGGTGGAAAGGATTCTGTATAAATATTTTTCTAGGCACATCATGAAGAGGGGGAAAAAAAGAGAGAAAATTTGCACATTTATGTTGTTACTAGAACAAAATGTTTTTCTGACAATGATATTTCGTCAACAAAATTTCATACAGTCTCACAGTACTAAAAGTAAAAATATAATAATGCATTGTATCTAATTTCTTGCCACTTGTTTTAAGTGTGTCAGCCACCAGAATATAAAATTTGTTTACACATTGTAAATATAATCTTAAAAAGGAACATTATCATATAGATTTGATATAGCATAGTTTAAAAAATGTGGAGGCCTGACTGTTAACCATTCACTTTAATTATGAGACCTTATAAAGTTGCTTGTGAATTATAAGAATCTTCAAATACAATGATTATGTGCGTGGTTTTTTT
The DNA here is from genome assembly GCF_964034855.1 of Anser brachyrhynchus. Classification (NCBI taxonomy): domain Eukaryota; kingdom Metazoa; phylum Chordata; class Aves; order Anseriformes; family Anatidae; genus Anser; species Anser brachyrhynchus. The sequence continues at coordinate 4,561,612 of NC_137706.1, read as the reverse complement.
GTACCATTTCAATTTCTTCTCCAAGACCCATTGTTATATTCCTCATAATTCACAAGGTAAGCCTTATTCACTAACAATCTATAAAATAAGGGGCTTTTTGTTAAACCCAGTTTCAACGTAAAGTTTTGAATGCTGTGTGAGTGCCTGTTTTCTACGCCTCTTTATTTGATTTAAAAAATCTTGCAAATTTTTAATAAGCAAAAAGTAATCTCCTGATGCTTCCAAGAAGTGTTAATGAAGTGGCTTACTGTGACCTGCTGAACATGCAGGATGTGTGAACAGCATGGAAGTTGTATTGAGGGCAAGCTTATAATATGGCTGTCTTACTTTATTGAAAATGATTTAGAGATAAGGTAAATAACCATTAATAAGTGAAATTGTGAGTGAAACACCAATTCTCATATTCAATTTAGCTGAGCTTTTTTTTGCTTGTAAATATGCATTATATATTTGATTGTTTTCATTTTAAAGTTGTCCAGTGAACACAATAGGACACATGCTTTCTAGTCCTGAGATACCAGAACCATGACCTCTCAGTACAGAATAGTGGCATTAACAAACAAAACAAAAAAAAAAGAGGGAGATTTAGAGATTTCTGAAATAATATCTGTATTTGTATTCAGTGCTCAAATTTTGCTCAATTTGAAACCATCTTTGTCTCCTACAACACCATCCTCATTCTCTGAATGTGTCTAGCTTCTATTTATCTGGTAAAATGACTCGCTAAACGCAGAGCCCCGGCATCCCAGGGTCCTATTACACCATCAGTGCTTGGCAGCCTTCACTTAACTTTGTAATGACTTCAATGAGCCAGTTGTGTTAGGATCATTACTATCAGTTATCTCTCTATATTTTTTTTTCCTTTCTGAGAGTTGATTCTGGGTCAGCAATGCTTGTTCCTGTAGACGAGTTTGTCTTATTGCATCAAGGAAGGAAAGGGCTCCTGATGCATTTGATGATAATTTCTATCATGGTGTTTAAAAGCCAAGATTTTAGTTAGATGTCTGGGGAATTAGTTCCATGATTCCCATTATACTAATTAGTTTAGCAACACTCAATGCACTTGCTGGCAATTATTTCACCCTTCAGCTGGTGGCATAATACTGAAGGAAGAAACTCATTTGAGCACGTTCCCAAAACTATACCGTATAGCTTTGCCCTGGTGTCAGAAAATCAAGTATCTAGCTAATGAAAACAGTACAAATGCACGTCTCACATTAGTGAAAATGGCAGTGAGATTAGTGAAAATTAGTGAGATTTCTTTGGCGGCTACTCACATGCTTCAGTTTCTGGCAGTTTCTATTCAAAAAGTAGTATCCTACATCAACACTGGCCTTGATTCATCTTCCTAATGGTAATGTTACTGGGGGATAAGGCCAGTATTTGAAGTTATCTGTATATTAGTTTTAGAGGAAATACATAGCTGTCTGTAGAGTAACAAAGAAAATGGCAAGTAGGGGCTTCAAGAATGGACCTGTGAGGTTAAAGGTATGGATTCCACTCCTGGCACCGAGTACTTACTGCCTGACAGTAGCTAAAGCTTGATTTAGTGTTTTTTGTTTTGTTTTGTTTTGGTGTCTCTTGAAGCAGAGATAATAATACTGATCACTCTAAAACTCTGGCCATTAATATTACAGGTGCTTTGGAGTTATGTTACTGTTCTTTAAAATTTTGGGGTGGCACGTTAAGGATGGCATAAAGTCGAAAGGGGCTGACTGACCACTGCAGCCCCAAAGCCTGGTGTGCTGCGTCGTGCAGGAGTGATTGCTGCATATCTTCGGGTCCTTGTTCCCAGCTGTCTGATTTGACATTGGCGGTATGAAAATGAACATGAAAGCACAATGGCAAGTGAAGCTTGTGGTGGAGTTGTGGCCTTGGCTCTTTTGCAAATATGGCAGCATTTGGTCTGTTTTTTGCTCTCTGCTTTTTACTTTTGCAAGTAACAGTAATTAGAGATAGGTCTTGTCTGTATCTTTTCAGACTTCCTTCTTGCTCTAGAGAATAGTGATGTATTTGTTTTGGAGATTAATCCTTTCTGTGCCAGGTTCCTACATATTAAGTAGGAATATATTAGGTGAGAAAAAAAATATTATAGTCTAATTTTTCATTATATGTTGCTTTTCCTGTTAGAATTTTGCTTATTCTTTGTAGAAAATTTATCTCTAGACTGTAGATCATACTGTGGATTATCTTGTAGACCCAAAATGGCTGATTTTAACCCATTTTCTTTCTCCCCTCTTTCAAATAAATCCTTCTAGTGTTCTGTCTTTAAAGTAGCAGTGCTTCTCACTAATGAGCGCAATTGCCAGGCTTCCCTGTTATAGTACTTTGTTAGAAATGTGCCTAACATACAGAAGTGATGGCTTACTGAGCTTTTATCAGTTCTCAACTGATTTCACAATTAGGATCAGCATTTTCTTTGGAGCCCTGTGATTCAGTTCAGATCTCTGCAATTCTCAGGGGGAGTGGGGACTGGTCACAAGAGGAAAGAACTCAGTTTTTATACAGACTTGTCTTCAATTTGCTACATAAATCACTAACTTGAAAGAACAGTATTGTAACTGAGATGGAGGTATGAATTATTTGTCTGTAACCTGCTTCTAGCATATACTTAGTAAGTATAAAATATAGCACAACTATAATTAGTAAGGCCACACATCTTCCTTTTCCCATTAAGATTCTGTTTAGACATTTGTAGAGTTCTTTTATTTTGGAATAGTTTTATCGTATCTCTGCTTCTGTAGATCACTTGGTACACAGATCAGATATCATTTTACCAAAAGTTTATTCACATGTAATAGACCCGTGTTTCTAAAGAGGAGCTATTTCTCTGATTCTTTCAAAGACCTTTGCAAATTCTGCACCATATTGAATGCCCTTTGGCTGCAGGTAAAGAATTCAACAGCTTGTGGGAGTGCTAGTTAGAGCTAATAATAACTTCAATGACCTGCCTTGGCTTTAAAATGCTTAGCAGAATTTACTCTGTCCTTGAAGGGTAGAGATTTTGTTTCTGTGCACATGGCTAGCTGAGGATGCTCATGTCTTCATGTTTCTGTGTTTAGTGATCACACACAATTAACTAAGTGGGTGCTTATGTGTGGATGAAAGAGAAGTGGGTCATGTTGAGGAAGCAAAGAGGAAGAACAGGCAAAGAGATTTCTCAAAAATACTACACCGGAACACCATTATTAGAGGGATTTGTACTGTTAGCTAAATAGTCTTCTTAAAACTAGAAATAATAATAAGAAAGCAATTAGAATAGGATTTGAATTATTCATAGTTAACCCTTTTCTCTCTAGTTTTGGTATATTTTTCATGGTTAGTTTGCTGAATTACGTACAAAGAGTTTGAGTGAAATCAAAGCTTTAAATTGAGCAAGTACCCAAAAAACTCTGAGCTATGAGATTTTTATTTTATCTAACTAATGGGTTGTGGATGGTGCAGAAAACAAATGTATTTTCAAGGAGATTGCCCTAGACCTTTCCAATGTAAATATTATTAACACCAGCCAGAAAAAGAAATTTACTTTCCTTTATGAGCTATTATTGGAATGACAAATTAGGCTTGTTTTCTGATTTTTCTTTCTTTTCCTGAAGGAAAACTTAAAATAAAAGAAGGGCTCCATGATGAGGGTCTTTAGTTCCTGATTAGACATCTGGTTTCAGTGCTGCCAGAGCAACCCTAAGCAGATCCCCATCCTGCTGCCACCCACTCACTCCTGACCTCCTGTGTGTCCCATCATTGTCCCCACATAGCTGTTTGCTTAGTTGCACAGTGAACAAAATCAGGGAACTAATCCAGCTAAAAAGTAGGATAACCAGAGAAAAATAGGATAGGTTTTCACCTGGATCAGTTTCCAAGCCGTTTTGCTGCAAGCAGCTATACTGGCACAATGGAGAGGCTTATGAATTAACTGCAACCAGTGGCCTGAGGCAAGGGTTGATAAGTTGTTAATGTCACTAAATGTATAATGAACTACAGCCTTTCCCTTTGACTTTGAAAGGTGCTGAAGATTCATCTGCCATCTCTGAACACAGGTTACATAAAAAACACAAAATCAAGTATCTGAGGCTTTGGGTTTCTTTAGAGGTGGACAGTTTTGGAATGACAGCCCTTCTTCACTATTTATATATATTGATTAGTTTAATATATTTGTTAGGTTCTTAATGTGGCATAACTGATATCCTTAGCCACATTTTGATTTTACTGTTGAAGGGCATTCCAAGACCCAAGACTCATTTGTTCAGATCTTTCTGGAGCTGGTCCAGAATGACTAAAGAGGGTATCAGTAGCAATGACCTGCTGGGGTTGCAAAGCACTAAATGCTAATCTGATGCATACATCGTGAGAAGACCTCTCGAGTACTCTGTCCCTGAGCATTGTTACCCTCAGATGTCTGAGAATTCTTGTTCCTTTCTTCACATCAGGATTATTATATTCAGAGTATTCAAAGCTGGAAAAGTTTTCTAATTTCAGCCAGTTTAAGAAGAAACATTGATCTTTCACAGATCGAAAGTAATCAGTAACTTCAATAGTTCTGGTATGGCCATAAATATCAGCTATTTGATGGTATTCAGAAAAGTAAAATTTCCTTTAAGTGAATGACTAGATATATCTTAAGGCTATGCATATTCTTCAGCAGAATTCATTCACTTGCACTTCTTAATGTTATGTTAAAGTGAATGTGTTTTTTTCTGGGTTTTGTGTTTTTTTGGTTTGTTTGTGTTTTTTTTTTGGCTGATATATACAGTCTTCATAAACTGGACTAGAAAGATAGAAAAGGACACAGAATCACAAGAGAAAAAGCAAACAAATCCGAAGTGCAACTCCTATGAATTTACTAAAATTCCAGAAGTAGGTTTGGAAGAATGGCAGTGCAAAGATTTCTCTTGGATGGAATAATATGTCGTACTCTGTTTTGTTTTCTTCTCTGTGTAACTGAAGCTCTGCAGTAATTGTATTCATTTCTGCTACTAAAGTTGCAGATGTCAAGGTCTCTATCCTCAGCAAATTGAGTGAAAGCATTGCCAGTATAATATCATTCCAAATATTTGGTTTATGTTGAATAAAAAAATGCCAAAACAACAATTCCCCCTTAAAACAAGATCAGAATTTCTCTTATGTTCCTCTTCTTCCCCTTGCCACATTGCCAGCCACTAAAAAAGGAACCCTGAATGCACTGGCACAGTCATCTAAAGTTAAAAGTGCAAGTGGCATAAATGTGAAAACTAACAATTCTACATCACCACAACACAGAAAATAATCAACTAGAAATAGAACTAACCAAAATACTACCCTCATACATCATAAGAAGTGTTCATTAACATGTTTTTTTTTCTTTTTCTTTTTTTTCCCCCTGAAAGTCTGTAAAATATAATTATTAGTATTTTTATAAGGTCACATGAAATTCCAATCAAAAATCAGTTCTGGACAGCTTTTAGTCTGAAGTCATGACAACTAATTGTTTGGACAATAAATAATTACTTAGAGAATTAGGCAATGATTTGCCTAGTAAATAAATCAGAATATATTTTATTAGTTTTTCAGTATAGTTTTTTAATGAACATAACTAAGGAAACCCAGATTTGACAGGATCCCTAATCTGAGTGGATTCTGGAAGTGAAGATTTGCAAACATGGAATTAATGGATGTCCATCAACACCCCTTATTGACTCATTGTGGCTGAAAGGGATAATAGTGGCACTTGAAATACTGAATAAAATCTTCCAGTTGGATACTACAGATTATTTTTAGACAGAGCTACATAAAGTAGAGCTACAGGTGATTTAATATACACAAGATTTTAAAATGAAAAATTTCATCTCAGCAGTGTTTCTCTATGTTTGTTTATAAAGTTGTGTAAAAATGTGAGAAATTACGCCACAGTAGCAGAATGTTATTGGAGTTTGTCAATTCCAGAGGCAAAGCAAGATCAAACATATGAGTATATTCTTCTTTTTGTCCTTGGACCTGCTCTGTCATCATTTTGCCCACTGTTCAGTACTTTCTCCTGTAAGTAGTCTCCATCAGTTTCACTTACTGGGTGAAGTAATATGCAAAATTGGAAAAATGATGTTTGGATCAAATAGAAGAAGTTTTGAGGGTTTCTCTGATAAAAATTGATCTTTCAGACAGGGCATGCTGGCTTTATTCCAGAGGGCTACATGTAATAAAATACTTTCTTTACCCGTACTCTGTATATCTAGATTTAGGTTTTGTGCCTTCCTTTCAGTTATTTTCCTGGTAACTATTTGTTGCACTTGGAGTAACACCATGACGTCTGGAGGCCATATAGGAGCCTAAATATAAACATTACTGTTGATAAAAGACAGGTTCAAATGGAATTTACTGGACAGAGCATGAGTGCGTAAAAGCATGCAGTCCTGTGCAGTTAATGCTTCCCAAGAATATCAGCAATTGTAACAATTTTTAAAAAATAAATGAAAGGAACTAACGAGAATGATGTGGTAGTAATATAACTTTTTATTTTTTTTTCTAGAAGAAAGGCTACTGAGCATGAACATGGTAATTTTTTTACTTGGAACATAGACATTAACATTTTTTTAGAAAATTTTAATTCCTGTTTGGCCTATTGCCAAAGCAGCAAACTTTATCACCCAGTATTGGCATGTGCAGATAGATGGCCCCTTCTGTCTCTTTTGCCAGTTATTGCTTATGTTGCCAGGAAATCTTAATCATGCTGCTTGGAAGTGGCTGCTGGCCTATCCACCTGCTGCCAAGCTATTCCACTCTGTGAGTCCAACTTAGCCCCAGTGAAGTCTCTTAGCTCTAGGTAACATACAGGAAAAACGGTCACTGTGCTGAGGCCACCCTAGGTTACCATACGGTCTTAAGAACGACATCAGCAGTCATGTACTGTCGTTGATGCAACCCTATTACTAGCCCTAAAGCTCCACACGGATTAGGCATAACCAAGTTTTCAAAATGAAACATGCAGTATAAACCTGGAGTGTACAACAAAATAAGGAAATAAAAATGATTTCTTTAATAATGAATGTTTTATTGGCTTGTTTTCTGATAAAACTACATATAAGTGCATATATAGAATTGTAACCTCCTCTAACTTGACAGAGAAAGGAAGAAACTGACTTAGACAATTAAATTGCACTGCCACATTATCAAGAAATGATTTTTACGGACAAGTTTCTCAAGTGTCAGAGGAGTTCAGCCACTATTCATACAGGAGTATTCAGAAGAATGTAATGCCAAAGTCAAGTGAACACAGAGTACAGACCTCTGGTGAATGTAAGCTCCTCATTAAGATGTTCAGTCACTTGCATTAGTAGAAATATTGAAACTTGTTTTATGCATGGATAGTTCCTTTGTTGATCTAGTTTCTATGATTGTATCTTTCCATGATCAAAAGCAAAGGGTCTTTAATTAGTTAGACTACAGTTATAGTTTGGACTCCGTGGTGGAAATGTATTGCTGAAATTATATTTGTAAATTTGTATAGCTATAAAAATATATTTGTAGATAAGGGCCTGAAAGGCAGAATAACTCTTTTAGGTTATAGAAATTTTGGTAGAATCCCAAGACTCCTGAGAACACTGCAAATGCTATGTACACAGATAGCATTTCTGAAATACAGCCACTCAGAAAATGGCAGCAAAGGAATTTGTAGCACTTTTTCTAATAATAGCATAACACAGATCATTACTGTAACTGGTTAGTACCCCAACATTGGGACTTTCAACTTCCATAAGGAAAACAGTCTGAATTCTTGGACCAATATTTCTGTATGCGATAAAATGTAGTTCCTGAATCCATGATTAAATAATTTAGATAGAAGTGACCTGGTCAAGGTCATTGGTGATGCACAAACTCTGTTGAAGTAAATTAGAAATATTACTGGTTTTTAGTCTTGTTTCCATAGGCAGTAATCATGGAGTATTCAAGTATGTGAAGAGAGAATCAATCTCTTCAGCGATTTTTGGATGTTTGAGCCAATTTAAATCCAATTTTATGTAGAGAAAGATGTCTCAAATATTCAGTTCCTACTTGTTTTCTCAAAATCAACAGCTGGATAGAGAAGAGAGACCCTTGTAGCAACACTTTTGCTATTGCATTAACTCGGGATTCAGATATACATGTAGTGCTAGCACCTTGATTATCCGTAAAGCTTACCTGTCACCTGGTACTCTGGCTGTTATATGGAGACAACCAACTGCTCATCAGACACGGAAACTCAGAGAGGACTGGCTTATACTTGAGTTCAACTCATGCAGACATTGTGAGTGCAATTAGCTCGAAACATTTTGACCCTGGAATCTGATCTTGTTTAGCACCAGTACCAAACACAGGAGAACACCAGCTGCCCACGTGGTGCGGGGAGCAGCCCTGGGCCAGTTACTAGCTAGTTCATGGACACAAGCACACCCCTGAAACAGTCACAATATGTATCCAGAGCAAGCCAAAAAAAAGTAGGTAGCAGACATGAGAAGCAGGTGACAGTAGGGCGGGGTTTGGGAGGGGGACTATGGGGTGGGTCTCAGACTGAGGAGGGTCCTAGCAAGGGCTGTGATGGTATGAGATGGAGACTGTGTGTTGGGGCCTGTGGGTACCACGGGAGTGTCATGGGGCAATTCAGGAATGTGGATGTGCTGTAGAAATGTAGAGAAGGAACTGAGAACATTGGGATAGGAATGTCATGGAAACAGCTGGAGATGAGGACATGAGTTTAGGGTACATAGGATCGACATGACTGGAACTAAAATAATTATTTGATCTGTTGGTCATGAAAGTGCTCATCTTGAATTCAGCCGTCCATCAAACCGTGGTCTGTAGGTACTGCACGCTTAATTTGTCTGCGTGAGGAGGGAGGAAGACCAAGCCTGTTCCAGTTGAGTGTGAAATTACTGCATTGAATATGCTTCAAGGAAATAATTATTTCTCTATGTTTTCAGTAGAAAACTGAAAGACCTGTAAGACAGTGAAAGTGATAATCACCTTCAATGTTAAAGGTTACCATCTCATCGTCTTAGCAGACTTTAGATCTCTCTCTCTGCAGCTTAACTAGCTTTTTAATCTTCTCTAAGTCTCTTATATTGCCAGTATTTCTTAAGCTTCATGTAAAAACTATCATCTTGGGAATTTTTCAGATGTGATAAATACTCCAAGTACACTGCACTTTATTGAGGAATTTTTTATAGGCTTTGGAGAATTTGATATCCCTAACACACCTTTTATGTCTCTAACTATAATATGATTGGAAAATAAAGAAAAAGTAACAGCTATTCCAGTTTCAGCATAATCCATTTCCATGGTCTACGTTATAAACGTAAAGATGTTACCTTCACTTCCGGGTGTCAAAGTCCAGCCAAACTGCCAGCTGTGACTCTCTCAGGTAAAAAGCAGTAGCTTAACAATAGGCATTTCTGTGTCAGTTACTGAATTCTTCTAGTTTATATAAAGAACTGGAATATGTTTATACCTAGTGACTTAATTTTATATTTCTAGGAGAAGAATCAAAGTAAATGAGAGCTTATGTTAAAATATATTTTGCGTACTTCTAGAAAGAATCATCGTGGCTCAAATTCAGGGATATTATTTTTAGGTGGTTATTTCTAGTCTTTTATGGCATTCTACGTTTAGATAATGAACGTATGCCAAAAAATGTGAAACTTTTTTCCTGCTATGTAAGTATATAAGAAAACCATGGCATTTCTGAAGCATTCTATGGTTTTTAAAATAACCTTTCTGTGTGTTTTAAATATGATGTTATGTATGCTTGGTAACCTAGTCCATCTTGTTCTACATAATTTTAAAATAAAACCCTGTAATATATGTATATATGTCTAAACGTAACTCACTTAGTCTGAAGAGAAAGATTTGCATATACCTACCTACAGTTTTAGCTGCTGCAGTCTAATTCATATAAATTATCTTTTGTAATATAATTTCTTTCACTGTGTAGGTGGATAGACTGATACAGAGAAAATTGAAGCAGAGTTGTTTATTTTCTGAGTACAAATAAATGAGAAGAACTTGGCACACTATTTGTGCTTTCAGAGGATGGTTCCCTTGTAGGCAATTGCTCGTGCTAAAATTACATACCAGGCTCAGCTTTGAGAAGGCCTTGTAGTTCCTTATAGTTACACCGTTCATTGCTGCAGTTCTTGCTAAAGCAGGAAGAAGCAAGCTCCGAGGTAGAAGGGGTATTTAGGTACAACATGTACTACGCTCACAGAAAGCTGTCTTCACTTCAAAGTATTTAAAGGCCACCCACGCAAGGATAAAAACTTCTCAGCCCTTCCTCAGTGAGGATTAATGCTTTATTGACATTTTTATCAGCCACTGTGGCAAACAGATTTGCCTCACTGAGGAGCGGAATGAGGAAGAAGGCTCCTCGAGGTCTTGCCACCACAGCAGCACTGGTTTGGTCAGAGAACTAGCTGAGTTGTGCTAACGGATCAATTGGTAACAGAAACAAGGCAAAGCTTTGAGAACAAAGCATTGCGTTATCTTTGGCACAAAGCTGGTGTGGCTAAGGTTGGATTGGGGAAGGACAACGAGGGAGTACCAGTTGCAGAAATATACATTAATGTATAGTTGGAGTTAGAATTGTACTGCTTCAAAACTCAGAGGAGCCCAAGTTCAGTGTAATGGAATATCAGGGCTTTAACCTTGGAGCTACTCCCTGTAGCAAAGGTACTTAAGCTTTGGATAGTCTCTAGAAGAAAAAACAGCGGACTTTTTTTTTTTTCCCCCTCTCCTTTAAGTTTTCCAAATGCACCTGAACTGCTTCTTAAACCACAGTCTCGTCTCAACGTGCTATGAGCTAGGTGTATCTGCTAGCACTATGTTGACATGTGACCTGTCTTTTGCAGCCCACAAGCAGGGGTATAAGCTGCAGAAGCAATGAGCAAACAAGTGAAGTCCATTGACATAGCAGTACTAGGTCATGAGGGGAAAGGGGGATGGAGAGAGTGAAGTGACTGACCTTGCTATAAAAGGTGCCACAGATAGTGATGGCAGGAGAACGTGAGCTGGCATAAGATGAGAGCTGCGGCTGGAAAAGAACAGGGGTGCAGCCTCTGCCCTGTGTTTGTGTCTAAGGTGAACTAAACTTGGAGTCTGAAAGGGTCTTGGCAAAGCTGGGACAGTTGAGGCAGTGAAAAGCCTCAAAGTAAAGTTCTGATTTTTGGTTCTCCTAAAAATATAGAACCTGTTGAAAGTTTATAAATAGCTTGCTGAGATTTAGCAACTTAAAAGGATGTGCAGGCCTTGCTGCCTGGTAAGCCAAGCTATTACGACGTTAATTGAAATTTAGAGTTCTCGTTGTGATTTACCTCAAGATTTTATATTGTTCAAAATGAAACACAAGGTGAAGTTTAATGTGCAGAATCAAAGAAAGGTGGTCTGCGCCTATTATGCATAAAGCATTTTTATAGCAAATTCCTTGTAAAACCAGCAATATGAATTAACATAAGTGCAAAACACAGCTACTAAAAGAGGCCATACTTCCGTGAATGTGCTTATCTTGCTTTACTTCCAGCTAAGGCAAAATTTACATTTATCCCCTCCAGACTTAGAGTATTAGAAATGCAGTCAGATAAGGAGGAAAACTAATGTTCACTATGTACAGCTTAGCCATGAGGGCAAAAATGAAATTGACTTTGTCAGTCACATTAGAGGTTTAAGAAATGCAGTTTTGTGGTGCACTGTCATACTCCAACAATCACACGAATACAGACTTAATGTGTAGTGTCACAAATGCAGGGAAAATGGTTGTATCCCCATGTAAATGATAAAGATCCTCCACAGTACTTCTCTCACAAAACACACTGCAGAGTTATCTCTTTCACTCAACGATATTCATCACGCTTGAGGTGAAAGGCAGCCTGCACTAGGCAACTCAGAAAATGAAAGCTTCACCACTGTCAGATAGCTAGAAATTTTTGTTCTTAGTAGGAGACTGAAAAGAATACTTCCACCCCAAGAAGATTTGAACTGCTACCAGTTCAGTGTGTATTTTCAAACTAATACATTTTTAATTTAGCCTTCAGTGGAAGTTTTGTTAAAGGTCAGACTACCTTAAGCCTATAGTCTCCGAATGTATAGATTTCCACTGAGAAATGTTTGTTTTCATTGCGAATAACTACATTTTCCAATAACCACAGACAGTTATAAATATCACATTTTAAGGGAACATAACAAACAAAAAAAACACAAGCCCCAATATACTGATTGCCAGACATTCCATACTACTTATTTTTTTTATAACATAAACATTTCAAAAAAGTATATCTTTTTTTTTTTTTTTTTAGGATATTTACCTTTTTTCTTTCCTCCATATGTATCTGCCGGGGTGATGATACAAGAAAGCAACAAAAAAGAGAGAAGTTGCAAACTTTTCATTTCTTCTTTCTCTGAACGAGATTTGGGAAATTCAGTGCTAAATTCTGCCAAGAGATGGGAAGAAAGGACAGAATTATCAATGCTTTGCAAGAATTCCTTTGCCCATTAATCATTAACCTTGAAATCTCCTGTTCACTGCTCCATTCTTTCCTTTTATAGAAAAGAAAACAGAATTTGCCTATTTCCAGCCTCTTCCTTTTTGTTTTATGCCATTTGCAGTGGAAATAATTTGGAACTGGATCTTCTTACCTTGCTCAACAGTGTTCAGCTTTGAACACAGCAGACTTGAGGGTGTTTGTGCTCAGAAATCCTGCTAAAGGCCATGGGTAGCTAACTCAAATGTGGTTGGTCAGCAGCTCAGTCTGAACACATTGCAAAATAACCATGAGAGCTGAAGGTTAATCTAAATATTTCATTAACGTAGACAAATCCCAGTATGGGAAACATCTAAAATTCTCTGTTTAAGAAGAGCTTCTCTATCAGTGGTAAAGTTAGTACCAGATTTTGGATAATTGCAAAACGTTTCAAATTAAGTGAACAAATTTTTATCACATAAAAAAATGACGAGTGGAGCACAACTAGCCAACATCTCTCTCCACTGCCAGTTAAACAATCATGTGCAAGTGTGTGTAATATCTATAGGGGTTTCAGAGAAATGGTGCCTATGAATACAGAAAGTATTATACTGGAAATCAAAGCAGAATTTTAATTAAAGCAGTGTCTTTAAATGCCACAGTGACCAGGTGTGAAATGCAAAGTGGGATGGGGAAAAACTTCTCTTGGGTAGTCAGCAAGTGTTACCATGAAGTGGGACTGCACATGAGCAGGACAAAATGCTCTCCTGAGGGCCCAGTCAGCGTCAGACTGGAGCATCCCGCTATTCCCAGGTAGGTCGGGGTTCCTGAGACATACCTGCACTCATTTTAAACCAACAACCTGCCGATAATGATGTAGCTGTGGCAGCACAGGCCTTAGCATAGATTGCAAATCAACCTGCATTTCCACTAATTGTTGAGTTACTGGCCCACAGGGGTTAATGTTGCCAACTTCCACTGCTACCTGCATACCTTTCCTAGTATATAATTAGCCAGAGAGGTCTATACTATACCTTGCTGCCATGCTTTACAGCATTGCAAAATTTCGTTAGAAAGAGGCCTCTGACAGAGTAAATTTTCTCATAGGTTCTGAAATCATTCCCTATGCCAAAAATGTTGTTTTCTAAATACAGTGATACAAAGTTAAGAAAAACTTTTTTTTTCAGAACTTTCTAACCTCCTGAAAGTTAAAGTGCCTTAGAAAAATAAAGTTTGAAGAATAGAAATCTCTGTTGTTAGGCTGCCTGATCCAGAGTACTTTGTTTACATGCATTTGAAAGAGTTTTGCTAGGGCTCTGTTTTAATCTTTTATAAGTACTCCTCTTACAAACAGGAATAGGTCATTCAGTTTGTTCTTTCTTGGTGTCACTGGAGGTCTAAATATATTCTTTCCTAAATAAAGCATTTGCTTTTAAGCTAGGTTCTTGCCATATGGACGGTGGAAGTGCAGCTGTTTCTTTGGCACTACGTTCCTGAAGCTATCATGGAAATTGAGTTTTGCAGGCTGAGTGTGTGCATGTGTTGGGGTTCAGGGCTGCCCAGCCCTGAGATTTTTCTCTACGGAAACTTGTATCTTCTTTCCTGCAGACCTGCTTGAATGTACCAACATCAGCAAACTAGGGAGAGTCTCCAGAAGTATTTCAGGAGAGCTAAATGATGCAAAAGAACAAGCAATGTTCTTAGGGAAGACAAAAGGCCTGGGAAAATGCCTCCAACCTGGAGCTGGAACAAGGAATTGCCATTGGTCTTGGAAAGATGGCCCTTTTGATTTGGATTTGAGAGGGAAGGGGAAGAGATGTTCTGGATGCCATCAGGGAATCTGCAACAAGAATTTAGGCTGTGATGTTGGACGGGAAATGTGTATTTCAGTAAAGTTAGCATTGGTGGAAATTACTGGTATGGTTTAGTACAGCCTTGCAGTGAACAACAGGAATCAAGAAAGTAGGGGAGTACCGAGGGGAGAAAGCTTAGGAGCTGATTTTTTCTGCAGACAGGAATTGTTCAGGAACAGGGTGATAGATGTGTCAGGTACTGACCAAACTGTTGGATCTTTGTGAGGAGCTTGCCTGGGAAGAGACTGTTGGGATCAGTCCTTGGATTTACTTCTCATTACAGCACCCATCTGAGAAACCAAAATGGCACTACAAGCATCTTGTGAAGAATTGGGCTTCATCAGCTGGTGGTTGGACTTCATGATCTTGAAGATTTTTTCCAACCTAGGTGATCTAAGATTGCTTAAAGTGGTAAGAGGAAAGCTGGCACAAGGAGGAGTCACAAAAGGAGGGGGAACCAGGAACCTGCCTTTCCCCCTGCTATCTGCAGCGCTTCATTTGGCAATCCTACGTCAGTCGTTGCTAGTATTAATTTATCGTCTCAGGTTTGACAGAATATCAGCAATAACAATAAGAGAGCTAGGCAGTGCTGCAGGAATATTGTACAGTATTTGAATGAGAGATTCCACAATGTATATTCAAGATGAGTTTATGTAGCACAAAATTGCATGCTATGGCACATTAATCCACAGAGAGCAGATGTGATTGTGTTCTGGAGGAAGGAGCTGCTCACGATGGCCTCTATAGTGCTGTTACACTAGGTGCTTTCCTAGCGCCTGTTTCTTTTCCCTAGATCTATTCTCTATTTGATTTACATGAGTAGTTCCAATTACTATCTAGTCATAAAGAAAGGAATGCATCTCCTGCAATGTAATGACCATTAGAGGTAGAAGACTCCTGATAAATAATTTTTCTGTGAATCCAAATACTGAAATCATAACCTTCACCAACTTCAACATGTTTATCTGGTCACTTGAGGAAGGTACCTACTTTGCCTGAGCTGCTGTCTCTCCTATTGGTTAATGGTTATGTTTGCATAGTATATATAATATTCTACACATATATAACCTAAGCTGGCTTTAGGAATTAGTTTCCTATATAAAAAGTATATATAGAAACTATAAAGAAAGATGGAAGATTGATCTAGGAAAAAGGCACTATGAACATGCAAGTCATACTGTGTCCTAGCCTGTCCTAAGAGCGAGAGGACGATTTATTCTTTTGAGTGGGCGTTTGTTGCCAGCACTCTGGGTAAGGCAGTGGCATATTTTTGTATTTGCAAAAATCTTGTTTCTTAAAAACAGTCTGAAATTAAATTCCTAAATTTAAGGTTTAAATATGTTAACCATAAAATGTAAAGGATCCATTTAAGAAAAAATGATATCCTTCTACCAAATTAGTAGATCTGATCTCTTTTTTTCTGTAACACCCAGCATTTGCACATTACTTCATTTCCCATGGTGAAGTCACTCATACCTACTGCAGTGTTCTGGATTTTTATTTATTTATTTTTTTAATACTACATTCAAAAACAGATCATCCAAATTGTTCTTCTTTTCAACACATTTCTTCTGTGGAACAGATAAAACATATTTTATGTTGTGTGGATGCAAATGCTTGTCTACTTTACATGAAATAGAACTTTTTCTTAAACACACAGCTTCCAAAAATAAACTTCAAGCTTATGTTACTGTGTTTGTATCTGGTTTGCATATATATATTGTAAAATGGCTTGATAACCTTCTCTCTTCTGCTAGAGATGCTGCTTGTACAACATATACCCAGGAGGTATGCTCTTAATCAGAATCCCCATCTGCTTCTTGGCTCCTGTTCCAATTATAGTCAGACATCTTGCACTTATTCACATCTATAATAAAATTGATGGTTTCACTATTGAGAAGCAGCACGTGACTAATGGTGCATTGTACCAGGCAAGCTTTTTACTTAAATATATCTTCTTAATCCAATTAAATAAAGGAACACAGAGCAGAAGTTTGACAGACATACAGCTTTTATTTATTTATTTATTTTCCTGAGATCAAACTGTTCATCAGGATGGCTTTCAATCACCTGAAGACCAATAACATTGTAGTACAAGATGTTCTTTCAGGTTTAGAAGAGATTTTATGGGCCAGAACTTCAGCTGGCATAAATTGGCTTCTGTGAAGCTATAACAGTTTTCACAAGTTCAGGATCCACCCTCTGTTCTTATAATTACCCACAGACATCTGAAAAAAGATTCATGTGAATGGTTATACTAATATATCTGAGGTTATAGAGCAGGAAGATTTTTATGTGGTTGAATTTTTAATGCAATTTTTAAATCCAGAATTTATTCTGCCAGTTTCATCATTCCTAAGATTTTTTAATATCAAATAACTCTGAAAAGACATTTTTAGATGGAATTCTGTGTGGATTCATGGCCTATGTCAAATGTACAACAGTTTCTGCGCATCTGAAACTTCCTTTCCAGCAATACCTATTGAGCAATCAGACTTTTCAGTATTAAATTCACAATTAAATAATTGATAAGCTAACCTTGTTCTCTGATATGGAAGAAAACCACTTGTTTTCATAAACATAGCCCCGTGAAATAAGGATTCCTTTTATGAGATGTATTCCATACTCTGTAGCCCCTGATAAAGTAGCTTTCTTCCAGGACTTATCACCCAGAATATTGTCTGACTTTCCCTGAAAGCACGGTTGGGACTAACAATTATGTTCATGCATTTTTCAGTTTTCTTGCAAGTTTAACATATTCTATATAAGTGTGTCTTTTCATAATTTTTAAAATATGCTTCACTGAATACCTTGTATTAGAAATAGCTGTAAACAGAGAACCAAACTGCATCTGCCAAGCAAAAAGAGAATTGTGGGGTAAATGGGTCATGTGCTCCTACTTTCAACTAAAGGAAAAAAAAAAAGTTTATTTCCTTCCTTGTTGGTATAGTACTTTTTGTAACAATGCATGGCTTGTTTAGTTGCCTTAGAGGAATGCTATTTCTTGGCTTATGTGGCTGCCTTTCTCCCTCATGGCTACACTGTTCACTTGGGGCATGTCTGAAAGCTTCACAAGTCAGCAAAACACAGATTAGATGAACAAAGGGGACAACAACTCCCAATAAATGTGGGCTGCCCACACTTTTGTGTTATGCGTGGAATATTCTGTGCACACTCCTGCCTTAAAACAGGTAAGGAGCTGAACGACTTTCTTTACAAGTAGTTCTTCTCTTCACAAATACTGGGCTAAATTTCTGCATGGTTATGCATTACTGGAAAGGGTTGTCCAGCCAGGCTGCAAAATGTTTCTCCAACTGCATTCAATCTAATTTGGTTTTTCACTGCTGTCAGTTCCCTATCTCAGAGATGATTGTGTGGCCTCTAAAATTTTGTACTGAATTTATTATTGTTAAAGCAAAATTTTCATAGAGCTGTGATCTCTAACATGTAGGAAAGCTTCCGTGATTCAGCACTGCAGTGTCATGCTGTAAAGAATAGATGTGGTTTTGGTAACCATGGCATGCCTGCTGCTGATACTGTTTCTTCTGTTTATGGCAAAGTGCTGTAAGCCTGTACGTAGAAGTGTGTAGACAGGACATTTCTCTTCATTGGACTGTGTATGAAATGGCTAAACTTGTGCAACAAATCTCATTGGAAGACTGAGACCCAATCCAACCTCCTCTATTTCATTCCTTTTTTTTTGTTTTTTTTTCCCCCCTGGGGATTGAGCTGTATGGTTTTAAGGAAAAACAACACAAGTGCAATGCCTTTTGAAGCTGCCTTACTTGTTCACCTCCCTCACATCAAAGAGCATCACAACTGAATGAGATGAATACATGGTAAAAACAACAATGTGCTCCCCCTTCCCTTTCCACTACGGTGCATAGAACGAGGGAGACTTTTAGATAACAGATATAAAGCAGACTTGTTTCACAAATTGATTGATGGCTCTTATGAATAAAGAGGACAGCAAGAACGAGACAACTAGGGGTTATTGTAGGCAACATATTTGAAGAGAATACACTTGAAAGCACTTAAAATAAAAGGCAGAGAACCATGCCAAAGTAAAAGAACTTGAAAGACATTAAACATTCAAGTGCTGATTGATGATGACTCTTAGGAGTTAACACACTTACAAGAGCAAAACCTGGATTTCTCTGTGGAGTTGCTGTCACTGAAATTGAGTCTTTATGAAAAGGGAAGAGCAAACAAACAACAAAGGTGAATGAAGAAGAATTGGAATTACATACACAGAGTAGATATGAACAAATAAATCTGAATGCTGAAAGAAAAATCCCTTTGGAAAAAAGGAAAAACAGTGAGAAGAAAAAAAATGATATCTGAATGGATACAAGTCTTAATAGCATAGACAGACTAATCAGTAGTAAAAAAACATTTCCAGGCAATCATTTCTCCTGTACCCACTGACTGCATCATTTTCAACACGTCTCTGTAACAAGTGGTTCTGGCCACCAGGGCAAGGGGGCAGCTCCAAGGACAATACTGAAGGTCAAAATCAGGAAAAGAAAAAAAAAGAAAAAAGGGGGGGGGGGGCTTTCTTTGACACATCCTTCATCACCCTCCCTCACTCTGAAGAGCTTCCACTCTCTCCTCACCCTACTGTTTCCTTGCTCTAACTCAGTGCAGCTAGCATCGCTTTGGCTTTTTATTAGCAAGTGTAAAGAACTGGTAGGATGAGAAAGTATAGGCAGTAAGCAGACTGAGATGGTTAATTCCAAATGCTTGGTTTGCTCCGGGGCCTGAAACAGCTTTTGCTAGTCTTCTACCAGAAGTCAGATACTGGATTGGATAGACCCTTAGACCTGATGTATTGTGGCAGTTCCTACATTTCTACAAAATTAGAGAAGATTACAGAATAGAAAATTGGCTTACTTAAGGGATGGCAAAGCCTTAAATATTTCAAGCATCAGTTAGGATAAACATACATTTAAAAGCTTCTCCAAATTTTCTGAAAATCTGGTCTGAAAAACTGCCTGAAAATATTTTCAGGAGCTTTTCCTTTCCAAAATGTCTGGAGCTAGACAGAAGAATGAAGCAGTAAAGCAATATTGGAAGTATTTAACCTTTTTGAGCCTTAACATTTCAGCTCGGTTTCATGTTCTGTTTGGCATATATTTTTGAATCAGTTTGACCAGTCTTAATTGATTTGGGACAAGCAATGTGATATTTTTAAGGGGATTTATGTCAGCAGATTGTATTGTCAGCTGTTTGCTTTTTTTATTTTTATTTTATTTTTTTATTTTCCCTTGGTTATTCTGTAGGTGTAACAAGGGAATTTGAAACAACCTTGTGGTTTTTCAGTCTGCTTTCTGCTGTGGCAATGGAAGATGTGGTCCACGGGGTTGGATTTTATAAAGGTTATGATTGTTTGCAAGTTCTTCTGGAAAAGGCACAAGCTTATGCTTATTTCTTATAGTAAGATGAACATATCTAAAAATTTCTGTCGTCTTATGTCTAAAGGTACAGCTATAAGACTGGCATCCCAAGTGACCAGAAGTCTTCAGCAAATGAACACCATTAAAGAATATGACTGTTAGATTGTAGCTTGTAATAAGCAGAGCAATATCTGCAGATTATGTTTTAGATACCTAAGGGAAAGTGTAGGAAAAGCTTTTGCCAGGCGTAAGCTATGGATCACTCATTATTCTCTCACACTGATAAATCTCAGACTCTTTCATGAGCAACAAAATTATTTTAAATTTAAAAAATATATACACCCCAACTACTTAAAGTACAAGTTGACATCTTAAAATGAGAAGACCAAATGTATGTCTAGATAGTAATGGTTAACTATCATTTGCGTGGCTGGCTGAGTAATACATATGCTCAATATACAAGAGTGAGCACAATGTCAAAAATGAAGAGCCAGTCAAGCTGGAGGAGGGTGGACTGGTGGTATCTGCCCACATACATCTTGTCAGAATAATTCCAGTTCAGTTCACAACAAAACAGCTAAAAAGGCAGAGAAGTCCAAAGACAAAACCCTTCAGACAATGAAAAATGCTCCAACTAGTTTCTAGCCTAGCTAGTTTCTAGTTCCTAGCTAGTTTCTAGTTTCTAGCTTCATGCAGTCAGTTTGCTTCCTGCATTCTCCTTCCCTCCCTGTTGGATGGGGAATGCTGCTGCTCCCTTCAGTCCCACAACAGCTTGCTTTTTTTACTGGAACCAGACCTCACCTAACAAGGGAAAGGACAATGTATGCAAAACATGTACCTCATTCTTCTTCTTGTCAAGCCAAAAGAAGGTAAGTAGTGGTTATGTGGAGAGGTATGGTAGATATTTTAGTGAGTTCATATGAGAAATAAGTTTCCTAGAAGCAGCTATCCCTTTTTGAAAATTTCTGCCTGTACGTTGTAATAAATAAAATTCAGTGCTCAATGATCTCTTGTTCACTTCAGTGACAAATGTAGGCTGAAATCAGCTTGCTGAAGGGACTGAAGGGACAGCGATTGGGAAGTTTAGTGTTACTGAATGGTGAAAGCATTGATAACTTTGTTCACTGAAGTGCAAATGAAAATAGCCTACCAGCAAGAATTGAAATTCTTGTTTCTCTGTTATTTCTGAAGCTGCAAATCTTTGTCTGCTGGATTAACCACAGGATAATTGATTAAATGTATTGATATTCCAAAGTCCATACTTGTTGAAGTGATTCACGGCAACAAATCAGTGTTATACCTGAAGGGACTGTGGCTATGAATTCGAACGAGTTTTGGTAGCATCCTGTGCTGATGTTCCACAACTGAGATGAGAAATACAAAGAGCTATTAAACACTGAATTTAGCACAGATGTTTCCTGTTAAAACATATTAGTAAAATTCTGGTATTCAGTAGGCCTTTAGTATCCACCCTCCATCTGTGGTATTAATTTCTAGGATTTCAGAATAGAACAAAAAAGCAGACATATAAAAGAAGACCCACTGGGGTGTTTTCTCTCCCTCCACTTTCCATTTTTCTAACGATGTTCCTTGTTCTGTATATGGGATCCTTTTTGGGGGCAACATGGATAAGACAAAGCTAGTTCTCCATCTGGGAGTCACACATTGCAGCCCAGTGCATCACAAACAAGCTTTTGAGCATATACTACATACATAAGTGATGATGGAGAAAGGCTGATTGTGCCCTTTGCATAACCATAGTATTGTTTGCCAAATGACCGGTCTGTGCTTGCGGTTTTTAAGTAGCTTTTGTTTAACAAACTGCTTGGGAAGTGCTTTTGCTTGAAGAGGAAGCTGAGCAAAGGGCTGAAGGCAAACTGCTGAGTGATTGGGTGAGTGCTGTAGGAACACCACAGGTCAATAACCAAGGCGGTTGCCACAGACCCACTCAAATGGCAAAGCTCATCTTTCTGTAACTTGGTGGGGAGATAAAAGAGAAAGCACCAAGCATAACAGTAGTTTTGTCCAGAACATGCATTGCAAACAGAGACACAATTTATTGTGTAAACCATCTTTTCAAGGCTCTTTCAGGCATTTTTATTCAGTGTTGAATGTCAGCTTTCCTTTCTCACCCACATAGATCATAGAATCATAGAATCATAGAATATCCTGAGTTGGAAGGGACCCTTAAGGATCATCAAGTCCAACTCTTGATACCGCACAGGTCTACCCAAAAGTTCAGACCATGTGACTAAGTGCACAGTCCAATCTCTTCTTAAATTCAGACAGGCTCGGTGCAGTGACCACTTCCCTGGGGAGCCTGTTCCAGTGTGCAACCACCCTCTCTGTGAAGAACCCCCTCCTGATGTCGAGCCTAAATTTCCCCTGCCTCAGCTTAACCCCGTTCCCGCGGGTCCTGTCACTGGTGTTAATGGAGAAAAGGTCTCCTGCCTCTCGACACCCCCTTACGAGGAAGTTGTAGACTGTGATGAGGTCTCCCCTCAGCATTGATAGATATAGGCATTGGATGTATGACTTTAAAGGCTTAGGGATCTGGGGATTACTTATATTTTAACTTCTGTTTTCTTCTACCCTTCAGTGTTAAGTTTGCACCAGAAAAGTGAATTCCATTTGCAGAAGTCCATAATGCCTTCTGAGACAGAACAAGATCCGATATAATATTAAAAGACAGGGGTACAGCGTCCTGTAAAAGTGACTTGAGATCTCAGAAACTTTCTTCAAAGTAAAAGAGATGCTTGTGAAGGTTTGCCCACATAGTTTTAGTTTTTGAAAATAATTTTAAAGCCTTGATCAAGAATTACAAGTACCAAGGAAAGAAGTAGATTCCTGATGCTAAAATTGCACATTTTTTACTGTGAGGGGAATACCAGGATCCTGCCATCCACTGGGGGAAGAACCTCACTAGCTCTGAGCACATCCACCTTGGTTCAAGTGAGGACTCTGCAGCAGTCAGACAAGGCTGTTATAATGGTTCCTCTCATCTTGAGCACATCAACCAGTGTTCAGAGACATTAAGAAATTGAATCCCTCATGTAAGCTGCAGTTCACTGATCCTCCTCCCATTCTTCCAAGTGTTAAAATTGTGTAAATACAATTTATTTTCTGTTCTCGAAGGCTGAGAAATAAAGCTCTAGGACATGATTTAATTGCAAAATGTTCATCACCACTTAACTGTGATTTTGGTTTCTGTTTTTCTACTAGTTTGGCATTTTAGATGTTTACTTTCCAAACACTAAGAACGTGTCCCTGAGTATGACCATGGCAGTATCACTGTGGCTGATGCTAGAGAAATGATAGGGTTGGAGACATTTCGTTTTCAGTCTTTTTTTGGTCTTTAGGGACTTGAGTCATCCAAATACTTTAATTATGTAGCAATTTCTATAAAGTTCAATTAAATTACTTAAGAGTAGGCACATACTTAAAATCTGCTGGTTTAGGATTTCTCAGTAAAGGTCGATTTATGAGATACAGATTCTGCTTTCAGGTACCCTAGAGTAATTCAGTTGTTTCACCAGGGCAGATGGATTTGTATTCACAATGCTGACAGCATTGCCCCAGATCGTGATGTAGTACCGAGAGGATTTCCTTCATTCCTTTTTGCCTAGTCACTTTGTATGCTGTTGTCATTAAGCTGTTGTGGCTAGCCATGGATGTGTTTTCCTGGTATGGGGTGATTTGGTGCTGGTACAGTCACTGGTGCAGGGTGCTGAAAGTCTCTGCTATTGTACCTTTCTAGTAAATAGCAAGGGAAAGAGGAATCTGATTTGATCTCCAGAAAGACCATTAAAAGTTTCAGCCCAGCTACAGCAGATCATCAAGGACTGTTTCTATGCATTTTTAAAAAATATTTATTAATGATAAAATCTAATAGCATGACAGTGAGTATTGTCGTTTCCAGCTATTTTGTCTTTGCTTTTGTTCTGTCTCCCATACTCTGCCACTGAGAACTATTTCTCTCTTTCTGTCTGCGTCTTATCTCTTGGCAGTTCTCTCCCTTATTCTTTACTTCTTCCTTGGCACAGGTGAGACACATTTCAAGCTCTCCTGAGAAGGAGGTTTCCAAGCCATCTGTATATGTCTCCCACTCACTAGCATTGTTTAAAGGTTAAGAGGAATTGACTGATAAAAATATTGTACGATGTCCTCTGCAGCATCAGGCAAAGCTGGTAAAAAGTGTGCCCAAGGCAGATGTGTTTAATGCCACCATTAATATTGTTTACAGACTGGAAAGAAAAAAGCAAGGAAAAATAGCTTTTTGGCTTCTCAAGCTGTTTTTTTTCTAAACTGTTCTGTTGCCTGTTAAGAGATGTCTTTAAACAGTTCTGAAATATTCCGCTTAAAAACATGAACAATAACATCATATCTAGTCTTTAAAATCCGTTAGGAAACAGGTGTTTGGATCTGGGTTCTTTCTGTCTCCCAGTTCCCTGTTAGCTCATAGGTAATGCACTCAACTTTCTTTTGGCTCGGATGTCCCATTGAAAAGAGGAGTTTAGTAGTATTTATTTTTCTAGAATGTGGTGAGGTTGAATGAATCCTCTGTAAATGACAATGTATTTTCTGGAGAAAAGGTGCTATATAAGTCAAAGCAATAGTTCTGTATCTAAATGAACGCTTCAATCTAGCAGATGGGAGTAAGGCTTAAGAAAAACGTGGAACATTTTTTCCCTTGCATATTTCTGCTATTTTTGTATCTCAGAACTCACTTTGAAGTGAATGCCTGTTAAACGAACATAAATGTTAACAGAATACATTTTCCCACACAGTTATATGTTCCCACATCAAAAACTTTAAAGTTACTGGGTTTAGACTGCACACATTACCAGGGCAGGCTCTCAGTGCAGAGGCAAACAGCCATGCCACGCTCTGTTTGCTCAGCTTTGCTCCTCTGCAGCGGGGTCTTGCTCCCTCCCACCACCTACCTATATCTGTTGGGATCCTGCACATTTCTTCGTGAGGAAGATAATAGCTCTAGAAATGTGTTGACTATCTTTTGCAGTCTGGTGGGCTGATCAACTTTCTGTGGGCTTTAAATAAAGACTGGTTGTTGGCAGTGAAGGGTGAGGTGTGCTGTGGCTCTGTTCACAGCAAAACGATGACACCCACAAGGAGGGTCTGCGTCCCTATCGCCCGCTGCATATAACCTGAGGCTTTTGCTCTTACAATCAATGACAAACCCAAACTGCTTCACACACAGGCTCCCTGCGTCTGCTCTGATTCCTGATTCTTTTTGTAGGGCTTCTTACTGAGGAACATGGTAGTTGTCCTTCTCAAAACCATAAGAAGTAGCATGTTATTTGTTGAATAAATTGGGAGAAAAAGCACAGGTGTTGATCTGGTAAATTATCAAGCTGCCCAATGGACTTATGGTGATAGGGGAATAGGTAAGCAGTCTGAAATGCATTTACCTTGGAGAAAAAGAAGAGGCCCATGAGCAAAGACCTCATCCACGGAATGCAAACCTTTCTAACCCCATACTTGCTGTGGCAATGTGGACCTGTACCCCGATGTCTGCATATTCCTTCACTCTATTCTGTGACATGAAGCTCAGAGCAGCTACTGCTGACTTGCAGTGCCCTCCCACCACCTTTAGGACCAGCACAGAAGTACATAGCTATCCTCTTCCTCCCAAGATTTGTCTAGCTTAGCTCAAGCAGGGCTCAGTGCCCTGTTGTGTGTTCCATTCTTTTCTCTGTTCTAATTATAACTTCAAAATTATTATTATTATTGTTTTAATTTCCAGATTCCATTTGGCATCTTGTACCAAAATTTCCTGCAGAGGAAGAACTCAGACTATTGGATAGAAACCTTTCTTGGCACATTCCCTCACAGATGGTCCAATCTGCTCTGCAGTGTATGCCTGACAGCTAGTTAATCTGGCAGTGCAGGAACACGCATTTGAAAATGCAAGGTCTAGATCAGCTTCAGGTAAGCACCTCAGCTATGTTCTATAACCTGAAATTGTAGGCATGCAATGGCACACAAACCACATTTAAAGAGAATGATCCTTCTACCATCACTTATGGAGACATTTAGGGCAATTTACAAAATGTTACAAAAGGTTACTGAGAAAAATAAGCTCATTCCCTTGCTATTCAAGGACTTTCACCTTCTCTAGAAAATAAGACGGGAGTCTAAGTTAAAGATTGAAAACCATTGCACTAAATAAAACATTTTCGAAACTTTGGCAATGTATTGGATAAATGCTTTGCATTGTAAATTTGTTAGGTCAGACTCTCTACTGAATTTAGTTAAACCATCCTACTTCAATATACTGTTCCTAAAATATCATTGAATTACATATATATGTCTCATGTAATGAACTCTGGGAAACTGCATCATGAAAAGTGCAATAAGACTGCATAATATGTCGTGGTTTTGTGTTACTGGTGCATTACACAAGTGCATACTTTATTATATTTATAGTAATTTCATTTTGATACAGAAGGCCTAATAAAGATGCATCATTGCTCAGTACCAAAAATCTGATATCTGAAACATATTTAAAACTCCATTTGTAACTAAAAATTTGGGAGTTTTTTCTTTATACAACTACAGGACCATTTTTATTCTCTCTCCCCCTCTCTCTCTCTTTTTAGAGAAAGAAGTTGCTGTGTTTCTAATTACAAGATAGCATACTGATTCTTAAAAAATTCTGTCCTCCACTCTGTTTATTCCATATTAGTGAAATTACCATGTGAAATCCTACAAAATTTATTACACTTTAAATGCATCAGTTTTTGTAAATGCGAAAAGATAAAAACTCAATTCCACTTGTTCTGAAATCACAGTCTCCAAATGGCAGCAGCAAATTCCTCAGAATGGTACCTCAATTTTTGCCTGCCCATGTAGTATGTATGAAGAGATAAGTTAACACAAGGAATTAAATGAGTCATTTACTCAAAGTTTAAGGCTGAGCACTGATCAGAATATTTGATATAATATTTTTCCACTCCTTTTTCCTGCAGAAAAAAGAAATTCAAATCAAGAAATTGGGATGCCATTATGTCTTTATAGATCATATATCAATGTAAAATTTTAAATGGGTGCAGAATTTCTCTATAATTCGTTTTAGAGAAAAAATAGAAATCTGCATAAAAGCCATTAGAAGTGTCCCTAGATATTCCAGCTAGATTATGATAATTTTTGTTATGAATTAATCTTAGAATATTTCACAGCAGAAAAAACCCTGAACATTTAAAAAAAATCACAATTTTATGAATAGTTCTTTAATATTAAAGCATGCCCACAGTTCTGGCTTTCAAAGGTTCTGAGTATTCCCAATTTTAATGCAGTTCCAGTCCCTTTCCTCTAAAAATAACCAATTTCAAAATTAGCGGACACAATAATTTGGGCAATTGGGTAACTTCCAGAGTAATCGCTCTTCTTGGGAGGATTAAAGGTTAAGTTTAAACATACACCATTACATATAGTTTTGTTTTCCATTTAGAATTAGGCAAAGTTGGTTCACCTTTAAGAACTGGTGTCATTTCCTGATTCTTTTTTTGATGTAGATATAGTTTCCTTACAAATTTTTTCACTTTTTCAAGACTCTGTTTCATGCATTGTAATATTTATTCCCTTTGAGAGGAACAAAATACATGATGAAATTAAGTTCTTACTTGGAATTACAGGATATACGTATATTCATCTTAGATCTCAGAACAAAGCGTATCTAGGCTATATCACTGCAGATGACTACTGCTGTTGTCCTTAGAGAGCTATCAGTGCTGTTATCGAGTGTTTCGCATACAGACAGTCTTCATTCGGAATTTTGACAAACTAAGGTTTGGACATAGAGTATCTGGTTTGCATTGGCTTACATTTTGAGCCATGTATCCCTCTATTTTGCTGACACATTGTTGGGGAGCTATTACTGGAGCTGTCTGGATTATGTGGGGATGGTTTTGTTTTATAAAACAATACAAAACAAAATAGAAGGCAAAAGGAATTGCTTTTGGGAGAAGATGATCCCATTGCTTTGAAGAAAGAAATTACCTGATGTTAAATTAAACACTTACCAAAATGAATACAACAGAATATGACAACAAAGAATTTAGGTAATAACTTGAAGAAAAGGATTTAAACAATAACTTGAAAATAAATATTTAGACAATGTTTCCTCATTCTTTCAGTGCATGTGATAAGCTAAATCAAAGTTGCACAAGCAATTTTACATTAAGTACTTGGCTTTCTAGTGATAGCTACTAGTGATGAATTACATGGCCCAGTTACTATGGTCATGATAACAGCTGACATTGTACCATGTGGACAGTTCCCTAATGTACCAAGGAAAGCTAAAGTGTAAAATGGCCACGTATACTACCATTTCTGGAAGAAAGTGGTTCCCTAAAAGGCTGCTCAGTTTTGCTGTTGCCTATGAATAGGACTGGTGTTAAGAAAGATGTTTCTGGATTTCACCCAGGCAAAATGGGTGCACTGAGACTAGTGGGTGCAGGGAAGGAAGCTCACTGAAAACCTGACTTTTCATGAGTTGAGCTTCATTCACAAGGAATGAACCAAATCAGGCAGCTAGAGACGTGAGCTGTAATGGCATACAGCCAGACGGAGCAGTACCTCAGTGCTCACTGGCTCCGAGCTGGTGGCACCTCCAGGGCAGGCCCTGAGGATGCAGCTCATAACATAGGTATTGCGTGGAGATCCAGTCACCTCCTTTTAAAGCAACACCAAAATGCCATTATGATCCTTTTCTGGAACAGAAAGAATCATGAGGAAAATAATTTTCAGTCCCAGAATAAAGTGAATAAAATTCCTTAAAAATTTGGGCTGCCAAGGGAGGAACTACTGCAATACATATAGTCCATAAATATATTTAAAATATCTGAGCTACAGTGGTCAGTATGATGCCTTCTGGGAAATAGGTATATTTTTCCATTTCTTTCAAGATTTGTTGTGCTTTTTTGAGTGACAGAAACTCAGATCTATGAAAAATGGAAAAATTCAGAGGTGAGTATATTCTTTTCCCTGGGCAGGCACTCTGGTTCACCTGAAGAAATACTGATCCTTTTCCTTTCCTGATGCAAACTAGATGGCCTTTTAAAAATTCCACAAATAATGTTTTCATTACACAGTTATTAGGGATTTTATATGGTGAGCTTTCTGGTTACTATGGTATAACAATATTAACTTTAGGCAACACATGCATCATATCTTTTAGCTTCAACTGCTAACTTTAAATGAAAAAATAGCACCCTTTGACTACAGTTCTTGGACTTCAGTCAGTCAACTTTTGAAGAAACAGAATGTGTTTTCTATATAAATCAGGACCAGACTTAAACAAATGGGTCAATTTGCATGCTGAATTTGAAGTTAAAATTAGGTATACAAAGGATATTACAAGAACCTGTGGTAAAATTTTAAATAACTAGTACAAAGCTAAAGTTTATTGCCAGTACTGTTCTTGCCGATCAAAGCTATGCTAATGTGATCTAGGGTTACTTTAATATTTTGCAGCCTCTCATTCCCTCAGCGCACGTTTTAAGCATGCATATCACTCTCTCGCTTTTATAATAAAATGACTTGAAAAAGCCTTCTGCTTTGTATTGGCCTCCTGAGGTAGAAAGTCACAGAGATTTTAAGTCTCGCATTGCTTGCACCAGCTTCATTATGTTTGATGAAAGAAATATCTTGGTCATATCTCATAACATGCAGTACTTCCTCAATAACCAGATTGCTTTAAGGAAGGACATTTTTCACCTGGATAATGAAATCATATCGTAGTTATGTCCCTGGTCTTCTGTGTATGATACGTATAGGATGTTGGCTACATATTAATAACTACTGCACAACATGATGGAAAGCTTTGAAAAGGGATTTTGTCTTTAGAGATGGATGTGTGGAGTCTCTATGGTCTTCCTGAAAGATGTACTGTGCAGCTTTTTATTCTCTGAGCAGGAAGAGATGTGTGTATAGTCTAAATATAATTATGGGTCAGAGTGTAAATGGTAGGCTCTGTGAAATCCATGACTAAGACCAGACCTATCAATTATGTCAGTGGGAGATTACTGCCAAGATCAAATGTAGATTATAGGCCTGGCTACGTCTGCAGTCATGAAGCTTTGCTGGTGCACCAATCTTGGTGTGCTACCCTTAGCAAAGAGAATGTTACAAATGTGGACGCAGCACATTCCTGTTTACTGTGGGTGAGATGCTCTTCCCCCGCCCTCCCCGCCTTCCCAGAAAAAACAACCTCCACAGAACTGTGTCTGCACTAGGGCTTTTGCTTATGTAAATAACTGTATGTCAGTTTGGTTCATTCTCGTATCAAAAGTATTTATTTACCAGCTCTGACTCAGAAGCTTCTTACACACATGAGATAACAGCTGCCCAATAAAGGTGTGCTGGCACAAAACGGTCTGAAGCCTAGCCTTCAGTTCATGGCCTAGTAGGGCTAAGCTGAGCCCTTGCCATATACCCTGGTGAAGGGGTTGAGCAGTGACAGGGGAGGCCCAGGATTTCCTGTTGTCTGTATGACTGAGAAGCAGAAAAGGGGGAATAGCTGGCATGCTACCATCACCATGCTGTGCGTAGTCAGGCTGGGATTCTGCATTATTCTGCATTACATAAGCAGGTAGAGTCCTGTGCATGGGTATCAGAAATTGTAGTAAGGACCTTTAAATAAGTGATCCGGCCTGTTGGATTTCCTGCTCTTTTTCCTTTTCCAAGGCTCGCTGCCCACCAGTCTTCAAGCATATCTTTCCAGCTGTATGCCTACAGCTGAAAAGCAGCTATGTCCCTGAAGCTCCAGACATCTTTGAGTAAGATCTTGGCCATTCTGGACCAGCTTGGGGGGTTCATATAATCTATAAATTGGTAGAAAGTATATGCTAACTTTTACCAAGATCTATCTAAACAGCTATGAAGAAAACACGTGGTCCTCCTGTGAAAGTTCCTTCCTAATCTCTATGAATATATGTGACTTACTTTCTCTCAAGAGCATAAACTCCTTGCTGACTACATTGCATTCCAGTGGGTTGGTGGGTGAACACCTTCATCCAATACTCCTGAAGGCAGGACAGTAAATCCTCGTAGTTGCCAATTCCTTTCCTTCTATTGGATATTGATGGACATTTTCATAAGACTCTTGATTCCACATGAGGCAGGAATAGAAATAATGCCTCACCTGGGATAACCCCAAATCATCTTAGAGCATCCAGAACCCCAGTCAGTCATCAAATTAAAATTGCAAAGGATGGTTTTCTTTCTAATCTTTGTCTTGGTAAGCAAGTAGAAGTAAAAGCTCCTAGCAGAAGCCTAATTTGCCCTGAAACAATTCAATAGAAAACTGTTGCTCTTCTTCTTGGGCATAAGACAAGATAATTATATTAAAACAAATTAAGGCTTTTCAGTGTACACAGTACAATATAATGACTTTTTTTTTTTTCATTTTTGCCATACAATTTTGCATGGGTTTTATAACTGAGGGATTGCAAGGCATTTAATATAGAAGGAAAAGAGATGTTGAGTGCAGAATCTTTCTTAAACAAAGAAGTAGAAAGAACTTATCTTAAAAGGCTCGGAGGCAAACCAGTTACAGACCCATTGGCAGCAAAATGACCTGCTCATTCATCTCTCAAATTAAATGTAAATCTTAGGTCCATGTAATTTGTGGCCATTTTAAAATTTGTATACTTTTACTAAAGTCTGAATGCTGTTAATTTTGGTCTCCTGGCCAAACTCCAAACAGAGTAATTATTCTGCTTACTCCTTTCCTAAATTACAGCAACAGCTTCATAGGGAACAAATGCGTTCATAATTTGCTGACCTAAACTGCTTTTATATTGCTATGCACTATTAACAGTTGCTGTATTTCAAGCTGTGGGTGGCTGCATTGCCGTGGTGGATTAAATGACCTCTGGACAAAGCTTGCATATCTTTCCTTTGTTTAAAGTTCTTTGGGACAAAAGGTGCTGTAAATATAAATACTATCATAAAAATCATTTTAGACCCAAAATGTGTGGGAGCTGAAATGTGTTCTCTGAACAGGAGAAACTCAGTGATGCAGATGGATAAAGGAAAGAGACTATTACTATTTGAGAATGTATGCCCATGGGCTGGGAAGCTGATGGCCACTGATTGTCATGGAAAGGTGCTTTCACTGAGAAGCATTGCAAAATTGTGGAGCAATATGGGAAACAAAAGGAGAATGGAGATTTACGTGATATAGGAGGCTCAGTGCTTTGGGGGTACCTGCTCCTGTAAAATGAGGCTGGCTGGCAGGCTGCATTTTGTTTGTTTCCAGAAGTAGAGGAAAAAAAAAAAAGTTGAGAAACCTGATAAACTTTTTCAGAGATTCAATGCATTGTTTCTTAAGGTTCTATATTTTCTTCTGATTGTGTTGCAGCTTCTTAAAAAAAGATCCATACTCTGCCTGGAAGGTGAGGGAAAGACTGAGACAGTGTAAGATATGAACAAGAGGCTTTTACCCGCTTTTTCTTCATACAACACTAAAAACAGAATAGTTTATACACAGACAGTGAAGTGAAAAAATGATTTATGTAAACCTGTTCAAATTGTACGAGAGCCATGTAACAAAAGAAAGCATTCCTGGTAATTCACAGAATGGTTATAGTGGCAGCAAGGAACAGATTTTCACCTAAAGACCTTGCTTTC
Organism: Anser brachyrhynchus; assembly: GCF_964034855.1. NCBI lineage: Eukaryota > Metazoa > Chordata > Aves > Anseriformes > Anatidae > Anser > Anser brachyrhynchus. The sequence continues at coordinate 4,529,254 of NC_137706.1, read as the reverse complement.
ATTAACTTTTGTCTCTGTGTTGGGAGTAGAAGCACTGGCTGCACTGGCTGATCTTCTCATATAGCCTGAAAGTAGAGATTGTGCTGGAGAGGTTTTTTTCTTGAGTAACTTGAGTTAAACAAGTAGAAAGCAGGGCTGGGTTCCCATTCTTCCATTCTGCTAACTGTAAGCAGCTCCTTTCTCCTTCACTGAGTAACAGGCTTATGGTCAGGAAAAACCAGAAATTTATTCCAGCACCAAAGCTGCCACTGAAATATATTTTTAATTGGATAAAAGTCAGTTTAGTACTTAGCAAAACTAAGAAGATAGGACCTTCTCCAGAAAGCTGGTGAGGTCTTGACGCAGTGCTGTAATCCAGTGGCACTGCCAGTACAGGGTCCTGGAACTGCAATGAACAAAAAATCACACATACTGTGCATTTTAGCAGTCAGAGAGACTGCAGACCATTGTGGATGGTCTCCTAATCTTTACCAGAACAAAAAGTGTGTTTAGAGAAATAAAAATCATCTTTGAATAGTCTGCTATGGGTAAAAGGGGTTCACTTTTCAGCAGACTATTTGCTAGGGATAATTTGACTAGCTTTGTTTAATTGGCAGACACAGCATTAACCAATCATATCACATTTCCCACAGGCTCTGAATCACGTTAGAAGCCTTTTGCACTGTTAAATGATTACTGGTTTTCCTGTTTCAACAATTATTTTAGTCAATCTTGCCAAGTATCCATCCATTGATGGCAGAACACAATGTTAAATATTTTAAATCACAAAATATCTTTAGGATGGTGCCTGAACAGCATTTACCTCTCTCTCATTTTGGACTTTATTACTTTATCTATCAGGAAATAACTTTAAAAGAAAATACAGAAAACTCTTAGTAAACACAGTGAGTACATTACTAACAATTTCAGCAGAATTACAGATTCTCGTTTTGATTTTCAATAGAATATAGACATCTTAATCACATAGGAAAATCAGCAAACCCTGCAATATTTGGGTCTGAGAGTGAGTCAATTGTTGATTGTTGACTTGAATGACTGAACCTGGAAATTAAAACCAACAGTAGATTCCTAAACCTCTCATATGAATCAATTTGTGTTTTCACAAATATTCTCAGTCATATGTGACAAGGAATCTTATAACAAGAAATCTAATTTTAAGCCTTCATTTCTAATATCTCTGTAAAAAAAAGCAGCTTGGTAAACCAACAAGTCTGAACAGAATCCAGACCACCAGGTATTTCTCATTACATTAAAAAAAAAAAAAAGTGCTTACCTTGTGCCTTACTTGATGATATGTTCCACTTTAACATAAGCTTTTTTTGTAAGATGAAAGTTGAAAAAAGCCTTTAATGAAGATTCACTCCTCAGGAACAGTGAATAGATATCACAAGCTAACATTTCTTAGTTGTATGTCCTCTTCAACAGAAGGCACTACTCTGTCACATATTTGAGTGCTTGGTTTTGCAAAACTGGCATGTTCTTAAAAATGTTGCTAAATAAGATCATTGTGTACTACATTCATGTGCCAAAATACACATCCCCTATATAAGTAAGACACATATGCATTTAGGCATCCAGAACAGGGTCTCAGAATTGGCTTTTTAACTTTAAAAATACAGGCCTCTATTATGAGCTAAATGCCATTCTCTCTGTAAGAAAACCGTAACATTTGTGTACCTAAAATCAGCAGAACTGGTACTCTCAAATTATACCAAACTATCAGAGACAGAAGACAGAAAAGATTTAGGCCCAAATCCTGGCCATTTATAAGTCAAAGGCTGATTTGTCGTTCCCTTAAAAGAGACTGATATTTTGCCTATAACAAACAGTTACTTTGAAGCTGACTTTAGAGCAGAGTACAGGAACCCTGTATGAGATAGATCAGACTTCCTGTTATGACCACAGATGCATTAGCTGGTATGCAGAACAAATATGCACAGTAGTCTTCTATACACTGGAACTCATATGGTAAAACAGGCCCGTGTAATCAGGTAGGAATTTGGAAGGATGCAAAAATAAAAATGAAGTCCTAACATGGGATTTAATTGATTGGATACAGGGATAGGTACAAAACCACTGCTCAAGGAAAGGCTTATACGATATGTAGAAACAGTTGGAGTGGTCTTTGTTGCCTTAGCATCGATTGTGACTGCGAATATTCTAAGGTTATTTTGCAGGATCTCATTAAGGAATACCCTGAAAAGCATAATTCTGTGGAAGCCGATCAGCCTAGATTTAAAGACAGAAATGTTCTACCACATTAATTTTCTTGCTTTCTTAGAGGATACAGTGTCACAGCTGTGGCTAGCATGGGTGATACAGGGGATGTAATGCAGAGCATGTTGAAATAAAATATGATTCTCTGCTTTAGTAAGAATTGCACAGCAGGAGAAAAAGCATGTAATGGATAAAAATCCATCTTTGAACAGGATGCTGAGTGTGATGATTAGAAAATGGGACATTTCCTTAAGGATCTGAGAGAGACCTCTTCCATTTATCACTGCATCTAATTATATGTGATGGCAATATCAATTTTAAAATAATCAATTGCTTATGAAACCAGCATTGAATATGAAGAAATTGCGGAGTATTGCAAATATATCCTAGGAGATTTATCTTTTAAAGATGATAGTGGAGCAAGATGATCAGTGAATTCCAATACACACAAACTTAAATTAGTACTCCTGAGTTTGTATAAATACATACTGCATGTATTAAGAACATGTTCATAGTAAAACCAAACTAGAGGATTTTAAGAATTGTGGCTGCTTTCATCTTAAAAAAAGTACTTGAACAGCTGTCCCAGTGAATTAGAGGAATGAACCCTATTGATGGTCTGAGGGGGAAAAGGGCTTAGCTGAGAGGTACTGAAAAATATGTTTCCTAGTCTAGAGAAATAATGCAAAAATGACGCTTGGCTAACACAAGGTCATTGCTCTTGTTTGCTTTCTGAGGGGATTTTGCATTTTTGGTTTATATGATGGAAACCATGAGTGTTTAACCACAGTCCTGGAGACTTTGCTCCAGCACAAAATGTTCACCCCTCCAAACTGCAGGCATGGCATATCACTTTCCACATCTCATACAGTTTTTCTCCTGTTAGGAGCCCAATCACTGTGTATTTGCAAAGCAAAGTGCACCGAAGTCTCAATCTCTAAAGCGCTTCACAGCTACAGCTTTAGCAGAGAGAATATTCACGCAGGTGAGAAGGAAATAAAAAGTAAGGAGGGAGAAAAGACAGAGAAAAAGAGAGGAGGCTGAACGGAAATATTTATCTGGAGTTAGTGGGATAAATGCAGGCCACTCTACTAAGCAGACACTGTTCTACCTCTCTAGATTTCATGACAAGACAGGAAACTCAAGTTTATTGTTAAATTCGTATCTGTGGATTTTATTTCCCCCCTGTACTGCCCTCGTGTGGCCTTAGTTCCAGATCAGAAGCGTAAAAAATGACACTAAGGGTTTTGGAGCAGGGTGAAGTCAGTGGCGTCAGATTTTGGACATTTGGATTCAGATGCTTAATTTGGGGTATTTTAACCAATGCTACTCTTCTGGGCTAAAATCTCTTGCTGAAGATTAGAATCTGTTGTAGTTTGATCCAAACAGTAAGCCTGATCCTCAGCCCGCGTGCTCTGCCAGCAGGCCTTGCTGTCAGCTAAACGCCAGTGTGTTGCCCTGCTTTAGCCTGTGGATTTGTACCCTGGTTACTCTTGCGCGGCTTGTGCGAAATGAGTTGGTGGCTCCTGTCCTGTGCATAGGGGCCGGACATTTGTGTCACAGAGATCAGTAACTCCAAGCAAATGGCACGACTGGCACAATTAGATTGCTGTCAAACAGCAAGTGGAGAGCTGAGGGCTTTGGGGGTACTGGGACTGCAGCGCTTTCAGTCATGACTCCTACAACGTGGTGAAGTTAAAACCCCCCTAATTACAGACAGTGCTGAATACATTTCACTGACCTGGAGAAGATTTTTTGTCTCCAACACTCACCTCCTTGCACAGCTGTAAACTTTCAAGAAGCATAAAAAAATCCCACGCTACTGGCAGGAGCCAACTGTTTATTTTACCATTGTCGGTCACCACAGGGTGATTTGTGCCCACGCCCTGGGCTGTGTCTGAACAAGGTCTGACTACAGCCACTTGGAGCCAACTGGTTGTGGCTGTGTGTGGTGTTGCAGACCATTTTCCTCTCTTGAACAGACAGGGTTACGTGACTCTCAAAGTCACCTCTCCTTTCTGCCTCGTGCTCTTCACTGTACTGCACCACACCGCTGCCAAGGTACGGACCTCGCTTTCCAAGAACAATTGCTTGGGGTATAAGTAAATGTCACTATAATAAAGTCGATGGCAATGCATTGGCTTACACTGAATTGTGCCCCATAAATATTTCTACATCAGTGATTTGCTGGGCAGTGTTTTATTTTAACCGCTGCCTTAACTAATACCAAAATGCAGCATGGAGAGGGCAAACAGCCAGAGCTCTGGGTTGTCTTCCTGGTTCAGCCATGGTGACACTCTGTCTGTTTTGCTGTCTGTGACATGGGAATAATAATACTAAAATTGCCTCATAAAGTGCTTATATAGCTACAAAGCACTATATAAGAATTAACTGTTATTACTGTAGACTTTGGGAGCCAGATTTTGAACTTTCCATGCACTGATGGGTCATCAAATTACCATAAGCCTATCTAGAGAAATAATTTTAGAAGTGGACTGTAGCAGAGCATGGACTGCCAGAAAAACCTTACATTGCATGTCAAATTGAAGGCTGTTCTCCCACCATCAAAACATAACAGGAGGGAACAGATCCAGACCACAGCAGGTCAGAGCAGCCATTTCATACCGACCTCTGCTAGGAGAAGTGAACTGGTGAGAGTTCATCTGCATATGGTCTGAAGAAAAACCTCAGGAGAAACAATGGATAAAAGAAATAAGTGTTGTGAAACTGAAATAGGATGACGCCAGTCAGGCCACATGACCTTGGATGCTTCCTTGTGTCCTTTCCTGCTTGTTTGTGAATGCCTTTTTCCTCCAGTTCAGGCACTCTTCTGTTTCGGCAAACACAAATAACAGCCTTCTACTTTTGGTCTAAGGGAACAACAAAGAAAGCAGAAAGAACAAATGTAACTTTCTGTGAGCAACCAGTCTGATCTGTAACAGGCTCTAGCAACTCAGAACAAAATGGCTAATGCCTCTGTGAACAGGCTGAGTGCTTCCAGCTTTCCAGGAAGGAAAAGGCATGGTAAGTTTGTGGCAACACACCCCATGCTCTGACTTCCAGATTCTTCTTAAGAAAAGGCAAAAGGTGCTGGTAGAATTTCCCTAGAAATTAGTAACAGAATGTGAAAAAATAGATATCCCTTTTATCTAAGAGTCATGATTTTTCAACAGTGCATCCGTTCTAGAATAAAATACTACCCAGCATGCCCTGATTACAGTATGCAGGCCTAATTAATCACTGAGGAAACATTTTCACAGTCATAAAAATGAATCTGCAATTATTTGACTGTGATCTGATAACGACTGGTTTGTGGAAAGAAGCTTGGATTTTGGCACCTCCCTCCCAGAAGATTTTCAACCTGGAAAAAATATGATTTGCAAATAACAATGATCTGTACTTTCCAAATGTATCAGAAAAGAAGACATCTGACATGCTTGGCTATAAAAGCAGAGATTTTACAGCTCTTCTTCTCCTTGTTCTCTCTAATTTTTGCAAATTTCTCATTTCCTATGTTAGAAGCAGTGCTTTCCATTGTTAGCCCCTGTCCCCTTTCCACTGACTGCTCTCAGATGTTCTATATAGTCTCCTGTGCTAAATTTTATGCAGATTGCCTTAGGTGCTTCTAACATCCTTGATCCCAGTGATTATGAGCAAATAAGAAAGCGGATTAGCAAAGGTTAACAATTAACTGGACACAGAAACATATGGAGAGAGCTGGTTAAAGAATATCTGCCCTGCACAGTGAAAGAAGTTATATGGACAGGTTCATGAGCTTTTGCAGAGATAAAAGTATGCAATGAATAAGTTATCATTGTAGAAGGTACAATTCATTCATCACTTGTGGCAATAATCTGGTGGCAGGATGATGAAAAGTCTGCCATACATTTTTGTGTTACCTAGAATTTGTAGATACTTGTGGATTCTTTTTGCTTTATGTTGTAGCTTCTTAGAGAAGGCATGTAAGTGTGTATGTACCTTTACTCCTTAGAGATGGCCGTTATTCTCGCTCCTCTCCTCCTTTCAACAAGCCACAATCAACGAAAATAGTCAGTTCTAATGAAGGAACTCAACTATGGTGTATGAATTTTAGATGGAACCTTAGATACACGGGCAAGTTAAATCTGTTGATCCAGTGTGCATATTAACATTGTGCTAAAGCCCATCTTCAGTGTATCTGGACACTGTTGCATGCTATAAGAAATCTGCCAGCAAAATTTTGACTAAATCCACAGCAAAGCTCAGTTTAGCTCTCAACAATCTGATCTCTGATATCTGGTTGGATTGTTCCTTTGGGTTGTGCTAAGTTTTACTTGGTCCTAAATTAAAGATCAGACTGGAAATGAGAATTTAAGAAAAGAAGTGCAAAGAAAGATTAGTATTTTTATTCATAACAGAAGGCATTTAACTGTGTGCTCAGAAAGGGAAGAGCCCAATTTTAAATCCATCCTTTCAAGACACAGCTTTCCATGTTATTTTAAATTTGGATCATACTTTGGTGCATGCCTATGACAGGCCATCCCCTGTATCTGAAGGAACGGTAAATTGCTGCATCACATTCGGGCTCTGCAGGAGAAAGCTCTTCTGATTCTCTGTCCCAGTCCTTCAGCAAATTACAAGCTAAGGGACAAAGTCACCCTAAGCTGCTGACTGCTACAGTCCCTTTTGCTGTCCTCCAAAGCAGACTCTATTGTGGGCTGGGATTTAGTGAACATGTAGCCTCACTAACTCATTTTGCACCAGCTACATGATGATTTTACAGGACAGAAAATGTCCCCAGACAATTTTACCTTTTGGACTTTGGGCCAGATGCTGCTTCATTTCCCTGGTGTGAGTCAGAAATGGCTCAGTTACAACAGGATAAATTGGATAAGCCCCTTGGCCTCAGTGGGACAATTTAATTTTGCCCATTGGTTTAGGCCCCTCACCTTATTAAAACAGTCAGTCTTCTGGCTGCAAGGAATAATATTTAAAAAAAATAAAATTGAAATTCACATAAGTTGGGATGTGCTCTGGATGGGGTTGTAACAGGATAGAATATCAGATTTAATCCTGTTTTGTTCTACAGTACTGAACATATATGTGGCAGTACTGGAGAAAAAAACATCCTCTCATTATTCTCGGTGCGTTTTGCAGCACACCAGGGCATCTAGGCAAGGAGACTCTCAGAACCATGGCAGGGCTGAAATTGCCTGAAATGAGGTGTAAAGATGAATAAAGAGTGATTTCCTTGTTTTAGTTCGAAGATTTTTTTTTTCAAAAAGCAGTAAGATAAATTAGGAAGATTTGCATTTAATGTGAATGGTCTGTGTATCTCCAATTAACAGAAAAAAAATACATAAAAATGTATGATGAATGATGCATCTGCTTGGTCCTTTTCTCATTATATATACATCTGAAGTGGAACCAATGCCATTTGCGAATAATTTAATTGAAATAATGGCAAGTATTATTTTTGTAGCATACAAAACAGTAAACATTAATTTAATAAGGCTGAGAATCATGAAATGCAATCTTAATTACTAGAAACTGGAATAATCAGCTGAACTGAGGCACGCAAGACAATTAACTTTTTAGAACAGAGTTTACAGCTGCTAGGGTGGAACTAACATACTAAGAGAGTTAGCAGTCATTACTTTGAAGTGCATAATGTTTTGGAATAAACCATAAAAGCAACATAAGATCTCTTCATTCTGCATGTCTTTTAAATATTCTATAGCCCTTGGAATTTCTCATGATATTTTATGTTTCTGTTGTCTGCCAGCCCCAGGGCTTAATATCAATCTCTGCGCCAGCTCTCCTGCATAGACATGGCTAAGCTGTCATCCACTGAGGGTACAGACTAGAGGGGATACCCCTGGGTCAGCACAGACATTCGTGTTGTGTTATCCCTCTCCTACCTATACCTATTGTATCAGTCTGCCTTATAATGAGTTAAGTTTCTTGCATCTTGCACTCTCCCAGGAGGCTGATACAGATTTTCACTGTATCATTTAAAAACCTTCTGATTTCCAGCTCCTTTTTGTTGGGAACATTTTATAGCTTATTCTCTGCTCAATTTTTTACTGTTCACCCTGATATATTTATAGAAAGCTAGCATACTAGCTGGACAAGCAAGGAAGCTGTTAGAGGCTCCTCTTGTAAATGGACTCACGCTTCCCCTGATTATTATTTCTGGTTGGATAGCAGCTTTCCTTAATACTGGTACCAAAACTGCAAAGCTTTCCATCTGGCTGTACAGGAGAACCATTTTCAAACTGGGTCACACTCAGCAGTGGTGAACTTCTAGTCCAAGTTTAAAGTCAAAAGCATCAGAAAGCTGAGAGTTATCACCTTCAGGATAAAATACATGGAGCTTTTAAGCCATAAACACTGTGCCTGACAGCCTCTTTGTTACTTGCAGTAGGCCAAATTATACCATCTGCTCTGCAAGTGACACTGCTTTTTTTCTCAGTGTGTTCATTTCTCTGCTTTTCATTCTCCACTGCATCATTTCTGACTCATCGTATGAACTGAGCAAGAGAAAAATGAGAACCGGTAGCTCAGGCTTCATGTTTTTCATTCAAAGTCACCACACAATCGCAATCTGTCAGTGCTGCCTGCCCATGCCAAGGGCCCAGTGTTTTCCAGTCCTGTAATTTTCTAAGTTGTGACAGAATTACAAAACAAAGCAAAAGTGATTTTGTAGGGCTAAAATACTGGTCCCAAACTGCAAATGTGGTAGCCAAATTTAGATGACATTTACACTTTTCTGAATAAAGGGAATGATTTCACTTTTTTTTTTTTCCCCTTCAATTTGCCACTGTGTTTTGAGAGCTCAGATTTGGGAATATGGAATAATAATCACTATTAAATTAGATAAAATATTCATCAGCATTACCGGTTCATTTAAAAAGGAAAAAGATTTAAAAAGGGAATGAAATTAAGAGGTTTTGTGCTGTAACGAATAAAGCCCCCAGACTTGAAAAATAATCTTAATAAAGTGACACCTAGTGGCTACAGAGAGACATGGCTAAAACCCTGGGAGAAGTTTGCCTGAGATCAGACTGTGTACAGCCTTGAAGAGAACCTGGATTCACAGAGGGAAAATAGCCACAATTTATAACAAGGAGAAGCTGTTTTTGTTGTTGGGTTGGGTTGCATTGGTTGTTTTCTGCCTTCTGATTGTTTTGGCTGAGCTTTCCGAGAAATCATTGATAAACCCTTTACATGAGCCTTAGCCTGGACCTCTTCCTCTGCAGATTTACTGCAACATTAAAATATCAGTGCTTCTCGTCCTCTTCACCATCACTTCAAAGTCACCAGTCAATGATTTCAAATTTCCAAGAAGTTCATTGTGACTTGCTCTGTGAGCATTGAAGTAGCCAGCACAACTGTGGGTCAAACTGTATTGATTTGTATTTCCAGTTACACTACAACTGAATGTACAGAAGAGGTATGGTTGCACTTTTTTGTGTTCATTTTTAGTATTTTGTGCAGTTCCTCTGCCTTGTCTGTGCATTCTTCCTTTTGTCCTGCATCCTTTTGAACAAGATGGGTAAACATCTACTAGAAAAAAGCCTTTGGCCATAACGTCTGTACTTTGCATCTAAGCCAGTCTGGGACCAAGGAGTTGCAGTTACGTTGCTGTGTTTGCCCCTATGCACTAGTACTGATCTGTAGGAATACTTCATAGAAAGGATCCTGGGTCTGTAGTTCTTGTGATATTTGATGTTATTGTTTGTCAGTTCAAGCCAATACAGGTACAGCAATAAAAGAAAATATTACGTAATTTTGAAAGAAAAATACCTGAACATGGCTTTTTAAAAGCTCTGCTGTTTTTAAACACTTCTCTCTTAGAGCATAATGCATCCTTGGAGCACAGGGCAAATCCTGTTTTAATATGCTGAGTGGGTCCTGTTGCAGTCAGTGAAATATTAAAATTGACTTCAATGGGCAAGGATTTTTGACCCCAGATTTTAATGCCAGATTTAACACTGCCCAACTGTGTGATCTAACTCCTCTTGGGTTCTGTTTATCTGCAAACTAGAGACAACACAGGGAAAAAACTGTTTCAGCATGGCTTTCTGGCAGCGTTTTATTGGGTCTGTTCTTACCAAATGTTTTGCCATTTTCAGATGGAGAATTCTACTAAAGAGTTTAATATTGTAATGCTTTTTGAAAAGTGTTTTCTAATGACAGGTAATTGAATTGACCATGCACAGGAAACGGAGAAGCTTGTATGCTGCTCTGATTAAAGGGGAAGAAAATGAAGAAAGGTATTATAACAGCCTCATTTCTTCTTTCTCTCTCAGAAGTGATGGATTTGGAAAATTTTAGAGGGGATAATCTTGATTTCACCACTGTCCCATGTGCACAAAAGGTATTGGTCAGCCAACACTTCTCACCTTTAAAAGTTGACACACCTGTGTTGTGTAGCTTTTTTTCTAAATCAGAATAGCCAGATATCTTGCTCCATAACTTTACTGAAATGACCAGCATGCAGGAATGAAAGCATTTAATGCACCGTGTACCAGTACAATAGAGCTATCCTATGCTGCAGACAGCAACTATTACCAAAGTCCAGTTTTCACAAGTTCCATGGTTATACACATTAGGAACAGCACCCAGCAGATCTGATCAGTCAGGACCACGTCAACTGTACACATCAACTGACACAGCTATTCTGAAAGACACGTGGGATGATAGTGCTTCTTTTCTCACCAAATGTGCAGAACAGTTTGATGCTGCCAGGAAGGGGAAGACTTCCCATTTGTGTGTTCTGCTGAAAACGTTTTCTCCTAGGTTTATTGAAAATCTATAATTTGGTTTGGTTTTAGCATAAATTTTGCTACTCGTGACATTTGTTGTGTGTACCAAAGTTTCCTTCCCTTTTTCATTTTGTATTTTTGTAAGTTTTGTATTTTTGTAACAATTAATAGTGGTTTGTTTTTTTTTTAATGCATGTCCAACTGGAGGGAATATAACAGCAAGTAAAATTTGGGTAGTATGACATGCTGAAATAGTAGAAATGTCAACAATATCTGAAAAGTCTGTTGCTCCTTAGTTGGATGTACAGTGTCTTTAATCAGTTTTATGTCGTTCTGTGTGCATTCATCAGCTTTGTGTGTCTTCAGAAATGGCATCTTATTATTAGTAAGTCGCATTTGCCAGGAATACTGAAATTTGTGTTGCTAAGAGCAGTTTTATGCAGAGCTCTTAAATATAATCAACTAAAAATATGACTGTAGCTTGCTAAATTTGCCAAACATATATAACAGAACTATTTTAGTCTTGAAAATTTTTGGAGGTACTTTCTATAAGAAAACCCATATATTTTTTTCCTAGACAACACAATATTGTTAAACAAGCTTGCACACTAAGGATTAGATCTTTATTTCTGCCGGCTTCATGCATCTCTTACTTTAAAAACTTTAAAGACTTTACTTACTTTAAATAGTAAGTTTCAATGAGAATCAGTAAGATTTGGTAATAAGTAAGCTCTAATGGTAGAAAATGGAATTGTGTCTTTATATAGACAGACAACTGGTTTCCTGATAGGCAAAAAAAAAAAAAAAAAAGCTGATGACACTTCAGAACTGGCTGATGGGGCTGTGTTTATACAGGATTAATCTATGTTGAATTACATAATTAAATACAGACTTTGACTCAGGTTGAAGTGTTTTGTGCAGCTGTGAATCCATGGGGTTTTAGAGAGAACACTGTAGGAATCAGGAAATTTAGCAGGGCAGGAAGCATCCACTTCACAGCAATGAGAATCCAAGCAGCTTTGAATTTGTCTTCAAGTGTGAGTCTAAGACACACATTGGTTTTCATCTTCCCCAGCCCCTCCTCTTTCATTCAGTGCAGATTATAAACAGAAACAAAGGCTTCATGTTGGGCCTATGGAGATGCGTCCAATTCTTCAAGTCTGGGTCAGGATTATGCCTTGGTTCTGGCCCAGTGCTTGATACATTGGGGTGTTAGCTGAGTCATTCCCTTTTAATCAGTGTTATGAAAATAGGGCAGGAGAATCAGTTTGTACAGCTTACATACAGAATATGCTGTAGTGGTGGCCAGGGAATTACTTAATGCTGGAAAACACAGAAGAGTAAGATTTAAAAGACTTGTGGTAAACTAAGAACTTTCTATAAACCAGAAGACCAATGACTTCTGGGTTAAGAACTCCAGGCAAACTGAGAAATTGCCAGACAGGATAAATAAGGACATTGCACAACCCAGTCTTCACTATCCCTCATAAACAAGAACAACCAATTTATTGCATTCAGTCTTTAGACAAATGTTCAGTTCTCAAATATAACAGTACTGAGTATTTTATTGAAATTTTTAGACATCAGTCGGCACTCTCCTTATGTTCAGGGTTTTACAAGCTGTTTCCATTACCAAAAGAAATCCGTGCTGAAGCCAGATAGTTGGTTAAATCCTTTTAATTGACCAAAAAATGTAGGCAAAACACAGTTCCCCTCAATACAGCAGGGAGATCCCTTGTTTATGCTTCTAAACCTGCTTTTCCAGACACCACTCTGTTTATAAAGCTTTCTCTGAGGAATATGATTCTCTCAGTCTCTCTTTATTTTTTATCTTTCTGTGTTGTTTTTTTTTTTTAGTTGCACTTCATTCATTATGACATGAGTGTTTTTCAGCCATTCTGAACTTCTAAATCTATCCCTTTAAAAGGCCCGTTCATTTCTGCTGTCTTCTGTGAGAAATATACTTTGCATGGAATACTAGTTATCGCTGCTCATCATGGATCAGTAGAAAGCATAACATCCACTCTTTGTATAATTAATGCAAGAGTTTGAAAGTTGCTGTAAATAGAAGAATATGGTCACGCTTTTCTTTCTTCAGGATGAGTAAGACTGGGCAAAACACTTATCCATCCACAGGCAAAACGGTAAGATAGAACATGCTTCACAAAGTGATAGGTGTTATCAATGAATTTTATAGCAGGAAAAGCTGTCTGGAATGAAAGGTTCAGGACACTAGTTGGCCCAGCTGTGAACTCTTCAGCCAGAAATTGCCCCAAGAATTATTCAGGTTTTCACATCAGTCATAGGTCCACTGAAAGAGATTAAATTTTAGGTACACGAATAAACTATACACAGTTGAATTTATGTTAACTGGTACTGGAAGTCAATGTTCAAGTTATTTTCATGGGTTTTGGTGGCATCAGCTCACCTAAATGGAAGCTGAACCAGTGGAAGAGAACTGGGAGCTCGCAGGAATCTTCTCAAAATCTCATTCTGGACTGTGATGATAGTAATGTGCAGCACAAATGATTGGCTACATTGCAGGGAGGAGCTTTGACTACAGCACACACAAGCTTTCTGCATGGCAAACTCAGGAATCGTGAGGCTTTTACACAGGTTAGCCACATGAGTTGCTGAGCTTCCCAAAAGGCTTACAGGGCCTGTGCCACTCTTACTATCAGCATCCAAGACAACTGATTTAACAGCTAGATGGCAAGTGCTTCAGTCACTCCCCTTGTTGGCACTGTGTAGGTACCCAGATGGAACAGCTGCTGCTTACCTACCCTTCCCAGACACAGAGTGCTGCATCACAGAGTGCTTATTAGCAACTGCTGGGAGAGAGGAACAGGAGGTCCAGCAAATTAACCATGATTTTAAGTGTGCTATGTCTATCATAATTCTTTCCCCTGCCCTAAAATTAGAACAGCTTTACATGTGAAAAGCCACCTCTGTGGGAACAAACTGATGGGCTTCACCCTTCCCACTATTGCTTACTTCCCTAACATCCTTTCTTAAGAGAGGTCATATGTTTCCTGTTTGAAAAATGAGGAAACAAGAGAAATTGTAAATGGCTGAGCATTTCTTGTGAGGCAAATCCAAACATAAAACACCTCATTAATGATCACAGGGGTGTAATTGCTATTGTGGATAGGTTAATTTTAGTCCTAAATGAAAAAAAGTATGTCCATCTTGTTTGACTTTTCAGGGTTTTATAGCCAGCAGAGTTTGAAATGACTAGTAATTTTTTTGCTTGTACTTTTGTTCTCCAAAGTGCAGATCGGAGCCTGCTCTGTAAAGTGGGACAGGCCAAAGCCATGCTGCCAGCAACGTTCCTTTCTCAAGACCTTTTTATAAAGAACTCTCTGAACACTTTCTTATCTCATCTTTTCAGCATACATGGTAAACCCTTTCTCTGAAATACAAAGCATGTATTTCCCATTCTGGTGAGCAGTGTCTCCTCTCCTTAAGATTACCTGGGAAGGTCAGCTCTGTGAGTTTTGCAGCTGTAACTCTGCCTTGCAAAATCTGACAAAATAAGTACTATGATGCTCTTAACCATTCTGGCAATAGGGCTTTGTTTTATTTTTTAAAGCAGTACCTGATGCTCAAGGTAATCTAGGTTCTATATAAAATACATTTAGCTAATTAAAAATAGACTGTGAGATTTCCCTAGCTTGCTGTTAAGAAATCCATTTATCAGGGTAAAATGGTTGCACAAATGTCTAAAAATTTAGGGACAGCAGAATGCATTTCAGTAAACAGAATTTCAAGTAATTCTTTAAAAGAAAAAAGGCAATTCAGAGGGTACAGTCATTTATTTAACTTCTCGTGGTAAGTTCTTTGTATCACCATTCATCTGATTGATGCTGTGTGGGAGGAAGGGTTTTATTTAGAAAGGTGCAGCTGAAGGCTCAGCTCCCTTGCTGTTAGGTGTGTGCAATTTTATTTAAGTGAATGGAGTGCTGTGGAGGGAGCAAGCCCTTAGACAACTGTAGCTTATGACATTTCCCAGTGCCTACAGAAACCCCTCCATCTTCCGGCCTCTATGTGAATTACAGAACAAACAGGGAGAGCAAACAAAAGGTACCTTTGACTCTCCAAATACAGCCAGCACTTGTTTGCAATAGGAGATGGCCTGCTCCAAGTCACATAGGCAAAAATAAGTAGCACCCAGTCCTTCAGAGATCTGCCACTGGCTGGGCTGCACTCATAATCCACAAGAGGCCATACTGAATCAGATTTTCTTACTCCATTTGTGTAATTTAAATGGAATTTTTTTTTTTTTTTGTAATGGGATTGAGTGTTTTGATTCTTCTTGATTTCAATGGTCTTTAAATCAGGAGCTCATTGTGTAATCAAACATGGAGGGAGGATGAGAAGATACATGTTGAATGCAATGATTTGGGCTATAACACAAAGAATGAATTATATTTGAAAAGAGAATCTGTTTGGCAGTTATGTTAAATTATTTTATGATGTTTGCTTCTGAATTGGGAACAGAGGAGAACTTGGCAAGGAAATGTTTCTTTCCGAACCCTGGCAAGCATGGGCATACACCAAAAATATTGTTTTGTCTGCTTCTCTTTTTTTCTGAATTCTGCATCAGAAAATACCCACATGTGTTTGTGGAAGTTTATTCTGTTGTAAGAATGTAGATTGATTCTGTGGAGGTGAAATCAGAGAATTAAAAAACTAAGTATCACAGATACTCCACACATACATAGCGCATACTTAAAGCTTTCTCAGTAAACAATCAGAAGAGAAAAATACCAAATTCAGTAGAAATCTTGCCTTGATTTTCCATTCACTTACATTAGTTTTATAGTAGTGCAACCTTAATGCCTTCATTGAGCTTACCCCTGGTTTACCACATTGCAAATGAAAACAAAATCAGGTCTATATGCTCTTGTGGACTTTCACTATTTTTGGTAGGTCAGTGATTTAGTTGGAGAGCCATAATCTCAGCAAAATAGGAAATGATCACTATGAAAACATCTCAACTTCCTGCAGACATTTTTCATAACTTATTTGGCACCTTGACTGATTTCAGTATATCTGGGTTTCTGTCCACTAGTACAACTGATCTATAAAGAGCTGGAACTGAGGTTTTATTAGAAACTTGAAATTGTATTTACTAAAGGCAATTTTCTTAATTGTCTTTGCAAATACAGAAAAAGCCTGGTAATAGTACAAGTTTTCAATGCCATCGTTTTCTGGAGGGCCATAAGGATGTACTGAATTGGAGGGATTTTCTCTCTCTTTTTTTTTTTTCTTTCTTTGAGCATCTGAAGCAAAAATTAGTGAGAATGCCTCATGATCCATTTTTATATAAACATCTTTAAACACCTTTCTATTGCTCCCTGTGTGAAAAACTGGCTCCAAGAATATAGCATTAAAATGATCAAAACAGGTATTTTTAAAGTAGCAGTACTTTCTGTGCACTACATTTACATTTTTATGTTTTCCTATGTATGTCGTACCCTGAAGAGAAACTCCACATTCATTTTATATTGGAGGTTGAAAGAAACTTACAGTTCCATCAGAATCAGTGCAAAACTTCAGAAAAAAAAATCTTCATTAGAATATTCAGTTTCACATCTTAACAGTGTTTGGGGGAGCTCAGATGTAGCTTAGGTTGTTCAAGGGATCTGAGCTCTCAACAAGCTGAAAACATTCTTTTAAGATGGATTTAGTGCATGTCTCAACTAACCTGGCTGAGGGGAGCAGTAAGTTCATGGAGTCCGTGTTTCCACTTTACCATTTGAGTTGCAAGAGCGATTGCAGTATATTTCATTTCAGAGAGCGGTGAATAATTCTGTTCTCTGTGAGAGAACTCTGTCTCTACCTTACTTTTGTAGTGATTTTGTAGTGGGGAATATCCCACCTTTAGCATCTGACAAAGAGGAATGAAAATATGTGTGAGTATTTCAACAGCTTGTGTAGCAGCTGGCAAACAATGTGTAGGAAGGTTTGTTCTCTTGTCTGTGTGCATGCTAAATATATACTGGTTCCCGCCTTTTAAATGTGAAATACTCATTAATGAAAGTTCTTAGGAATAATGTGCTTGTATATAATACGTGTCTCATATTTCATTATGCAATGAGGATACACCCAAAATACTGGGACAGGACTTAAAATTTAATCTTCACTCCCACACTGAACATTAACTTGGACTGTGTGTGAATCCAAGCGCATTCATTGAAATCAATCACCAAACACATTTTGAAAGCTGTTGGCTGGCCAGCTGTTTATAATTAGCAAAGGAACTGAATAACGTTTCAGCAGTAATGAAAACTCTATCAAATATTTGTACAAACAAACTGTAAACCTCAGCAAGTAAAAGAATCCTGTAGATGGGAATTCTAACAATTATTTTCTACCACGTGGACTAAACTGGAATGATGAAAACAAGTTGTAGTGCATGGGTTGAATAGGACCAGTACGATATGTAGGCAACGTAGTAAAGAGAAGGAAGAACAATCAGAGAAACCATACCTTTACATTACATGTACGATTAAATCATTCTGTATGAGAATAAACTCTCACATGTTTCCAGAGGGAAGAAGGAGGGTGCTGAAAGAACTGGCAGAAGAACTGTCCAAGCCGCTTTCCATCATTTATCAGCAGTCCTGGCTATCAGGGGAGGTCCCAGTCGACTGGCGGCTAGCAAACGTGATGCCCATCTACAAGAAGGGCTGGAGGGTAGACCCGGGGAACTATAGGCCTGTTAGTTTGACCTCAGTGCCAGGGAAGCTCATGGAGCAGATTATCTTGAGTGTCATCACGCAGCACTTACAGGGCAACCAGGCGATCAGGCCCAGTCAGCATGGGTTTATGAAAGGCAGGTCCTGCTTGACGAACCTGATCTCCTTCTATGACAAAGTGACGCACTTGGTGGATGAGGGGAAGGCTGTGGATGTGGTCTACCTTGACTTCAGTAAGGCTTTTGACACCATTTCCCACAGCATTCTCCTCGAGAAACTGGCTGCTCGTGGCTTGGACTGGCGTATGCTTTGTTGGGTTAAAACTGGCTGGATGGCCGGGCCCAGAGAGTTGTGGTGAATGGAGCCAAATCCAGTTGGAGGCTGGTCACTAGTGGAGTCCCCCAGGGCTCAGTGCTGGGGCCAGTCCTCTTTAATATCTTTATCGATGATCTGGATGAGGGGATCGAGTGCACCCTCAGGAAGTTTGCAGATGACACCAAGTTAGGTGCGTGTGTCGATCTGCTCGAGGGCAGGAAGGCTCTGCAGGAGGATCTGGATAGGCTGGACCGATGGGCTGAGGCCAACTGTATGAAGTTCAACAAGGCCAAGTGCCGGGTCCTGCACCTGGGGCGCAACAACCCCAAGCAGAGCTACAGGCTGGGAGATGAGTGGTTAGAAAGCTGCCTGGCGGAGAAGGACCTGGGAGTACTGGTTGATAGTCGGCTGAATATGAGCCAGCAGTGTGCTCAGGTGGCCAAGAAGGCCAACAGCATCCTGGCTTGTATAAGAAGCAGTGTGGCCAGCAGGGCTAGGGAGGTGATTGTCCCCCTGTACTCGGCTCTGGTGAGGCCGCACCTCGAGTACTGTGTTCAGTTTTGGGCCCCTGGCTACAAGAAGGACATGGAGGTGCTCGAGAGAGTCCAGAGAAGGGCAACGAAGCTGGTGAGGGGTCTGGAGAACAAGTCTTACGAGGAGCGGCTGAGGGAGCTGGGCTTGTTCAGCCTGGAGAAGAGGAGGCTCAGGGGTGACCTTATCGCTCTCTACAGTTACCTGAAAGGAGGCTGTAGCGAGGTGGGGGTTGGTCTGTTCTCCTACGTGCCTGGTGACAGGACGAGGGGGAATGGGCTAAAGTTGCGCCAGGGGAGGTTTAGGTTGGATATTAGAAAGAACTTCTTTATGGAAAGGGTTGTTAGGCATTGGAATGGGCTGCCCAGGGAAGTGGTTGAGTCACCATCCCTGGAGGTCTTTAAAAGATGTTTAGATGTAGAGCTTAGTGATATGGTTTAGTGGAGGACGTGTTAGTGTTAGGTCAGAGGTTGGACTAGGTGATCTTGGAGGTCTCTTCCAACCTAGATGATTCTGTGATTCTGTGATTCTGTTTTACCTAAATGCCACCATTAAATAAATCCTTTAATGGATTATAAATGGAAAATTGTGAAACAAACATTTCACAATTTCTCATGTTAGAAATCTATAAAGATTCACCATTTGTTTAGGGATACAGATTTTCTAATTAGTTGTTTGTTTTACAAAACAGTGAATGCGGATATTATTCAATGAGGGTGCTTCCTAATCCTAGAAATGTCCCTGACAGAGTTACACTGGGTAGATGTATCTGTTTCAAACACAGTTCCCTGGTGTTCCTAAATTCTTATTTGGGTTTCCTGCATTGACTTTGGACACGACTTTCTACCTTGGCTTCGTCTGATGTTTGCTGTGGTGTTGACACAACCAGCCGCTCTCCCAGCCCTTCTCTGTTTGCCCTAACCAGGTGCCATGGGTCACAGTCCTGTCTGGGCTGTGGTTGCTCACAGCTTCCCTCAGCAAACAGCCCTGCTACCTGACAGTGACTTCAGGAAAGAATGGAAAGATTCCTATAAAGGAACAGGGGAATTTATAGAAAACTAAAAAAAAAAAATAATCCTGGAAAGCGAGGGGAAAAGTACTAGAAAGCATAAGGAACATCCCCAGACAACCTCTGTGAATTCCTAGAATGCCCTGTGAGAGTTCCACGAACAGGTAGGAAGAACATAAAAAGTATCAGGAATATTTCTAGAGTGTAGATGGGGAAGCCCTAGAAAGTTGTAGGGAGATTGCTATAAAGCAACGAACTAATTGCTAGAAAGAAGAAGATGAATTCCTAGAAAGTATTGGGAAAATTCCTGGGAAGCATGGATTTTTTTTTGCTAGAATTGCTAGAATGTAGCAAGTGTTCCTAGAAAGTTTCAGGAATATTGCTAAACCACAGAAGTGGAATTCCTAGAAAGCACTTGGAGAAAGAGAAACTGGGAGTTCTTGAAAATTTTCAGAGGAAGGACTTCCCAGTAAGCTGCAGAAAAAGTCCTTGGAAGTGTCAGAAAATACCTGCATTGGTTAAAGATCCATTTTATTTTTTTTTAATCTCCATAAAATGTAACATTTATACCTTTAAGTGCAATATTTTACTTTGTTTGAAAATTTGCTTCTTCATTCCAGCATAAGACATTCTTCCTTTTAATTGTTGTATTGCAAAAGTTCTCTCTTTCATCATGAGGAGTTGAGATTTCACAGCCAGCAGCTTGTGATTTCAGATGAAGGAGAAGCAATTGGAACTAATGAACCTCAAGGAAAAAAAAAAAAAAAAGGAAAAAAAAACCACAAAACTGCAGTCATGCAGATGTTCTTAATAAATGGAGAACAGGGAAGCAGGAAAAAAGAACATAGGTTTTAAGCAGGCTCAGTGAGATTGTTTTGCATGACAAGTAACTGGTTCACTGGTTCTTAATTACATGAATTCATTAAAAATACACTGCCACTTCTTCAGTGTATCCGGATACATCCTGATATTCCATGCAAAATACAGGCCTAGTCTGATTTGAAATAATTTAAGAGGTGCCAAAATGGTAATCACATACAGAGATGTGAAGGGAAAGATGAACCTTCAAAGCAACCCCTGACTAAACCTGCCTATTTGTACCCATCAGTACAAAAATTCAGCTCCTCTTCTGCCCTCTGAAGTCCCGTTGACTGAAATAGGCTTCCCTCCGTCCTTGTGTGGCAGCGTGATCCCACAGCTCGGGGCCCTGACAGCTTCTCTGCCAGGCCCTGCTCTTGCTGGTGACCCTCCCAGTATAACTGTTACCAACTCAGCTTACTTCTGTGGGTGCTTTCCCATTTCCCACCAAGCACTGTGAGGTTTGTGAGGGAAAAGCATGATGTGAATACTCGGTGGCTACCTAGAGAGAAAGAAACCTTATTCAGAAATAATTCTGTTTGCATCAGTAGACTGTGCCTGAGCAGGTCCTGCAGGATATGCTAATGTGAACATTTAATATATACATATTCCTTGGGGAACCTAATAACCAGATTTTCATACCAATGACTGATGAAGGTACCATAGGGCTTGACCTGGCTAAGGGCACTTAAAATATTGGCCGTGTTGAATAGTTACAAGCCGCCATATGAATCTCTTGGGGCGTATTCCTTCTAGATAGGAAGTTCCTCATTGTAAATGGTTTCCCTGCTTTAAGGCAACAGACTTTTAATTCAGCCTTTATTGCAAGTGCATCTGGTTAACGTTAAATTAAAACACCCTGGGAAATTTGTACTTTTCACTGTATTTGTTATTTATGTAAATCTTTGGACAGCATCCATTGCTCCAAAATCAAGTTAATTAGAAACATAGAAACTCTGCTGGGACCGTGTTCACGCCTGTTTCTGTGTGTCTGAGGTCAAGATATTTCAAACCTGATACTGAACTGTTAATCTTTATAATTCTTCTAAGACATTCTCCAGATTTCCAGCCTGTGAAATCTTCAGATGGTAGGTAAGGGCTCAATCTTTTATGCTGAACCTGAGGACAAATCCTATTCAGCAAATAATTGTAAGTAAACATTTTAAATCAGGTTGATGTAAAGTTAAAGCTATACCTTGTTGACTTGAAGCTTTGGCCAGATTTTTCAGTAGATTCAGAGGCCAGAATCCACATCGAATGCTGCAGATACTGTGCTGATTTACTTGTCTCTGGCCTGTGGAATGGGATTCTTTGAAGGAATGACAATCCACCATGCAGACCTGCTGCCTCTCTGCAATGTTTCAGTGATGTTTAATACTGACACGAGGCTTTGTAGACTGCTCCCAGGTTTTGTAATAGGACAGCTCTCTTTTGCACAGTGTGTATGGTTTTCCCCACTGCAGATTTGCAAAGCTTTGACAAAGCATTTCTCTGCTTGGAACTCACATTCAGCATAATGCAGCCCAGCATCTTTGCCCAGAAAGCGGCATAGCAGCATCAGGAAGTAACCATGGCTAGGGATACAGAGGATTTAGAAACTATCACTTGCCTGTGTTTTCTCTGCCTCTGATGAAATGCTTTGGGTGAAATAGCTTATTCTACATTGACATACTTTTGCCAGCTACTTACATCAATTTGAAGTTTAACAGTTCACATATTATTTGCCTGCTTGGTCAGGCAACAAAAGCTCTAATGGATGTGCACTTTAACCAAAGTGATAACCAACTTTCTGTGCAATGAGACTGGTAGGTAGCATCATGTTTTGATCAAGTGAAATTTGGACAGAACAAGCCACTACAAGTGGATTTGGGGGACTGAGCTGCCCCACGTGTAATGTCCCATTCCACTAGCAGAATTGCTTGAGAATCACAGGATACCCTGAGACAACCAAGACTGAGGTCCTAAGTTAGTGTTTGTATCATAACATTCCTCTTAAATAGGCCATGTGATAGCAGCAAGGAAGGTGGGTTGTTCTTTGATTGCAGGCACTGCCATGGCAGTCTGCAGATGTTAGTTTTCAGGGAAGGAAACTTCCATGGAAATGAGCTAAGCTTGCCGAGAGGGCATTTGCTCTGTGGTCCTGGTTGTGAAATGGGTGCACAGCTGAGAAGTGCGACATGCAAGAGGACAGTAATTAGGGTTAAGCCTTCAGTTGCTTTATCAAGAATTAGAAATAGTAGCAACAAGTAACAGCATGTTCTTACTTCTTGAACACAAAAGTTACCTCAGGGTAGCCCAGCCCCCAAAGTGGGGCAAAACAGTAGTGTCAGCATGGTGTTCCACCTTGGCCAATTAACTTCAGGATCAGGTGAAGTTAATGAGCCCACACTGAAGCCTCATTAATGTGTCTGTATGCCTTCTAGGACTCCCCCACAGCTATCTTGTATTAGATACATGAAAGTGTGGTCTTTGGAGAACTGCAGCTTCCTAAGATAACAAATCCTGATCAACTGTTCTAGGACACAGGAGCCATCAACTACTCAAAGTCTCTAACATTGCTACTTTAGAGGTTTTTTGTGTTTGTTTGATTTTTTTTTCCTTTCTCCAAATCATACACTTGTTTCACACCCTTTTGGTCAACAGCTCATCTTACTTTCTTTGCCTTTTGGTACACATGGCTGATCAGCTCTAAAAGAGCTGAGAGGAGGTCTCCTGTATTCATAAAACAATTGCCAAATCTGATGAGGGCATCTGCAATGCCTTGTGTTTCGCTGTATTTGTATGCTCTAAGAGCTTTTCCAAAATACTGGGCAGCTTTTGAGTTCCATTTCATCATAAGTAATCACAATTTGAGTGATCACCATCTTTCTCCACTATTCCTGTGGACTTTCACTTTATGAGGCATGAGTCCTTGTTGTGACTTGCCTACCACAGTATGGGCAGCCCCAAGACTGAAGAGATACATCTGTGGTGTCTTCTCAGATATGCTCTCAGATAAAAGGTATGCCTTTTGAAAAATAATCAGCACCTGGACTACTTCGTTGTTATTTAAAGACTTGATCCCAGTTTTTGATGAATTTTTCATTTTAAAGGCAGTAGGCTTTTGGTGGCCTAGATTTCAGAGGAATTTGAGAGTAGACTACAGGCCAATTTTTTATTTTTATTTTTTAATGAAATTCAAACTGTGAAAAGAAATAGGAATTTTTATCACTTGTATCTCAAAACTGAATTGCCAAGATTTTATAATATATGTGCATCTTTTGGTTTTGTGCTCATAAGGAGCTGAACATTATAATGAAATTACAATCTTGAGAGTATTGGGTATTCTTCCAGATGGGGGAAGATGAATATGGTATTTGAAAGTGTCTTGGAGGAGATCAAGTATGGTTTACATATATATGAGGGAATAAGAAACCTGTGTCAAGATTATTTGCAACGTGTTTCACTGAGAATAAATACACTAAGTCACCAAATCTTTATGGATTAATGTTTATTTTAAAGGTATAAATTATTTTCAGAATAGCTATCTGCTAAGGGTTAGCTGGTAAAGAATGTCTACCTTTGTTTATAATTTTCTAAATACGGATTGTTAATAGAAGTGCAGGCAACTCCTTTAAATAGTGGACAATTCCAAATAGTTTGACTGAAGCACATTACTCTAATGGCCTATTTACTGCTGACAGTGTTGGTTATTATTGTGAAATAAAAACATTAAATATTGACTATGTATGACATAAGTATTGATGACAACATGTATGGCCAAATCAAAACAATCTAGTGTGAAACAATTGCTTACTCATCCATGAAACATGTGAATCCCTCAGAAAATGCAGTTATCCTGATAAGTATTGAGATGGAGAAAGGAGATACATATGTTTAGCTGTGCCCACAGAGAAAACCTGATCCCAAACTCACTAAAATCAGAGGGCTCACTTTCAGGGGGAATCAAGGCCTAAATTAATGCACTGCTTTACTTCCTCTAGCAAGTCTGGACCTCATCAATTAATCAGGACAGCAGTTCAAAACCACAACCACCTGACAGGTTCCAAATGAATGGGGAGATTTTTCAGGAATTAAAATTCCAATTTATGTTTTGGATTTGGAAATGTGCTCAGTCCATTTGGTGTGACTCAAGATTTAGAGCATTTTGAAGTATGTTTTCATTTTCTTCTGGGAACTTCAAACAGTGAATAAGTTTATTTTTATACATTTACAGAGTTCAGGGAATTTTGGAGTATGTTTTCATACTCTTATGTGTACTTCAAACCATGAATCAGTTTGCTTTCACTCACTGTTATTAAAGCTGAGATGGATTTGTGTGAGCGTGATTTGATTTGAGTTTTAAGCCTTTCTCTGAACATTATGCAAAACAAAAAGAACTTCTGGAACACAAATATGCAGATTGTATTTTAATATTATTTTCAGCTATCCTGGGAACTCATTAATTTCTCGTTATATCTTTGGTCTGAACATAATTTTATATTAAGTAATTAAGCAATGAACTTGCTATCCTGTTTCTTATAATGATGTGCTTATGTATACATAATTTGATATTGGTAAATGCTACCATGCAAACATTGCTTTGATTAAAATTCATTAGTTGATAAAAGAAATTACAATGACAAGAAATTTGTGGTCCCATAAGATCAAATGTTATTTTGTAGCATCACTAGGCAATGTACTAAAACTATACATTTTATGGATCTTTCACTATTAGTCTATCCAATTAGCCTATTTTTGCTTGTAGGGTAATCAACTCTTTTGATAAGTTTCCATTTTCATAGTGCTCCTAACAGTGTTCTCTACCAGGGTAGAGAATGTACAGCCCATGTACAGCCCAAGTTCTCTCTTCATATTGTCTAGGTCTCACATAACTTTTATTTTATTTGATCTCTCCAAGTTATTGTCTTTTGCTTGGTCAAGATATTCAATTCTTTGTCTCCTGAATTTGCTTTTTGAAACTTTTTGTCCTCAATGATATACTGGTCACATTTTCTTCTACTGTTGCAAAACTTCTTCAATATTGAGAAGATACAGAGATGATAAATGGAAAAAATATTAAATGAAGGAAAAGGTTAAAAAAATGTGTGGTTCTCCCTCCCCCTCCTCCCCCCCCCCCCAAAAAAAAAAAAAGGCTGAAAAGAGGAAAAGTCAAAGTTGTTACACTTAAAGTATTCTGTTTTTGAAAATTGAACAGGAAAATACTGTTTTCATCCTGCAACTTTCTAATAAATCAGAAAATGTTATTTTAGATGAAGACCCAGTTTTAACACACATCTAGTTGATGCCAAAATTTTAGCATAAATATCATTTTAGCAGTCATGCGTCCATATACTTCATTCATGCCAACAGCTTATTTTATACCTGCAAAGCTTCCTTACTATTTTTATCTATTTCTGAATATGGGCACACATACAAACATCACCCAGGGTTCATAATCAAATTTTTTTTTCCAATAAATATCTTGAGGAAAAGAGTTGTGTGTAGGCTTCCAGAACTTGAATGCTAAAATCAGAATGTCTTTGCAATTTGTCTGCAATTATTACAAATTGCCTAACCCTCACTGGCATAGCTATGGCCTGCACCTTTCTCCACCCTGTTGCGGAGAGCTTGTTTTTGTAGTATTCAGGACACTGAAGTCTTTTTAAGGGGCTACTCTATGTTTTGTTTTGTTTTGTTGGAGCAAATCCCTGTCTTTAATATTTTAGCTTCTAACACTGCAACAGGGGGAAAAATAGTTATCCCTTAGGAAAGTCTTAGACGTTGACTAAGGAGTAAGCTGCTACATCAGATCCTTGCTGACATGAGATACTCCAACCTGTTATTTCAATAATAAGCAGTTCCTTTGTAGCTCCAGCAGCTGGCAGCTTGTGCTGTAATGAAAGCACCCCACTCCCCCTGCAGCCTTTCACATAAAAAGGTAGCTGTTATTTCCTATCTTAAAAGATCCTCCAGAACTGGTGACACTTTTTTTTTTTTAATAAGTACAACAAATAACCTAAAAATAGAACTGTAGATGGAATGTGAGCTACTTAGGATGGATTAATGTGTTTATTAAAAATCTAGGGATTTGGAATAGTCTTGTGAGATACACATGACCTTTCTATGATGCTCCCCAGAGATACTAGTCATACTGTCTGAGAGTAGCATAATGTCATTCTGCCTCATGCAAACAATATAATTTAGGGCACTTGGAGCTTGGTGATGGAATATGAACATAGAAGTCCTGCTCAAAACATTGTTTCACATATTCCACAGCTGTCAAATACTGCAGTTATTGATGCAGTTATTGCAAGGGACTTCTCCCTTTGGATACAAATAAGTTTTGTGTTTTCATTGCTAAATATAAAGAATTCGTTTCTGCTTTTAGTAGGTTTGTGCTGAATTTCTCTCTGTGCAAAAAAAGGACCAGAATCTGCCTCTGAAACTCTGTGCATAGAGTATGGTGATCTCAGTTTACTAGAAACTTATCTAGTCATAAAAAGCAGCCACCAATCTCAGCATTCATTGGATTATTAGCAGTCTCAGCAGAGAGGTCAAGGATTGCAAAAAAGGTGTAGGGGAAACTATCTTCCCCTACAATAAAAGCTGCTGAGTTCAGGGTTGAGGCCTGTTGCAGGACAGCATGGAGAAGGTGCACTTCATATTATCATCTCCAGTACTATAGGGCCTCATCGTTGTGCTTGGCGTCATACAAACACCTAACAAAAAAAGTCTGTGCCCAGACCTTAAGGTCTAATAATTGTCTTCCATCTGGGCAGAGAGGATCTAAGTGATCTAAGTCTGGCATCTCCTATCTGCCTCACATTTGCTTGCTTTGTTTCAGACTAACACTGCTGCTGACTACAGAAGCCACCTCTGTAAAAACAGTGAAATCAATTGATCTTGCTCTTACAAATTAATTCTTAACAAGCTGTTAACATTTGAAAAATGATCAAATTGAGACAATCAAATAAGCAAACAGCTTAATAAAGTCAGATATGGTCCATGTATTTCAAGACTCAGGCAGCTAAATAATATTTTTAAAAAATTATTGTGATCTTGATATACACACTTACTGTGTATATTTTACATCAAGATAATATATTTCTGCAGCACTTAGATCACTGTGTCACAGTCTTCAGAAAATTATATACTAAATAATGGTGAGAAAGAGCGTCCTATAAAAATAAAACTTGTTTTAAAAAGATTTTTTTTTTTTGTTTAATCCACCAGTGAGTATGGGACTGATTATTAAAGTTTAGAAGAGCCGTGGCTTTTGATACACAACTGGCAAAGTATTCCAGGTGCTGTTACAGTGCTGATGTTCTGAAAAAGAATGGGCTCTTCAAGGTGCTGCCTTCTGCCAGGAACTGCTCTTTGCCAGGTAAATGCTTATGGCAGCAGCCTCGGCAACTTATATTCACCTTGTCCCTGCATTTGTAACACCCCTTGGTCAAAGGTGCTCAGCAGAGGAATCATGTGCCTGAAGTACCTCCTTATGCATCAGTGCTGTCATCAGCAACGTTATATTCGTTATAACAGATTATTTTTTTTCTGCCTCAGCTTTTATCTGATCCTTATTGCAGAACAACTGGACACTGCAACCCTCTTAGGTAGGCTGGCCATTCTCTTCCTTTCCCAACGGTGACGCTGAGGTACCATTATGGCCTTTATGTTAGGCTTTTTTGCTTCTGTTAAAGCTGTCCTACAGAATAAAGGGCTGTTTTGGCAGGGAAAATCTTGCCCAAACCACTGAAGCAGTAATAAGGCTTGTGGGATCAAGCCTTCAGGGTCTTCCTTAACTGAGCACCTGCAGTTTTTCAGAAGCCCAGTGCATAATGGGTTGCTCTTCTGTGGTTAGACACCATGTGCATGGAATCAGGAGCTTCCATGTATATACCAAAGCTGCTTTATTATCAGACAAAAAAAATACAAAACACACACAAACAAAAAAAGGACTGTATTTGTATTTATTACAAACAATAAATAGAAATTAAAAAAAGAATAAAAATCTGAAGATTTGGAACAGAGCTCAACACATCTAGGAGCACCAAGAAAAGTGATGACAGAAACAAAAATCTATAACCAGAGGCTGAGATGTTACAAAGCCATTAAGGAAAAAATAAGTTTTTAAAGCAAAGCAAACTTTAAAGCAAAAAATACTTAAGTATTTTTGAGCATGGTTATTTTGGTCATGATAATGTTAAAACACTTTCAAAAAGGCTTAGATCATAGGACTTCTCTTACAACTTTTCTATAAACTGTACCCATTTCCTACTTGGGGATGGAGTAAAGTTTCTATATCTGAAGATATATTTTTTCACAATGGCTGTGCCCTAAAAATTACTTTTTATTGTTTATCTGGGATATATGTTTGTCTCTAGCTTTCCATTTTCTAGTGAAAATACCTGAAATAAGATGTACAAATAAGAACTGTGCTAACCTTAAACAACCTCAATGCAGCATCTGGAACACAAGCTGGTTCTTACCAATTTATGCATCCTATCCTGTGGCAGAGACTGCAGAGTGTAGCTAACTCCAGTTTCTCAGGGTCAATCCTCTATACCAAATAACAATCCACCAACGCCTGAGTAGGTCTCTTGTTCTAGGGACTACCTTGGGGGGATGTCCAGACCTATGTAGTTTAGATGTTCCTTAGGGAGATAATTACTGTCCTGTCAGGTTGCTGCACGCAACATGGCTGATCAAAAGGAAGGAAAAAGAGTGTCATTGCCATATGAGTTGCTGAAAGCCCATTTAACTAGCAATGTACATTTGGAAATTGCATGGAACTGTTTGCATTTTGAAATATGCCTGAAATCCCTCCTCCCCATTTTTTTTTTCATTCTTCTTCATGGAAGTAGAACATTGTGGGTAAGGGCTGGTGCTCAAGTGGTACAAAAGACTGGTGGCACACACTCGAGACAGGAGCCATGGAGACAGAACAAGAGGCCTGCTGCCAGTTGTACTAGAAAACCAGATAAAAGACTTGGAGGAAGAAGAAGAGGATACAGCTCTACTTGCAGGCAGGATAACTATTTTAGGTAGACTTTTGTCCTTTGTTTTAAAGCTGTACTGTTCAGTTTCTTGTGTTGCTATAATTTCAAAGAAGCACCTGCAATAGCAAATGCGGATTATACTGGCTTCCAGTGTCCCATGGCTTTTAGCATTGTCTTGTGACAGAGCAGATTGAAATGTCTGTGTTCACATCCTTATTTTGTTCAGCCATAATATTTTCATTTCTCTTTTCTTGGATTGGAAGCTTTAGAAGTGCTAGTGGTGTTTGCATATGCATTTGTAAATGGCCCATGTCTTTGAAGTATTCTTCTGTGAGCAGCCTGGAGGTGTGAAGACTGTGCTTCTGAGCCAAGGTTGGTGTCTGTCGTTCTTGACGACTTGCAGGAGCAGCCCTTGCACTTGCTTTATCCCCTGGGATTACGTGGCAGTCTGGCACCTGGATTCACGTCTCCTCGTTTACTTGTATTTGATAGCTGTTCTTCAGTGCCAGTATCTTCAAAAACCTGTGTTGTTTCTATAGCCTGAAAAACATAAGACCACTGGGGATTTACACATACATAAGATGAACTACTTGCTGCACTGTAGCCAAACGGGCTTTCTTCCTTAGATGTCAGAACGGTTATGTAAAAGAAGTTTTCTGCAGTGTACAGGCATCAGTTGCCAATATTTTGAACATCTGAAACAGCAGCACTCAAAATGCTGTCACCTGCCTGTTGGAAATGAAGATATAACAATCTTGGGTTTGGTACTGTGCAGTTCTGATGCAGAGAGTCTTACTGCCTCTTTTGAGGGGTTGGAGCAGAGTTCACAGAGCTGGAAATTAATTCAGGGAAGTTACTATTTCCCTCTCTCCCACTGAGATTTGTTTTTTGTTTGTTTGTGGGTTGTTTTTTGTTGTCGTTTTTTCACTAATCTGAAAATGTTCAAATACATTTTGC
The DNA here is from genome assembly GCF_964034855.1 of Anser brachyrhynchus. Classification (NCBI taxonomy): domain Eukaryota; kingdom Metazoa; phylum Chordata; class Aves; order Anseriformes; family Anatidae; genus Anser; species Anser brachyrhynchus. Next base: position 4,498,932 of record NC_137706.1, on the reverse strand, counting down.
TGCTTTACTATGGAATACAACATCATTACAGTTTAGTCCTGTTCTCAAATATCATATTTTTGAAGTCCATTTAATAGGTATTGATGAAACACCCAACTCTAATTTAGTAGTGTTTGCTGCCAACCACATGCTGCTTCTTTGGCTTTATGTTTGTTATTCGATGCCTCGGTCATGCTATGGAAATTGTTGCATCTGTTCTGTTTTGGTTGATACTGTTCAGTTCCTTCTATTTCAATGCTGACTTCTCAAATCCTAATATATTCTTTGCTTTGTTGCTTTTTCATTCAGAACTCTGTTAATATGTGGAAAGCAGGCAAGGTTTCATGAGAAGAGTCAAGCAGTGAAAGAGAGTACTGTTATTTCTGAGGATACGGAAAATATTCTTCACCTGTTAGACTATTGTGTGCCAAATGCTGAGAAAATAATAGTATTAATGAGTCCAAACTGGTCCTTTTGATAATACTGAGAATGTCTGAATTTCTATTCAAGATACACACAAGTTTTCTGATAGGTGAACAAAGAGACAATCTTCTGATCTTCATACTGTTGTTGTCTCTTTCCTTTGGTGTTCCCCAGTAAAATCTTCAGTATTTCCTGAAGTAACCAGGCATTATGAGCCTTTTGGATGATCTTTCCCCAAAAGGGCTTGCTTTATTTCACCAGCTTTTGAAGTTCTATTTCTCCTTTATTATCCCTCTATTGGTTGGTGTAGTGTCTAATTGAATCCTCACTCTTGATTTCTGGATGGTTGGAGCAATGTTTGTAATGTGAAAAAAAGCTCAATTTCCAACAATTTAAAGCAGGGTGCTCAGCCTCTAGGCAGGTCAGAGGGACAGCACTAATCTGTCCTCCCCTGTCATGGGAAAGGAGCTAGCTGGGTCATTTGGCTGGAAGGTTTAAGGTGATGATTTAAGGTGCTGTAATATTCATATTCCCTCTCTTAGTAACATCCTTTGAAGGAAGCTGGGGTTCAGAAAAGAGAGAAAAAATAACATACATGTTTAACGTCTAGCTTTATACCACATGGATTTCTTTACTATTTGATTTAAATACATAAAGAAACACCAATGGCTATTTATCTACTACCTCTCCTCTGATGCTATGCTGTAAGAGTGTGCAAATAAGCAGAAATACACTCATAGTGCAATAAGTGTAAATTTTTATAACAAGATGCAGGTGCAAACAATAAGATAAAAAATCCAAACTTTTAACTGGTTTGCACAGAATATTTATTTCCTGGATGATCTTGTTCAACTTTTAAAGCCTTCCTCTTTCAAACTGCTCTTAAAAATAGCGCGTTTGAAACAAGTGATCTATTATGCAATAACAATTGTGCTAAACAGAAAAAGAGCAGCTGTTACTGGAAGTTGCACTTAATTGTTGTATTTTCCAGCATAAGGTTGCCTGGTGGGAACAGTGTGGGGGAAAAATGCAAGCAATTGCCAAAAACCAAGCACGTGAGGTGAAACTTGAATTTGCTCTCATGAGAACTTTCTAAGATTCGTAAGTAGCTGAGAAAAGCATGCTGTATTTAAATCTCTGGAGATTACTGTATATAGAGAGAGCAGACCAGGCAGTGTTGGCCAGAAAAAGAGAGGAGAATGTAGAAAATCAGAAGGACTGTTGGGAAGGTAAGAGCCCTCAGGATGGACAGAGGATAAAATGCCTGTTGCCACTTCATTTTTTTTCTTTTGTGGCTTCCTGAGTAAATTTGAAGCTCCTTAATTGTTCTCTCTCCTTTCACCCCCATAGAACAGCTTTATTTTTATTATTATTATTATTTTACTTTATTTTTAAATGAAAGGAGCAAAGCACATCTCTGTAACAAACATTAATCTTAACAGAGTAGAAAACAGATAAATTAACTTGGGGCATTTTGTAAGCACTGTCGGCGAAATTTTGGTGTGATATATGTGTGCCTTAAAAGCAGTCTCCGAAGTGGGACTTAAGCAAAATAGCCCCCTAGGCTCTGGCTGTCGTCAGACCGGTGGGAAAGCCGTGGCAGGAGGCACCCCCAGGCAGAAGCAGGAGAAGGTCCAGAAGCGAGGAGTTGCATGGGTGCCTCCTGGCCCAGCGGTGGCCATTACTCACTCGTGAGCATTTCTGTGCTTTGGCACTGCTATGACCCACAAAATCTGCCACAGGGGGTCTGTGCTTTGGGAATGCAGCTTGTTAGTCAACGTGTTCTTGCAGCATGAGGCTGTAAAACATTGTGGGTCGTAACAGGCAGCTATTTATTTCTTAATATGTCCTTAGATGCCAGAGGGGAGGATTTTTATTTATTTATTTATTTATTTGGTTACAAAAATAAAAATAGCACTGGAATGCATTTATTAGGGAATGACTGTATTTATTTTGAACAACAACACATTCATCCAAATCCACAGTCAAAACTACAAGAAAGTACAGTTTCCACAATACTCCAAGTTTGATTCTCCAAACACCTATATTGCCTCCCGTTGTGAATAATTCCACTGGCTTCTGTGAAAAAACATGCAGTAGCCAACCTTTAACCCAGTACTCTTTGCAGGATCACTCTCCACATTACTTCAGTACTAAGTTTAGCTCTAGAGAACAAACACGTTGCCCAAAAAAGAACAAATGCAAACTGAAAATTGAGCAATGCTCTGAAAATGATTTTTTTCAACATTAGTATGATCAAGTTTGATTACTATTAGTTCATTAACCAGCATATATTACAGCTGAAAAAACTGTTTCTTGTTGCCAACTGTTACATTGATTCAGTATGAGTGCGACCACTGAATATCAGTCGATATTAGAAAATTGCATAGCTTATGCAAATTAACAATCATTTTTTTCTTTGCACAAAACCGATCTTGATGTCTGCAAAAGCTTAGAGTATGAGATGATAATTGTTCCCATTTTATTATGGAGATACTGGTCATGGCTCCATAGTTAAGACTCAGCTGAGTTTCGTCCCTGAAGCAGGAATTCATCTGTATTGCTAAAAATGAAAATCACCACCTCTGAGGTAGATCTGTAACACCTTCTTCTGAATAAAATTCTGGCCTTTGTGAAGTCAATACAAACTGCAGTATTGGTACCATGCATTTTCGAAGAATTTTTGAACATATGTGATGATAAAGTTTTAAAATGAGTTCTTTAAGCAAACATAATTGACAACAACTTGATCAGAGCATATTTTTGATATTGCTGTGCTGTTTTACTAGTGTGTCACCACTTATGACTTGCATGTTGATCATTTTAGATAAGTAGATGTAATTTGTACAGTAATTTGCAGCACAGGAATGGCCTAAGTAGGAGAAACAAGATTTACTGTTGATTTACAGGCAGAACCTGTTCTAATCAGAAGGACTTTGAGAAAACGTATAACTTATATACCTCGGCCAACAGCCACACAGCAAGTGTGGGCTGGTCACTCAGTATGTCGTATAAACAAACTGTCCCTTTCTCATTGCTGACTTGTACCGTGTTTTTCACTGTTTTCCATGGTGCATTAAAGGAAGCAATACAGTGAGGCATGTGAAGCCTACTGACTCTGCAAAATTCTCGCACAGTAAGTGATAAAACCTGCCTCTACCATTTTGGATAAAAAACAACGTCGGCAGTTTCTTCTGGTTAATTGGCTATTTGTCTCTTTTTATTTTCATGCACAGATATTTCATGTTAGGTGCTGGCATTAGTGGAAGAGCAAGGGCCTTTCAGATGCAGGGCAGCCTCTGGCTGTTCCTACCTTCATAAACTCTGCTCAGACACAGGTGGCTGGCAGTCACCTATGGCAGCTACTGTCAGACACCACCAACACACAAGAGTGCCCTCTGCAATGGGGGGTAAAAGGAGCTTCAGTCTGCAACAGAACAGGTCTGAATCACTTTTACACACCAATTGGTTTTACGTAGTGCAGTGTATACAGGAGAGATGAACCTGCTTGTCTGTGCTGTCAATATAAAGTCTACAGTTATGAATAACTGCAGCATTGTCTTGATTCTCCGGTGTGATATCCTCAGATAAATAGAGGACTTATTCTGTGGACCTTCCCCTTTTGTTGATGTGGCTCTCCAAATAATCCTACCCTTTCATATTCAGCTGCATTATATAGCTATATAAATTTTAACCCATGTCAGAGAAAGGGTAAATCAAATCAGCATTTTGCACAAGGTTGATACAGTGTCTGGGAAACATAAATTCATTACAGTTCTGCAAGTTTTCTTCAAAAACATCATTAAAATGGAAATTATACTCCCTCAAGTATACAGCATCATCTGACTTAGAGCTGCAGCAAGCAAAGCTTTGCCTGACCTGCTAATTCTATCCCTCTGCTGCCATGAATTCGGTGTGGCACACCAGGGAGCATGATAAAGACACACAGTGATGCAGGCCTGACCTGCCCAAATGCTGCGGCTGATTCTGACAACAGTATTCTTCCAAATCACTTCTGTGGATACCTCACTGAAGTGCACAGGCTGTTACTGACAACACAAAGGGTTCCTTCCTTCAGGAGTGAGATCAGGAAACAGTGTGGAATTCTAGGGAGCAGAACTGTAGGAATCCAAAGAGAATAGGACCCTAAAATGAGTGCATTGAAGAGTTACCTTGAAGTTTTGCCTTGAAAATAGCTCAGGAGCATCATTGAATAGGATGTCTATTTATTCATGATCACCACCACCAACCACGCACATGTATGTATACACGTTTGTATGTATATTAGAAATGAACTTTGAATTTATTGGATGCATTCAATTCACAATGATTAAGCAGAAATAATTTCATTTTTCAAAGTTGAAGCTTGACCACAGTCCTGAAATAGCATCAGCTAAGTATTTAGGAAGCAGCATATGCCCAACCACTTCTGTTTAGCCAGAGAGAACCCATGCTTCAGAAATCTAATGTGGAACTGACGTTTGATGAGAAATTCAGATCTAGGAGTAGGCCTGAGACCAGTTTCTAATTTTAATTACTGCTACCAAAATAAAAATTACTCCCAGTAAGCAGATGAAATCCCCCCACATAGATCAGCAGCAGCAGAGGGCCTCTTAGAAGCTTGTACAGACACAGGCTATGTGCTAACTTATGCACAGCACAAGCCTCTGTTGCTGGCCCATCTCCACAGGAATGGAACTTACCCAGAAAGCACAGCAGGAGAGATTCAGACTAATATTCTAGGTTAGGTTTTAATATTGGATAACAAAAAGTTCAAGTAAATTGTTTTAAAATAACTGGATGTTATTGCCACGAAGAACCTGTGCAGAAGTACAGCTTTATCTTTTTGGTGTTGAACTTGTAACACTTGTTTTTTTTTTAATCTTTCATGTTCATATTTTGAATTACTAAACCTCATCGCTGATGAGCTGACTCCTCACTGTTCAACCAGTGGCTGCATAAAGATTTAGTAAAACTACTTCGATTGATGTTTAGGCAATTCAGGCATTGCTTTTTTTTATTTATTGCTTTTTTTTATTTTCAGACAAGGCATTCTTAAATAATGGCTACAAGAAGTGAGATGAGCTCTTAATTCATTAATTCAGCACTGAACCAATTAACTACCTTTGCACGCAGTTTCATAACAATCTCATCTATTTTCAGTTAATTAGGCAGCATGATTAAGATCATCTGTGTTGAATTAACAGGTCAGTGTATCATCTCACTACAATTTCATCTAGGAGATAACTGGATCTGAAAACTGTATGAAAGAAACAACAATTTATTCCTCCCTTCATAATTTAATTATCTGATCTGAATGTGATCGGCCCTATGTCTCATGAAAAGAAGTCAGTTTTGAACTTGTTTTCTACACAAATTTTCTGTTTTGAAATGTGAATATCTAATTGAGGCATATGGGTTTTATAAAACGGTCCAAACAATCATTTGCACAAAAAACAATACAACAAAATGAGAAAGAAAATTCTTCATTTCTTACTACATGTTTGTCAATTCATATTTATCGTATACGTCATTTTCTTCTCCTGGATGAGCGTCTGAGTGATGAATTTCAATAAAAATGATATAGGTAATAGCTCCAAGTACTCCTCCCAGCATAGGTGCAACTACAGGGACCCACCACCAATTATTTCCAGCCCTGTAAGAAATAAACAAGAATTATCATTATCCATTACTTTAGTTAACGCCCTACATTTTATTTGGCAGCGAAGAAATATGCCATAGACCTTTCTGTTTTGTCTCACATATCTTTAAACGTATGACATCCCTGTCTGTCCTGTCCATATTGTGAATGAAATACTAAGTAATAACGACCAGGGGCACTGGTCTAAGTACTGTACACGCACCTTAGAAAATAAGGCCTCTTTACTGCATGGCTGTTTTGGGGGCAGGTGATAATTTCTCCCTTGTGGAAAACAGGCTTCATTGACTTGCAATGAAATGAACTGGGACATATTTATTGCACAGCAATCCTGAATGATGCTATTGCCAGATGCTCATGAATGGGTTTTCAGAAGTGATTAATGCAATGCATGTTGCAGTAATGGGTTGTCTCATCTGCATGGAGATCTGCAGGTTCAGGCCTGCAATAGTATGTGCAGTGTTCCTCCTGACAACCTATAATAGATTACACTTGATTCCAATGTATTTGCCTTGAGGAATGTAATAAAATGCACAGACTGTAAAGTACTTGAAAAAAATACTTGACTAGAATGGTCAAGATTCAATTTCATGATGTAGTGTCTTCTCTCTGTGTTTAAAACATGGGGTCTTTCGGTAAGAGGTAAACAAGTATTCACAAGTTTTAAACACCTACAAATTGACTTTTCGTAAAATTGCTGTGTTCAGTTAAAAAGTCCAGCAGAATAACATTGGTTCCAATGAAATGTTTAAATTCACTTTGCGCAATTGATAAGATTTATTTCAAAATGCGTAGAACCATTCTACCATTCTATGATTTAGAAACACTTTTTAAGAAAGAAGTCCACCATTAAAAGGTATAAAATCAATACATAACAGCCTCTTTCAACAAGCCCGAGTCTTCTGCATAATTGCTCTCCCTTTCCTGGAGGCTCACATTCAGACAGTAACTTGCTGACTAGCGCTTTTGGAGCACAGGCTTTCTTAACTGTACTGGTGCATGAAGGTGTTTTGATTCAATAGCATGCTGTATTAATTCAATGTGTGAGCCTTCAGTGAAAACCCAGCCGCCTCAATTTCATGCATATTGAAAATGGAGAAGTAATTTTTTTTTCCTCACAGAAATACCAAGGCACAAATTCATTTGAGAGGAACTCTACAGGAACCTGCCAGGGAAATCTTGAAGCTGTATGGATAATTATTCAGCACTCAGTTGTATAGATTTATGCAAGAGTAAATGTGTTTGTTGCAATCCAAGAACAGAGCAGTGCTTATCTCACAGTGCCCTACCGATGATATTACTGATGATATTATTATTCCTTGTGTAAAAATGCCTTGTGTGCGTTTATGTGTGCGTATTTTGCCTTTAGAATTACTTAAATTTTGCCCTGTGGGTATAATGTAACTCGTGATATTGTTCTACTGAGTTTACAGATCTGTTTGTTGCTTAGTCATGAATGTTTGCTGAGTCCCTGAGTTTCTGGAACAAGCATGGACAAAGGTCTTACCGAATTAATCAGCACAACACACTCCACATCAGCTACCTGCATATAATCCCTGTGTATGTGTGTACGTGTAGGCGTGTAATGAAGGTGTTTCTCAGCAGGTTTCTCTCTGTGCTTGTGCCACGGCCTGACTTGTGCCTTGTCGGCTCCTGCCTGACCTGCAGACCACGGCCTAGGCTTGCAGCAGCTGCTCCCAGCTGCGCTTCAGACATCCTCTGCTAAGACGGTGGCTGCAAAGCCTTTGCAGAGCGTGATGCCAAAGCTGAAATGAGATCGGGGCACGGCTGAGCTACGAGTTTCCTGACCCTCAACCCTCCTTCACTGAAACAGGCGCAAGAGCTCCCTGTGACGAGCACAGAGAGCAGTGAGCAGAGCTCCCTGGAGCAGCGCCGCCGGCCGCGAGGTGTCAGCGTTCCCGCGCGTCGGCTCCGCGCCCCGCCGCCTGACAGGGCCCGGCCGGCCGCGGGCTGCCGCTCGCCCTCCCGCTGCCTCGTCACGGTGATACCTTCGTCACCATCCGGGCCGGGGCTTCGTACCCACAGCTCCGGCGGCTCTCTCGCGACAGTCGAAACTGCGCTAACCAAAAGTGGGGTTTTTCTGAGCGTATTCAAGTATTAGGTATGTGCTTAAGGAAGACTGCTGTTTGTCTCCGTCGTTACAAGGCAAATCACTAGAAACGTGCAGGTCCCTAAAGCCTGCCGTTGCCTCCCATGACAGGGACAGTGCTTCTGAGGCACCCACCAAGCAGGGCAGCCTGCGCAGGATCAGGCCGCCGTGCTGACCACAGCTCTGCAGAGCAGGCCGTGTGGACACCCACACCCATCCAGGTGCAGCCAGTCAGAACAGCTTCTTAGGGAGCCTCTAACCAAAGCTAGGCTGGTTAAAGCTAGGGAAACCATGCCACAGCCTGTGTCCCTAGGAGCAGGTGTTGGGGAAACTGCTCCTTCAGGTGTGTGCGTGCCAGTAACAGCAACATTTATAGACCCCATCTCAGCTGCCTCTCAAACCTCTGGACAACACCATGGTCCAGTGGGAGAACGCCCTCCGGTGTACTCACAGCTCTCTGCCAGATAAAAACTAGAATTTAATGGTCTGTCAAGCATGAAAAAGGGTAAAGTGGACTTTCCTTGTGAGAACTGATTATCTCAATGTATGGAGCATGGTGTCAGAGAGTCTCATCCTTCTTTAACCTAGTCCAAAGTGATACTTTTGTGGTGGTCCCTGGCTACTCTGTACACACCACTTGAGCATTCAGTGACCTGGACAGAGTGACTCAGTCACCTCGTGAAATGCTTTCAGGCAGTGTTTAATGTCTCTTCAGTATTTCCTATTGCTCAGTTTGTGCAACACTTCCCTCATGTCTCAGAAGAGGCTTCATGCTTAGGTCTCAGTTCCTGCCTTTTACCAGAGAGCTTAAACACCCGTCTCAAGGCTGTGAATCCTGGTTAAGCTGAGACATCCAAGGTTTAGTTATCAACTTTGGCTGTATCACTTAAGTCCCTTGTACATATGTGATGCCAGCAGAGCACAAGGCGGCTCAGGATCCCAGCTACGATTGTACAGACTTCTCATGTGGCCTGCAGCTGATCCAAGGCTTCCAGGTACCTAACAAAGCTCGAGTTCTTCCTAAGTCCCATACGGGTTTGCTCTGTAAATGGATGAGAAAATATTCGTGTTGTACCACCCCCTTGAACTTGGTTATAGCTGTAGGATTCTAACTGAAGGTAGAGAGGAAAACTTCTTTCTTAATTCATACTTCCCTGAGACTGCTATAAGTTTATTCTGGCCATGACCAGAGATATCATATCTCGCTTATTATATTCCCATTTTTAGATTTCTTAGTATGGTTTTTACAGTGGGAATACATTTCTGCCTTGTATATAAATCCTAAAATTAATTTAGGGAAGAGACCGTGTTGGTATAGATGTAGACTTTCCTTGTAATTTCTTAAGTACCGTAAATTGTAATGTCATGTGATGTTACTTTTGGAGAGGAGTGCAGTTCACAGGTATTCTGTGACTAGATCACAGTACAATCAGGCTTTCAAACTTTTCAGCAATGCAATAGCAAACTTCATAATATGTTACAGATTCTAAGACGTAATGCTATAGTTAATATTATAGTAAATAACTAATAAGAGGTATTGGATGCTTGGTATGGGATATCACTCTGCAGGCTGCCATTCTAAGAAGCGCAGTCTAATGGCACAGTGGTCAGAGCTGCTGAGGAGGAAAAGTTCAGAGGTAACTGGGCTAGAGAGCAGACTTCAGCCTTGGGCTCACAAAAGCTGTGTTACATCCCAGCCTTGCAGCTGGCCTGTGGCATGACTTTGTGCCTGTTTCCTCTGTTCTGTGTGTCTTGCTCTTTTGTATGAGAAAAGCCTTGCTACTGTACTCCTCTAGCAAGGCACATGATTTGTGTAGATGGAAGTCATACTAAATAAATACAGATTATTTGTACTTAGTGGAGTAGCTAAAATGAAATCTCCATTAGGTAGGGTTCTGTAGCAGTGTACAGTACTTCTGGGGATTCTTACTTGTAAATAACCGGAAAAACAAACCATACAAAAATAAACCAGAAGATTCAACTACTGATGACAGATTACTCTCACTTAGATTTCCCAGAGTGGCTTTTACACTGGATATGTGTAAACTGTGGATTTGATGTGCAACTAATTAGCTATGTGTTTGGCCAGCCAAGAGTGTGTGTGTGCCTGTGTGCACACATGCACAGGGATTTGAGAGCGTGCTCTGAAATGTGGGGAAATGAAGAGAGCTTTCTTTCATTTACTCCTTCACTCCCAGCCAGGAAGTCAGGCTTTTAGGCTGTTGTATATTTCTGCAATAAGTCAGTAGTAATAACAGATTAAATCAGTCTGATACATCTGTGTTTTTATATAGCACACAGTATATATTCCCACCTAACTCTCTCATGATTTCTTTTTTTTCCAAAAGCTGCAGGAGAAGAGAAGAAAGCACTTATTTTATATTTTCAGTGACCTCTAAGAATTTCTAATATTTTGGGAAGGGTCTACTTGAAGCAATGATTGATATTAGAGATAATGTGTGCTTGATTTGCCCTAGAAGCAGGAAATCCTTTTTAAAGCCCAGTACCTAGAGCATGTCTGACAAAGTGCATGAGTAGTTTCTGGTATGCAAAGAATTACCTATATGTATATAAAGGATGACTTGGTACCATGTTGGATCAGTATCCTACTTTCCTAGGAAGCAATTTCAGCCAAAAGCATTTCACTTCATATCCAGGCTTACTTACGTGAATACTTCCATTCCCCATCCCGCAATGGCTGTGAAGAGCCTTGGGCCGAGGTCCCTGGCTGGGTTCATGGCACAGCCACTGTTCATTCCCAGGGAGCAAGTAAGAACGATTATAAGAAGTCCAACTGCAATTGGCTCCAGGCCCTTTGGTACTCTGTTATTTCTGGTGTCAAAAATAGCAAATATAGCCAGAAGAAGAACAGCTGTTGACATCACCTGGCCAATGCAAAGAAAAGAATATTGAATAAATATGTGCAGGTTGCTTCTAATAATGAAAAGAAGAGCTACAACATCTCTGTGGATTGTGGTGGCTTAAAGCTGGTATTTAGATCTATCCCACTATACAAAGTATCGAAGTTTGAAACTGGTGTCTCTCTAGTTCACAGTAATGAGAAATTTAGATATGTGTGATGAAAGAAAAGAACAAGAAATGTGCTCAGTAGATAGCAAAAACTCTCCAACAACCTGGTGTGGAAAAACAGAGGATTTAAAAGGTATTTCCTGTGTGAGGTCTAATGCTTTGTTTCCACATCTTTTTTCTGTTCAGTTCAACAGGTTTTTTTGGTTGTTGTTGTTTTTTTTTTTTTTTGTAGTTCTGCTCTGCCACTACATTGATAAAAAAGTGCTTTACGTGACAGTAGCTTATTCTAATAAATTACCAGACTAAATATGCACCTCTTTATCCAGACACTTCATAGCACAGGGGAAAAAAGTGAAGTCTACAACATCAAAACTGAGCAGCTAAAAACTTACCCAAATCACCTGCATTAAGGTTGCATGTGTGACTGTAACATGATCTCATGATCTCTCTATTGCATGTACTAATTGAGCTGGTGAAAGAAATTTTCTTGGAATGACTTTCTGATGGAAGTGCTGCTCTGCTTAAATCAAATGTTTTGTAAATGCTGATTTTGCTAATAATTAACTTTATGGAAAAACAGAAAGAAGTTTTAGCAGTGTCAAAACATACAATTTTTACATTGATTTTAAAGTGACAAGTTTGGGCTTTCTTTTGCCTTTTTTTGGTTTTGTTTTGTTTGTTTGTTTGTTTGTTTTTACTTCATCTGGTTTTGATTTTAAAATATCCATTGGCAAAAGGATCTTAATGGAAAGAAAAATCTGCTGACTGCTCCAAAACAAAATTCAGAAATTGTCACAAAAAGTCACAACAAAGGTGTTAAGGTTTGTTGTTGTTTGTTTGTTTTTGTTCAGATTTCACAATTGTCCTGCCCTTTACACGAGGAATTCCTGTGCTCTAGCAATCCCTAGTTTTTCATAGCTCAGTTGCACAGTATTTGTTTCATGTATGCCTGAAGAAAACAGGTAAATTAATTAGAAGTAGTTAGGAGATATGAAGCTGCATTTTTCACTGTTGGGTAAGTGGGACTAGAAGATACAGACTGGAAATGAAGTAGAGAATTTTGGAGATTCAGTGGTTTGAAAGAATAACAAATATCACAAATCTATTTGCAAAGAGAAGGTTGGAGAGGAGGCTTATGGTAGCAGAAAACGCACGTGTTACCATGGCTGTTTAAGCATTTCTTAAGGAATAACAGATCCACGAAATGAGCTGGCTGTTGATGCAAATAGACATAGTGCTGCTGAAGTTTATGGAGAAACACTGATTTATGCTGGGGAAAACCTCTTACACATATCACATTAAACACATGTAGAGTGCAACAATTAATATGATGTATGTGGAAAGAACAACTTGAAATTAACGTGCTTGTAAAATATGACTAAAATGTAACCCCCGCAAACAGCATTGCATTCTCATTGCTATTGTACATAGTGATGTATGACCAAAATGGTGAGAGTCATCAGACCCGTTAAAGAGCTATGTATTTTTTATTGCCTAGTTTTATAGTTTTCAGTATGTTTAATTTGTAGAGTCAAGACAGCAAGTGCACTTACCTGATCTGCAAATCCATTTATGAGGGATAGATATGGAGCTGGGTATGTTGCAAAGATATGTGCTGTGGCATTAGGTCCTGTGACTTCAAGTGTTCCGTTGCTGTACTCCATAAAGGCGTCTATAGAAAACAGCAATTACCTGGTTGCACTTCTCCATAAACATTAGGTTTTCTTGGACTAGAATATATTTGATAGATGTGTGCACTTCATATTCTCATCTGAAAATGTTTATTTTATCTGGGAGCATAGTCAATGGATTTGAGGTGATGTGCTCATTCCCTCCTGTCTCATCTCTCCTCCTGTGCATTGAAGGACTTGTTTTATGTACCACAGCCTTCAAAATGGGGCTTTTTTTCCCCTCCTGCACATTGCTCCAAAATCAGCGCAAGGTAGTTTTCTGATTCTGAGCACATTTGCATTATTCTGTAAGAGGTGCAATATTTGGCACAATGCCCTGAGAAATGCATAGCATCCTGACTGTACTTTGTAAACTTTTGGAATTCCCAGCCAGGAGGAATTACTGCTATTCTCTTTGACAGTTGTGCACTGACTTGTTCTGGGTATGAGCTCTCCTGAGAGATCTCCTCTTCTAAAGAAGTTTGATTTTTTCACTCTGCATGAGCTTAACACCCAACTGCTATGCTAGTCGTCCACAAGGGGAAGGGAAGGGCTAAGCCCAAAACTTCACTTCATTGTTTATTTAAGTTAGTGTATTTGTAAGTCCACATGCATCTATGTTAGTATATTTTAAGTCTATTTTAAATAGTATAATATGACTTCTGCATCAGAATAATTTGATAGCAAGCCCTGAAGTTCCCAAACTCTAACACTAACCTTAAACAAACAAAACCAAAACCAAACAATCAAATAAAAAATACCACCAAGCCCAAAATAGTAACCACAGTTCCTAACTTGTTTTTTTTCTTCTTTTTTTTTCCCTGCTCCTTATTTCTATCGGTACTGAGCACCTAACTGATTTACAGTAGGCATTTCCTTTCTTATTTTTTTATTTTCTTGCATCCAGACCCAGCACTCCGGAGACACAATGCAGTAAGAGGAGCTTTGGAGAAGGGAGGCTGGGGCAGAAGCAGAATTTTGGAGGAGGTGATTAAAGGAACTGATCTGACTGCATGGATTCATCAACTCAGGGACACCTGTGTATGTAAATCAAAGATTTACCGAGTTGTTTTTCCCTTTGTGGCACACTATAAAATAGAAACATGCCTAAAGGATAGGGGTAATCTCTCCCGCCTCCCCCCAGTGTATGACCCCTTCATCACTACCTGGAGTTCATTGCCTTGGAGAGTTCTCTGTCTAGGGTGGTCTGCAGTTTAGTCAGGAGGGACTTGATCTCATATCCTGTAACCTCAATGAATGGCATTGGTGATACTAGCCTACAGGCACTTGGATCACGTCTTTAATGTTTCTAATTTGCCTGGAAGATGAATAGCCCTATATCCTGGCTATTAAGTAATTTAAAATCCTTACTGAGAAATACATGATCTCAGAGTATCTGATTTCCCATGAATAATTTTTCTAAATTTCAGAACATTTCCTGCAGTATTAGTGTTTCAGAAAAGTTGTAGGATATCTGGAACGTTTGAGCCTTTTTTTTTTTCTTCAAATTCTTTATACTTCTTCCTTTCTTCTTTACGGTTTCAGCCTCAGTCCTGCCATTAGCTCTGTGTTAACAGTCCTCTGCCTGCTTGGCATTTATTGAAAAACTGGGGCCTTAGAGACAGCCTGACCTCTAGTTTGTCCCATGACCATGTCTAAGGTGTACTCACCGTAATAAATCCCAAAGACAGCAGCTGCTCCAACAAATGCTCCCAGGAGTTGTGCTAATATGTAAATTGGTAATTTGGTCCATTTTAATCTTCCAGTCACGCACATGGCTAATGAAACGGCTGGGTTTATGTGACCACCTGAAAAATAAATCACAAAGTAAGTCATATGAATGACTCAGATACATGAGAATAGGTGAAGGATTTGCAAAAACATGGGCACTTTTGAGCATGAGACTATGTACATGGTTTCCCAGAGGTTATTTTGCGACTAAATGCTGTTTGCAATTAAACTGAAATAAGTTGGATGAAACTGAGGGGGAGGAGGAGGGGAGGAGGAGGGAGCCGAAGATCCACTAAGAGCTTCCCTACTGATGTTCGCAGACTGTGCTATGTATCAGAATGCTGTCCTGCAATATATAATCTATGAATCTACAGATAACTTTTCTAGAAAAAGCCTGAATCTGTCCTATTGGTTGTGATGAGAGGGTCCATCACTCTGCAGATATTCTCTCTCCTCAAGGACTTTGGCTTTTCATCCATTTTTAAGGGAGGACTGGGGCAGCAAAACATTGATTCAATTTAACAGTCATGTATTGAAAGTAAGGACGATTACCAACTTGATCATATTCTGAATCTTGAGCTAGATCTTGACTACACTCAAGAGAAATGGATTTAAGTCATGTTCACGTCCCTCTCTTCAGCAAGGGGTTACCTCTGTTTTCGTGAACATAAAATAATATTAGGGCTGCCCAGCTTCATGCTGACTGCTGGTGAGCTATGCCCAGATGGGAGAGGGGAAAGTAGTGCATAATTCTTTATCACACATTTTCATCAAGCTCTTACACCCTGCAGGAGGTTCTGCAATGAGGGAACTGATAAGGCACCTGTACCAAATCAGAGAATTCCTCTGCAATTTCCCTCCTTCACGTTTAGGAGTAACTACACCTGAACTCACACATAGGAGACTTCAGCAACACTGGAAGTCTTTGTGATGGTTTTAATTTCTGAAATGTATTTATTATCATACTACATGCTAGTCACTTTCCTCAATATCTTTTATCAACATAGGGAAAAAAAAGTGTTGAATGCCTTTGGAAAACTTCAGTTTTCACAAATATGTAGTTTATACTTAAAAAATCCAAATTTCTTGCCAAATAAATAAACAGATGTATTCCATGGTAAAAATACAGTAAAACACAAGCATTGCAAGGATGTAGCAAGTCCATTGCTTACCTTCCAGGCAAAGTCACATTTCAGTCCATGCTGCTATCAGAAAAAATGGCCTTTGTCTTTAATAAAATAAATAAAAGAGAGTGACCTTTGTCTGTCAAAGGATAGTGTTGGAGAAAGGGCCTCTATGTACAGTTTCTGTGTTTGCTTGCACTTCAGGTCACTGAGTCATTATCTTTTGAAATCCAGGCACCTTTGATACATAAAGAACTGACAAACACAGATAACAAGCTGGATAAAACCTTCTTTGTATCATTTCCAAAACTCTGACCTGGTAGCATCAGTCTTGAATTAATTTTGAATTCCTCACTGTGTTTCAAATTCTTCAGTGCAGAGCAGATAGATGGATGGCACCTTGTTTAACAGCCCTTCATGTGAATTTTGATAAATTGTTGTCTTGTCTTTTGTTCTTTACTCTGGCTGGAATGAATCATTTTACTTTCTTTCAACACCTGATACTGTTCCCCACCTGTATATAATACAGGGTGATTATGATGGTCAGGACAAGTCATATTAATATTAGCAGTCTGATTAACATTAAATCTGCAAAGGAAAAGTCTTGTTGAAGGCTCTCATGCTGACATAGAGGACTTAAAAGATTCTTGGTTCCTGTGCCACTGGCAGTCTCCTGATTTAAAAAATAAATAAAGTCTGCTTTGGAAACTTCCCCATTTTTTCTAGTTACAGTGATCACAATGATGAGTTTGTCTGAAATGCTAAATTTGAAAAAATGGTGAGAAATTATATAGAGATTGAGGAAAATGAGATGGAAAAAAGCTTTAAAGGGAATTTACCTAGATAAAAGAGCTCAAGTTCACCAAGTGAAGACAATATATTTTGTGTTACTGTGAGTTTAGAATTCCACAAAGAGTTGATGCAAAATATTTTACCAATACGTAAACATGAGACTTCATGGCCAAAGAGCCATGGAATTTGCTAAAAAGGATATATGGGAACTGATATTCTAAAATGTCTACCAGTAATCAGATGTTGTCCCAGCCTATTGAAGTGTTTGTTCCTATTCTTTAATAGAGAAAATGCACTGCATGCAGAATCCTTTGTCGTGGGAAAAAAACTCAGGAAGCACAATACTGCAACCTCTGCAACCACTGAGACCTGCTAGAATTGAACTCTAATTTTCTCTATAATAGAGATGAATGCCCTTAGAGAAGCAAATATAGGAAAGGTTAGTGTCCTTACAGATTTTTTTCATGATACTGCATTAGAAGGTTTTACCTGCCTATGTGTAAACCAAGAGCTGCAGCTTAAAGTTGTTCAGACAATAGGAATGTACTGCTGAATTAACTTTGCATGGTATCAGTGCACCATTCTACTCACTTTCAATGACAGTAGCAAGACTGCATGTTTTGCAGTACCTCAAGCACTTTCTAATAGGAACTTAGAAACTTCCTCATGCCTGCTGCTTTGTAAAAGAAATTGTAATCTCTGTAGAAGAGAGATTGCCGCAGTAGTTTCTGCTGTGGCAGCTATTTATTGATCCAGTTATACATACCTACAGATACCTGCCCAGCTGAATTTTACCCCCCTCATGAATGGTCAGAAATTCCTCTATGGGAACTGGAGTACAAGGGAACCATTTGCTCTAAGAGCAATATAAACTCCACATACAACACAGAGTATTATGTATTATAATACATACACCGTGTATTATTACAACTCATGAGTTTCTGTTTTACAGGGAGGATTAAAATGTTAAAGCAGTTATACCAATGTTCCTGGTATTAACTGGGTCAAATTGAATAGTAGAGGTAGTAGAGAATAGTAGAGAAGCAAGGCATGTCAAATGTAGCACACAAAGACACCTGTGGCTTAGCCATTCTTAGGATTCCTGACCAATATATAGAGGAAACATTAAAGCAGAAACAAAGGGACAATGACAGTACACTGATAGTGTATCACAGAATGTATCTCAAGTACTGAATCTTTTTGCTGTTTCTGCTTTCTCTAATCTGTTTTTTCTGAGAACAAACAAAGCGAGTTTCTTTTAAAATTTGGGGCAAGGAGAGGACTTGCTCGTTATAAGACATGGAGAGTTGAATTGTACTCTCTAAAGCGAACTCTGCTGCTTATACCCTTTCATGGGTTGTCCTACCTCCTACCTGGCTGGCAACCATTTTACTTGGTGAATGCAGGATTCTCTCTAATCTTTTCCTGGTTATTATTGACAGAATTCTCAAAGCAACACCAAATAGATTTCTGGTTTGCACAGACCACTGCTCATAAAGGCCAGAGGTGTGCCAAGGGTGTGAACTACCACATTGTAGTTCGGATTAGAATTTGTTGGAACTGGTTATCAAACAGAAAAATAGAAGGAAACAAGAACACAAAATAATTACTAGCAAAACTCTGATGCAGATTCTGTTGTAATGGTGTTTGTTACTGATAGATACATAACTGTTTATTCCATGAATTGGAAATAATATAATAAGGTAGCCTTAAAATTGTGGCAATAAATGCTATATCAGAAAACAGAAGTCACTTACCAGAAATCCCCCCAGACACGTACACTGCTATGGTGACTGCCATTGCAAATCCAACAGAGACTGTCATGGGCCCGCCATGTGCTCCTCGGCTAAGGATGGCCTGCGCCACACACCCACATCCAAGTGCCTGTATTTTAAAAGAAAAGTGTGAAATCTTAAGCATGTCTGTCAAATGTTATTGGTTAGTTTGCAGCTCTTGCTGATGTCCAGGTATAGCTGAAAATGTTGTTTACGTATTGAAAAAATGCTAGAATTTGCCATTAGTGGCACGGGTACTGTTGTTGCCTTTACCACAATGAACATTTGCTCTTATTTTCCCCTGTTTTGTGACCAGAAAGAATGTCTACTAGGAAGAACCTCTCTGTCTCTCTACAGAAAACACTTTTCAACTATAATGGTGTTATACAACTCTGAATTTGGAGCCTGGAAAAGATCTCACAGTCTCCACAACAAATCTCTGAATCTGGAAGTGAAGAGGGAATTATTTCTTTGTGGTAAGTTTCCAATTCCAGATTATAGTTATAAGCAATGACACACACAT
This sequence comes from Anser brachyrhynchus, assembly GCF_964034855.1. Classification (NCBI taxonomy): domain Eukaryota; kingdom Metazoa; phylum Chordata; class Aves; order Anseriformes; family Anatidae; genus Anser; species Anser brachyrhynchus. The sequence continues at coordinate 4,480,116 of NC_137706.1, read as the reverse complement.
ACACAAAAAAAAAAAAAAAAACAAAACTATAAAAGACTCTTACTATAAAAGTCATGAAAAATAGTCCAAAAATGTTTAATGTTTAATACTGAAACTCTGGAATGAGACAGCTGTCTGAAGATTAGAGAGTGTGTTACTCTTACGCTGCCTTGATGTCATATATTGCTCTGTCAAAACATGAACTGCTAGACCTTACTGTCAGTGATTTTAAAATGAAGACAATAAATGAGGGAGAAAGCCAGAACAGGTAGTATGACTCTGAGCCATGCAAGAAGATTCAAGACTAAGGGCAAGAGAGATTAAAATCTAAGAGCTGTTATGGACCAAGGCAAAGAAAAGACAAGTTAGGGCAAATCATAGTGAAATCAGACAAATAACGTTTGTAGCATCATAGTTCGGACAGACTTAAAAGTAAGTGGTTACTTATACTCCTGAGGTATAATTTTTCCCCTTGCTGTGCTCAGCTAGCTTTCTGCGAGTGCTGAGTGCAGGGTATATTGTAGGGAAAGGGAGAGGAGCTCTGGCTGTGGAGTACAGGTGAAAGTCTGGATCTGGCTGGTTCAGTGCTGTTCTAGGATGCACAGGAGTCAAGAAGCTTCAGGGTATTTCATGGGCTTTGCCATTTGAACAGTCAATTCAAGTGGGGATACCTGAATAGTCCACGTTGGAGTGTACTCAAGAGATTTAAACTAACTTCCATTTTATGCTGGTTCTTCCCAGAATGAAATTCAGCAAAACATTTAAATGTATGCTTAAGATAATCTTTATTCAGTTCTAAAAACCGTGCTTAGCTTCAAGTATGTATTGAAGTCAATAGGAAATATTTTCAAAGGTACAAAAGGCCTTTAGTTTAGGATGGACTAGGTGGTCTGTGTTTGCTAGAAATCAATTTGTCTCTTTGAAAAATCTTCTTTTTAAATACACGCCTATTTCTGAATAAGGACCCAACACTCAAAGGAAGATACCATATAATATCTGTAATCTGAAGTCATTTGCTCCTCCGCAGGTATAAGCAATCTGAATCATAACATTTCTGGGATGTGATGAGATTTATCTTGAGCAATGTTAATTAATTTGATGCTAAATTAGATATTTATTTTCCTCCTTTTATGGTACGTGGGAATCTGTTTGTTTTTTTTCCTTCTTGTAAAAGTATTGCATCTTATCCAATGCAGTTGCTTTGGTCTATCTCCTTGCTTCACTTTAGCATTCTGCCATTACTGCACGTCACCCATGACTGTGTTGTAAATGACCTTCCTAACTATGCATATTTGAATACCTAAAATACATTTGCTGGAGAAAGGCTTGCTTTTAGTTGCGAGGCAGTTCCATTCAGAAACGTGTAATGAGAAACAATGTAATGGGAAAATCTCTCCTGCCTTAGAAATAGACTGTACCAAAAAGATTTGGTGATTGAAGTTTAACAAGCAAGTCCTGCTAGAATAGATGCAATTTAAACAGGCAAACTCAAACTTTTGTTTCCATTATTTCCCCAAGGTTTTAACTAATTCCAAAATGCGATAGAGAAAACTCTCAGTAAAATTACTCTCAACCAGCTTTGCAATGCAGACAGAGTTTGTTATAAAAGTGCCCCAAGAATGTGTCGTTATACCCAGGTGCAGTTCGTGCCTTGAGGTTATAATGATGCGAGCAAACAGAGAACTGTATGGTGCCAAAGTATTACAGCTGTCAGGATATGTGAGGGTAGGGTGGTGTTAGATAGCAGTAGTTTATTGGACTGTATAATTGAAAGTTACAAGACATTCAAAGCTGTAGTCAACTGCTGTGCAGTGAATGGATGACATACGACTACGTTATGCATTCTCTCATTTCTGTTCGTATCTAATACCTCACTATTCCAATGTTAAGCACAAATGCACATACAGATATAAAAGCAAAACAAAAAACATTTCAGCTGTTCACAACTGAAATTACATGTTTTTTTAAAACTTCATATGAGAATTCTACACATCATATATTTATATGTTTAATGAATATGGAAAGAATGTGTGTGCTGAAATTTATAAAGTTTAAGATTATGGCACAAGGCTAGAGGAGGCGGAATTAGCGTTCTCCAGCTTTCATTTTTCCAGACTTCTCAAAGGGAGTATTCCAGGAATTGCCCCAAGCAAGATTTAGTGAAAGGTATGGCTCAGATATGGAGGAGGATCAGTATGGGATGGTCTGCAGCCCTGTGTGAGCTGGGGTACAGTTTGCCTTTAGGGAAGTAGTTAGGTCTACAAGTATGTACTTACGCTTTGAAATGGCATGGACAAAAGTTAGCAAATTCAAAAGAAAAGGCCATTCTTTTGAAAATAACAACCTTTACTGTAAGGGTGATGAAAAAAGAGAACAGGAGTGGGAGAGATGGTTATAGAAAAGGATAAGGGACAGTAACCATATCTATGTACATCAACTGCAAATTCACATGAAGAGGGAAGGAAATAAGAGAGGATGGCTGTGGCCTCCCTTCCCTGATTACCATAACCAAGAAGAATCATAGAGAAACAGCTGTGTAGTCTTCTTGCATAACAGCTACTGTTATACACATTACAGGGAAATATGCAACTGCAGATGCTCTATTTTTGTGCTAACTGGTCTCAGAAAACTGAATCTGCAAACAAGAAGGCATACAAGCCAGCCTGAGCACAGCTGCACTGGCTTTGTGCTCAGTGGGTGTTAGTGAGTGACTGCCTGCTCATGTATGACCAATGAGGCAGGCACAGTCCGTGTGTACCCATTTGGAGTTGAGGAAACTGGGGACTAAACCTGCAAATCTGAACCATGTCACAGAAATACTTTATCTGTTGTCATTTTAAGGAGGAGAGAAAGACTTTTTTTTTCTCATACTTACTACTACTAGGCTGACATAACTGGAAACTATCACCTAATCATGTAATTACGTGAGCAGCAATTTAATACCCTGTGAATCTCTGCTTGGCTGAGTTAAGACCAACTTGATCATCAAGTGGTAACTAAATATTCTAAGTTTCTAGGCCAAGCTCAGCCATCAGTGCACCCACACAAACCCAAGCACACAAATTTGATGGGACTGTAATTTAGAGTAGAATATAGTCAGGTATCTTTATCTTATCTTGTCTTACGTTACCAGGTTTTCATCTTACCAGTTGTCTATCTCCTGATCTTAAATTTACTGAAGTAGTTTCAGTTCTGACTTTTTTGTTCACAAAGTAATTAGATTGCTGTCATAAATAATATGTCTGGGTGTGGAATAGCTGTCTGCAAACTCTGCCAAAAAAAGTTGCTTCATGGACATTAGATCCTTCCCATTGTCTTGCGTAAGAAGGCTAATGTTAAGAAAGGAAAACAACTGGCCTCTTGTGAGCATAATGTCTTGTTATTCTCTGGCAGCTTGCAGAACTTTATCCCACTCAGACTGAAGATCACAGTGCCTCTGTCTGCACTATTTTCATTTTTTATTTTACAAATGTGTGGAATAGCATTTTTCAGTGTAAATAGGATTTCTTGCAAGATTGGAATCCAGAATTTTAGGGAATCTAATTTTCTACATGGCCTGTAAAGCCTTAGACATCTTAAAGCATAAAGTTTATATTAAAAAGACCCCTTCTTATTAAACATATCTACTGGTAATGTGCATTCATAGCTATACACTCTTACTGTAACAGTAAAGAAGCAGCCAAGACTCCTGCTTTTTATCAGTGTGGAGGCAATGATGTGTGTTTTTTTCTATCTTGTACATCACCAGTTGCCAAGCTCTGGTGAGTTAAATCCCTTCAGTGGGGTAGCATAGATGTTCATGAAGGCAAAGTATGGCCTCAGTGACTCCACAACTGATGATATTCTGCTAGAATACAAGAATTCAGTGTGATACAGTGAATTCAGAGTCAGCTGTTACAATAATAATAATAATAATTTAATTATAAGATGTACTCTTTCAATAGAGAAATATTAGAAAAATACTTTCAGAATTTCCATTTTAGTTAGTTTTCAAGACATAGTTAAACAGCTACAGATAATCATGAAGAATCTCCAATGATCTCTCCACCACTTCACAATTTTCTGTAAGGACGCCTTTGTTCAGGAAAGGCGGTAACCCTGCCCTTTCCCATGCCACACTCCCACCTGTAATCTCCCCATTCCCCAGACAGGCATTTCCTGCTAGTCAGTGACTTGGCTGCTCCCCTTTTCCAGACTGGATGGGCCTGCAGCGTTGCTCTGGGTCCTGCCGCACGTGCTAGGTTCCTGCGCCATGCTGTGAAGGGGACAGGCTGCGGTGCTGTTCAGCATGTTAGGCTAAAGCTGTGTGCTTGCTGCAAGCACTCTTCTGCTGTCCCAAAATTACCTGTCCTGAGCCTGCAGAAGCAGAGCAGTACTGCTGGGACACTCGAGGACATGAGAGCAAGCCCTGGCATTTCATTTCTAAGGGAGATTGCCACAGGTCCTCCACACAGCCAGGCTCAGCACCGAGCGTCTAGGCCCTTAAAACAGGAACACGGGAGAGGGCTGGGAGAAGTGGTTGCATCTGCCCTTCACGTCAGGTAGGGATCTCCCTGGCCAAAACTGCCCATGAAAACATTAGAGGGTTGATTGTGATTTTCTGTAGTCTTACGCAGTTTTTTCCTCTGGCCCCATTAATATTTCCATGCATGATCACCCAAATGGGTGTTGCTTATAAAAGTAGTAAATAAACTTTTCAGATGAAAGTCCAATTACTAAATTGATGGTGTCCTTCTAAAGGGCTCTAATTCGGAGTGTATTTTAGAACTCACTTTCATTTCTAATCTCTTTATTTACAAAACAATTCTGATTAAGAATTTATCTGTTTGCATTTCATAACAAGGTTTTTTATCATGGATTAGAAAATCTTTACATACAGAGACATGGTTTTGCTATGTTTGTGTATTATGTATAGCCTTAATTCAGCCTGGGCTGTTAAGCATTCTTTCAACAGAGATAATAATGCCAACAGCAACAAAAACAGAGATGCATTAGATCTACTGAAATTCAGGGCATGAGCTCTGCAAGAATTCAACTCAGAGGAAATTCCTGTTCTTCCAGGAAAAAGCAATCTTCATCTCATTTCTTGTCTAATATTTGCCATCTTTTGTTAAATCAGATAGTACTTAAAAAGTTTAAGGTGAGATAAAAATAGAGCTTAACAGGCAAGTAATTTTAAAATAGTTTAAAAGCACATGGCTTTTATTTTATCATTAATTACATATTTTGGTGGGGGCAGGGGGATTTTTGTACATTACAATTTAATCAAACTTGGAGTAATAAAAAAATCACTACATCCGTTCTCCTGACGATCCCCTGGGACACAACCAATATCCTCTTAGGTTCAAATGGATTTCCCTTTATTTTTTTCAGACTTACTGTTTAATAAAATAAAGGTTTGAAAAAAAAATATCATTTAGTTAATTAAATATTATAGACATAAGCCTTCAAATGATTGCCATTTTGAAACTTTTTTTAATGACGGAAAGCATTACTACTTGGAGACATGAATGTAAATTTAATAAGGCTTTGGATGAAATGTGTACATAAAGCTTTTAAAACAAAGATTTGACTCAAATTGCTCTGTGGGAAAAAAATAGTGAAAATATTGAGGTACAGACTATGCTGCGTTATATAAATTGATGCCTTTAAATTTTTATTACTGCTTTTGCACATGCAATAGGAGACAAATAAAAGCTTGAAATCACTTGAAATACAAAGGTCTGCATTCTCTTATATTTTATTATGATTAATGTTGCACTCTTCATCCTGAAAAGCTAAAATGCTTTTCTTTCCTAAATTATACAGGGTAACTGGCTTGAGTCAATTTCTTGAGAGAAGATTGTTTTTATTTTCTTACTAAGTTTTAGAAATTTAGGAGAGAAAGGAAATGAAACATTTCATGTTTAGATGCAAACTGTCAGGAGTGAAACATGGTCCCTTACAAAGGGGCTAGGAAGCAAAGATGAGGCAAGGGAAGAAAATCTTACCTAGCAGCCTCATAAAAAAGGAGTATAGTCAGGTGCTGCTGCCCTCCCAGGTTACTCTTACTCTTGATCTGAGGTGTGCTGTTCTGCTTTGCTTCCTACACCAACTGAAAAGATTAAAATCTCTCTAAACTAGGATTAAATGTGTTTAGTCTTCGTAATGGTGCTTGGAGAATACAGGAGCATGCTTTGACGTTTATGAGAAAGGAGGTTTCCTATCATCTCTTAACAATATAAGGGTACATATCTTTTCTTTGACTCTCCTTTGGGTGCAGAAACAGGGCAACTGGAGCTTTGCTGTGCCCTCATATTCAAGGGACATGGTTACGAGTAAAGACTCAGTATGTTTTATTTCTAAGTTCTTTTCTGTTGGGGGAAAAAAAAATGTTTCTTTGAGCTGAACGCTTCCTCTTTTTTGGTAAAGAAGCCTTTTAGGGATGGGTTAGAAGGAACTGAATCAAATTCTCCTTTAAACCAGACCATGGACTGGAGACCTCACTAGAATGCATTTTTAGCCAGAGTGGTTCATTCATCTGAAGTGCTGAGATCACAGAGACATAAACTCACTGTATGGCATGAACCACATCTGTTATCTCTTCTGTTCTCCAACAGTTTATGACAGTTTTAAAAAGTGATTACTTTTATTACTATTTTTTAATTTGGCCAAAGGTTTGGAAAAAAAGCTTGTAAATTTCTGCCTGTAAAACCTAAACTGACATTTTGCACTCTCATTCCTTCAAAGATTCCAACTGTGAATCTTCTGTGAGGCTAAGGGAGAGTGCCTACACTTCAGTTCTATAGATGCAGACTTTCTGGGGGAAAAAAATAAAAAGCATCTACAGAAAAACTTCTCACAAAATCAGGTTCAATCTACTGGAACCTCTTGGTTGAACAATGAGAGCCGTTATGTGTTAGGGCTGATATTGCAAAGTTCAAGATAACTCTCTTCTAAATCTTTCATGCAATACAGAACATCTGAGTCACCTGAAAGTCTAAAATGTCATATACTGGAAAAAAACAAATAACCACAATTTTTGCACTTCAGTTTGTATTGAAACCAAAGGATTTCCTGTGACTTTTCAGAGTTATTTGCCGTAATGAACACACAGTGTAAAAGAATGGTTGGGTAACCTTCCTTTCAGTTCCTTCACATTGCTAACTATTTAGCTGAATTAAAGAATGACTTCAGGGAGATCTAAGTGTTTTCTAGAAAAAAAAAAAAAAAGTAATTTGATAATGTAAAATTATAGAAATAATAGCACTGTACAACAACACCTCCTTAAACTGAGCCCACCTGAGGATCTTTATTACCACTTTGACTTCTGTTTACAATGCTAATCTTATACAGTTGTAAGAAGGTGGAAGAGTTTGCACATCTTCAACAGAATCATTAGCAAAATGTAAGGTCTTAAAATATATACAACCAGTACATTAACTGAAACAGAAAGGACTCTGAGTTTGGGATGACATGGAAAGGAAGCCTCTTATTCCCATAAAATGAGCGGTTTTGGTCTAGAAGTTCAGGATTAAGTTCTGTGACATCAGATTCATGAGTGACTTCAATTATTTAGTGGTTGAACTATAATATTACTGCTAGAGACCCTCATTTATGGATCTCTGTGGAATATGAACCACTTTTCAGAGTACAACCATGGCCGAGACCCATGGTATTTGTAGCATTGTATAATATTTAAAAATCTGTTGAGCGATATATCACAATTATAAATGTTTTAATAATCTTTTTTGTCTACCTTTGACAAACTTAAGTTCATTGTCTAACAGGCAATTATATAAGATTCTGTACTGCAGGAAAGTCAGTGCTAATCTCAAACAAATTTGTTAGAGATTACTCCTACTTACTATTGCTGTAAGCCATTTCGTTCTATACAAAGTCTCCATTTCACAAAAATTTAGAACAAGAATTTATTTTCTTTGTGTAAAAATTCTAAGTAGTAATTTTGTATTAAACACTAAACACTTATCTAAGGAGTAAATGATGAAAAGCTAGATTTGCTTTCATGTAATAATATGTAATGAGGATTCTAATGCATGCTTGGAATAATGGATATATATTACTGTACAGTATTATAAGTAACATGCACTGGAATCTAGGGCCACAAAAAGAAAGATATTGAACAGTTGCTTAAATTTTAATCTTCTAGACTGAAAAAATCCATGAAATGTCATACTTAAAAATTTTTCAGGCAAGACTGAACTCCCCAAGAAAGCAGAAATGATAACTTACATAATGAAGTGGTCAGAATATGAAAACAAGACAAAAAGATTTTGATGAGCAACAGGTAAATAGCCATTCTTCTAATTAGTTGGATTGTTTGCAGTGGGCGATATCATGCACTCAATTCATGCAGGTGCTGAGGCACTGCAGCCTCTGCACACACAAACATTTGCCTCAGTGAGAGTTTTGCAAGAGGTTCCCTGCTTCCAGATGGGGTCTGGGCTTTGGAATAGAAAAGGAATCCTTCTCACTGCTAGCTGGCTTTTGTGTCCCTGTTTACTTTGGGTGGGGCCATGCACAGTGAGAATTGTGGGAACATTCATTTAGTTTTCCACTTGGTACAACAGTAACAACTGAGGATGATGATGTCTTAATTTGCTCAGTGTTGGTCATACTCACTTATCTGACTGTGTCCTTAGAGAAGCAATAGATAGGGAAAGTTGCAAATATGCTGCCTACTCGTCTTTGTATGCTAAATGGAAGCCTGTGTTCTGTTTCATCAAAGAAACGTACGTTGCTCTGGACTCAGGAGACACTGGCTGTTGTGCAGCTCCTTTCTGGGAAACTGTTTAGTAAGATGCTCTTCAGAGTGAAAATGAAATACAAACTATGTTAGGTGAGCAGTAGCTGGTAAAGGAAGCCACATGGCCCATTTGGCTTCTCTTTTTGGAACTATTCCAATTCAGATATACTTAATGGCATAAGCCAGAATAAATCCCATTTTGTTTGAGAGCAATGCAGCCAAGTCCCAAAGGAGAAATATGGAGAGAAACATGATTAAAAGCACAGAGGCAGTTGGCTAGTTGAGTTCCAGGCAGACTCACTGGAAAGTCACATAAGCCATCTATCTGATTCAGCATGGCTTCTTTACTCTTTTGTGCTGATACCCAGTTGGTCCCTCCCACAGTAACCCACAGGAGCCCCGAGAGGAAACATACTGAACCAGGAGACATGCTGGAAAACAAAAAGCTCCCCGGAGTGCTCTTTCTCAAGGGAGGCCTCAGGACAGCCCCAACTACAGAAGGCTGAGGCTGAGACTGATGTGTGTATGCACTGGCCTCTGAGCCCACCGCACTACAAAGGGGCTGGCATTCTCCTGCCTGTGGGACCTGTTGCACAGGTGTGGGATGGAGGGACCTGTCCCAGAAGTTGGTTCTAAACACACTATGCAAAAACTGCAATACTCAATATCCGCTCATAGAAAGCGTCTTCCTTTTCAAATGTTTGTTCAAAGCTTTATAGGCAGATTGTGTATTTGTGAGGATATTCATTTTAAATTACAAATGGCACAATGAAACTTTGCAGGTTGGGGGTTTGCCATGGGACATACCAAAGCAAATGCAAGGCATAGACTGGAGCTCACAAATAATGTGAAAACAGAAATACCAAGCCTAATGCACATTCCTCATTGCCTATGCTGCAAGTGTAACTTAGTTATATTAAAAATGCATCACTGTTTGTTGTTTTGTTTTGTTTTTAATAGAAAACACATATGTGTTTAAGCACAACATTTTCTCAGCTTGATGGAACCTCATAAAGTGGATGTGATATAGTTCAAGACACTAACCAAAAGCTCAGTATAACCAAAACCACATGCAATTTGCATTTGGTTATGGACTGAAAAATGTATGTTTTCTACTGCTCCAATTCTTGTCCCAGAATGTAACTGGAGAAGCTGTGCAGTGCCTTAGGGAATAATTCACGGCCTGATACTGAAAGAAATATTGTTCCCCTGGAAGAATAGGTCTAAGAGTAAAGTAGCCTAATCACCAACAGGATTACCCAGCCAGGCGATAACAGCAGCTGCTCTGTATACCATTGGATCTGCCTATACAGCAGAGGACTTCCAGATTTGTACGGTATGGTGTTGTTCACTGAACCCTCAGAAAGCCTCAAATCAGGTGCTTTGGTAAGCAGAGAAAGGGGCTGGCAGCGGCTAGTCCTTATTACCAAGGCATGCTGTGCAATATAAGCAGATCTGTGAAGCAGCCAGTTTAGAGGACCTAACTATGGACATCTCAGGGTGGGGATTGCTTAGCCGTATCTCTAGTCTGATCCAGTGGCTGAGCATCTATTAACGGTCAGCACCTTTGCTGTGCTTCTGGAGCTCTCCTTCCACTTCAGTTTCATCTGAAAAGAATTCAGTTTGCAGGCTCTGAGACTATGCTGCAAGGCAAACCACAGCATATTAAGTAGAGATGACCAAGAGATGTTATCCAAACTCTATACCCAGGGACTTTTTCAAGGCTTGTCGTCTCAATTCTGTTCAGCTCTGCAGGTGGAGCCCTTCTCACCTCCAGGGGAAGGCTTGTTATTTGCCTGATGTTCTAGGTGTCCTGAAATTAATCTTACAGATTTTACACTTTACAGTTTGGAAAATAATATTGCAAGACTTGAGAGTTACCCAAGATGGTAACTTAAGCTCTTAATAGTACATGGTCTGTGACGTTCTCCAGAAGAAATAGAAATAGGTGATTTGGGGGGATGGAGTTTCACCCAGCTGGCTTCTAGAGGTACTGGGCTGATCACAGGTTTAGGTACCATCGGTTAACACTGACTTCCAGAGAGAGCCTGTGGATAATGGAAGGGCTCATCCCTGCCCTGCTCCCTGGCACAGGTCCTCCGTACAAGCTGTAAAACCCATCACAGTGGCAAAAAATGGCTTTCAGGAAAGATTCAAATGAACAGCGCTGTAGGCTGTGAACTCTCATCTTGCTTTCAGTTTGTAACAGGATTAAAACATAGTTGTAGTACAGTGGAAGAAAGCTATCACTTCTTTTGCATACATAGTCTGTTTTTCAAGGATTTCTGCCTCCTGACTTATCAGGGTGCCCCTTTGATTAGCTCTAATTTAAGTTAATAAGTTTAATATTTGTCTGCTCTTTAAGAGAAACAACTTACTAGCTGACAGAGCCTAAAAGCGGTATCAATAAATAACAGCAGAAAAGTCCATTTCTTCCCAATAAACTTTGTACTGTTGCTAACTTGCACAGTCTAAAAATAAATTGAGGTATCTGAGCACTTGGAAAGCTGCAGTTTAATCCATGTGAGGATCTTCTCTGCTTTAAGCCAAGCTTAAAACTAGAAAGGGTAAAATAGAATTAAGAAATTCAGTCAAATTATCAACAACAATTTTAAAGCTTCATTTTCTACTATATTCATATGGGGAATATAATAGAAAATGGACTCTGTGTTTCCATTTCCTTCTAGTCTTGTGCAGCAGGACATTAAATAATAGCATTTGCAATCTAATCTGCACTTTAATACGTTTTCTTCACTTGCTTAATTGTATTAATGGACAGAGGAGGATGATCTTGTGGCGAGGACAGAGGACTGGAAGTCAGGTGATCTGGGTTATATTCAGAGTTCTGCAACAGGCTTCCTGTGCAGTCTGCTCTAATCAGGTTTGCTAATATATAAAATGAAGATAATGACATTTCCCCTCCTTACCAGGGTGTTGTGACACTTAATTCATTAATGTTTGTAAAGTGCTTTGTGCTCCTTGCTTCTAAATGTGCTCCTTACTGTAATGTCTTATGGATCGTATTAAATTTGAGAATAATGTTACTTTAGTGCCTGTGCATTTCAGTTGGCTGAATTGTAGTAAAGACCATTATTTTCATGTATTTTATGAGCTACTGGAATTTTTTAGATGGCTTACTTGAAATTTAGCTAATATAGTTACAGTTATAAAATACACTATGTCATTCCTATGCCCGATTTTTTTTTCTGCCCTTTCACTATGATGAAATATTTAGCAATAAGCAAGACTGTCTTGTTCAGACTAAGAAGAGCAAGAGAGAGTTTGGCATAAATATTCTAGCTGCTTGACTTCCAGCTCTGCTACTGAGCCTGCTCTCTACCCTGGTATATCACCAGACAGCTCTGTTTCCCAGTGCAAAATGCACAGAAATCTTGAGCAAGAAATGAAGTCAAAAAGCTTTGGGGATATGAAAACATGGAGCTTTGTTATTTACCTAATATTGTAACAGCACTACAGAACCAAGCAAATGTATAATTTATGTAATATAGTTAAAAACAAAACCAAAAATAGTTAGCTTACAAAATCTCTGAAGATTCAGCAGTGTAACTGAATAAATTCACTACAAGTCACATGGCTAAATCTCTGTAGCACAGGAAAATAACTCAGCTAAAATTCTCTTTTAAATGTGCAATACAATAGGTTTTTTAAAGCAAATGGAAGTTGTGCATAGAAGTGAAAGTAGAATAAAATGCTGAGTTTTTAAAAAACAAATACGAGAGTATTGTTAATATTCACTGTGTATATCTGGATGTTTTAAAACATAGTTGTTCAATGAAATTCTGCTTCTATAAAAATCAAACGTTTATCAGTTGTAATATATAAAGCTATGAGTTTTTAATAGCCAGTGATAATTACATCAGGTGAAGAAAGGAATTACAAACTTACCATAAATAGAAGCAATTCATTCAAGGGTGTGCATTGTTTTTCAGGCAGTAACCACGCTGCTGGTATAGTACAAGAAAAAGCATACATGTCCCCCTACAAGCACTGTCCAACATTAAATTAGTAGGAAGGAAGGAAAGCAGCTGACACTTACTATCAATATAAAAGTTCCCAGGAATTCTGAAAGGGCTTCTTTAACCAAGCTGTTCTTCAAGGCAAATTTCTCCTTTAAACTCCTTTTGCTTTTCCGGCTCATTTTGGCTTCCTCTATTGCTCTGGTGCCCTAGTTACAAATACACACAAAATTTGCTCTGTAATCGTCCCTGCTTCAGCTGAACTTTGACACTTTTACTTATACATTGAAATATGAGATTTCATCCTGTACAGCCAGTGAAATCATCTGACTGCAGGCATTGACAGAACCAACACAACATGCCCTAACAATTCATCATGAGTTTTCCATCCTGTGCCTTGTCTGAGTATGCTTCTATTTATACTGGTTAGATAATACCAGTAAGTTTACAATCAGAACTTTTCTTTTTTTCTTGCAGAATGGATTAATCATTATCTTTCTGGCTACATTACTTTTTTTTTTTTTCTTCCTGGTAAAAATGGATAAAATGTTCCTGTCACCCTGATCAAGAAGAAAGGCAAAAAGAGAAACCACAAAGTAAGGAGCCAAAATATGGTTGAAAAATTCACTCTGACCTAGATTGGGATTTAAGCCATGCTACTATTGGCTGTCTGAAACCTTTTCAAGGGGAAGTTGTAAAAGAGATTGAATGCTTGTGAGGATGCTATGCTCTACCCTGTAAATAAAAGCTCTTACCTGGTCAGTTCTGAGGGATTTTAGCGGCTAATGAGGAATCTTACCTTGGTTGTATGTTGAATTTGTACATTCACACACGATGCTCTTTTTGGACTCAATGCCTTGCTCTCTAGTGACCTGCCCTGTTTACAAAAGAGCAACGAGGCAGAATGAATTAGGAACATTTAATGAAATCTGCTTTGGTCCAGTGGCTCTCTATAATGCAGTATAGGCAAATGAAGCACTGAGAATGACTGTATGTTCCCAATTATATTTAGCTTAAAAGCGCATAGGTGCTATAATATGAAGCATTATATTATTATTGGCCATTATCTGAAGACCTGAAGTTGGTGAATATCTCAAAGAATTGGACTTCTTAGAGAAAAATATTACACTTTTAATCTTTTATGCATTGTGAATGCTTTTATCAGATGTGATACTAACCTCACTGACATGTCATCTGGTTGATTTACAAATATTTTCTGCCATTTGACTTAACACCAAAAGCTGAGCCCAGTTGTGGTAGGTTATTTTAGCATGTGTTGTAGATGTCCAGTGCCTCAGTTTGTATCTGTCCTCTTCCTTTTTTTACCTTGGTGGCAAATGTGTTTAGGTCCGTCAGTACTGCCCTATTCAGCTGTGAACAGGACAAAGACTTATGGAACTGGGCAAATGGGTCACTTCTACAATCCCATCAGTGTTCATCTTTTTCTCAGTCTAGGATTTGTTGAATGTTCACTACAGCTGTAGCCTCTTTACCACCACCAGTTTCATCCCTCTTACCACCCAGTTTACCCTCACTATCCAATTTTAATCCTTAAGCCTTTTTGCATGTTCTTTTTGCTATCTCTGCCTCAGCATTCAAATACCACTTTGCCATTAGCTGCTTCAGAAAATGCTGGCCTGCAGAGAGCCACATAGGTGATGAATTGCAAGAAGACTGCATCCGTCCTGGTGCTCCATGAGCTGGGTGAGCACCTGTGCAGCAGCAGGCACACACAGATGCAGAGGTTTATTCTGTAGTGGAGGTCTGCACTTGCACAGAGACAGCTGAAGCTCCTTCTGGGAAGCCACAGAAAACAGCTTATGTACTGCAGTTTTCAAACCTTTACCCCATACAGCCGCAAAACAAAGATTTTTCAGGACCTTAATTATCACAGGATGTTAAAGTATATGTTTATTATGTCTGTGAGAGAATTTGTCTTGCAGAATTATGGGTACAGTAGAGCTGAGGGAGGATCCTGAGGAGGCCATTCATTACAGGAGGAATGAGATAAACTGCTTCCTCTCTTCCAGGAAAATGAGAAATAAATAAATACATTTATGAGAGCAATTTTTAGTTGTTTGTCCATAGCAGATCTTTCTCTTGTGCAGATGCAGGTCTCCTTCACAAAGTAGTATGTAACTACCTCTTAGTTTAGTCTCATAACAGGTATGAAAGCATTAACTATTTTTCAACTAACGACATCAAAATAACATGTCAGTGACAGAGACAGAATCCCCTACTCATTTGTCCAGATGATGTTGCCTTTCCCATAATTTTTTTTTTTTCTTTACAGGGTGGAGAACCATGTTCTGACACAAGTATGTACCGTTTACATTTGCCTTTGTCAGATTTTCTTCAATAATTTGGCAAATCTTTCCAGCTTTTGGCAACCAGCAATTTAAAGTCACTACTACACTTTTAAATATTTTTTTTTTCAAATGCAAAAAAGGGGCAACGCATAAAATTTGAATTCAGTATATCCTTTCATTATATTCAAAATGAGATTCTAAAGACACTTCCCAAATCTAATAAATATTTACATGGCATTATGTGAAAGTTGAGAGAAATGTAAAGATGAAAGAAATGCAGGAAATCTTTGACCTTAATTACTAATCCATGTTCCCTGATACTGCCTTTTTGTCACATACAATACTTGGACAATGTGGCTGAACAATGAAAAGAAAATAGCACAGTGATTACTGTTCTCTGCCAATCTCCCTTACCTGGGTCCTGCTCCCAGTGTCACAATGGTAAGGATAATAGCTGTGCCACCTCTAAGTAGGAACAGCTGTGTAGTCTGAGGGAAGAAATTGCGGACAACTTTCAAAAATGGAAGTCATATATAAACGAGGATCATAGAAAGTAGTACAAACTGTCATCTTAAATGTGGAATCACAACATAGGTTACCAAAAAGATTTTAAGGAGCACCTTGACAAGAATGTAGGAGTGATACCAACTTTTTCAAATTTCTTCCACAGAGGAGTCCTGGAAGAAATTACGTAAAGCTATAGAGGATGAAAGTGTAGAAGAAGCATTTAAGGTGGTCAACTCAGCAGAAAAGCTAAAAGAATTTTTTTGCCTTGCTAAAGAACCAGAACCAAACTTCAGGTGGGCTGAGCATGAGGAACTGTTCTAAAATGAATTCTCAGTAGGACAGAATATAGGAGAAATTGATATGTTAAACAGTGACTAATTGCTGGAGCTGTGCAGAATTCCCTCAAGGAATTCAAATGTTCTGTTATTCAAGTGCTAGTACCAGTGGGTTGGTTTTTTTTGCTGTATTCGATCTTAATGCCAGCAAACTGGAACATAGGAAATCTAGCACTGATCCACTGGTCTCTTAAAAGAGGGCTCCAAGGGTGATCATGGGAACTACAGAACTGTCAGTCTGACTTCCATACCAGGGAAATCAGATGAACTGTAGTAAAGAAAAAAATCAATAGACACAGATAAAGCTAATAGTCCGTAGAAGCATCAAATGGTTTCTGGTAAGGGAGGTTATGCCTCACAAATCTATTGGCATTCTTTAGAGATGTCAAAAAGCATGTTGATATTATTGTTCATGCTTGAATGTGTGACCTTAGATCAGAAGACTGAGACCCTTGGGACCCTTGCCCCCAAGGCAGTCTGAACTGAACTATTTCTTCTCCTCACCTGGATTCAAGTGGAGTAGGAATTCAAACAGTGTATATAACCTAACCATTTTTATGAGTAATCTTCACTCCTACAGAAATAGCAAAGTAGAGAATAATACACATAGCTCCCACAGTTTACATCCCATGAGTAACAGGATATACTGTACTGAATTTTTAAAACTACATTATTCGGAGTATCACATAAATTGTTATTACTGATGTAATAAAACCTAAACCAACACAGCTTGGGACACCAAGGCTATAAATATAAAACTTTTTTTTTGTACTGTAATAATATGTGCCAAATTATTTTTGTCTAAATCTGATGATTTTAGTTGAATTGGATAAAATCTGAATGAGTATGTCCACTGTAATACATGTTCCTTTATAAATGCCTTTGCCTAATTTATATTTATATTTCTGTTTATGTTTATATTTATATTTTCCTACAGAAACTGCTGCGTGGTACTTAAAGGACATTTTCTGTTTTATTTATTGATCCTGCTGCTGGGGAACTCAAAAAATGTAAGTGAGGATGAACGTACTGTAATTCAGCGTTCTAATGTTTTTGAGTACACAAAAAAAAACATTTCTTTAGTTCCTGTGCTTTCTGATCATCTTCTGTCTCTGGTCTAGTCCCTGGTGAATAAGCGCTCATAGAAGCAAGCATCTGCAATGTGAAGCTCAGGTTTAGCTGGGCCCACCTTGGAGGGAGCAGTAGGGCACACAAGGTGACCCACTAAGAATTTCTTTGTACTTTCTTCTCTGTTTCTGTATTCTCAGTGTCCAGATAAAACATTTTGTCCAGATCATGAATATGAGATCAAATAGACACCACATGTGTGTTTCAAACTTTCTGCCAGTAATGTGTGAGGCCTCCTTCAAAGCTTATTGAAGTCCACTGTAACTGATGTTGATTTCAGTGAGAATTAAATTGGACTTCCTTTAAAGCAGGACCCAAAACTTTTCTTTGTTCTTGATTGGCTGGGCACGCTATCACACCTCAGTGCATAACTGATATGTTGCACAAGTATATGTTACATATATTTGTATGTAATTGATGATAGTAAATTTCAATAGTTTTGTGAAAAAAATCAAAAAAATTGTACAGACGTGTCTGCGTATAATAGGCCCTGAGTTTCCAAGTTGGTTGAATCTCTGCAATAGCTGTGTGATGCACTGCTGCACTGTGGAGTCCTGCTGGCACAGTGGGGAACAGATAACATTCCACACTGAATGGCTCTGGGACAGGACTGTCAGTGCTGCCAAACAGGAGAGTGTTAGGGAAATGCTGTACGGGTGGTTACGTGCACTGGTGTTATCTGCTGCACTAGGCTGTGCTTCCCTCTACATGTGCTGGATTCGGTTCTAGTGTAAGCTTCTCTGGCAGGTGACAGTATGGGCAGGTCTGACTTTCTGAATGCATCTGGGAAAAAGCTATTTCAATACAAGAAAAATATTGCCTTTGGAGAATAGATCAATTTAGTACAGGCACTTCATTATAGCCTATATAGGCACTTCATTATAGCCCTATATTCCCTGCTCTTTTTTCCTGTGCTTTCCCTTTTTTGGAACAGTTAATGTACATGAAAAGTAAATGCAAGGAAAGGTGATTGACAGCATGTACTTTTTAGAATAACTTTTTCTACATCATGTTTCTGTATAAAAAGCCCTCAAAATTAAGATTGAATTTTTAAATTCAGCTTTGCTTTTAAAAATAATAGATTTCTTGGTAACTGTACCCATGCTGTATGAAGAAAAGCTCAAAGTACATCCTATGGGCTTGCATTGATCTAAGCCCCGTGTTTTCTTAACTGGAATGGGATACATCGTCAAAACCTTATACCTTTCTACAGGGCACACATTCCCTATAGCAACAAACACCCTGTGCCTTACTATGGCTACCAGTAGAACTGTAGGGTTGTGAAAAGCAGATCTGAACCTACCTAAATAATAAAAAAGATATATAAAAGTCAATGGTAATTACAGATTTGACTCCACTGGCAAAAAGACAAAATAATGTTTGGCAAACAAATAAATGTAGCTAAGTATGACAGCAGATTCATGGTTCTGAACCACAGGAAAATGACAGTGTTTCCTTCATCTGACTTGCCGACCCACTTACCTTCAGCTGTCTCCCACTCCAAGTGCACCCCCCAGATTCATTGCCATCTAGCCACATTTCTGCACTCCATTACAGAAGTGTTTTCTGTAAGAGATGCTGCCCCTGGTGCTTTCTTGCCTCAGTCCCACAAGGAGAGTATTTGTTTGTTTTGCTTCCATGCTCGAAACATTCGTCCTTTGTCCTTTAGTAAGCGAGGTGCTGTTCTGCTTGTTTTTCATTATTTTAATTCCCTTTCAGTCAGAATGATTCACATTTGAATGTTTAAATCCTCTTTGCAGAAATGTAAGCTTTGCTTCTGGGATTGTCTTTACATATGAAATGCTAACAATATAGGTGATAAAACTGTCTCGGGCCCCTGTATAGGAATGTTGGATTGTCAGGCCCAATTTCTTTGGAATTTCCCAGCCAAAATTTTTAATAAAAATAATAATAATAGAAAAAATTGTTCTGAGGTTCAGAGCATGCCCGTTATAGAGTGTACTTAGGAGCACATCCAAGCAGCAATCTTTTGGTACTTCTGTGCTGTATCCATATTCATTAAGTTAATTAAGCTATTAATTGAATATGTAAGTTCAGGTAATTAAATATAAGACTTATTTCTTTAGTTTAAAGGGTAATAATAAAAAATTTAAACTTGCAAACTAGATCACACATTTAGTGATGATAAATGTGACCTGGAAAGTGCAATAGTCCAATATGAATTAGTTAATTGCATCCATTCATTAGGTAATGTACATTAGGAGAAGGTCAATCCATTTGAGGCCTGATGTGTTTTACAAATAATAAATTCAAACAGGTAAATTGAAGAGAAATTCACAATAGGAGGGTGTGTTATGTATTTAAACTCAGGACAGAGTTCCTACAGCTCAGAAGCATGTTGCGTGTTATCTTCCCAGTTATTAGCAAGTGTTCTTTACAGCACTGTCCCGAGGCACAGCCCCTCACCACCTGTCCACTCTGTGGAAAAAGATGGGTGCTGCTTTGCAGAGCGGGTGGTGAGCTGCTGCACGGTGGTGACCAGCCAAGCACTGTGGGCTGGATGGGCTCAGGAAGACTTCAGACTTGAGGAGCTGCATCTTGGGTTTACTCCATCACAGGCAAAACGGGCCTCCTGCACAATTGTCTGGTGTGGGACATGCTGCATTTCAAGTGTGGACTTAACCCATAATATTAATTTTTGAAACGGACTCATTTCTAAAAATGAGCCAAACACTGACAGTCTTTCCAAGCACATTCTGTCTCATCACCGTCACTGTAAATGAATTATGTGTGGCTTGCTTAAATCCAGGTTTAAATTTAGGACTGAATCTACCATAGCAGCAATTTACAGTTCTACTGGTATAAAATGGCCAATATCACAGGACAGAAAACTGATCTGTTGGATTTATTTTTAGTAAAAACTACGTAAATCAAGTTTTCTTCACTGGCCATTCCTGGATTTTCAGTAATAAAAAATGGTTGTTCTTGATATCAGCTTTTACTTTTTCTTTTTTTTTAATGTTAAATGTAATGTAGAAATAAAGAAAATAAAAGTAGATTTTAGAACATAAAATATATCCAGACCCATTATTAAGCAATTATTAACAAGACTTATAATATTAAGACAATGAATTAATTGGGATATTTGAAACATTTCTGTCATAATATCTTTCTAGATTCATCCCAGTATTATGGGTGTTACTTTACAGATAATATTGCTTATATGTATTACTCTTTACCTTCTATGTATAAAATACCTCTGTCTAGAGCAAGGACTGATACCATTCTGTGTGCAATTCAAGGGCCATAATTCTTAAAAGATTTCAAACAGCGAACCTCTTTCAAATGATCAGGCTTAGAGACATTTAGAGAATTGATTCAATTAACCTAGAGGAAAAAAAGTGCTATAATGTGTGATTTATATTTGCAGATAAATTAAAATACAACTATCTCCTGAAGAGCATTTGCTGCCATCATAGTCAGTAATGAAAATAGCAGGCAATTAAAATAGGACACCTGAGGCTGAAGCTTTTACTGTATATATCAGAACATGAAGTTCAGATTTCAAAAGTGCAAATCTGAGCTGAAAAATAAGTTAGTGGAAGTTTCTTTTTGGCCCCTATTTTCCCCCCAGAATTGATTTCTAAAGCACATAGGAAACGGGAGGGACATTTACGGATGCATAAGGCAAAGGGTGAAGAGGAGTAGGCTCTCTCAATCAATACTGAATTTGTATGAGGAGCCAGAGATAACACTGCTAAACACCAGAAAGACAGCTGAGAGAACTATGTATAGAATAGAACTTAGGGGTCAGATCAGAATCACTGGGGGACAGGTTTTGAAGTTGATCTCGAAATGAGTCACTGGAAGTGTCTGACAAAACGATGTGATTCAGTTCCTTTGTGTGTGTCAGTGCTTAGAAAGAGTCTGGAGCTCACTAAGGAGCATAAGAAATATTAATGGAGCAAGGAATCGAAGTAGTGAGAGAGAATACCTCTGTAATTTTTGGGTCACTGTATCCACTGTCCATTTCAGTGGTGTTTTTTCTTCCACAAATTAGATCATTTTATCTCTGTATTCATTGTTATTACTGAGTTATTGTCCTAATGTCCAAGGCAATAGTGGTAGCAATCCCTCCTACAAGGAAATTGCATTAAATATTAATAATTAACTATTAACTTGCATGATCTGAAGCCATATCTCAGTTTGCTATCATATAGAAGCTAGGGTAGTGCTGAAGGGCTGAACCAGCTCACCAAGCTGGATTCACCAGTGTGTCCCACATTGTGTCACAGACCTCGCTCCGAATGCTGTTTGGCAAAGCTGCTGTTGCACTTGATGAGAACCCAGTTGCGGTCTTGGCTCTAAGGCCTACATCGTTTGTCTTTCCAGGTGGAGGAAGAGAAAACCCAGTTGGACACCCACTGTCGGGAAGAGCGAAGGCAGGTGTCTGCCACGTTCTGCTGGCTGTAGACCAGAAGCTGCAGCACGGTAAGTGCGGTGCCATTCGCCACTCGGGGAACGCTGGCGGGGTTTAGGTGGCAGTCTGCAGGTGAGTCAGCTGTGAGATCTTTTGCACTCTGAATTGCTTTTAGACGTAAGAGAAGCATGGTTTGTGCAACAAAGAGTCACTGGAGGCTCAGGACGCTGAGAAACAGAGTCACAGGAGGTTGGTGACAATTAGGAGCTTACGCTGCTCCTAATTATGTGGGTTTGAACTGCATCTCCAGATGCACTAGAATCCCGTCTCACCAAAATCTCCTGCAAACTTCATTGACTCAATTTAAGAATGAAACTGTTGTACAGTTCTCTCATTCCTCAAACCTGTTTAATGCAGTCTGTTTTTGAAGGAACACATCTCCACTCTGATTTATTTTAAAACAGCTTTTAGAATGTGTCATCCTTGTGATGAAGTGTTAGGTCTTGTTGCCAGGGTGCCATTAAAAACTGAATTTCTGACGTTTAAAAGTCTCACTTATCCCAAGTGTCACAATTTGACAGCTCTGCGTGTCACATTACAGCACAGTATTTTGGATCCATTTCCTCTGTCGGGGGGGGGGGGGGGGGGGGGAAGAAGTATTAAAAATGTATGAAAAATGACAGAAAGCAAAATCTGCAGTTTCCTTCTTCATTATTGAGCTGGAGATTTACAGAAGTACACGTTAACACAGAAATGCCTTAAATGGCACTCTGGATCCTGTGTACATGCCTGTGCAGAAGCAATCTTTGTCCCGTGCTCCTGTACAAACACTAAGGGTGCACTGACTGCCTTTCTAATCATCTGTGAGCCAGTAAAACAAGGAGCAAGGAATATCCATGGAGTCAACGTAACGGATATTGTAACAAAATCAAAACATGGCCAGATCCTCGTTTATTCTGGACTAAGTCAATAAAAAGGTCATGTGGCATATTTCTTGCTGCTTTGTTTGTGCCAGCTTTGGACAGTTGTATGCTTTGGTGTCCTTTCTCTGTTTATCTACCTGCAGTGTTATAACTGCAAACATACTGTCTGCAAACACGGTATCTGATCGGTTTCAAAATGTTGGGAGTGTTTGCATCAGGAAAGAGAACTTACTGATTTTGCCTGAAGTGACAAAAATCGTGGGCACTTCACGTATTTTCTGCCTAGAAGTTCTGACCAGAGAGAGTGTAGGGCTTTAGCCACACATTTCCGACTTCCCTCAGCCCACTGCCACGTGCTGTTTCACCCAGCTAGCCGGGACAGATGGCCAGGGCACACGTGCTGCTCGGGGTGCGCGTGACGAGCCTGACATGGGGAGCCGGACATGGGGAGCACGGCACCGGGCTCCATTTGGCTGCGGGCTTCTCAGAAACCCACTGTGTGACATGCCCGGCCTCGGGCAGCATGTGGCCTCCCGCAGAAAGGAACAGGTGGCTGTTGCTCGAACAAATTGTTCCAGCCTCTAGTCCTCTTCCTTCTGCACAGAACTTTAAGGAAAGGAGAAAGCTGCGGCTGGGCTGCGGGCCTTGCCCTGCTGCCTGCTCTCCTTCCTGAGCGCAGCGCGGGCACAGACGGGGTCGGCAGCCCCTCGCTCTGGGGCCACACGGGGGTCCGGGCCTGCAGCAGCCCGCGCACCCGCAGCGTGCGGGCCTCTGGAAAACGGGCAACGTGCACCGGGCGGGCCGGAGCGGCGCCGCGCAGCGCACAGCAGGAGGGAAGCGTGTCCCGGGGCGAGGGGAGGCGGCCCCCGCGGCGGCGGCCATGTCGCGGCGGGCAGGGCCGCCGACGCGCGCAGGGTCCGGGCGCGGCGGGGCGCGAGGCGGCGTCGGGCGCGAGGCGGCGCCGCGCGGGCGGCGGGGGCCCCCTGCCGTAGCGGCGGGCGGCGGGGGGCGCGCGGCCGGCAGGGGGCAGCAGGCGGACGAGGACCGCGAGCGGGACCGGGCCGGGGCCGGCGCGGCGGCAGGTAGGGCGGCGGCGGGCGGGGGCGTCTGCCGCAGGGCCGCGGGCGGGAAGCGGCGAGGAGAGGCGCCGGGCCGGGCCCTCCCCTCACGGCCGACGCGGAGGGGCCGCGTCCCGCGGGGAGAGCGGCGGGAGGACGGGGGCGGCCGGGCGGGGGCCGGGAGCGATGACCCGGGGGGGCCGGCTCGGCCCCGCCAGCCCGGGGGCAGCGCCCTCCGCCGTGAGGGGCCGCCCGCTGCCCGCCGCCCGAGAGGCTCTGCGCCTGAGGGGGCACCGCAGCGCGAGCGCGGGGGACCGGCCGCCGGCGCTGCGCGGTGCCGTGCCCGTGGGTTGCCCCGGGCGGGGCTGCGCGGGGCCGGGGCTGGCGTCTCCCGGCGCGGAGCGGAGAGCGGGGACACCGCGGCTGTGGTGCTCCCCCCGCGGCGTTCCCCGGTCCCGCTCCTCTGGACCGTCCCCACGAGCATCGGCGGGGAAGTCCCCGGCGGCCGGTGCGGGATGGGGCGGTGCGGGATGGTGCGGGGATGGTGCGGGGCCGGCGGGAGCCCAGCACCCGGCGGAGGCCTGCGGGGAGCCGCGGCTGCGCCGCGCGTGTGAGCGGGGCTGTGCCGCTCTCGCCCTAGGTAGGACGGACCTGCCCCCCTGCCTCTGCCCCCATGTCCAATAAGAAGAGCCCCGGCTTGACACCTGCCTATATACAGGGGACGAGAGCAACATCTTCAGCGCCGGGCTTTCGAGGCGGGGGGGGGGGGGGGGGAAACCCAAAGCACAACACAACATCAGGTCAGAGCGGGGGGCTCGGCTGTACTATAACCCCCCCCCCCCCCCCCCCAAGACTATGACTTCCAGTAAAATTGAGATGCCAGGGGAGGTGAAGGCAGATCCTGCAGCTCTGATGGCATCTCTGCATCTGCTGCCTTCTCCCACTCTCAACCTTGAAATCAAATACACCAAGGTAAGTTGTGTTCATTTGTTCTGGCAGGGAGATTCATGGCTTTCCCTCCAAAGAAGGGATTTTGCTTAAAATCAATTTCAGTCTGCCCTAACCAAGTTCAGCTCTGAGATCAAAAAACAAACAAACAAACAAAAAGGCAAGGAAACAAAACAAAACAAATATATGTATATATGTATAAAGACTGCCTTGAATCTGTAATATGGGAAACAGATTTTTAGCCCTGTAATCATCTGAAAAAACACAGGATAATAGAAAATCAAATGAGATCTGTTGGGACTGGCTTTGCCACTTCCCTTTAAATGTAGCATTTTCTACAGAGCTGTTGGGCTTTATTCACAGTGCAAAATCACTAGCCCTCTAATGTTTTGGTTGCTTTTGATGTAATTCAGAGGAAGTTACTATACGTACCCATATTTCTCAATCAGAAAATAAAAATGTTTTCTTTCTTGAATTAGCCTGTGTACCCAAGGGACTCTTTTACAATTCCTGGAGGACTCTTAACACTGCCAGGTTGTTACAGCACTGGAACAGGTCTCTTTACTAACTTCCTGAATACACCCTTGAACAGTATTGCGAGAGGGGATATTTTTTCCTACTAACGTTTCAGACTAATTTTCATAAAGAGGGGGGTTAACAATCAACCCATCGGGTCAATGTAGAAAAATCTGCTGCTTTTCTTTGCTATATTATGGGACTACATCGTTTTTGTAGATTAAAATGGACTTTAACAATGGTCATTTGTTTGTCAATGCAATTTGAATTTATAAATTTGTTATGTTTTGAATCTTTGCATCTTCAGTACCTTTAATTAAAGAATACTTTCATTCCTACTGGAGAAGTTTCAAATGTGTGAACAGGTTACAGTGTGTCAGACTTTGTTTCTAATTGCTGAGAAACTTAAGAAAATAAAGCACATCAGCCCTGGAAAAAGGTGACAACATTTTTATCTACTGGAAATACAACTTCAGGAGCTTTAAAACTGGTAGGAAACTCATTTTGGCCAATGTAGTGTATTTTTTGTCTTCCATATCATCACTTTGAAAGCTTTTCATCTTTTCTCTTTTTTTAAGTGGGTGCCAAAATTGTCTTCTAATTTGTTACAGCTATTCCATGTTCTAGAAGAATGTTTCAGAGGAAAATCAACTCTTTTAGATTCTGTTACATTTTAATGAGAATTGCAATATGCAAATTTAAAGATGCAGGTTTTCTTGCATGTAATTTATTTGAAAATAGTTTAAATAAATTAGGAATGTAGTTATTTGAGGTTGTGTGGTGTTACTCTTTGGGAGCGATGATACTATGCAAACAGTACGTGGCATTAATTTTATTTATTGCTGGTTTCAGTTTAAAATAAGCCTCAGTGGGTAATATCTGCTAGTAGTATCACAGTCGGTTTACACAGAAAGAATACTTGCATTTCTTCATTTTAAAACTAGAGAATTCGTTCAAAAATCTTTCAAAAATAGAGCAGTCATTAACAGCCATATATTCTTTATGAGGAAGTAAGCTGGACAGTAACCTTTAATGATTCATAGTATATACTGCCATCATCTCAGAAATATGTAAGATGTTACACATCTTATCCTACTGGAACAAGTAAAAAAAAAGTTATTTGTTTTCAATATTAAACCAAAAACAGCAGCAACACATTTCTTCTAGACTTAGTTTTGAGGTATCAGGTAATTCCTTACTGCTTATGAGAGAAATTGTGTTTAGGACAAGTATTGAATATTTCACTTGGTATATCCTCTGTCTCTGTTTTTCTGTCTCTTTCTTCCCTCCTTTTTCTCCGCAGGAAATACAAGTGATTTATAGATAATAGGAGTCTTCAGTTTGGAGTCTTGTCTTGGGCAGGACTTTTATCCAGGATCCCCTTTCCCACCTATTACAAAGAAAAACAATCAAAAATGAAATAATGGATTGTAACTTGATTCTTTCATTTGGGGGATTGTAACTTGATTCTTTCATTTGGGGGAGTGGTCACTTCATGTCTTAAATGCCAAACAACTGCCATAAACAATAAATAACATTAGACTAAATAAATTTACCAAAAACAAAACCAAAAAAACCTCAAACCTTTTAAAATCAGACATCTGTAAGCATTCCTAGCGGCCTCTCTCCTGCTTGTTAGCTGAGAATTTTAAATACACATCCAGGACCCAGAATTCTTGAACTCTTTATTACAGCTGTCTTTGAATGTAAAATCTTAACCGTTTGGGATTTAATTCCTTAAAAAAAAATAGAGGTACCTGTGGACACTTAAACAATGTAAAGTAATTTTAAAATATGCTTTGCTAATTAAATTCGATTTTTGGAATTCTAAAATTGGAAAATAGTTAAGACAATTTTGTTAGGACAGAACATATTAAAGTTCCAGGAATCCCTAAACAAGATTTGTTAAGATATGTAATGTATAGTGGAAAAAATAAGATTACTCATTAACCTTTAAAATATTGCAGTATCCTTGCAAAGACTATGACAATTTATTTCAAGAACACAGATAGAATACTTCCCATGTATTTGCAGTTTTCATGTATTTGATTATTTAGCAGAATTAATAGAACTTCTGTGACATTCCTCTGGGCTCTCTGAAATGAGCAGAAAACTGTGTTAAGTCCTTCTGATCTGTTATACCTGGTGTAGAACACCAAGGCAATGTGGTTTTCATTGGTCAGAAAAAATGTATCCAATTAGTGATGGAAATTACATGATGCCTGTTTTTATATTAATATGTGCAGCACATTGTTGTGACTTCAATATTGGGAGTCAGTCTGTGCTTCTTTAAAAAATGAGACGTTGGAAATATTTTTCCCACCTTTTAATACTTTGATATGGTCTATGATAAATAATGCATTTTAGATGTGCATAATAATAATTGGCAAATAGGATGTGCAAAGCCACATTCTGAACGGGCGTGAAGATCATTGTTCAAACACACAGAGTTAAGTTTTTCTGTGTGGCTGACAAGTACTAAAACTGATACATGCAACATTCTCTCCCTCTTCATTGTGATGACTTTAATTCTTTACTTCTTAGTATTAATATCTGCAGAGGAATTGCTTCTACAGTACAGGGGATCTTCCAGAATTGCATGGAAATAGATTATTGCACAGCCCTGTGGCACACCGAGCACCTCTTCAGACCTGTCAGGAGCTTGTTGGCAGTGCTGTGCTCCATAAAGTGTAAGTAGGAAGGCTTGCAAGGGGGATATAGCCCTCTCCATGGCAGCAAATTATACTGCTACAAGTATCAACTTTGTGCCATGAACTCTCCCAGAATGGGCTGCTTCAGAAGTATCAGCTGTGTGAGATACACCATAGCTTGACATCCAGCAAGGACAGGTACTAGCATGTTCTGTACAGCAAACACTCTTCTGAACTGGTGTCTCTGAGAACCTCCTGGCTTCTGAGGGAGATCAGAGGGTTCCAAGCTTAGTATTATATTGATGCCCTACTCCTTCATGTTCTTATGAAACTCCATTCTCCTGAGACTTGAATGTGTCCCATGTGTCAGACAGTAGATATGGAACCACTCCTATGGATTGAGTCCTTTGCAGTGTTTTCTTCCCCTAAATTCCTCCTGCCTCCAGAGGCAAAAGGTGTTTCTGCATGATGTGGCTATCCTTCCAGTGTTACGGTATATTCAAATCTGCTTTATAAAGTACTTTCTTAGTGGTTTTAGTAAGTCATACTGACTTAAAAAGACAGCTAGTATAAAATGAGGACCCTGTGGTTCTGTTGTGTTCCTAGCTCTGTCACTACTTCATCTAACTCAGTGAACAAACATGCTCAGTTTGCATCATGCTGGGGACACTAATCCAGCTGGGTGTTTTAAGTTTTGTTTCTTCCTTGCCAACTGATAAAAGTCTGAGAAAGACCTGAAGAATTTTAGCATAAGGAAAAGTTTAAGAATTGCAGTCTTTGAGAGCATTTTGTAAAAAGTGCTCTAAAGTGATGAAGTTACAGCGCTGTGGCAGTGAAGAGGTACAGAACTGTTTGTATACTAATAACCTGTGAATTGATTGACAGCCATATTTTTTGACCTGTCTAAAACGGTTGGCCTCTACTCTTACACCATCGGCTGAAACCAGTTCAGTTTCTAAACACAGAGCAGGTAAACTAGCCAGACTGTCAGCTTACCCAGTGCTGAAACTAACAGTAGACAGCAGTTTGTATTAAGTGTGGGCAAACTGATTCTGAGTAAACAAGAACTAACAAATACATTTCAAATTCTCATATAATAAGCATTATGGTTTGACCTGTTTTGTTACTAAGTTTCTGTTTTCATTCTCATTGTGCTTTCTTGGCATTGCCAAGAAATGAATGTTATAAAACAGTGCAAATTCTTTTCACCAAAATTTCCTGCATGTGTTTCCCAGATAAAATTCTAGACTGACATTAAGATAGGTGATGAGAAATCTGCCTCGTTTAAAAAAATATGCAGAATCTTTTTCATTTTTTGAACTGGAGACAAGTTTTGGCAAAACTTAGTTAAGTAACTGATGAATATGCACTATTTCCGCCTGTCTTTCCCTGAAAAAGCTCACTATTTGAATGCTTTTCTTTTGAAGACAAATTCAGTGAGTGATAGTTGAAGAAATTAGCTAGCCTTCTGGTTAGCTGAGTGAGCACTGTCCGGTTACGAGAGAAACATAGAAAATTAGAGATGGTTGTACAAAAAGTAATCAAATAGAATAGCTACTTTTTTCACTTTGTGGAGCATTTCAGCTTCTATGCTGACACTACGTGTCTCTCTGTATTGTTATATGTTAAGTTTTATTGTATATACTGTATTTTCATTTACCATTGTTTATGGTTTAAATTTCTCTTGTAGTGTGTGTGTACTTTGTGGTTGGTATTACAAAACATCGATCCATATCAATCCATACAGCAATTGCACAGTAGTTATGCTCTTCATTCCAATTAACAGACTGAATATAGGACTCTCTCTTTCCTCCCCAAACTACTGTAGATAACTAGTATATTACTGAGTAGGTAACTGTTGTAGCAGTGGCCTCTCACTGTGCTGAATATTAGGGAAAGACTGAATCTTCAAGGAAAATGCATACTGGTTCAATGCATCAAGCTGTACTGGACAATACTGCTGGCTAGGGGAAATTATCTTATCTTTGTCCAGGGGATAATGTCAAGTGACACACTGAGAGACAAGAGCTATGTAGTAGGTGTTTTTCTAATGTTTGCAAAAATGTTTATGATTTCAAATCTCCAATACAAAAGTTGTATATATTTATTTGCACACCAAAGCCAGGAAGTCAGTAATAATGAAAACACATGCCTGAGTTGAAGAAGAGCCAAATTCATACCCCTTTTCTGAAGCGAACATAGCAGAAACTTGAGTATGGATCCCTACTTTCTGATTATAGACAGGTCCCAGTTTTAGCTCTGTCCATCCTTGGGAAGAGTCTCTCATTCTCTCCTGTTGGATAATCCACTTGTAAGTACTTATTAGGATGGAACTTGGCAGCCCAGTGGGCAGGACTGTTATGCAGGAAAAGCAGAATTCAGGTCTCTGCTCCCGGGAATACTCTTGATGTCAGACAGAGCAAGGATTTGATCTAAAATCTATAGATGTGTATAGATTGGACTACTGAGTTGGGATAATGTGTCTTGAACACACAATTTAATTCTGATAAAAATTATCCATTCCACTCTGTCCTTCAGAAACTTTTCCTACAGAGCTTCATGAAGCCTGATACATTTCCATATTCAATTTTTGTCTTGATGTTTCTGCATTTTCTGATTTAAAAAATCCCAACAGTCCAAAAATTCTTCATAATCTGGGCTCAGCTAGCCCATCTCTGTCAGTGCAAGACTGTTCCCTGCAGACCTTAGTGGGCTCTGCCAGTTTGAAGTTAGTTGCTACCATAAATTGCTTGTTCCTGCAAGCACCATACACTGGAACCACTCTTACCTATTCCTCTTCCCTTCTTCACAATGCATGTTAACAGTTGCCTTCAATAAGCTAACTGTAGACATTGCAGCTCATTGGGAGCATATCACCATCTAAAAATAATTTGAACCCTTCCTTCCAACACAGTCTGCCCTGCACTTAGTACCTCTGGCAAATTTTATCTACCCCCAAGTTGTCCAAATAGCTTTTAATTTCAGTACTAGCAGTCCTTTCTTTGGTACTCGGATTAGTCTGAGTATTTTTATCCACAAGTTATGTACCTTACTATTAATGATCTGATAAAGCAGGTGAACCATGATATCGATTGCTAGTCACAGTAATGAAGGGGCACCTTGCTATTAACCTCTTTCCAGGGAGAATTATCCATTTATTTCCAGTCTTTTTATCTTATCTCTTAACCGCTTTTTAATCCATGGCAGAACTTTATCTTTCACCATATGGTTACTAACTTTCCTTAATAGCCTCTTGCTAAGGACTTTATCATCAAAAGCCTTTTTAAAGTCTAAATAAATTATATCTGCTGATTCATCTCTGCTCCTCATTTAACTAAGTATCTTCCAAGAAATCTCACAGGTTTACAGAGATAAATGACAAAAGATGAGTTCATTGGTCCATATAATAAATTCCTAGTCTGATCCTACATGAAGTCACATTTCTTCTATTATAGTTTTGCAGCTATTTTTTTTGCCAAGACTGAACTGTACTATTTTGCTATTTATTTTTTTGCAAATTGTTTGATTCTCTCAATTTCTAAAAAACACAAGTTTTTATCTGTTTGTTTTTTTAAAGAGTAGAGCTTACTCTCTGAAACAAGTAACCAAAACATCAGCTTTAGTTCATCTGAAAGAAATGCATTTATAAAATGGATTTATACAGACAGCATTTTAAGGAAGCTATGGAAGTGTAAACATAAATACGTAAAGATGTGAAAAATGTTCAGAAAGTTATCATTTTGTCCAAGATTTCTGAGGATTCTGCTGAGGAATCCTCAGACAAGTGCTAGCATCCCTATTCGAACACAAATAAGCACATAAATAGCTATGTGAAGACTTATTACCAAACATATATATATAAAGAAAGATGAGGTTTAAAAATGATTGCCATCTAAGGACCCAATCATTCATTACTTTTATGATTATTTAAACGAATTGATGAATTCCTGTTTGGACTGCATACGTGTATTTGCAGTTGGTGTTTGTTTTGTTTTGTTTTTTTCCAAAACACAAGTTCTGTGTTTCAGAATTTGTCTAAAAACATATTTCTACCAACCAGTATTGTCTGTTACTTTTAACAGAAATCTACCTCCACGATGTGAATGTGACACATCAATTTTAAGTTATACAGTGTAACTAAGCTTTAAATATAGAAACGTTCCATTATTAAAAGTATGATACATGAAGCCACATCAGTGTTGCTGCAATATCATTGCCAAAATACTCTCCAACTGTCAAAAAAAAAAGGACTTAGTTCTCGTTCACTTGAAATCAGTTCCTCTCCCAGAGAGCCTAGTGAATTAGATTTTTACCTTATGACTTGAAACACAATGCATTCCAGCTTTGCTGGACTGAAGTGGGAAAACATTTCAGAGCAGAGAACCATCTACATCAAATTCTGTGACCCACGTGAAAATGTTTAAGGTCAGTTCAATCTCAGTTGACCTCAGCTGGAGGTTAAAACACAGGGACTGCGCTGACCACTCAAGTATATAGACCTTAATCTGTGAGGGATTCATGGGTAATCAAGACTTTGAATTGTACTCAGAACCTAAACGGAAGCCAGTGGCACAGCTGCGCAGAGGCCAACAGCAGGTGTTGTGGTTACAGAAAGGATATACTTTGCTAATTTCCATGTGGATTTCCAATATGCCCCCAATTTAAAATAAGTGTGTTACAAAAATTCATTTGGACAGTTGTAAAGACATAGGAAGTGGTGCACGGAAGAACAGGCTACGGCCTCAGATGGAAACAGGATGCGAGGAAGACACTATCCTCATATTGTGCTTTGGTCATCTAGCAATGATCACACAAAACCCCTCAGTTTTGACTCTAGTTCTTAGGAAGTGCCTTTCCTTATTGAAATTTAAACACACGTATTTACACAGGCAAAGACTGCACTCTGAAGTGAAACTGATTTATTTCCAAAGCAGAACTATTTACTTGTTTTTCAGGTAAATGCAGGTGTTACTTGACAGTCATATAGAAGCTAATCCTATCCTCATGTGAATAGGTCAGCTAGCCTTAAATGTGGCTTCAAGTGACTAGACACGGTCAGGTCTGCTGGTCTACATTTCATCTGAAATAGGACCTCTGCACATAGAAGGACCTTTCAGGTCTGTGCTGTAGCATTGCTCTCTCATGCTTCAGTGGGAAAAACACCACTTAATACATCATCATCATCACCATCACCCTGGGATATCTTTGGTGGCTTTCATGCAATTCCTGATGCCTTAGCCTTGTAAAGTGGAAGAATTGAGATGAATTAGCATTTGGGATTTCTTTCAGGAACTGAAATTCGACTCTTTGCAGCACACTTGAGACTGAAGCACCCTGATCTTGGGCATGGTCTTTGGTGTATTGTTGTTGTTAGATTTTTAGTAAAGACGCATTCCCAGAACAAGTATTTTACCTGTCATCTGTGTACAAACTCATGGTTCTGCTTGTCTTCCCTTGGCCATACAGCTCATCAAATTCTGGCCAGAATAATCATCTACTTTGGTATAGCCAAATTATGACACTCTAAATGAGCAGCAATTTCTGGGAATATTTTCAGTCTCCTTTCTTTTACCTTTCATAACCAGGTTGTTGTAAAAATCCAGTTGCTCTCCCACAGACTGTATTTACTTATTTGTTAAACGTAGTCTTCTCTTGGCTGTTTAATTTGTGTTATCTTTTTTGTATATTTTTCTTCAGTATACTTAGTAACAATTTTTCATTTTCAATTTATGTTTTGCAGCCTTTTAAAGTTAGAGCTTTCTTTCTTTTTTTTTGGTCTTTCTTTTGGCCTGCATTTCCTCTGGTATCTTTCTGCTTAGCCACCCCATTTATTTTCTTGCTTCTGCTTCCCATTTTTAGTCTTGGGAATGCAAATCTTTGACTCTTTCACATTCTTAAGCCTCCATGCTGATTCTATGGATTTTAATTTCCTAGCTTCAAGCAGGGAGTTTCTAAGTTACTTCCTTTGAAAAAAACTCCCCTTCTTGAAGTTTAGTATCCCAGACAGTAGGGCTTCTTCATGTGTTTCTCTGCTGCAATGAAGCTGAAATTATTTATGTGGTAACCATTTCTCAGGGGTTCAGACACAATTTTTAGCCCTTGACAGGACTATGTCAAATGTTGTTTGGATTAGGATATGGAGAACTGTATGTTCACTAGACACTATCAATGCAGCTCTCACTGACCTAACATACAGTTACTGTTGCACTCATCTTTTATTGCCTTCCTGTTCTTTTTCCACTTCAGTGTCACTTCAGTTGTTCTAATCCAGAAGTCAGTATCTGCTCCTGCTATTATATACTTCGTGACCTATGCTGCCTCTATATCCATGGATGTATGTTATGTCTCTGGCTCCCAAATATTTCTGTTCCATAGAATATCCATGGAAATCCTTGCATACAGAGCTAATCCCCCCTCTACAGAGCCTGACTTGTCCTCTCTGCCTAAGTTTATAGCTAGAAATCGTGGTATGCTTCTGATAATTCTCGTCCCCTTATGTTCAAAAAAGGCTATTTCTTTTTCCTCCCTGTGATACAGTCCAGACCACCCATTTTCACACTTAGGTTTCTTATGCCGGTTTATTGGCACTTGTGCTTTTATTTCATAACTGTAAGATGACCTAGATGAAAATTGTGATCTAGTTAGTTGAAAAACCCTGTAAAGTCTTTTCAGCCTAACCACTAAAGCACTTCCCATGACATTGCACCTCATTCTCAATTACCACTCTGCCAGTGTTAAAATTCCTTAAAATAGAAATTACATTTAAACTAGCTTTAATACTTCTTTACACTGTCAAAGTCATATGAGGAAGCATTTATGTAACTGACAGTAGGATGCATAGAATTATTTTTTTAACAACAATTTTGTTATTTGAAACTTATTTGGAGTTTATTTTAAATGTTCTTTGCATCCAGGCATAATAAAAGCATTGTCCTCATTCCAGTGAGTATTTTCAAAACTTACCAGTATACCATAACATACACTTTTTACATTTCCTCATGTGTCTTTTCGGTTGTAACAGAAGTAGTTTATTTTTGAGTAGTTAGAAACTATCAAGAAATTACCATCTGCCTTTCCAAATCAGGAGGTTTATTTTATTTTCTCCAGTTTCTTTGGTTGTGACATATGGTTGCAGCAGTCTTGTGCCAGAATGGCCTGCACAGACCTTGAGAAACATGCACAGGTTTTTTTCAGGACATCTGGCTAAGCTTTCACATTTTCCATCAGTGTTGATGTTTTGTTAGTTTTCCTCTTTTTGTCTTTACCACACTTTCTTTACTACAGCTACCTAATGGCCTCTTCTGTCTTTTGTGATGTCTCTGGGATGCTGTTGTCCTAAGAGGTGATAATCAAGCTCTGTTTTTTCACTTGTCCTCTGAATCTGTGATATGAAATTAACACTAAATGTGCTAGCTGTGCTGCAGATGACCTCACCTTGGTGGTCCAGCCCTTTGAGAGCGATTTTAAAGTCCATTTCTTACATTAGTAAAGACATTTTTAGCTAGCATCACACAACTGCAAACGTTAATATTCATCTCTTTCCATCAAAGCTTTTAGAAAGCATTAATTGATTCAGTCTCACTGTAAAACTGGTGACAAAGTTTCTTCGCAGATGGGGGAGTTTAAATTTGTGGGAGTGTAACCATGACTATCTGAGACAGTAGGTCAGTGTCAAGAGACAGGATCTCTTGCTAAACCAGTCAGACTACTAGAACAGAAAAACCTCTTTTTCTCTGTGCACTATTCTGGGGAAATGGAAATACAGATGAATTTCAGAGGCAGTGTTTACACATATACAATTATTATGCTCTTTTCTCTGCACTCACCTATGTATGTACACACAATATTGACAAAAAGATCTCTTTCTTCATGCTCTTTGCTCTCTTTCTGTGTCACTTGGAGCACTGGCTGTATCAGCTGTTGTCTCTCGTTATTCCCTTGAGTGTTATCTGGGAGGCAGAGCCCTCCTTGCTAGAAAATCTGTATTATGACTTGAGATGAAGCTTGCGGCATCGCTTCCTTCTGTACTTTCCTCTTAGGAGGAGGATTTCCATTGGTGCAATGTGGAAAAAACACTGGAAGACCAGGTTGTTGCATCTGATTAGTTTCTTCTCACGGGTTTTGTTGTAGTAAAGCACTTCAACACAGAGAAAGAAGGAAGGCCCTGCTATTTAGATGACAACCAGGAGCCAAGTGCAGAACGTGCCCAGCAATTGGTGCAGCATAGCTCTCCCTGCCATCAGCCAAGACAATTGCTTTTAGTGTTTGGATTCTTCTAGCTGAAACACAAATGTGTTCATGCTCTTGCTCAGACTCATTTTATTTCTCTCCTTGAGGGAGCATTAGGACCAATCCTTGATAACTTATTTCCTGGTTAGAAGCCTTTACTTGCTTTCCTAGAGTGATTCCCTGTGACTGGGAACCTCTGTAGTCAGCTCTTCCAGCTGTTTGCCTAAATGGTCTTCAGGGAGACTAAAAGCAGTGAACCTGGAATAACAACATTTGACTTCAGCTAGGTCCCATGAGAATTTAGTTATTACTTAATGGATAGAATTGGTGACATATCTTATACCAGATAACTGCCAGAGGTTGCATGAAATTAACCTTTAACAAATTGCTAGTTATTGGTATACTCTTTAGAGAAAGCTGGGTGACTTATGTTTGCAGTCATTAATATTGTTTTTCATACCTGTACATGCCAATAGTATTTGCAATGTCTGGGTGAAAAATATCTCAGGTTTAAGTCCTGATGGTGGTTTTTAGCCATGTGTCATTGTGTTCACTGCACTGAGCATAAATCCTGTCTTGTAAACAGCAGGGAGACTAATGAGATTTGCCCACATTCTGGTATCATTACAAGGGGCTCCAGCAGAGAAAAAGGGAATTTGGTTAGAAAGGGGAAGAGAAACACAAATTTTAAAGGAAGTGGGGGAAAAAAATCTCAGAACTATGTATATGAACATTGTTTTTAAGGAAGGCTTTTTATTGACAAGACTTATAACTTTGCTCATTTAAGGAAATCTCCGTGTAGTTAGACTTTGTTTTTGCCTTAGTCCATGTTTTTAATGCTTCATGTTTGGCAAAAGGTGAGGGTCGTGTTTTTAATTTACATGCTCAGAGTTACTGGTCTGCTTCTATTTAAAGATAAGTAGGTCTCATTTTTCATGCAGGCCTACATTTCTATATGGAATAGCTTTCCAACCATATATAAAAATGTGAAACTCTATTAAAATACTGGCATTATTTTGCTACACCCTGAAGTGGTTTATTTGCTTGGGACTGTAATCAGCACTTGCAAGGACACATCCCATTTTAGTCTTAGCACCACAGTGTACTTTAGGGTGTAAATTTGTCAGGTATCCAAGCACAGCAGGATACTTTGACAGCTTAAGCCCGGTTCTCCCCGATCAGCCTTATGAATAATAAAAAGTAGAACGGCCTATTCCAGTTTTGTATGTGTAAAGTCAATGTCTAATCAGCAGAAAGAACTGGAGAAGAAATAAGAACTGAACTCTGAAGCAAAGGAATCTAGCTAAAGGCTGCTTCTCTCCAGAGGAATATCCTCAAGTAAATAAATCAACATTTCCCAAACCTTTTTATTGAAAAGAATTTACAGCCTGAGAGATTTCATTGCAGTAATGAATAAGAGGAGAGGTGTAGTGTTCCTTTGCATCTTCTTGAAGAGCAAAAAGGTTTATAAATCAGACTTCTGGGAATTGTTATCTCACAGCTTCTTCTAACAAACACAACAATTTGTTTTAAAGGCTTTCACCAGAGATGTCATAAGTGGTAATCCCTATGTTGTAAGTAGGTACTTAATGTGATTTAACTTAATGCTGATGATGCAAAGCTATTCTCCCCCAAAAGCCCATTAAGAACATCCAATTTTCTGGTAGACTAACACTCCTGCTTACTATCCTAGAGATAAGTGACTGTTTAACCAGGATAATAAGGAATAGTTTCAAACTGAGGCTGCAAGACTTGAGCAACATCTGGTCTTTGTGAAAGTTTGGACTTGAACACAAACTTCACAAGACAGATTTTTATTTTTTAGGAGTAATTTGAAGTTGTATGTACAGACATGCATACAGGCACTTACAATCACCTCAACGAGTGTAGTAGTAAATACAGTTACTTATGGTACCTATTGGTAAACATGGTTTAGACAGAAAAGGGACACTGCAAACCATTTATGTAAACCAAATAAATTGATGAATACTGGGTTTGATTTCATGTAGCCTACTGGGTTTGATTTCATGTAGCCCTGAAGTGCAGGTAATTTGAACAGTTTATCCAAGATAATGCTTCTCATAGTGCCTGTTTGTTTGTTTGACTTTTTGTGGATTCTGTATGTGCAGAATGACGTGAAAGGAAATGTCACTGGCATCATTTAACAAAGCGTTCTAACAGTAGTATTTGAAAATATTCAGGATGCAAAGTACAAGTGAAGGCAAACTTACCAGGAGCTTATGGCTGCTCACTTGGGTCTAATATAGAGTTAGCACTTTGCAGGTCAGTGGCTCTGCTATTTGTCTCTGACCTAACAGATCTGGAGTTCTTCACATCAAAACCAAGTCTTGCTGAGCTGAGATCAAACGTGTTAAGGTAAGGATCTTGCCAGTGATTTATCGTGCCAGGGAGGGTGATCAGGCCATAAGGGGCCACTGCAAATGAAGTTGACATTCCAGCAATTTCTCATGTGTAAGGTAATTTTCTCAGATGGAGCTTTTAGGTCAAAAAGTATTTGTCCATTGTATTTTTCTCTGTTGCCTATAGTGTGAAATCCTAGGAGGAGTATATATTTACACAGCATAGCTAATTTCTAAGACCTTGTTCTTTGGTGATGAGCATTTAAAGGCAAGCAGTTACCTACAAATAATCTGCTACATTCTTTTAAATGGCAGAATGTCTCCCATTTACAAATAAAAATATTGCCTTGTTTTATGTTACACATAATAAGCACACAACACCTGCAATGCACAAACAATGCAAAACACAGGAATACTACAGACTAATAATAGCCTTGTTTATACAAACCCCTCCTCATTCCCACAGTCTTAACTGAGTGCTTGTGGAAGGGTTTCCAGGATCAAGTTCTTAATAGTCACAACTTCATTAAAGTCCAGTGACAGCTCAAAAATTGATTCTGTAAACAAATACTCCCTCCCCTTCTCTCCTGGTTTAATGGATTTGTAGAAATCTTTCATTATTTCATTTTTAAGTTGCAGTAAGTGCCACCAAAGATCATATACTGCATAAAAGAACCATCATCCTTACCCACGTTGTTCAGTGATGGCTTTTCTTTGTTATCAGTAGAAATCCAGAGCATATTCAATTTTTTAGGCATCTTATCTTCAGAAAAAAAAAATCTGATGCAGCACAGAGCAAGACAGTTTATGTTTTTCTTCAGCAATTAAGGAGAACCCCACAAGTGAAAGGATGAGTGAAGCTTGGGAACTTAGTTTCTTAGGAATGCATAAAATATTACCTGAGCTACAGGAAACTTATTGCTTCTGTATTTTGCTACTAACAGTACAAAAATTCTTCCTTAACTGAAAAAAAAAAAAGAAAAAGAAAGAAATTACTTTGCAGTTACTTTGAAAAGTAGAAATTACTTCACTTACAGTCTTTATGTGCTGTAAAGAAGGCTGTTTTTTCTTCCCACAAATCTTAAGAAGACAGCCAAAATGAATAAAATGTTTGTGGTGGGTATAGTTCAACAAAAATACAGTCTGAAGTTTCTTCTCTTTAGACTAATTTTCTCGAACAACCAGATGCAAAGTAGTCCCTTCAATGAGACTAAATTGAAATAATGGATGCTACATCAATGTGGCACAGTGAGAAACTAAAATAGAAAAGGATGTCATCACTGTTTGGCAGCCCGAGTTTTGTGCAGGACATACTTATGGGGAAAGAAAAAAAAAAAAGAAAAGCCAAGTAAGCATGCTACTGCATGTTGTAAAGACTTATTTAATCTCCTCAACTAATTACTCAAACTTCCTAATTCAAAATCATACAAACAAAAACGTTTAGATAAGCCATGAGTCTTTTTCAAATGGGTGCCCCCTACAGCTTAGAAAACAAACATGACAGGTTTCCCCTGTCTGATGTGCTGCCATTTGCAAAAGAACAGACTCAACTCCCAGAAAGACAGAAGACTAATTAAGGCAGGAAGATAGGCAGATCAAACATTTGGTGTGAGGGACTTGGGACACAGAGGAGAAAAAAAATCATGTTACATTCCACTTTCACAGCAGACTGACAGGAGGTTTCGAGCCTTTTCTGATTCCATTTGCTGCACAGTGAACCTGCATTTCCCCGAATTTCTCCTCCCACTCACACCCGGTTCGTAGCATACTGTTCACAAAACATACACCAACTGTGAGTGGCTGGGGGGCACTTGCGTATCTGTCCTTAAGCACCTAAACAAGATGTCTGGATTAGTGGGCCAGCACAACAATTACAGTCCTGGGGGAATGCCTCCCTCTCCTCCCGCCCCGCAGGGACAGCAAAGAGCCAGAACTTCCACAGTAGGTGCCACCATCAAGTGCTAGACCGTATGAATCCTTCTCCAGCTTTGTGTCTGAGTTCATTTACACATGCTGAAATGTCTTGAGCTTGATGTAGTCACCTATTTTAAATAGCTTCTGATCCAAACTCCACTGATGTCAAGGACTGTTTGGCAAGGACTATGATTTCAGTAGGCTTGGCTCAGGCATTGTTACTTGGAAGTTATATCCAGAGAAGATGAACGCCCCATCTTCTCATCCAGACATGTACCTGGGGCACAGGACTCAGGTTGCATAAACATAATTCTACCACATTGCGACATACCTCTGCACTGACAGTGAAACCAGAGCAGCCTCATTCACTTTTGTGTTTCCTGTCCACTTCTGCTTTTTTGATCCTCCTGCTGTAGTATGTTTGTAATTGTTTAAAATTCTCCAGCTATCTCAGGACACTCTGAATTTTAGACTCTGTATTTCTTATGTTAAATTTCCAGCTTCAGTTTATGAAGGAAACCTTCTTTTATAGCAGACCATGTGTAGAGGCTATTGCACAGTCCTTCTGACTCTGGGGACCAAATGAGTTAAAAG
The DNA here is from genome assembly GCF_964034855.1 of Anser brachyrhynchus. Lineage (NCBI taxonomy): Eukaryota > Metazoa > Chordata > Aves > Anseriformes > Anatidae > Anser > Anser brachyrhynchus. The sequence continues at coordinate 4,439,561 of NC_137706.1, read as the reverse complement.
ATACAATCATGACAAATCCCCAAATACACACAGTTTTAGAAAAGAACTCTCTTTTGAGGGCAGGTGAGGTAGAGAGAGGGAAGGAGCCACAACGAACTAGAATGTCAGCAAAGAAACAGAAACGGGCAAAGAAGAAGAATAAAAATCAGTCTGTTCTGTTTTTGTTTGGCCTTTGCAGACCTCACAGGCTCTGGAGTGGGTGTCAAGTCTCCAGTGAAATAGCTTTGTCTCTGAGCATAAACACCCCTCTGCAGGCTGTTGCTGTTGCTTGATCCAGCTCCCACTGAAACCAGTTGGAGTTTTCCTGTTGATTAATGAGGAACGGATTGGACCTTTAATAGCTGAAAACCAGCTATAGCCATAGCAGATTGCTTGCCAGAATTAAACTTAGTGCAAAAGTCATTTTTATTCATGTATAGTTCACTGTTGCTCCTCTTAAAATAACTATAATTCCTCTACATTTGAACAGTATCTCATTACAAGAACCAAAGCCTGGGTCACTCTGTGGTAACTAAAATGAAAAACATGATAACCATTTGTGGTTGTATGCTCAAGCCAGAGTAAGCCTTAATTTAAGTAGGAAAGTGATGCAGTCTTTGGCACTGTCCGATGAAAGGCTCACGTGCTGACTGCCTTAAGAAGCAGGACTCAGCACTGAGAACATTTGGGAAGGTTGGCTTCGAAGTCCAATTTGTGAACTGCCTGGCAAAGAGCATCGCAATCCTACTGTTGACCTGAACAATCCCCCTCTAAACAGATCACTGCTGCTAATCAATTGCTGACCAGTCCTCAGTCAGTCTGCTTCGTTTGGCTTTTGCTTTCCTAATGCCTGTTTATAAACCAGGTTTTGCTGGTTCTGTAGCCAGCTGTTGGTTTCCAGTCAATCCCAAGAGTGCCCCACAAAATGCTCTGGCTAGAAAGTAAGAGATTTGTTGTATCAAGACAGCCATAAAAGTGGAGGCAAACAAAGCCTGAGAAAATAAACAATCTGCACCTCTGATTGGCAATCCCTTCTATTTCATTCCCTTGCAATTGTACTAATCATAAGGACTCCTGAATTGTTTCCAAAGGAGAGGAAATGAAATTGCTGTGATGGGAAAGGATATGAAATTTCCTGACCAGACTGAGGCACAGGTGCCCGGTATCTGTGATGTTATGAAGTATTTACCAAGGGAAATGCTGCTGCTAGATTTTTTGCATGCCTCTAAAATGGTTGTATGTCCCCCACCCCATCACAAAAAAAAAAAAAAAAGCCATTATATGTATTTTTTAATGCCTCCAGCTATGAGAAGATGCTGAAGGCTGAACAGCTGTGATTCTTTTATAAAGTACTTTGGCATCTGATGCCCCCTCCCCCATCCTTGCAGATTTAATGTCAAAGGCTCTCTAAGGAGGAAGCCACATATGAAAAAAAGATCTTTGATGGAATGAAACTATAACCAGCTACTAAATCAATTGAGTTAGGAAATTCCCATTCATTCCTCCATTCATCCAGAACCATATCTCCTGTGGGAAGCCATTATTATTTGGATGTTAAAATCCTCTTCCTGTACCAAAAAAACATTTCTGGATCTGCAACAGTACAAAAACATTGTTTATTAAATTCATGGGAAAATAATTCCACCTCTAAAGAGCTGAAGGCTAGGCCACTGTCTGTCCACTGGCTGTAGTTCTTACTTATACAGCTGGAGAGTCCGAAGAAAATGTCTGGTGACATCATCACTAAGCAATATCAAATTAAGAATGCAGATCATCATTTCACTTGCACATCATTTGAAAATATTTTCAAGGAAGGAAATGAAAAGTTACATTGTTGCCACCTGTGTTGTTTGCTCTTCTGACTTAAAGTAACCCAAATTACTTTTTTTTCCTGTGTTGTTAGAGATGATACTAAAAAGAGAGCAAGCAGGAATCCTCAATGAACTTAAGAATCAGCCCCCCTTTCCAAATCCAGGGCTAGCCGCTGGGTGAACATAAGACAGAATTTGTAGTGCCAGAAAACCAAGTCTTATTCAGCTAAGAGCTGTAAAGGTGGTATTATTTCTGTGCTGCATTTTAATTAATTTTGTATTTATACACACACCCAAAACGATTGTTGTTTTGTACTTCCTCAGTGGTAAATAGTGATGAAAACATAAAATCCTGCATATTTCCTCCCTGCTGTAAATTTTGCTACTATGGCATTGCAGATGTTTTGTACACATCCCTTTCTCTTTGAATCACTCCTATTTAGAAATTAATTACCTCCATGGTTTGAAATGAACACTAAGTTGCTAACCATTAGCAAGCCAACTGGGTCAGATGGCTACTTATACAAGATATTGTATTTACTTATTTGCAAAGCTTTATTTGCTTTCCTTTAAACTAAAGACATTTACTCTTGGCTTGATTTCAAAGCTGATGAGCATACAACAATGCTACTGAACTCAATGCGGAGTGCTTTTTAAATGCAGGTCTTACTCAAAGTGCAATATATGATTTCCTTCCAACTACATTTCAGCAGAGTCTCAAGTAACTTGAATTTTTACATGGTAACTCTAAATTAAATGTTCTTTTTCCTTTGTATACAGGTTTGTATGTTACGGTATCTCGTAGGCTCTGAACAGTCATGTACCCTATATGATGAACCAGAATGCTTCCTTGATTAGTCATATGCATCTCTTAAAGGAATCAACAGTGGTTGTATATAAGTAACCATGGGCAGAATTTGAATCTAGCAATTACGTGGTGGGTGGCACCATTATCTTGCAAAGTTCTAAATACCAAAAAGTCTATGTAAGGCATGTGTGTATGAGGAAGAGGTTATTAGAACCAGGGAGACAGTGCCTGTTCTTTTAGGAAAAGCCACATCCTCTCTACCTTTCATTTGGAGAGGAACAGAAATTACCAAGATACCTTTAGGATGAGTTAGTTACTGCGCTGCAAGGTACCTGCCTGCTAGGCTTCCCCATCCTGTGCACATACACACCCACCCATCTGCTACGCCAGCTACTGCCCTGTCTTACAGGTTGCCTCAGGCTGCACTGCTGGCGAAGAAACAGCGGTTACCTTCCTCTCTAGACTACTGGACACCAGCTACATCCAGATTCCTCATTTACAGGAGGCAGCGTCTGTTCTGCCTGTTGGGTTTGTTCTTAGCCAAATGACTGTGCTGACGGGGACACCTCAGTAAAGGAGAAGGGTTGCCTTTTCTCTTACTGGTTGGACATTACTGCAGTTATTGGCTCTTCTGAGAGGAGATGGCAAACTCAATGTTCCTGTGTTCCAAAAGTTTTCAAGTGTTCCCTTCTTCCCTTTCCATTTTGGCAAAGTTTTATTGATAGCACCCAACAGGCCAGATTATTTAACTACTCACAATACCGCATAGCAAATACATGACATACTATACACTTTTTCTTTTCCCTACTGCAAACCACAAAAGGTAACACTAGGACTCAAACAAAAACAAATTACCTCAGTAACTCCTGGAAAACTCAAGTGGTTAATCAGTTACCTTTTATTTACATATATATGCTTAATGCTGAATTAAGTTGTAAAAACCAAAGGCTGATTTATAGCCCCAGTCAGCCTTAATTAACATTGATTCCAGGGGAATAGTAAATGTGAATAGCCTTCACAATTGAGGTTGAACAATGAACTCACTGGGTGTTGTCCAATTTGTAGCATGATTTACATGGAAGCAAGCCCTTCTTTTTTCTGGGGTTATCCTTTTTTCATCTGGTGTTTTGGATGGGTTATATATAATCCATAGATAGGAACATTTGCTGTCAAATATTCTCTCTGATTTAGAGTTAGCCTTTACCACAGTCACTATAAATAAGGGAGAAAAAAAAACAATTTGAGGCTTTGCAGGGATTCCTTGTTCTTGCAATGTGTCATCGCTTGTCCATTTCATGGCATTTTTACGAAGTGGCCATAATGAAAGTCAGATTAAATGTACAGGATATATATGTTTAATCAACAGCCATTGGAGCCAGTAGTGCTGGAAGAGTTATAAAAGCCCCTGTGAATGCAAATTTATTGCAAAAGAATCTAAGTCTTGGTGGTAGGAATATCTGCTGAATGGTACTACCTGACACAGAACACCTAAAACTTTCAAAAGTGAATTATTTAAGTGTAAGGTTTTGCTTGTAAAGCCGCCAGCTGCTGGATTTCAAGACTTGAAACCATTCCAAAACATGGGACTAGGTACTTTATATGTGCACTAGAGTAAATACTCTGATTTTACTGCCAATTTAAATGTGCTCAGTTTACAGTAATGAGCTTGTATAGGCAATACCTTGTTTATAGAAAGTGGAACAGGAAGAAACTAACATTAACCATTAACAGTAGCAATTTCTCTTGCCTTCAACTCTAACTTTATGCCAACTAGATCTTTCCCATGTCCTATCTGAAATATTTGCTATTGCTATTCTTTTTCTAAGCCTGTGGAGTATTTTTAATGGAGTATTCAATAAAATATAGTTCCAGTCAACAAGCATTGCAACACTCTTTTGCAATTCCAAGGCACTATTTCTTATTTCTATGGTAAAATGTACTTTAAGAACCTAAACATGTCCTTTGTACAGGCAAACCTGATGATCAGGTGTTCATCTCAGCAGAATGTAGTTAACATTTTTAAATCTCTTTAAAAAAGAGCAGACCACTTCTGTATAGGAAGAGCAGTAAATTGTGGTTGCCTTCACTTAAGTTGTTTTACTCAACCTGTTTTATTCTTTCAAGACAGAGATCACACAAGAAACCTATGTGTTTATGTACATAATGTAACCTTAAACAAACATCTTTACTTCTCCTTTGGCCATCTGCTCCTGAAGCTGCAAGCTCTTCTCCCTTCCCCTCCCTCCTTAGTGTACTCCCCCACCCTGGATGTGTAGTTAACTCCACTGAACTCCATGGAAAGGATGCTGGTAAAAATCCTTCTTCCACACAGGTCACAGATCTGAGTTCCTTTGTTTTCACTTACATATGATCTAAAAAGTGATGGTGATACGCTGGAGGAATTTTGGCTTATGGTGTTAGTCACTACAGATGACACCAATGATTCTTTTGTCGACTTATTTTGGCTGGTTGGCTCCAAAACTCATTTGTCTGGGTTAGCTCCATTGGTCTTAACAGGGACCAATACCTCAATTTGAAAAGCTGTGCAATCAATGAGCACAAAGACACTGCCCATAGTCCAAGGGGCTTACAGTCCAAGGACATGAACAGGTTCAAGGTAAATACAGTGTTCAAAGTAGGCAATAGATGGGAAATGATTCAGTGGGTCCTGGGTTCAATTACCTTCGAAAACCAAAACAAAAAAGTAGGGGAAAGATGGAAGATGAAGTTTACTTCAGATGGACTCTGAAATGGATGGAAGGGCACACAGCAAAATGGTTGAGGTTAGAGGTACAGATACGGAAATGCAATGGAAACATAACCATGAAAGTAAAAGTACGTCATCATTAGTTTGTGTGTGCAGTTGTTATATCTGCAAGGTCTTTTTGAGGCAGGCACAAGCTCCTTCTGCCCATGTCCTGAGCCAGCTCTGAACCAGAAGCTGTGTCAATGCAGTTAGTGGAGCACCAAGCCTGAGTCCTGATGAGAACACAACTATGTGGCTTCCATTTGGCTTGGAGTAGGCTGAACAAGCTCGTGTCTGGTAACAGAAAACTCTACAAATGTATCTCTGGCTTGTCATGCAAATATGAGTGTGTAGTCTCTTTACTTTCTTTAAAATGCATGGGCACCCCAGTGTCTTCATCATGATCTTTTCTTTTACAGACTCATTATAGCCCTTGGTGTTGCAACTTTTTATCTTGGACTTTCTGACCGTGTCTTCTCTAGTGGCAAAATTCCCATTGACATCAGTGAGGCCAGGACTTCCCCTTCAGCATTTAAAGCTGTATTTCATGGCATGCAGCAAAACAACATTAATACCTGAAATCCAAGGCAGCCATATGGTTCCTGAACTATTTGAACACTTTCATTTTTTCTCTTAGAAAGATTTCAAGGGCAGGAAGACTCTGAATACCAGGAAAACCTTTCACTCGATCATTTTTCTAGAGTGCCTTATTTCATATTTGCTGATAAATAATTGCATCCTGTTCTTGAAAGTCATTCAGTAGAACACTTGTATGTCTGTAGTCACCAGTAAAAATCTACTTTAAGTAAATTTGTCATTACCTCTGCCAAGACAGCTGTTGTCATCACCATTAAAATTCAAGTTTGGTTTGCCTACAACACTTAAAATGATGTCAACACTGAGGGAATTTAACCATTTCCATTGTTCCAAACAGATAAGCTAATTAATTCTGTGCTGCAAACCATCACTGTAGCCATAATCAACTGACTGTGTATTGAAGAACTGTGATGTTTGAGATTATTCAGTCTTGACTGGTTTGTATCAATGACCAAATGTTTACTTACTGAGATGGGTATTGAATGATTACGCCAAACCCTTGTCTTGGCTCCAGCAGTTTCAAGGCTTTTTTCTCTAATACCAATATTTCTTTCTTTAGTTTTTTGCTTACAGTGCTTGAATTAAATTTTAATGCCAAACAAGTTATTTAATGTTGCTTCTATAATGACACTGCCACAGAATACAGAGAGACATCATGGGCTGAGCCTTAGCCTGAACTCTTGAAAACTCTAATTCTCACAGTCATAAAGAAGCTTTAGCTCTTTTGTATTAGGATCTGCAGCCTTTCCCAGAGTTTGTTGTTGTATGCTTTACTGTTTGTTTATGCAGGGGGACTGATGACTTTTCTCCTTTTCTAGATTTTTATCAATAATGAATGGCAAAATTCTGAAAGTGGGAGAATATTCCCAGTATATAATCCAGCAACAGGAGAGCAGATCTGTGAGATCCAGGAAGCTGACAAGGTAATGCATCCCATGAACTGGTATATATGTATACATGTATGTTGATATGTGCATGTTTTTTAATATATATATGTATGTATCATAGCAACAGTTCCAGAATACCACTGCTGGACAGTTCTTCTATTAATCCCAGTTCCAAAAGCCATCACGTGACTAAGAGATGGTACAAATGCAAATTTAATAAGCCTAGTAATCTTATTTACCTTTATTTGTTATTTGTTCCTTCTTGACAGGTTGATACGGACAAAGCAGTGAGAGCTGCTCGCCTTGCTTTTTCTCTAGGTTCAGTTTGGAGGAGAATGGATGCATCGGAAAGAGGCCATCTTTTGGATAAGCTAGCAGACTTGGTCGAAAGAGACAGGGCAACTCTTGCTGTAAGTGGCACACAAAAATTAACAGTCAAATCACCTGTCAGTTTTACATTCTGAAAGCAAATTAACTCATAAACGTGTTAGCATGAATAATATTTGAAAACTACAGTTAGCCTGATGACTGACTGGCTACTCAAGACCTAACCTGATCCAAAGCTCATAAAAATCAACAACAGCCTTTCAATTGATTACGAGCTTTAAATTGGACGCAAAAGAAATGAATGGTTATGTGTGGATGTGCACGCACATATATGTGTGACATGTACACTTGTGACTTTTATAAAAAATAAAAATCAGAAGACTGAGTGAAGTGATTTGTGCAGACATTAATGAAAAATCAGGTGTAATGTTTCCTGATAACTGAACTGGTAACATAAATTCTGGGTATTGTGCTATTTAGCTCACATGTGAAGCCATCTAAACAGTGGCATTGTTAATGTTGTTTTCCGCATGTCAAGTGCTTTGAACTAAGCTGCTGAACATCTTAATTCCAGCTTTGTCAACACTTAAATCATCTTACCACCAGTGTATACTGTAAAATCGCCACAGGGAGAAGGAAGTGCACAGCAAATCAAGTTTACTCTGCTTGTCATTTGATTTGTATTTCCACAGCCAAGCTCTTTACTGAACTGCACCACAGGCAATGCCATTAATTGCTCGTGGGGATGTAAGTCAGCACAGAATTAGGCTTCTATTCTTCTCTATTGAAATTCATTTGATGGTTGGTGTGTTACACATGGGCGTACTTCACTCGTTCTTAATGATTTCTTTTAGGCAGCTATTGAGAGTCAGTTAAGCTACTCCACATCTGAGGACATTTTATTGCATTCTTTTTGCTAAATGATCTTACGGAACCCTGAGGATAGCTTATAAGATGCTTTTAAAAATAGGAATATTAACTTAAAAATAAGGACATCAGGCTGTTAATTTATGAGCTTCCCTAGAGGAGAGTTTGTTTATTTGATGGCAATAAATAAACTGGCTGTACATTATAGATATCTCAGGCCTCAGCAGGAGTCTTGGCAGCCACATAGAGAATTTTTTATATTCACATCAATTATATGGAGGGATATGTCCATTCTTCTCTTTATGGATTCAAATCATTTATACGGGGTTACAAGGAGCCCCTTTTCAGCTGTTATCATTAACATAACAGAACCTAGTTTGACAGGCATTTTTATCTTGGCTCCTGATTAGAACAATTTAGTGTTTATATATCTGGACCAAACACAGTGGCTATTAGGTCCAAAACACAAACATGCACATGTATGTGGATGTGGATACATGCACACAAGTACACGGGACAGACACACATGGACACACATGCTTAAAAATCATAGTCATTCTAGAGTAACTGGTTGGTCTTCATTAAAATCTTTCTGTCATGATTGAAGAGCTGTTGGACAGTGAATACTGAAGTACAATAGACTAAAAATGCTACTGTATTTATATATTGACTTTTTCTTGTTCTCTAGACTATGGAATCACTCAACAGTGGCAAACCTTTCTTGCAAGCTTTCTATGTAGATCTTCAAGGAGTCATAAAAACCCTGAGGTATTATGCTGGTTGGGCAGACAAAATCCATGGAATGACCATTCCTGTAGGTAAGGGAGATTACAGCATCGGTGTGCACCTAAACCTTCTGATGGCCAAATGCCTTAATAGATTACTTCATTAAAGACAGAAGAGAAGCTTCTTTTCCTGGCTAAGATGAAATCAGATTGTTTTTTTCCAGTGTGTAGTATGCTGCAGAAGCAGACATCAGAAAGTCAGCAAGGGCTGGGCCTGCTATTGTTCTGTCCTACATGCACATTACAAAAAGTGTTTTGTTTCTCTTGCGTATGCCCATCTGAGAAGGAGATGGCTCAAAATCTGCAATGAAATACTGTAATACTTATAAGAATAGATGAGAACACAAAAAAATACTGTGTTAACAGCCTGATTAAGAAACAGCGTGCTTACCTATGTATCTTGTTTATATATGTCTTCCTATTGCCTATGCAAATCATTTTACTTGAGACTAATTTATACTTTTTTATAAAAAGTAATTTATACTTTTTTTTTATACCAAACTAATTTATACTTTGAGAGTTTGCAGTGTTATTGTAGAGAACTGTACATGCGTATCAGATATATTTTGTTATATATGCTTCCTCAAATCATGTGGTGGGATGAGTTTTATACTTTATGTATGAGAGTAATCTTTATGACTGCTAAGAAACTAGTTATTCTGCTGATTTTTTTTGGTAAAACGATAACAGAAGAAATCCTCACTGTTATTTTTATTCAACAAGTCTCTTCCTCCTCCTGCTCCTCCCTCCCAGCTGTTTAACCAATACAGGCTGAATTTTCTGTTGCAAAGAAATTCATTTACAGTCTGGACTAGATATACCAACTGCTATAATTATGCGAAATGGCACATGATAGCAAAGAATGATTTTATGCAGGTGCAGTCATTAAGATAAATGACTTATCTTTTAACTACATAAAGTAAATCTTTGGGAAAGCAGTAAGGAAAACCAACATATACTCTATGGATTCTTTTCAGCTTCATGGTGCACACAGTTCATTGCACATGCATGTTAATTACACATTACTGAAGGAGTCCAAAAAAGCCCACTCACAAGTAAATGAATTTGTCATCGTACAGTAGGCACCTTTACACGGCCCATCTATTTCCTTAAAACTACATAATGTAACCTGATAGCTGCAGTACAGTATTTTGCCTCTGTACAACAAATCACAAGATTACCAAAGCAGGGCAAACAGATCATAACTATCACAGTGTTAACCATCATGGTGTTCAGCTTATTAAAATGTCAGTGTGTACTGACTGATGTTTATCATCACTAGTATATTTTCACCCAAGAAATGACAAAATTAGTATTTCTGGTTTAGCCTCTCCTGTAAGAACTCATGAAGATTTCCATAGCTATTTAGGCTGAGATTCATAAATCCTGGTTTTACTGCTTGCATTTCATGTTTAAACATGCAGAAGTGCAAAGTGCACCATAAATTCATATATTCAGCAAATTTCCTGTTCCCTAATCCCTTTCTCCCTGGTCCACGAATACCTCCTTCTCACTTGTTAGCCCTGCAGGAACACAGAATTTAGGTCAGTCACCAAAAGGCACTGCCAGCTTAAGGAGAATAAATATTCTCTGATTATTCTTGTCCTCAAATGGTGAAACAGATGAAAACCCTGAATTTCTCAGTGTTGATGGGCTATGCAGGAGGAGAGGAAGCCACATTTTCAGCAGGCCTTCCTAAATGCAAACTTCAGTGCTAACACAGGTATCAGTAGTGTGTAATCATAAGTTATGATTTCTAATATTCACAGATTTGCAGGTTATCAGTTCTGAAGGCCAGGGTTAAACAATGTGCTCTTTACCTTCACTTTCCATCAGCTTGTCAGAGGAAACCAAACAAAACAACAACAAGAAAATAAAGCCCAGTTAGATTTTCTCTGTTTAGTATGTTAATAAATCTGAAACCTCCCAATCTTTTATGTTCCTGTTGAAGGCTTCTTTTCCTATAAAATAAAAATAGGCAAGTGATAGACAAGTAGAAAATAGAGGAACAGTGTTTTTTACAGTCACATTCCTTTTGCTCCAAAAATTGCTAAAACCTTCAGACTGCCCTTTGCTTGCTCCCATTCATAAAGGCTTGATAATTTAAATTAAAACAGAAATGAGGTTAGACTAGAAACTGTTAAACTAATCAACTGAATGCAAGTGAAAAGGTATCTTTACATACAATATATATGGTATAATATAGCTTAAGGAACCAACTCTGCTGTTCTCACACACTAGTTTGCTGTGTGCTGCTGTATGAGGCATGTGGCTATACTACGATTGTTAGGCAAATAAAATATCTATCACAGAGAAATCTGATGGAAATCTCAGCAAACACATCTGTAGAATGTATTGCTGTCGCAAAGTAAGATCCCTGGATAAATGAGGTTTTCTGTTTAGAAAATACAAATCTCTGGACCAGATGCTAAGCAGCTGCAAATTGATCAGGCTCTATTATTATCAATGAGGGCTAAAGTACATCAGCTGAGAATGTTTAAAAAAAAACACAACAACAACCAACCAACCAAACAAAAAAAACTACAAACCTTTTAGAATAAATTTTTAGATTGGATGTGGGATCAGACTGTCAGAACCTTCTCAGGCAATGTCCTTCTGGCTGCCAGCTAGCTAGCAGAAGGCTGAGTAACAAGCATCAGCAATAGCACCTTAGACTGTGTCATTAGCATGAGTTGTATACACAAATAAGAAGAGTTTTAGAAGTTCACTGTTCACTCATTTCATTGTGCTCCCTCATTTCATCCCTGTGCTCACTCATTTCATTTGTGAGCACAGGGAGCTTTCCGTGCTGACTGTTCAGAAAAAAATGATTCACTTCCCCAAACTTGAGTTATTTTGCCATGTTAACAGCTTATTTTACCTTATGGACGAGGCAGCTCTTAGATAAATCTTTCGCTTGTCCAGAGACGTCTGAAGCTCCTGAATAATTTGAAGCCAAGTATGTTCACAAACATATTGTTAGAAAGCAATCTAAAAAAATCCTGTCTTAATAGTACCTGTGGATGATGAACTTTGGAAGTAGGTCTCAAAAAGAGCAACTGTCTACAGTGGTGGAAGAAAGCAGGACAAGCAACTCCGCATGGAAGTAATTGCTCTAAGGAAAGAAAGTTCTGCCCACATTTGGTAGAATTAACCACGGTTTGTCTGACTTGGCGACCAGGTTCAGCTTATCTATAACTTTATGCTATGAAGCACACAGACATGTGGCAATGATTATGGAGTGACGATCTGAAGTCAATACGGTGCTAACCTAACTGTGTTACTGTTACATTGTCACCATCCTTCTGGCTGAGAATCCATCTCTCACAGTAATACCAATTACAAGCTGGTATTTTTAGCAGACTCTTTTATATGCCTCTTGAGCACTTAGACAATTTTGCCTGTATATGATTTTGACTTCTACTTTACTTCTGTCTGGTCTGATGAGTCTTCTCATGGTATGTGAACCACATCTGTGAAATATGAAAATCAAACTGATCATCTCTACTTGTGAAACAACTATTCTCATCTCCACAAAGAAGCTGTTAGGAATCATGAGACTGAAATAGTACAATGACATTTTGTCAATGCAGAGCAAACTGACTGATGGACTGTTTTCTTGCCTGATGTGAAACTCCTTTCTGTTTCCTCTGTTCTGTCGCTTGTCTTGGTTATAGAGTATTGTTACCTGTCTCATAACTGTTCTCTTTCTAGCCTCCAGCTGATGTATTGTTAGCTACTTTAGCTCAGATTTCTACTGAGAAAATTCTGTGACGTAGATGTACAGAAATGAGCAAACCTGAAAAGAAGTTGTTTCTAATCAAACTCAATTTCAAGTCTTTACTTAAATGCAAGAAACTTTATAGATTAACCCATTTGCTGTCACCAGAAGTACACTGTAGCAGGTTCCCAAAATGTACTCTCCATTGTGATGTTAGGTCTTCACCCAGTACTGAACAAGGCTGTCTGTAGCTCCAGACTGGGGTAGAGGCCACAAAGCTGCTTGGGTGCTCTCATGCCATGTGAAGGAAAGCACATGCACCTACCTGCACTGTGACAAGGGGAGCAAAAGCATTGTAACTGCTCCTCCTCCTATTCCCTTTCTCCTTCTGGCCATTTCCTGTCCTAGTAAATCCTCTTCTGTGATTGATCCCAGGTAACGTTCTCATTGTTCTCAAATGCTTTCTTAGTTGAAATGCTTTTTTTAAAGTAAAGAGAGTCAAATTTATCTAGATGACCAAGCACTGTCAGCCTAGGCACACATTTGGGTTACACCTCTACTGTAACCCTTTCTTCAGCTGTAGCCTCACTGAAAAACTTTTGACCTAAATTCAGAGGTAGTTTGAGTCTGGGCTAGTTTATACAGCTACAAGAATCGGTTTAGGTACAAAAGTGATTAAACTACTTTGCACAGAGGCTGGTCAAGCACATTAACAAAGCTGATGGTTAGTCGATGCCTTGATCAGTCCCAGCACACACATCATTTTCCTGCTCTTTATCAATTGAGAAGAAAGCTACATCATAATACAGTATATATAATTGCAGCACATACTTCTGGACCACAGGCAAGGGCTGAGGCAGCAACCATCAGGCAGCGTTGTGGAAGAGTATGAACTCCATCAGCCCCTATACCAGCTGTGCAAAATGAGCCAGCAGAGACTTGCTGCTTTAAGCAGGCGAGGCCATGTGAAAGGTTTCCACAGACCACAGGTCTGACCCCAAATCACAGATCTGTTTATTTCATGACCTGACTCAGGCTGCCCTGAGCTCAACAGTGTTTCCTTCAGTTACAGACTGCAGATCTAGCATAACAGCATGCGCTTTAATTAATGATACGTCTCACCTCTGGATATTGGTTTTTGCCGTTTTTGTTTATCACGACCTTAAGAATAATTACCTGATCAGAAAGCTAAATAAGTATTTTCCTCAAACCTCACACCATCCACACCTGTTCGTGGGTTTCCATTCTGCTTTTCCTGCATGTTTGTTGTTAGGATCTTTATTAGTCCATAATCTTACTTCTGTCAGAAGTCCTGTGAGAAAAGCTCAGTATTTCCAAGTTTCCAGTGGCTTTATCCCTTCATTTATTTATCTACCTCTATCTGTCCAAAAGGTTGGTGAAAACTTTTCTTATTCTCTCATCATGTTTTCCAGCTGCATTCAGCTTTTCCCTGTCAACTTAAATTGACTGCCTGTTTAGCTTGAGGCCACGTCTGATACAGGCCTTGTTCTACAAGGCACGGCTATGTGATGACCCTTGTATTCTCCATAGTGTTGAGTTCTGCAGTGAATTGTGCTCAGTTACGCATCGATCACAGGCTTACCACCTTCATGCCACATCTATGGATTCTGGTGTACCATTCCATTACTTTCAACTCCCCTTGTCTTCAGTGGAAGATGAATGAGATGTATGTCACTATTTTCCCATATCTGCTTGTATTATTTGCCTTTATATTGCTTTATTCTAGTCAGTCCTTTCAGGAAATTAACTTTGCGACTCCTTCTCTCATCCCGAAATCAGTAGAGGCCAGTAAGTGGTTTCCTTGCTGCTGCCCTTTTTTGTGCTGTATAGATTGTCCTCTTTCCCAAGGAACAAAGCAGGCTACTTTCTGATGGGTTGCCTGCTTCCTTTGTTCTACAGAAAGAACAATTAGGTTGCTCCTGAACCTAGGTTTCCCATGCTAGCTCATGAAAAAACATTTCCATGAGTTCTTTATTTCTTTTACTGCCATCAAAGGCTGATCCTTAGAGCTTTTTTTTTGTTTGTTCTGCCAAGTCAAACTGCACTTGAGAGTAACCATGCTCATCTGTTTCAGATGGAGATTATTTTACGTTTACAAGACATGAACCCATCGGAGTGTGTGGACAGATCATCCCTGTGAGTATCTCTACCAGCGCCTTCTATTTATTTTCATTTAAACCAGCTCTCTTTAAAGACACATAAAACATGGTCCTCAGCTATGTGTGTTTTCCATTACGAAAAAAGCTGAGCTCATATTGTTGACATATCTTTAACAGCCTCCCTGCAAATGCTTATTTGAACATGCTAATAGGGTTTAGGCTCTGTTATTAGGAGTTAAGTTCTCAAGTCATAGAATTCTCATGATTAAAACAAGCAAAGCAAAACACAGTGTTAATATGCTGGCTGTGGTTATGGATGTTCACACAACTTACGGAAAATTGATGCTTTGCTGTGGCAGTCTTTTTATTTATTTAGTTTTTACTGTGATTTAACAGGCTCCTCAGTTCCTGGGAGAATGTGATGCATTTTAATTCTATTCTTTCCTGCTATTTCTTTTACAAGGCTGGAAGAGAAGAAGAAACTCCAGGAGACATATCATTACAATTAACATTGCGTAGCTAGTAAGAGACATTAAATGTTTATTTGTTATGAGAGAGAAACACAGTGTTTCATCAAATATAATACTGCCTCTACACTCCAATATACATCCTTAACACACTGTTGCTGAACATGACATGGGAATTACACTGAAAAGCTAACTTTTTCAGAAGAACTAGTTAACAGGCTTTGGCAGAAATTTCAATGGGAGGCTCATATATAGCTATTAAAATATTGTGTGGAAGCTTTTTTCCTTGACAAAGCATTGGGAAACTAATCAAGACATTCTCTGAAAATTTTGTTCATGTTATTTTGTTCATGTTAACCACAAACCCACTTAACAGCAACATGCAGTATTTCCATTAAATGAGGAGCAGCCAGAAAAGATTACTTTAACAATGCTAAGCCCGTTTTCCCTATTTATATTTGTTGTTATTTTATGCCTTTGTTAAGGCATAAAACACTGCGGAAGCTCAGAGTCTGTGGCTACAGCCATCCTGCAGACATCTACGCATTATCCAATTCCATTCACAAGTCATCTTTATGATTTCACACCTTTGTGGCCATTGTTCAGTTCAGTGCATGGATGCAAAGTGGCAACCTCAACAGCTAACCCCAAAGTTGCTAGACATTTCTTTGGATTGTCTCATTGAGCTTAACTGACAAATCTGCTGAAGAAACCTTGGCCAAGGTCTGAAGCAGGATTTATTTAGTTTAGATCTGTAAAACTCTTTGTCTGGGGTACCCAGCCATCTACCACACTTGTCCATTCCCCTTCCCCCCCATCCCCAGTTTCTACTTTGAAACTTCTACATGGCTGTCATACACATCTACTCTAACACTACTGCTAATCTGTTACATATTTCCTTCACAGCTACCAGTCACAGAGTACAGCCCCAGGGCTGCTGCATGCACTCAGCCATTGCACTACCAAATAAATTATTACAAAAATAAAATTAAACAGCAAGCCTAGCACTAAACTCCTCGTCTTCATTCACATCCTAGCTTCCATCAAAACATACCCTCTTTGGCAGCTTTGTAGCATAAACAGGGCTACATACTACCCTATAAAACTCGTCAAAGCTCTCCTTGCAATACCATTACAAGTGCAGGCTGTCAGCACGCTGTTGGCCCAATAGCTCCCCTCCTAGGTTTATATACTAGAGATGGAATTAAAACATCACTTTGTCTCCGGAGTTTATAAACAACTGAGGGAGTAAAAAATTGGGTGTTCGGTGAAGAAAAGACAGTTGTGTATTTTTTCAAGCTAGCCAGGGGCTAGAGAGATGTCTATGAGAGTGGCAGCTGATATGCATCAGGCAGTAACATGTTCTGGCCAGTGGCTGACTGATAGTTTCTGTTTTCTTTCTAAAGGAGATTATTATATGCCTTTATGAGAGTGATGCAATTATTTTATTATGCTAGTATTTTCACTAAAATCACTGGAACTATCCACTTAACCTGTTAGGATCAGACCTGGATGCAGAAAGCTAAAGACTTGTTACCCTTATCTTTACCCACAACTTGTTTATACACCAAATTAATATAACCCACTACATTTTCTGCTGCAGTTACATGAAGTTGAAATTAATGGTGATGCAGAATTTTTATTTCAGCAGTTTTTGTCAACTTTGCACTCTTCTTCTCATGCCTTTCATATAAACTGCAGGGTAAGAAAATTTTGAGAAAAGATACTAATGAAATGCTTTGACCTAATATTGACACTTATAGAAGAGTTTTACTGTAATTTCATCATTTAGTGATTATATAATTTGAGTATAAATCTTCTGTCTTAAGATGTATTCTAAGAATGGAAATATACATCTAAAAATGCTTCAGCATGAACAAACAGTTCATTCTGAATGTATCTGTAGCAAGAACCATTTGTCGTGAGAGTTAAAAGTGCCAACTGCAAAACAGTAAATGAAATAAAAAGCTGTGAGTAAAAAAAATAACAGCAGAAGATTATTTTATAAAAACTGCGGGTCGGGTCTTTATTTCTTTGAACTGAAGAGAAAGAATGAGAAGGTCACTGTTCTCACTTTCTTAATGGCGGTAATTTAAAAAAAAAAAATTCTTGCTTTGTGCTGGGCAAGATTTATGTTGAGGATAGGCCTGAGAAGTAAGTGAGGTAGCAGCTTGACATCTTGAAAACAAAACACCACTGCAATATTTTTCCATCTATCAACTTTTATTTTTTCCTACAGTGGAACTTCCCCCTGCTGATGTTTGCATGGAAGATTGCTCCAGCTCTGTGCTGTGGCAATACAGTAGTTATTAAACCCGCAGAACAAACACCACTCAGCGCTCTCTATATGGGAGCCCTCATCAAGGAGGTAAGAATAATTGACAGGAATAATGTCCATCTCTCCTTATGGAGAAGGAACTACCAGCACATGGCTGGTTTAACATGCTCTGTCAGTTTTCATAAATCATGCTTCCCTGCATTCATTCCTATTTTGACAGGCTGGCTTTCCACCAGGAGTTGTCAATATTTTGCCAGGATTTGGTCCAATTGTTGGTGCAGCTATAGCATCTCATGTTGGCATTGATAAAATTGCATTTACTGGATCTACTGAGGTAAGAGTGTTCCTAGATAAATACTTAGGGAGATAGAATTAAGTCCTTGTATTACATTTTTCACTGTCACTGAATAAAAGAGATGCATTTATGTAACACCGGTCTGTCCCTCCCAGCTAAGCTTATATACTGTAGTACTATCACAGCATAAATGGCTCTTTTCCTCCAGCTCCTGCTGTGCCCAGCACCTCAGTACAGGAGATATGGCTAGAAAAATATTGCTGGGATTTCCTGTGGGCTTAAGAGGATGTGAATCACATGCAAGTAAGCAGAACATCCAGTGTATATAACAGCATACATAAATTCTGCTTTAGCATTCATAATTTGTGTATCTTGGCATATTTGGGGAAAAGGGGAGAGGAAGGGGGCAAACTGGGGCAAATACACTTCAGCTTCGATGCTGCATTCAAGTATACTGAGGAGGAGGAGGAGGTCTAGAAAGGAAGGATTGCAGGGAGAAAAGGAAATTGTCCAAGGTGTCTGTTCCCAGAATGACACTGAATGTTCCCAACAAAGACGCTGCCCAGAAGATGATGGAGACAATGGTCTCCTGGATGCCAAAATATCTTGCAATGATTCAATGATGCAGACGTTACAGAGGAGGTTAGGACTGAAGAGGAAGGCTGTCATCTGCAGAAAGAGAAACAAATCCCTCAAGTCATATTGTGCAAAGCCAGCTGTTATCAGGGTTGGGCTGGGGGGGGGGGGGGGGGGGGCGGGATGATAGAGGTACTCCAGACTGAAGTCACAGGAGAAGGGGCCTTATCTCATCCTCTGAAGGCAGACAGAAAGGAATCTCCATGGGAGTTTCAGGGCTGGTTATATTTAGAGGGTGCTAAAAACAGGCCCTTTTCAATTCAAAATCTGTCAAGCTATTGTATGGAGGGAGCTCAACCCCAGGGATCCAGTCTCTCTTTGATATGCTTGACTCCCACTCGTGGCAGTTGCAGGCTGTATGCATCCCAGGGATGCTGCACTTCATACTGAGTCAAGTTTGTTGAGTCAATAAATAGACTGACCAGACAGCCCTACTAGAGATGTGTGTGTACATTCCTGGTGTGCCCAGGGATTGCAGACACTAGATTAACTCTTTCAAATAAATAATTTTGGTGGAATTATCCTGTAATTGTTTGAAGTTACCACATGAACCTAAATTATCAGTAAAATGTAGCTGTATGCCTAATTTGCATACACAGTTATCTTTCAATTACTATATGCACATTAATTTTTACGGCAATTTTAGATTATAACATACACTGGTTATATACTAAGTCAATGGCACCATTAGATTTCAGATGATTCTGAGGAATTACTATAGTCTTTACATCTCCTGTAACCAATTTATATTAGCATCCTAGAGTACTGAAAACCTTAATACGAGCTGATTACCCCCCATAAATTAAGTTGAAACAATTGTTTTCATAAAGATATGTGGTCTCTGTTTAAGATAAATATTCTATTATACAGGATGTTACACTGTTTGGAGGAGGAAAAATACAGATGGGTTAGGTTTCAAAGTTGTCTTTTGTAGCCAAAATAAATTTTTATTGTAGCTCCAGACAGCTTTAGTTTTAATAGGCGTTTAAACTCAAAAGCTGTGGGTTTTATACTAACTCAGTGCCTACCTTTAAAAGCCTTACTAATAGGAAGTGAAAAGCATTACAGAGATGAAAAAGACATTCTCTAAGAACCTAAAGCAAGAACAGATGGAACGTTTTAATGCAGGGTTAGTGTAAACTATTCCATATTGTTTCTGATTTCCTGTAACACTGATTTTTTGTACGAGCAAGTCAACATTGTAACATTTTAAACACAATGCTGTGATATGAGCTGAACAATGGAGTGTGTAACTACTCCAAAATAGTTTTCCATTTCTAATGAAATAATAATGGAAATATTTTGTCTCTCTAGTCTTGGGGCATGTCAATTGTACATTTCAGTGATGTGGACTTCCGATAGCCATCAGATATGTAAATGGCAAGATACTAACTTCCATTTCCGCCTTTCATCCAGGTGCTAGTTAAGGCAGTTAATACTTTCAACATGAGCAAGTTAATAGTAAAACCAATCAATACAATAGCAAACATCTTCAAGTTTAGATATCTGAAGCATGTTTTCATCTCAAATTTCCACCATGGAGTTCTTTCAGAGAAAAATATAAATGGTTTACCTTTCAAATGTATACTTCTCCCTATTGAAAACTTTCTATTTGCCTGTAAAAATCTCACATATACACACACAGAAAAGGCTATTGCTACCTATTTCCTGCAAAGTTTTTTTTTTAAAGAAAGCAGCAGAAATCAGGCTGCTTTTCCTACAAATAATTTTAATGCTAACATTTTACAAAATTTATAGACTCCATTCCACAGACAAAAGAAACAAGAGCAAGAAGGCCAAGTTCATGACCATATCTCAATAAAGTCTGACATAGCCACACCAAAGATCCATCCAGCCTAGTACCTTATCTTGCAATATGACCAGTAACAGATTGCTTATAGAAGAACAGAGCATGTGTGATCCTTTCCCTGCTGTAGCCTCACAACCTCTGGTAGCTGACAATTTAAATACTTCCTAAGCCTAAAGATGTGAGTGGATGATTGTATTGTATTTAATATAGTGACCGATGGCCATGTCATCCTTGCAATCTCTTCAAGATTTGCCTTCATATTATTGTAGCAAGGAATGGAAAGTTTCACAGTTTTTGAACTGTGTGCACTTACAGTTTGTGTTTCCAACATTGATGGGAACTGTTTGCTTCTAAGGAGTTCAGTAAGTCCAAGCTTAACTCTGAGCAGGAAAAAGAAAAGTCATGCTTGGGGACAGTACCCTGGCTCTATTTCTTTTTAATTTCTCAGGTTCTCTAGTGCTTTCAAAATTAAGTACTATTTGCTTTTCAAATACTCTCAAGTACTATGTGAAAAATCATCTAGAAAGACCTATTTTCCTGTGGTACCATCACTGTTAAATTCCACTTCTCTCTTTTCTTCTGACCCTTCTTTTTATGGGTTAGTTTATGCAGAGAAGAACAGTAGTCTTCCAGCTCTTTCTTCCCTTAGAGTACTTCTTGTGGAACACCCTCCCATGGATCACTTCCTCTCCCAGTCCCATAGTACGTGGCTCTCAAAACTCTTCCCTCTAAAGCTCAGAAGGAAGGGCTCTGTAGACACCCAGTGGGCTACGAATTTCACTTTGACAACTGTTGCACTAGAAGAAAGAAAATCATACTGAGTAAGAAAGCAAGCTTAAAAATACTGTGTCTCCTTAAGTTCCAGCAGCTTTCTTGGCTTTGCTTTCTTTGGTTCATACTCTTCAGCAGCTTTTTAACATAAGTGTTTATTTTTACCGTGTTGTTTTTAGTGAACCAGAGCTGATCCATAGACTCCATAATTATGGCCATCTCCTCTAAGGCTTCACCGACACGTTTTTTCCTCATCTTCCACAATCATTGAACTTAAACTGCCCAAAATAATCTTTCCCCAACCAATCTGACCATGTCAACGCTTGTTCCCATTCCTTTCCTACCTTCCCTTGAAAGATCATAAGCATTTTAAGCATCCCATTACATTTTACGGTAGTTCTCCTTGATCTTTCAGGTCCCTAGTTGAAGGGAACTGGTTTAGTTCTGTTTAACAGTTAAATTTTCCTGTAGGACTTACTACCAACAATTTAATTAAAATTCAGTCCGTTTTATTTTCTGAGCTTCAGAACAGATCCAAACTCTAGATGTCTGGTTCACCCATGTAATTGGGCTGCAAAGCAAAGAAGTACAGGAGAGGTTATGTAAGTCTCTTCCCCTACAGTTAAATGAGCAGCAGACCTTATTGATTTCCAAGACAACTACTGATGAGGAGACAATTTTTACACATACTAACACATGCAGTGAGGTTCTTCTTCACCTTCCAGTTACCTTCTTATTGTCTGAAAGAACTTTTGCAAAGTAGTGAAAAGTAAAAGATGAACAAATAGTATAGAAAAGCAGCCATAAAGAAGCTGCTTTACTCTTCGTATGCCTTTATTTTCACACAGGACTGTGAATACAAAGTCACTGCAAATACAGCTATATTTTGACTGCTATGAGCTGTCTGGCCGTGCCTGTATGTGTGCTCCATTTGAACTGGAACAGGGTACTTATAAGTTCTTGGTGCACATGGAATAGTTAGGCACAGTCTGTTTTGGATTTAAGATTAGAGATGATTATGGAGAGTAAGAAGCTATGCATCTAAGAAAATGAGCATCTAAAGGACTGACTGGATTAAAAATCTTGTTTGCTGCAAAAGTGTAATGAGTTCTAATAACTTCTGTTCAAAAAAACAAATGTGTTACCTCCAAATCAGAGTGGCTTACAACTCTCTCCAGTTGTCAGATGCTCTCGAGATGAGAATCATAGATAGTACACAAAATATTTGAAGCCTTGGCCAACTAGAAATTTATCCTAAGTGGCTGCTTTCCACTTTGTTCAAACTATGACCCATTAAAAGGCAGACAGATTAAAGATAGGATTCAGGTCTATGTCCATGCAGTTCTGTGGAGTAACCCAAATAAATATCCAATAAATTGTTCTGGATGCCTGTGTAAACGAAGGGTCTATAAACAACTTCAAAAAAAAAAAAAACAGAAGTCTGCATTTTGCTTGGCAGAATGTTTTCTTTATGCACTTAGATTAACAAACCATGATCTCATCATTAGTCAACAAGATACTAGAGAGACCATCAAAGCAAACTACAGGAGCGTCGAGGTTGATTCTTGCCAAACAAATGTTCGTAGCTAACAGCTGTATTACCACTGATTCTAATTTACTCAGCAGGATTCGCCTTTCATTTCCAAAGTGATATGAATGTCACAATGCATGATGTAGACAGAAAAAATACCTACTGCACTAGTAATGAGTTGTGTCAGTTCTCCTGTATCATACAATCACATGCTGGTTTTGGACATCAGGAATTACATCCTAACATTTTCCACTTCAACAACAAGAATCCTAAAGGTGATGTGTCCTGTTTTGAGACAGCTAACAATGCTACAGACATGCCCTGTTCAAAGTAAGAATAGTTTAGGCAGGCAATATTATCATTTATTCATTCTATTCTATATTAATTCTTTATTATATTAATTCTTGCTTCTGCTTAACCTGTTTGATCATATCTTGGACAACTATGCTTCCTGAATTAAAAGTTGTTCTTCCCTTTTTCCCTCCTTGGTAATTTTGGAAGAATTTAGGGAACTGTCCTTGGATGACTATGGCCTACAACAATTATTATGTCAAAGGGATGTGCCTTTTTAAAACTGAAACAAATGGGGTGATGTACAAACCCTTTCAGTCAGTAAGAGTTTAGCCGCAGACTTCCACAGGGCCAGTATTTACCCAAGGAACAAATAAGCCACTTATAGCTTAGGAGTCTCTCCAGGGATTTCTGTTTGGGATTCCCTTTTCACGTGCTGAACAATTCACTGTGCTTTCTTCAGTGCTGGTCCTCACACAGGGCATTGCACAGTCAAATAAAGCTGCTCTTCTTCATGCCAACATTTTAACAGAGACACTTGTCTCTGCTGAATCTGGGGACACATCCCAAACATCCTTGTCCCAAAATGTTACATTTTCATATAATCTGGGTTTAAAATTAATAATAATAATACAAACATCATAGACTAAGTAGAAGCATGGGTTTGAAAGTTTTGCCAGAACACCGATGACTTTCTGTTAGAAAACAGAGGAATTTTTGTATCTGATCATACCGTCTCCTAGAACCTTATCAATCTCCTGTAATTTACAACACTTACCATTCTTCAGAAACCTTCCCAATAACCCAAGAACACTATAATAGCGAAGATGGGTAGCCCAGTTACTTATAATATCTACGTAGCTGATGATCTGTGTTTCTTCCATCAGTTTTTGCACTGTTCATGGAATCTTTTAATTTACAAAGCAAACCCTTGACAGTCTTGTCTATGGTAGAGTGCAAGAAAATTATCTGCCATTCATCTAAGCTGCTGTTCCCTTTGATTCAGGTGTTCCCCAATAGCTTAACATGTATCTGTGACAAAAGGAGGCTCAGAGCAGAGGAGAAGCTGGAGGTTCTGACAAAGATGTAGAGGAAGTATCACAAACCTTGAAGGTTTGCTTTTGACTTGTGAGACTTCCAGTGCTTTAAAAGGCAAAAACACCTGTACCATTTAGATACTGATTTCTGTCTGAAAACAGAGAATTAAGAGAACACAAAAGGCAATAGACTTTTTTTGAATTTCTGCACAGAAGTATTTAAAATGACTGCATGAGCATCCTCTTGAAAGAGACATTAAACTTCCAACACAGAATGTACACATAATGTACAAATAAGCAACAAGCAAGTGTTGTTTATCACAATATACTCTCAATTCCTAACATTCTACAGTTCACAGTCCAGAAACTATTCTTCAAGAAGCTGTTTTTGCACAGGGGTGTTCCAAAATGTTTCTTTAATCTTTTGTTGTTGTTGTTGTTCTGAGTAACAGATTGTTTTCTTTGAGATGGGCCAAATTACATCTGCCTCACACTCCATGCAGCTTACAAGGTTATGGTACTTCACAAGCTATCCAGGGATACTCCTGATATCAATCTTGAAGCCTATTCAAAACAAGGATGGGGAGTCAGGGGTTTCTCTGCCAACATTCCTGCTGAATAAATGCACAACTCCATTATCTGTGGGGGAGTCCTCTCTTCCAGTGTTCCCTTGCAAGTCTGTACTGCCTATTGGGAGCTCACAGATATATCTGAGAGACGCCACAGGAAGCATGTACTGAAAGACCATACAGATTGGAACACTATCACTTATCCCTTTCATGCTGTCTTTCTCCATAAAGAGAGGGTCGGTTACAAAAGGCTGTCTTTGTCGCTAAATAATCACAGCTCCGGTGCCCTCCCTAAGACTTTTCTCAACCTGTGTATATAGGGCACAAAAGGAGCACAGTGAAGAAAAATGCTGAGCAGCCTGAGCCCTACCAACCTCATGTCTACGCCGATTTCTGATGGGAAGGATACAGTGAGGCTGTTAAGTTTATACATGCAAAATCAACAATAACCTCCCTGTATAACAGTACTCTGGACACATTTTTTTCAAATTAACGCCATTGTCTCCAAGCCTCATGGACTTTAGTATTTGCCATTCACAGTATTTGGACTTGCATATTTGCCAGTCACTTGTTTGCATATAGTTCTTTTGAAGTCTGTATTTACAGACAGAACAGTTTTGACATTGAAGTGGTAGAATGGAAGCGGGGGAGGGATGGAGGGCTGAACACCTTGCTCTGGTTTCCTCAGTCTGTTCTGCTCTTTGTGGATTTTTGTGGGGAAAGTGGTGATTGTTGTTCTTTGAGAGAGGGAGGTTCAAGGCAGTGAGGGTGTGAATGGCATTGGCTGGCACTGGCTATAAACACAGCATTCTCACTGGTTTAGTGTACATTTCCAGCACAGTTTGAGAGGCTGGAATTTGCAGATGACGTGCTTGATATAAGTAGTGGGAGTAGAGGGCAGGAAAGGTCCTTCTTTTTCATGTTCACTTCTGGCTGTCAGTCAAACACAGCAATAAAATCAGCTCCAATTAAGGGGATATGCAAGGAATTTTGTGATAATGTCAACACTCTATTCCATCAGTACAGGGGTAAAGAAAAGAAGCTAATGTTAATTTCTTTAAAATAAATAAATAAATAAAAAGCCTCTCATACACAATTGTGGTATCACCAGATACACAGTTAATCACAATTGTACATGAAGTCATTCACAATTCCTTCATTATCCTGTGGGGGTGGGTTTCTTTCTTTTTTTTTTTTTTTCTGGGGGGGCCCTGGTTTCTGTTTCATTTGCTTTCTGATTACTCCAGTGCTGACTTAACTTTCTCCAGCAGACTGACTTCAGTTCTCTAGTAGGTTTGGCTTCTCATCAATTAACCCCTTACTGCTAGGAATCCCACTCACCTGACCTTAGAAATAGAAAACTGAGAAATCTCATCAGCTAGAGACTATACTAGACTCTACAGTATATAGTATATAGACTATACTAGAGAAAGAAGTCCAACTGCAGACTCACTCACATCTCACTTCACATCTAACTTTCCATGTGATCTTAAAAGATGTCCCACTTGAAAGAAAGTACTTATAAAAGTTCTCAAGTTTATCAGTAGTAAACAGACACTTAATCCTGTGCTTTACTGTCTGGTCTTAAATCTACCTGTGATAATTCCTTAGTATGGGCACAGTTACATTTCAACAGTACAGAATCTGATTTATTTTTCACTCATTGATCCAGGGAGGGGAGAATTTCCAGAGAATACAGCTGCCTCTCCAACTATATGCCATGCCCCCTCTGTACAGGGTACACAAAACATGTCAAATACGTAGCTGTCAGACTGCTACTCCTTCAACCCTCATGTTTCTTGGTGAGATCTGCAACTTGAGGCTGCTCCAATTTCCTCATTGGGCTGCATTCTGCTCCAGCTGACCCCACAATCTACAAAGATATTTAGAGGTGCTTTTGACCTCCTCAACCCATATTAAGATTATCTGTGGTGCAGCTGAGGGTCAGATCTGGGATGGTGCATTTCTAACTTCTTGCCCTGCTTGGTATTCGGCTGTATGCTGCTAATCCTGCAGAAGAGGCTGAAGATTTCCTCAGAATCTGATGTATTCTCAATCATGATTTCAGTGTCAAATTACTTAAAACTTTAAGTGCTGAAAAACAAATTTTGAAGCAAACAAATGCCCTCCCACAGTTTGGCTAACACTCTAGAAACTGTAAGTAGTAAGAGTGAAATAAATTCTACTAACACTCATCGCTTGGGATAACTAATACCTGGACTATATAAAGAAGCGTGATAACAGTTATTACTAATGAACAGTAGTAAGCTTAGTACAGGCTTAATACATACTGTGGTATCAGATCTGTTTTGTTCCACATGAAACTTAAAATCACATAACCAAATCTCTTGGCAATGGTATGTAAAACCTTGTGAACAGGGCAGTAGTTTGGATGGAAGTAATTCTAGCTATGTCAGTTTCAGATTTTTAATTCAGCCCTCCTAAAGCACCCTAAAATAAAGCTGAAACCATGTTAGCATAGAGACAAAGGGATGAAGGGTACGAACACCTTGTGCTGTGCCTTGTCCCCTCTCCAATTCTAGAAAAAAAAAAGAACTGGAAAGCTGTCCACTGATTATGAGAATCTGTTTAGATTGAAGAACCTGCTGGATTATTTAAGGCTCAGTTCCAGTGATGTCCAGCATTGGCTGTTAAAGTGAACTGTATGACTACATTGCCTGTAAAACGTGTCCCCATTTCCTTTCAGGTTGGGAAGCTGATCCAAGAAGCAGCTGGAAGGAGTAATTTGAAGAGAGTTACACTGGAGCTGGGTGGGAAAAGCCCAAACATTATTTTTGCAGATGCGGATTGTAAGTCAGCACTTCCACATTTTTCTTAAATGTTTGTGTGGCTTTTCTATTTTCATTTTAGGGCTTATCTTTTAGACAAAGTGAAATGGACCAATATAGCTGTAACTAATTGCACTTTTCGATATTACAGGAACAGCCTGGGGTGTGGTAGTTTTATAAAAAGACAACATTTGTACCCAGAGATTCACAGAGGACAACAAAACAGAAAAACAGTTAAAACCAAGCACGTGGATATGGTGTTAATCAAAATCAAGGTCCCATATGTATTTGTTCTAAACTCTACAGCAAGGTGGCCTAGTGCTTTAAATATGGAAATTCTGTGATAGTTAGATTCATAGTAATCATAAAAAGGGAGGGCTTTGATTTACATTTGAGTGGCTAATCTACCCAGTGCAGTACTTTTTTAAGCTGTTTTGATGGTAGCTATAAATGGAGAGTCTTCCATTTAAAAAATCTTCACAATTGAACAACTGTGTATTGAAATATCCTCAATGCCATTGTCAGCAGGGAGCTGAAGATTTTGGCAACTGAATGATGTGCAGCTGGGATTTTTGGCACCTGAAGGTACAGGACAGCAGTTTAGAACAGGATAAAAACACAAACTGGAAGTTTCTGCTTAAATGATCAGCAGTGAAATAGTTAACAATGTTGATATTTAAATCGTCAGCAGGAGGTTTTGACGTTAACACCCCATTAAGATGAATGGGACAGTTCACACCTTGCCTTGACCTATTGTTTCAGGCTGTGTGCAGGCACACTCTACCTACTGCATTTTCTGAGAACTTACTTTGATTTGGTCTTTTAGTTTTAAAAATAGAAAGTGAACAGAAGAATGATCTGAATAGCATGAATTACAAGAGCTGGTTACAATCCCATATTCATTTTCAGAACTTATCAATGTTCAAACACTAGGAAAAGACTAAGAATTCTCAGGAGTTGAAGTCATTTCTACTTAAGAAAGTTTTATCAAGCTAGGAGTCTAAATTGCATAGTCATCCTAGTAAACCAAAAAAGGCTCCTGTGAACCAGAGTCAGGTGCAGATGTTACAGCCCTGTACTCCAGTTACACATCTCCATCTCCCACCAGAAATCACATCTCAAATGTCCTTTACCTACTAGCTCAGATTGGATCACCTGAACACTTCTAGTAGAGTAATATAGCCTGGGAGCATGTCTGTGTTGTCCCTTTCCACAGGGGAAGGACAAACACTCCTAGCTGCCACACAGAGGTATGGTTTATCTGTGACCTGAATCTGCCAAATAAGGTTGAAGACCTGGTGAGAAGTTGCAGGCAACAAGGGAATAACAGGGCACAGGGAAGAGCAAAGTCTTCCCCAGGACCGTCTGTTCCACAGTGTATCATACTAAAGCTCTCTGGCCTTCCCATAATTACAACCACTAGCACTTGACCTGAAATTCAGTCTTCAAAGCTCTGATTATTTAAGAACAGCAGACAATTTGCTCACGATTCCAAAGGAGCTGTTTGTTCTGTTTGAGGAACACTGTGTGCCAAAAGTTAGCAGAAAGCATGACAAAGCTGTTGAAGTTTAGTGCTCATGCACACGCAAACACACACACACACACACACACACACGCGAAAAAGAGAGAAAAATGGTTAGAGCCCCTTCATGGTGCCAAACTTTGCTAAGAGAAAGAAACATCAGTTAATCAGTTCTATCCACTATTGTTTTTAGTCTCCATGGAGCTGTCTGGGAAAACTTGAATGTGGTCCAGGGAATACCCCACATCATTTTTTTTTCCATGGCCATGCCGAACGCAGAATAAGACACTGCTGTTAGATGGAGTTGTTTAGGCCATGCTGAAAGTAAAGCATCATTGCTTTGTTTATGCCATAAAAGATTATACTTTAAACAATGTTCCAAAGTGTTACAGCTGATAACAGGTGCTGCAGGTCATCACTTTTTGATGATAAATTCAGTGCCACATGGCCCAAATGCTTTTCTAGTCAGCTATTATATGCCGTGGGAGATTTTGGCTCTTGTCTAAATATGGCTGTTTTTTCCTTTCCTGCTTGAATATTGGATGTGTTGCTTGCACCTCCGAAGTTGGAACAGGAATCAGGGATTGATTGTTCCATAATTGGCCTGTATTTTTAAAGCCTCACCTAGTCACTTGTATAGGCCAAGAAGATATTTCTGTCTTGCAGAAAAATAACCTGTCTCTTTGGGAAGGGTAACTCTTGCCATTATCAAAGTTAAATTCTCTCAAGTACTTGCTTAACCATAGTCCTCACATACACAGGATTAAATCAACTGCAAGTATAAGATGAGAAACAAATTTTCCCCTCCCCTACTGACTTTAAGTCAGACAGACTTCTATAGCATGGGGCACAATCCACTTCCTAGGGTCCTCTTAAGAGTTTTCATTAATAAATTACATGTTGTTAATGTGCAAGAGATTGCTGAAGCTGTTTTGCATGTCCTACTTCTATTGACTGCTACAACTGTAGCTTGATTTAACTTTTGCAGTGGGATCTTAAGCTGTATTTTGTGGCTTGTGTCAAGGGATGGCATGTAGAATGTATTATCTACGGACACTTCTTTAACTTGATGGTGCCTGAACTCCCAAGTGGTCCCTTGCAATCTGGTGCTTTTGAAACAGTTGTAATGCTCCTAATATCCCCCTAGTATAGCTCAGTCCAGGCTGGCAAAAGTGACCAAAAAAAAAAAATCAAATTCAGACATGTTAAAATGTATTAAAACTTCCTATTTTCACAGGGATTAAAACAAAAAATGAAATTAATCATCTTCACTTATGGCCTGGCACAACAATAATGTATTGTTCAGTGTTTTGGTGTTTTTAACCAAATTCTACTTCTGCTTTGAAGTTTTGGGAATGTGACACTATGTCATACCCATAACATTGGTACAACAGCAGATGTGTCTATGATGTTTCAGAGCAACGCCATGTTGTCTTGGTTTTGTAGTGGACTATGCTGTGGAACAAGCTCACCAAGGAGTCTTCTTCAATCAAGGTCAATGCTGCACTGCAGGCTCACGGATTTATGTGGAAGAATCAATCTATGAAGAGTTTGTAAGAAGAAGTGTAGAACGTGCAAAGAGGAGAGTAGTGGGGAGTCCTTTTGACCCAACTACAGAACAAGGTCCACAGGTAAATGAACAGTGCTTCAGCTCTGCAGCCCAGAAGGTGCCCAGGTGCCCAGAAGCACTTAAACTCTTAACACAACAGAGTTCAGTCTGTGCATATTCACTTGAAATCCTAGATCAGAGATGTCTTCTGTTTAGTGAAAACTCTCATCTTAAATATCAGTAAGTTCACCCCACAGTTTTAACAGCAAGATTCTGCTCTTCAGCCCCCAAAACACAGCTGCGAATTGCATAGTGCTACCATTCATAGGAGAAAGGCTCACAAAAGTCTTTTTGCAGGCACTTATTGTCAAGAATTGTCTACGACTGTAACTGTGCTTGTAGAGCACTACAGAAGAAAGAACTGTAAGCAAAAGATGGTCAGAATTACAAATATATCTTTAAAAGATGTTGCTGATACTAATAACCAGCTGGGCTTATACCACTGTCAAGAAGTTAATTTTGGACAAAAAAATAATGCCCTTGTTTGTTTGTTCTTATAAACCATCTCCCTTAGCAACAATGTGGGTTGAGCCACATACATACAGGGAAACATCCTGAAGAAGACTGAGCCCCAGGTTACAGTCAGCAGCTATCTGTAGATCTTTGGCCTCTCAAACTCAAACAGTGAAAATATGCATGAGGCTACTCTCTGGGACATGACTTGCCTAAAAAAATTATTTTGGCTTGATTATCTAAAGTGCATGGCCTGCAAGTCAAACAGCTTCTTCTCTCTTTCAGATTGATAAAAAACAATACAACAAGATCTTGGAACTGATTCAAAGTGGCATTACTGAAGGAGCAAAACTTGAATGTGGGGGTAAAGGGCTAGGAAGAAAGGGCTTCTTCATTGAACCTACGGTGTTTTCCAATGTAACAGATGACATGCGGATTGCCAAGGAGGAGGTACATGGGCAAGATCATTTCAGAATGTCCTAAACATGATTTTGTTTCTTTTGTTTATTTCTTGAGACAAAAGCTTTAGAGTGAAAATGACCACTATACCAAAAAAAAAAAAGAGTAAAATCTTCTCAGAACTTATTCATAGAGCAACTGACAGCATCAGTTTGTATAAAGAAGCTTAATTTTTGTCATTTGCTGTAGAGTCTCAGACTTGAAAGACAAGATAAAGGAAGAAATGAATTATGTTTCACTATGATGACTGCTTTGGGAAATTCACGCTTTTTTACAGACAGCTATTACTACTAATACAATCTGTAAAGAGTAAAACAGGAGAGGGCAGGCCATTTAAAAAGCAGAACAGAACAGGAATAAAATGCTTCTGAGTGAGCTGTTTTTCAAATTAATGATTAATCTTTGTTGCAGATTTTTGGGCCTGTTCAAGAAATACTGAGATTTAAAACCATGGATGAAGTTATAGAGAGAGCCAACAATTCTGACTTTGGGCTGGTAGCTGCTGTCTTTACAAATGACATAAACAAAGCCCTGACAGTCTCTTCAGCAATGCAGGCTGGGACAGTCTGGTAAGGCAGAAGTTATCACACTCCTGCTCTCAGAGATAAAGAGTTAGCTCATTATCATTATGTTACCTCGGTTTTGCACCCTTTGTCTTTGTGTTTATCTAGACCATCCTAGTGGTGAATCACTAACCAAGACACAGAACAGCTGTTGGAGAATGTAGTCAGTCTGCTCACTGCAGCTGAATGCTATTCAAAGTGGAAAAGTGCCTTGCTTTCTGTTAGCATGACCTTCCAGTTACACTGCTGAACAGCATTGCCTAAAACAAAACAGAGTGTATATGATCCTTTCTGTGGAGCAGAGGAAGCCTGTGAGGTTTCTGCTGAAGGCATAAGAAATTGTGTATTTTCTACAACCTTAAGGAACCAAAGGGACACCTATTTCTGTCTTGTATTTAGGTGTAGGAAGTGCCACTTCTAAAGTTTAATAGCTTGCAATTTGATATGTCAAGCCTGGATAAACTAAAGATCCGAGAGAAATCAGGTGGAAAAAGGACAAATTCAAACCTAATAGCTCTGTGTTATAAACTGGCACTAAAATTTGTCAGCAGATTAACAGTCCATTACTGAAGCTGTATCCAGGTGTTCAGTGCCTTCCTCCAGTCCTCACAAGCTAAATCCCACTCTCTTTAAAGCAAGGAGTAGAACGTTGCTTTTGTGGCATAAGTCCCTCCTTTCTTTTCAACAAGAGACCATTTTGTTATTACTAAGAGCTATACAGTATCCTTAGCTCCATGAGTTTCAGTATCTCCTGAGTTGTCCAAATGTCTGACAGTGCAATTGGACTTAATGCCTTTTCCTGTTACAGGATAAACTGCTACAATGCCTTAAATGCCCAAAGTCCTTTTGGAGGATTCAAAATGTCTGGCAATGGGAGAGAGATGTAAGTATTACACGGCTGTCTTCTAAACTATTTTGAGCTTTACAACTTAACAAACATTAGTGAATCCTTCCATGCAAATTAAGATCAGGACATAGTCCCATCAGAGGATCAGGGCATAGTATAAGATGACTCATAACCACTGCCAGCTCTAAATGCAAACGATTTATATGGTAAAACCATTTCTTTCCTTATTTATTTATTTATTTTGACACAACAAAATGAGTTACAAGGAGTCCTTTCTTATTCTGAAAGACACTGAAAATTTCTGAGTATTTTTTTAAACTGAAACCTGTGTTTTCCAAGTTTTCCTTCTCTGTATTAATCAGCAATTTTCCAGAAAGATTCTTTTTCATATCTTGCTTTATGCTTGTTGACTCATTTGTCGTACTTGTTTCAGAGTTGTTTTGCCATGTATTTTGCTTTCTTGCAATTTTTTTCCTTTCTGTTCCTTTTGCTACATTTATTAGTATAGGATCATCTGAATTTAATTTAAAAGGTGTCTGTCTTTTCCAGAATTATCAACAATGTTAGATGAAATCAGGCCTACAGAACAATACACCAATGTGTTTATATCCCTTAGAAAGAATCACCTTCCATTACAAAGTCTTTTCTTATTCCGTTTAGAACAAAGTTACAAATATTTTGAGACAGAGCTCCCTTCTCAAATACTGTCCCATGTACCTCACTGAAAGTCTTAGCAGTTTTTAGTTCTCATTACAATCACAAGCATGTTTAGCAATTGCGTCAGCCCCAGATTGGTTGTGCATACAAAGGATTCAATTAATTTCTGTGCAGGAGGCATGTATACCAGATATGTCTCACCTAAGATTTCAAAATAGCTTATGGCTAATGGCAAACTCAGCAGTAAAACTAAAGTAAGGTCAAACTCTTTAAAACTTTACATATGTTGAAGTATACAACTTGATCTATAAAATGAGCTCTATGTAGTCTGAAATATTTTCCCTCATTAGGGAGTACTTTGAATAACACATTCATACTATTCTCCACATTCATGAGTTATGAGGTGATCTCACACTGGCATAAATATGTCAGCTCATCTAACTCTTATCATTGTGAAAATATTCTAAAACTACTAAGCTTGAAAGAGCACATGAGTAACCTGACACCCAAGAGTGACCCCACTGACTTCAGGGAGGTTAACTGTGCAAGCAAAATACTCACATATTAGTATTGTAGAGTTTTGCAAAAGAAACTGGGGGGGAAGGAGAGGCGGAATCAGGCAGCACCCCAGCTCCCAATGTAAAGTCTGTGATAGCTGTACACTTGATTCTCAGCCACAGCTTTGACAATACTCACCATAAACAGGCAATGTTTGGAATGGCAATCATCTCTCTCACACCAAGAAGCCTGAAAACCTGCTTATGAGTAATTATTTTACCCCCTTCACAACCTCTTTGATCAGATATCACCTTCTAATTCACCCCCCAATTTATATCTGCATATGTTTTATTAAAATGCCAAGGTTTCTTAGATCCCTGTTTTTAAGTGATACATTTTACAGCATAAATAATATTGAGTCTGGTAATTAAAGAACAAAAAATAAGACAAGAAAGTGTTCATACATATCTGTGCCATTGCTAAGCTAATATGATGTTTTAGCCAGATTGTAATTCTACCACTGTGGTATTTGTGCTAGCAACATATTAGCTGGGACTTACTTTGTTCCTGCATTAAAATTCACAGATTTTTATCACACGTTGGGAAAATAGGAACTCAGAAAGTTGAGATGTGCTATGCTCATTTTACACTCCCCACAAAATGTACCAGAGTATGTGCATACCAATAGAGAACCCAAACTCTTGTACAAAATGGAACTGATTTCTATTTACCTTAAGGCTACAATATTCTTTTATTCTTAAAGAAGTATAATATTATTTTATTCTCAAAGGAGTTTTTAAGGAGTGATTCATTTACATTTACACTTCTTTAAAGCTCCTTATCAGTAACTGAGTCGTGTAACATTGAACTGAAAATCAGGCAAGTCCCCCAGAATTCTGGTATCTGTCCAAGTACCTTCAAGGGAAGGAGGTGCCATTCTACCTCAGACTTATCATTTACTGTCATGGTAATTATTATTCTCTGTATGACTCTGAGCTACAGCAGTGCATAGTTGCATTTCCAAAAAGAAGTGCAAGTAGGAGAAGGCCTTGGAGTTGTAATTCTTTTTTTCTACCATTCTTCTCTTTGCCCGAGGGAGGGAGGAGGGTATGTAATATAATTTCTTTTTGGAGAGCAATTTGTTCCCCTTCCCTCACACCTCTACAACCAAAGGATAGCATCATGCAAACTTGACCTATGGGCTCCTCCCTCTCACAGACACAAACCTTGTTCTCACCCTGATACCAAACTGCAATTCAAACAGACACCAAGTTGCCATAGAACAGGATGTTATTGCTCCCTGCCTCCCTGTATTAGGCTATAGGGACAACCAAGCCCTTTGTTTGAACATGCACTGACTCATCTGCTCTGATGGTCTGGAATTACCCTTCATCCTATTCAGCACAAAACCCTTTTTAACTTTAGAAAAATACTTGGCTTAGAATTCATCACAACGGCCTGCTTCCAAACTTTCAGATAGAATACAAATGCATAAGGCCCTGAAGCCTTGAGATGAAGAATTAGACCAATAAATACAACTAATTTTGTTTGCCAGACCAAGGTAAAAAAAAAGAAAACAAAACTGGCAGTTGGAACATACACAAAGGCACTGGATACTGTTAGGCAGGTTATATATTGATTTGCAAAAATGCATTCAACAGATGTCTGGAGCCAAGCTGCATCACTACCAAATCAAGCAGAAACTTTTATGCAGAGGGACTTACTAGTTTTAGTTTTTGGGTTCCATGCAGCTCCTGGTGACAGCTTCTACTATGCCATAAAGGAATGGTTTTGTGTCTCAGCTAAGTCTGATAAATAACTAAGTGTTTTGGTCATTCTTTTGGAAACAAATCTAAGATGTTCCCCTGAAAGCTGGGGGTGAGGTGGTCCAACTCAATCGGAACCCTTCTCATGCTAAAGAATCTTTACTAATACATTTCCTTGCTTGTACTTAGGCTCTGGTGAATCTTAAAATGCCTAGTAAAACACCAGCCTTAGTGAGTTAGATATCAACTACGTGTAAGGCTTACCAAGTTGAAGCGTGTTGGAAACTTTTCAAAACTGCATGTAGGGTGAAATGGGATGGTAAATAAATACTGTATTTCTGCACAAATTCATTAACTTTCCAGGGAAGGTCACAGGACTCCTTCCCCAACATTATGTTTTGTGTAAAACATACATTATAGAAGGAAACACAAAGCAGGCTATGCAACACTGGGGGCTGACTGAAGGGTTTAATTGCTTTGAACAGTGGCACCTCACTCCATTCTGAAAACAACATTTACTAGACTGGGATTCTGAGGAATTCCCCTGAAATATTCTTTATGGTATAGCTGGGATTTTAAATTCTGCATAGCTGGATCCAGGGGGAAGGCAGTGTCAAACACTAAACATGCTAATATGATATGCATGTGTCAGCACTTTTTAGTTTTAATATAAGTAAGGGAGCAGTATTGGGTGTGTTTTAGGGGCGGGGATAAGAATTTAACCAAGAAGCAAATGATTGTAAGTGCTTGTGCAAAAGAATCCTCATGATATAAGTTCATATAGAAGAGAACCTCCATTCATGGACTTGGACTGTGGATGTGTTGAGGTGGGGACTTTGTTTGCTTTACATACACAGCAGCCAGCAGAACATAACTTTTGACTTGACTAGCACACACTTCTCCATCACCCAAAATATGCACAGCAAAGTCCAATTATCTGTACCTACGAGGAGACAGGCAAAATGCCCAAGAAGCCATTCCATTGCTGCTCTACACCTCAGCAGAGTTGTCTACGAGATGAGCCAGGCCAGAGCTGACTACAATAAAATCTACAAAGCATTCAGAAACACATTTCTTGAGCATCACTTACGCAAAGGAGAACATGTATCCCACAGAGTCTCGTGTCAGATGACTGGGGCCTAGTAAGTGACTAGCTTCTAAAAGTATGTAGGATCTTAGGTAAGATGCTGTGCCAGGACAAAAACAGGTCTTCTAGTTACCTAGTGGAAATATGAGCAGGCTGAATTCTTCACAGTAAGTGCAAATGTTGATTTCTGCTGCTGAACATCTTGTCAGGGAAAAAAGACCAGTGGGTTAGGAGTCACTGTTACGTTTATCCACAGTTGTGAGCAGTTCGTTTTCCATAGTACTATTTGGACCTTCTCTTTCTTGGGTGCAAATACAAGCAGTAAATTCACTGGTCAGTAGTGTAGGTCTTGGTATTTGAACATTTTCAGGATCTGGAAAAGACAGAGTGCATCAGTTCACTTCCAATAGTTCCATCAAGGGACAGTAACTATTTCTGTGTTTAATATCATTCTGTATCTCCTTATCAAATGCTGGAACCATCCACTGACCTCATGATAGCCTGCAACTTCATATTCAGGTTTTCTGAAAGATAGCATGAAAGGAAAACCAGTACAAAATCACTGTACAACAGAAACCTATGCCTAGAAATATAGGTTATATCTTAACTTCATCAAGGAATCACTTCACAAGGTTTTGCTCAATACAGAATTAATTTCTGGTCTAAGATGAACCTGCAATTTGTTTTTTAGGGGTGAAAGTGGATTGAGAGAATATTCTGAAGTTAAAACTGTGACAATAAAGATCCCTCAGAAGAATTCCTAAAATGATGGAAGACCATGTTGTGCAGAAGAGCACATGATGCCACCCTCTCTATTCTTTATGGAGACCAGCACTCAGGAATAAAAAGCATTACACAAAATGTATTTAAGAAATTAAGTTGCAGCATATATACTGGGCACATAATTGCATAAGGAATGCAAACCAACTCTGCATGCTTTCATGAAACTCTCTTGAGAGTTACATCTTTATAAAACTTACCATAACAAGATAAAGTTGCTATTGGACATCATTTAATAACAGTTCTAGCTATAAAACTGGTAAATACAAATGCATGCATACACACATTTATCTCTTCTTTAAATAAACAAAATAAGTCTTACTGCTTTCAAGTTGCCTTCTCAAACAGACCTGCCTTCTTCTGACATTCTTGTTTCATACAGGGCTTTACAAGCCAGATTTACCCAAAATGCTAGGAGCAAACAACATAATCAAGTACCATTCATGTTTTGAAAAAAATGTAAGACTGTGAACAGTAACCAGCCCAAAATTGGTATACTGGCAACTTTCCAATTAGCATGCTCACATAAAGAGGTTAAACTGGGGAAGGTACTAAATCATTATATGGACAATGAAATCCAAATACCATGAGATTTGGCTTTCATGACCCAGAGTGTTTTGGTTTTCAAAGCTTATTTTAATAATTATTTTATGGCTTGTTACAAGCAGAAATCCTCCCTCACTTACAGGGACTTAAAAGGCTTTACCTGCCTGCCAAAAGAGCATGGCCAGACAGGGTGGAAGAGTGCTAAGAACAGGAACAGATCCCAAGGCTTCACAGAATATTTCAACTTTCATTGCCTGCTTAGTTTTGTTGTTGTTGTTGCTGTCACTGTTGTTGTTTTCACTTTTTTTAAACAAGTATATGCACACACAGACTCCATTTATTTGTCTGCTAGTAAACTGCTTGTGATTACACTGAGAATCATTAAGTATTCATTACCACAGGAAGAACCTAGTGAAAGCCCACCTGTCAAGAAGTTAGCTTGATTTTATTTTCTTATTAAATTATGCTTTGCCATCCTTGCCATGCTTGTGTGCCTTAGGTGTACTTCCTGGCTAGTACTGTATTTTCATTGTTGTCTCTTTTTTGTTGAGCCCAGGACAAAAATATGAACATGATCTTTTAGAAGTAAGATGTTTAAAACCTGACACACTTTTCCTGCTGCCTACAGAATCTCTTCCAACTTGCAGTTAACGAACTAAACATTATCCCCTTCTTCTTTCTAGATGTAGAGCTCCCCAGACTTTTTTTTAAGGTTTCACTTTACGTTTTAACTTAGAATTAAGACAATGTATTTTAGAAGTACAGTAAATCATCTACTGTAGCTACATTCTGTGGGGTGTAAGGACAGAGTTATGGCCTCAGGTGTAACAGTTCTCCTGGCTGCAGAGTGTATACTACGAACTGTTGAAAACTCCAGACCTGATTTAGCAAATAGTTTCTGTACGTACTTAACTTTCTTACTCTCTGAGCAATTCCTTGTAGATTTGAACTTGTGTGTGCCCTTAAATACACTGCAGGATCAGGACAACGGTATACAGCACTTTGTAGTGTTGTAGCCCTCAATATTTTCTAACTCGTGTCAATCTGTGTATCGTGTTTTCAAAGCAATATGTATACACGATGTTATTCAGAAATGACAGTACATTCACAGACATGGAAATGAATCAAAATATACCTGAGTTGTTAAATGCAGATGCCATATACTTCTACTGTGTGTGTCAGAGTTAAGAAAAACAAAATACAGCAAATAAAGAAATTAGTTACCTTTTAAACTGCAATATAAAATGTGAAAAAGGAGATTTTATTTCCTTTCTCCTATTTACTTAAAAAAAAAAAAAAAGAGATTTCCTGTGGTAACAGCATTTATACCGTGTACTCTTTTGTATTCTTTCTGTGTCTTTTGTATGTCTGTGCTCTATTCCCTGTACATTCAGGTAAATAATATAGAGTTGCCATTTTTTCAACCTTGTCACTGCAGCTCCATTTGATGTACATGGATTTGTAAAATCCTTTTTTAAATGTACCATCTGCATGGATCCAACAAAACATTCTGCCTGTCCCTGCAGCTTTTTGTTACAGTTTTTAATCATGTATATAGTTATATGTTATTAAAAAAGTAAAAGGATATTTTCTATGAAGTTTTTTCCATTAAAAAGGTTTAGAGAAAGACTTTAGACTGTGAGACTCCTTTATTGTTGACAGAGCTATACAAATATTAAAAAAAATATTTTCTTAGCAAAAGATCTGCTCTCACAGTAGCTTTATTTTCATTTGCAGAAGTGAATGAAGTAAAAGGCCAATTACATTTTCTGGAATATTATTGCAGCTGTATGAAAAACACTTGTGAATTGCAGATCTAGGTCATAGCCAGAGTTCATCCTCACCCTTGTGGTCGTAAAGTTTAGCTATTGGGGAAGGTCTGAAATCACCAGAACCAGTGGGACACCCTTGCAAACTGCTGCATCACAGCTTGAGTTTTGGATTATGTTTAAAAAAAAATTACCATGTCTTTTCTTCCTCCAGTACATGAGTCACAGAGATGATTAAATTAACACTCAGATCTTTTTATGTTAATTTCAAAATGCTGAAACAGGGGAAAAGAACAGACCAAATGCTAATTTGACAGCCAGTAAAATTCACACGGCCAGGTACTACACAACTCCCCCTCTAGCAATCCCTTAATTCCAGGGTTACTTTCACTGCTAGGAACAGAATTCCTCTTTTGAAGTGGTGCCTACTTAGATAAAGTAACTACTCAGTTAATAGCTCCAAGCTACTTCATTGTATGGCAAGCATTGGTTATACCTCAGTGTCACAGAATAATGCTGTTGGTTTAATCAACACTCTACAGGCAATCACTGAAGATAAAGTAACTTGACTAAAACAGATTGGATAGCAGAGAACAAAAATTAACAATAGGAGTGAAATTGCATTCTCAAAAAGGAGTACTATTCCAGAAAGTCTGGGTTGTCAGGAATATATTAAGCAAAATTTCTCTTCTACTTGCCATAACTAGCGGCACGCACAACACTGTCGTGGGACTGCGAGTGGACAATGAGCACTTTCCATATCCCCTCCCTTCTGTCTCTCTGACCTAGTTGCAAGCCATCTCACCACCCCATGCAGTTACAGAAGCGCATGCAATGGAATACTTTTCTAAAAGAAAACTGAAGGAAGGAAGGTTGTTCTGGAACCCACTGAAAACACAGTTTTGTCATCTAAGGAAGGAAGCAAAACTCACTCCATAGTGAATAAGTAACCCATGGACCCCCAACCAGTAAGAATAAATGTATCAATAAATGTGTATACAGGTATAGTAAAGTGAGAGTTCAGAAATAATTGTGCATTGCTTCTGGAAAAAGGCTATGAACAAAGGTAAACAGAATTTTAGTTTCGTGGCCTTCAGACAAAGTGATGGATACGGACACTACTTGAATAGCACTAACATATTTATTTGTTCCCATTTACAAAGAGCACTCCTCCTCCTGGAAAAAAACAAAACAAAACAAAAAAACAGAACAACACTGAATTCAGGACACCAACATAGCTCTCCACATGGTTACACCACAAGCTCTGGAGAGCTGCATTTACAACCACATTTCATTTGTATCCATATACTTCCATTTACTGCATGCGAAGTCTATCAACACAGGAAGTGGTTTTTCTTGTAACTTCTTTATACCACAAAGACTTACACTCACAGTGCTGTACAACTAGAGCGCTCTGTATCAGGAAGCAGGAAAAGCCTCTGTAGCTATTAGATGCCATCAGCATTGCCAACCAATTCAGACAGACTTCTACGAGTACATTACACTATAGCTGCATAAAATGCATCTTTTTTCCTTTTCCTTGTTAAACGTAGTTTATTAACTCTCTCTGTATCTTCACTGTATCTTCTTTGTCCACTGACAGCACACAGGTACCAAAGAACTGTGTGTGGCTCTGCCAGAAAGCTTGGAGAATTCTGAAGCAAAGCAGGGGACTGCAGCATTTTTGAAGTTAGGCCATTTGGAAGAATGAGTTAGGGTGATCTGAGAGTAGTGGTACTATTTCATGGGACTAAGGTGCAACTAGAATATGCTACTACTGGGTGTTGCAGTCCCACTTTCGTCTTCCAAACAGCACAATGTGGAGTGCTAGGATGCTGGTTTCCATAAGCACTTACCTGATTTTTTACAGAGGACCAGAACTAACACACTGGAATTCAAGGGTAACATAAGCAACGGATTATTACATCTGGCTACAGTGCAAGCTCAGCTGTTTTAGTGGTGAAGAGCAGGTCGAACCGTCTGTGCAGCCAGAGCTGCTCTGTCGGGACACTGCTTAGCACCACATGCTTGGTTAGGTAAGACCGAGACCTAGAGGCTACGCACACCTATGACTGAGAAGTTGCCCCAGAGAACATATTGTCAGGGAACAGAGGCACAAAGATGACTCGCCTCTTCGTACAACTGGCTGAAGACACCAGAGCTGTTGCCTGGTGTCCCTAATCCCCTTAGTTTACTGTCAGAGGAACAGAAAAAGCACATCCACATATTGCTGCTTCCTAAGAATGGTTAACTCTTAAGCAGTTCAGCCAGCTGAGTTTAAATCCTGAACCCTCATAAAAGCCAAGCTCTCCCCTGCCTCCAGCACAGGTACAACAGAGCCTGTTCGCACTGTAAAGACCCCAGCTACATTTTTCTGGTATCAACAAATTTAAAACCACTCAAGCCACTACTGACAAGGACTGCACCCATGAGCCACTGCTTCTGCACAGTGAGCATTTCCACAGTCTTATAGGATGAGTTCCATCAAACAGTAAGAGGCTGCCCCGCACTGCATACAGTATGTCTATTTACGACCGCACCTGCAGTTCCAGGAAGCACTGCAGAGAACATTGTTTTGCCCAATTTCAGGTGACATTTATGAACATGTGATGGAGGACCCTTGCCACCAGATGTAATGCCCAGAAGTTTCCAACACACAGGAAGGCTGGGACATCTGTTGCGAGAACCTGGCTTAACATTAATTCTATTGACATTTAATCCCAGTATCTGTCATCCACTATTACAATTCCATGCTAGTTTTGAGGTGTTTTTATTTGCCTGGTGTCTCTTGGTGAGACCTGCTAAATAAACCTGGATTGTGCAACCACCACAGCAATCCACTGTAAGAAAAGCTCAAGCTGCAGAGGTTGCCAAGGAGGCTGCGCACACAGCGTGCTGAAGTAACCCAAAAGGGTGCTTGTGAAATGTTTGTGCTGCTGGCAGGCAGCACATTGCCAGGACAGATCACACATCATGCATTTGCACATCAAATGAAGCTGCACTGGTCTGAGAGCATGGGAAAGGCCTGTCTTGAACGGCATGTGTCCTACTTCCTAAACACGTATATTTTACATTTTACACTTGGTTATTGTCCAGATTGAAAGTACCGCAAGTTCCCCAAAGCTTGTCGTCTTGCCTTTGAAGTGGAACTGTTTGGACAATGTTTCCTTTGGCAATTTATCTATGTAAGAAAGCAAGAACTTAGCTACATTGGCCTCTCAACAATCCATGGCTAGCTTTTGTCAGAGAACTCAGGC
Source organism: Anser brachyrhynchus (assembly GCF_964034855.1). Lineage (NCBI taxonomy): Eukaryota > Metazoa > Chordata > Aves > Anseriformes > Anatidae > Anser > Anser brachyrhynchus. The sequence goes on along the minus strand of NC_137706.1, from coordinate 4,396,626 downwards.
ACATACACACACACAATTTGATCATTTTTAGTGGCCTTATTTAGCCACTCTCTTTCTCCTCACGATGAGGTTGGTGTAACTTGTACAAATATTAACTTGTTTCATTTGGGGTTTTTCCCCGCCCTTTGTATGCATGGCTGAGTTCCTATTTCCTACAGCAGTGAGACATCTGTATGCAGCTTACTGTCACTGCCAAACAAAAATCAAATGTTTACACTGCCTCCCCTGGCAAAAGGGCTCCAGCTCTCAGTCCACTGGTTTTCTCAGACTCTCCTGGGACCACAAGATGGGACATATAGCAGGATCTCTTCTGCTCTATTTCTGCTCTCTGCTCTCTTTCTGCTGTTTCCTGCTTTCTATTGGTCCAAAACCTCTCCCAGTCTTTGGCACCTGACATACAATCCCAAAGCACAGTCTGTGCCTGGCAAGAGAGGCCTCCTTCAAGTTTTTAATTCAGAACTTCACAAGTACTTAGGTTTCTGGGACTTTGAATGGAAAGGTACTCCTTGCCCTCATCAAGAAACTGCAGAATAGGAATGATTGCTAAAGCATTCCCCTTGCATCTTCATAGACACAACTCCCAGCTTCTTCATTCACAGTGTAAGGATGGCTCTCACACAGGGCTGGACAGTGGGATGCCCTATTCCCAGGCTGTACTGCTGTGGGGACTAACCAGACAGCCTTTATTCAAATCAAGCATTCGAAAAAGTCCATGAAGGTCACCAAATACTCTTTGGCCTTATTATTCCAGTGTCATGTGCATATTCTCTTTTAAAGACAACCTGGCTGTTAAACTCAGGAGAAGAACACCTTGTCTCCAAAGAACCACGCATTTCTAGAGCTACCAACCCATGGCTGCTGAGCAGCCCAAAGCTCCTGAGCCGTACGCTAAGATGCCGTAGGATGCCATGCTGCAGCAGGCCTGCCTCTTCACAGGGGCCTGCAAACATCCAGTGCAGGGGAGGGGTTAAGTCTGGTGAGGCTGCTGAGAGCACTATGTCCCTTCTGTCCTGGCATCAAACCCAGCTGGGGCAATGGACTCTGCTCTGAGAATCCATCCCAGGTTTCTCCACAGTGTGTATGCACACCTGAGGCCACAGGGAGCCACTGCTAGAGAGCTCCTGGGGTCTGATAAATTGGCCAACTCTGTGACTCCATCAACATAGACAGAACTACCTACTCCCATAAATGAAACTGCAGCAGAACCCTCTGCAGTCCCTGCTCTGTCTTTGCCGCAGTCCTGGCTCTCTACAAGTCTTACAGCATTTGCCTTCCAAGGACAAACACCATTTGCCAAATATTTATGGGAAAAAATGCCAAGGAAATGCCACTGGTAAAATGGACTTTTAAAGGAGTTTCCTTGGGGAACGCTGTACATTTGACCCTCTCCACAACTGTCATTAGATTCCTTTTTGTGAACCTCTCTGATACCACCATTTCAGATTGCTCTGCTGGGAAAATGACAGTAGACTCCAGCTGCCCCAATGCCTTTCATAAAGGCCCAGAAATATGCTCCCATCTCCTGCATCTGTAGCAGTTTTATAGCCAAGGCTCTGGGCCAAATGTTTTAAGTTAATTTCATATTCCAATAGACATAAAAACACGATAAAATCACCACAAATAGTGCTTCTCAACCAGATTTCTCCCCTACAGTGATCTGTAAATGTACTATAGAAGGGCTGGAGCACAGATTTGCTAAAATACAGAGTTGCTGGATGATTTCTGTTTTAAAAACACAAAGAACATTCTGAGCTCTTTCTCAGTGTTTCGGAGTAGAGACTTTTAACTGTGTTCTTAGGTAGAACAGCAACAAATGGCTCGATGATTTGTTTTTATAATGTCCACTCTAGGAAGACTAATTACCAGCTAACCTTCTAGCATACAGTTTCAAACATTTGGGGCCCCCCATTCTTTCTCATACAAAATTCATACTGTGGACTGCAGAATCTGCTTGGGTAGGGGCACTTTGCTGTAAGTTTCTAAAAGTTTAAGATCATGGGCCAAGAGATTTCATGGTGCTTCTAGAACTTTGAAAACCCAAGTGGGAAAAAAACATGCTTTGCTCTGTATCGTTATTAGCCTTTTTTTGGAGGAGCAATTTAAGTCACCACACCAAAGTCGCACCAAATGCTGTTCTCAGCATTTTCTACACAAAGCTCAGAAGACGGAAGGTAGATTTCATGCTTTAGTTGTGAAAGTTGTGCTCAGCAGCAAGAACCACGTTGCACAGAACAGTACAGCATGTTGAACCACCAGCCTGACAAAGGAGAATAAACTGATGGGATTCTTCCAATTTGTCTTCTTTTTATACAGGACAATCAATTTTTCTTCCTCATTATTCTCCCTAGCTGACTTATTTTTTCTTAATTTTTACTCCTCTTGGAGTAACTGGTGCCTCTTCAGAGGTTCTAACTGTGTAAAGCATTGGACGTTTAACTTTACTGTGCATATAGTCTCTGCTACTATTTTCCACCTCTGCCATTAAACACTGGGCAAGCTGAGCAGCAGCTCCTCATCACACTGTGCTCCTGGGTAATTTCGACTGCAGAGCCCAAGGCAGCAAACATAACTGACCTTCAAGACTCGGTCACAGTGGGCAGTGCTCAGTAAGTCAGAATTAGTCTCGCCTGCAAAAAGCTATGTTAAAGAACTGGAAATGACCAGTACAACATACCTCTTACAGCAAGCGATTCTGTGATCTGTTTTTATCAGGAAAGTAAGCAGCAGCAAAGGTACTATACGGCCAGAACTCATTGTTCAAACATGTTTTTATAACCTTTAAGTTATTAAATAAATAACCACAAAGACATCCTAGGTTTCCATCCATAATTTAGAATTTCCCTGCTGAAGGTTAGTAAAGCTCTGGAAGACATGCTTGCTTACTTTAGCTTGAGTCACAATCCATCTCCCATTACCGTCATGGGCTAATTAGTAGCTGCAGATATTCCTGAGCAGAGGGAACAACTGATAAACCAGGATAATTACGGAAGGGGAAAGGAAGCAGGAATGGGTGGCTTAAATAGGCTTTCACCTCCTCTTTTCCCCCCAGTCCTTGGCATACCTCATGTGGCCTCGTGCCTAGATTCTGGTCATGCACTTGGTTACGCCTCCTGCGTGGCTCTTCTACAACCTGTTGTGAGTGCCTTTTAAGACATCTTAATGTTAGAAATCTAGATGGAAAGGCTCCTCTATGTATCAAGCTACAAATAATAAGCTACAAATCAAGCTACATAAACCTCACATAATATTCAAAACTTCCAGAATCCAAACAGAATCAAAATCCACCGATTTGGTTCAGCTGCTCATTTAGGTCAGGGATGCTCAAAGAATTCAGATCTGGAAAGAAACTTGTCCTCTATTCATAGAAGTACAGATACGGACACTCCTTATGAAACATATTTACAGTACAAATAGGTTTTGGATGGTAACAAACCAATGTTACAAGGAGTGAGAATTAGAGTTGCAAGGTAAGCATTCATTTTTGACAGTTCTAATAAAATTAAGTTGTTTCAGCTGCAGTGGCCTGCAGGGACAACAATATTTGTTTTCTTTTGCATCATCTTTGTCAATGTTCTGTGCACATCATGGCAAAAAAAAAAGGGGGGGGGGGTTAATTGACCACCTGATTATTTATATGCAGTCAGTCAAAACCATGGCCCCACTGTCCTCTACAAACATTGTGGACTTAGCCTGGACCTTGAAGGTTTTGCAAGTAAAATGAAAAGACAGGAAAAAAACAGAAAATTATTATTATTGCCATTTTACATACAAGGATCTCCCTGAGAAAAACAAATGCAGCAACTCATCCCAAGATTACAGAGGAAAATCCGCCTCAAAGGCTGGAACCAAACAAAGATCTCCTGACTCCCTGCTCCGTTGTCCTCCTTTCCTGAGCCATGTTTCTTGCATATAAACACTGTAACCATACTATTATAAAGAAAACAAATAATACATGCAAACCCATACACTGAGGATTGATAAGACTCTTACAAGAAGAATTCTGTTTGCCTAAAGATCTGCAGGAGCAGAATTGAAAAATTTTTCACTTCTGACATGCTTGAGCTGGAGAAAGCACTTGAAATTCTTAGGAACTAATGATCTTTTAAGACCTTAAGTAGGGGGTCTGATTTTTCTTGTTACAAATAGCCACACCAGCCGTTCATTTATACATATTTATACTCAGTGCAGGATCTCTCAGCTAATAAATAATACCGTCAACTTTCACCAGGGCTTGACTGTAGACAAATGAGCTTTCTCAGTGCTTGTATCAGTTTACTGCAGTTTTGGTGTATTGTTTCCCATTTCTCCACAGCCATGTGGCAAGTTCAATACTTAGATACGATGGTAAGTTAATTATTTATTTATATGCACGCACACACACATGCTCAGGCTGCATTTTCTTCCTTTGGATGCACGCAGTTCAATCCCTTGCCCTTCTCTCCCCATTTCTGCATTTGCACCCCACTACAAGGAGGTGAGCTTGCAGAGGACGTAAGTGTTGCTTTGTCCCTGCTGAGCTCACTGGGAACTGACACTGTTCAGCACCTCTGAAAACCTAGGGCATTATGGCATCTGCAAGGCTTTAGCTCAGGGAAGCAATTAAGCATTTAGATATCAATTTGTGTCTGGCTATGCTTGACAACAATTTGCCCATCTAGAAACCTTTGAAAAGTTGAGTCTAGAGAAGGACCATTGGGTGAGATCTCTAACAGAGGTCCAGCCAGCACAAGTGGCGGCATTCAGGACAGAGCTCTACGCTGAGATGAATTTTCTCTATATCTAGCCTGCTGACCCTTTTGACCAGCTCTCTAGAGACGCAATGGAAGACTGGGCCCATAGATCAGATGCCAATACCTCTGGCACAGACATTTCAACTTAGGGTGTGATTCATCTTGCCCAGGTTCCTAACTTAAGAATCTTACTAGAAAACTACATCCTTACCTAGATCAATAGAAATTTTATTCAATGTTTCACTTTTTAATCTCAAAACTATTGATGATATCAAAGTTACGTAACTATGTATGCAACTTGCCGGGTTACCCTGATGAAACCTGAATTAGAACCTCTTACTAATTTTGTTGTGGAGTTCAGGGGATTCACAACATCAGGGTGGCAATATACAACTGCACTGTAACACAGGCACAACAAGGCTTTGACAATGTCAAAACTATTTAAAAAAATTAGGAAAGCATGAAGTAAAAGAAAGATGTAATTTTAGAAAAAGAAATGTATATAGAGAAAACAAACTTATGTAGTCACAACCAAAGTCCTTTCGAGTTATGCTGTTCTTCCCTGCTCTTTTATCACTAATCTCAGTACTGGTTTTGCTGCCTAATACTGAACAATACTGCATATAGTCACACCAGCTGCTTGATCTTGCAATTAGTTCCCGGTATTTTCTTTTTGTAGTACAGTTGTTATCCTAGAAGGTAGCAGGCACAACAGACAATTCAGCTGCCTTCACAACTACAATAATGTATCTGGGCCAGTGCAAACAAGTGATGCAAGGCAAGCTGTGCTTTTCCCAAGGGTGGGAAGCATCCCCCAGCCAGGCTTGCAACTTGTTTCTTCCCAAGGAGAACAATTTGCAAGGTCAGTCTTGAACCTTTACTTCCCATGAGGTGGCCACAGTCTGCCCAGCAGAGCTAAGGCAAAAGAAAATGAGTCTCTGGTCTTTGTTCTTATAACAAGTACAAGAACTAGCACATAGTGATACATAACACTAATTAATTGCAGCTTCACTTGCAAGGATTGAGAGATTCTCCTAAATAATCTGAAAAGGTACACAACTAGTACTGAACTCATGTGACTTTATTTGGAAGTTTGAATTAGATGCTGGCATATCAATGTATAAGTCAGGTACCATTTCCAAGTGCATGAGCCTCAATTATTTTCTTGTTGTTTCCACACGAGAGTTGCTGATGAGTCCCATGCAAATCTATCATCCAGAAATAGGCTTAACTAGAAGAAAAACACACTCCCTAAACAGATTATAACTTCCATAATTTTTGCTGTTTAAAGTATTATGGAAATAGAGAACACTAGAATATATGTAGTGTAACAAAAGATTTGACAGGATTAGTATTGTAGCAATTCTTCAGAGTAGTTATTGATAAGGTTTATTTGTATGACCATCACCGTGTGACCACCTAGTATCTACATTTGCTGCTCTGATTTGTATAAATAGGGTTTTTTGATTACAACTCTCTTCTTTGAACAGCCAAACTATGTCTTTGTCGGCCACCAAGAGGATTTAGACTTTCTGCAGTTTTTCAAAATAGTGTGGATTTTAAGGATAGATTATGCAAACAAAAGTCAATCCATATTTAAAATATATAACTAGGCATAAGCAGAAAAGCAGTTAGAAAACATTAAGAAATAGTTTGAACTTTTCCAAAAAGTTGAGTATCGCTGAACTCTCATCAAGGCTTAATGTCCAAATACATATCTTTTCCTGTTAATTCCCATTTCATTCACGTTCTGAATCTGTTTTATAGTTCAGCGCACCAAGTAACTTTTTCTTGTCATGCCTGTCTCAGTCCAGCTGACTCTGGTTAGAAATCTGTTCTTCTGGCAGCACAACCCACTCTCCACACCAAAGAACGGCGATAAGCTACCAGACTTCTTAATGACCAGGCCAATGTTGTTTCTGATCCTTTCACACATCACTTGCTCATGGCACAAAGTACTGTAATACCAGCCTTTTGCAATGAAATCAAAGTTCTTTCCAAACAACGCAAAGAACCTCACAAACTTCATAATCTTTTGCCCTTTATGTGTACACACAAATATAAACAAATTCCAAACCAGAATACATCACTGTACGTACAAGTAGACATGAGAATACACACAACAGATGCTAGCTGTTTTTCACTACTGGAAGCTTCTCAAACTACATGGTCTGAAACAGTCTGCAGGGAGACTTTCACGCCACCAGCAAAGCACAGCGGCTGCAAGATTTTCTAGCGTCACACAAAGCAAACAGCATCTGCAGTGTTACCACGGGCCATGCTTGGGGCAACTTGCACTGGACAGGACAGAAATTCTGCAGCTACTATAAAAAGTAAGTTTTCTTGTACAGTGTAACATGTCCTACTTAAATTTCAATCACAATGCGTATTTTGCCCATTTCATTCCATAGAATATATAGGAATTATGAACCAAAGGTCAAACCTTCTAATAGGTGATATCTATTGTCCCAAAGATGTGTTCCCTTAAAAGTAAGGACATAATATTAAAGAAAACATGTGACATTGGTAAATAACAAATAAACATGAGGAGGGGGGAAGGCGGGAGAAAAGACAAGAAATGAGATGAATTCAATTTTTTTGAGCAGGGCAGAACAAATGTTTGACTGAAAAGCTTCAGGTCTAGCTGGGAGAAGGCCAAGACTAATTTAACCTTTGGTCAAATGGTTGGGAGTTAGCTAGTTTCCTTTTTCCTCTTACATCACTCCCAGAGATTTTGACAAAAATAATATGGTCCCGATTACATGACATTACAGGCTCTCAAAATGCACTTGGGAGGATAGTGTTGAAACCCCATGGAGACAAATTAATCCCAGCAAACCAACAGCTGTAAAATTGCTATAAACAGGGAAAACAACTACAATGTTTGCATCATGTACTTATATGATTTTAATAACTTATTACGGGGATTAGACTATCAGATTTAACAGGTCTGCCACCCCTGTATCGTCATTAAAATATCAGCTGTCGGGCTGTGTGTAGTTGCTATTAAGAAGTTTAACCACTCAGTGCATGCTTTAAAAAAATAAAGCAGACCCGTGTATGATTTATCTTGCTTTCAAAAAACACACGCAGTCAGAGAATACATGACCTGCAGGGTTTCTTTCCAGTGCTGGAACGGATCACCACTGCTGTCACCGTGTACCTCGCGCAGCCCCTGTGCCTGATCAGGTGTCAGGCACCTGCTCGGCCTGCCTGCCCTGCTGCCTGCGAGCGCCCTGCGCCCTGGTACCATTTCCAAGAACTGCAGCGAGGAGCCCCCTGGGGGCCTCTCGCAGAAAGCTTCCTCAGCCTTTGCACTTTTATAACCAGAAGAATTCCATGGTCGGAGAAAACACATCCCTCCTGTCCCCTCTATACACCTATCTCATCCCACCCCTGCCAACACTGCCACGCTGTTCTCCTGTTAAGACCCCGCTCTGGCTGTAGCCCGCTCAGGAAAAGGATGAGCTGCCCCGGCGGCAGGTTCCAGCTGCCCTGAGCTCCCCGGTGCCCGACACACACAGCCCTCGCGGGTTTCGGGGCTCCCACCGCAGCAGGGCTTCTCCCGCCGGGGCTGAGCCTCCCCTGAGGCCGTGCCCGCCCTGACGGACCCCCCGATGGGCAGCGAAGAGGCCTTCTGCCTGCTGACCTGCAACGCCACGGTCCCCACCCGCACGTCCTGTGCTGCAGAGCCCTGTGCCGGGTGCCCCCCCACAGGCTGGCCAGGCACTCCCCTCAGGAGGGCCGCCTGGGCGAGGAGCAGCGCTGCCAGGCCGCCCCCGCTCCCTGCCGGCCCCTGCCACAGCCCGCAGCGCGGCCGGCGCCTGCCTGGCAGCCGCGCACAGGGCGAGCAGGCGGCGGGGCGAGGCGTGTGGGGACGGCGGGGGGATTCTCGAACCTTCGGGGCCCTTCTGGAACCGTCGCGGCCGCGCATTGACACCGCTCTCTCGGGAAGGCGCCCTAAGGGCCCCTGGCTCTGGGCCTCAGCGCTCCAGCGGAAGGCGGACATGAAATCACCCTGCATGGCTGTGGGCGATAAAGCAGCAAAAACTAACCCCCCACACACATCCCCACCCCTGTCGGAAGCTCTGCAGTAAGCGAGAACTGCAGAGACCTCCGCAAGCACCACGAGGGCTGAGGGAGATGACTCTTCCCCAAACTGAGAAAAAAAAACGCTCATATGGAAGAGTATTTTTAGGTGCTTTGTGTTGCTGCCTTGAGAACAGGAGCTGCTTGGGTTTTAGTTTGCCTTACTTGGTTTGCGTTTCATTTCTGCTTTCCAGCTTGGAAAAATAAAGATAGATGCTCATGGTGACTGTGAAATATGATGACAATACATTCATTTTTAAGAACTTTTTATATAAACTTAATTTTACCAGATTAAATTCAACTTGCAATGCTTCATTTAATAGATTGTAGCTAATAACATCACCACAATTATATAACAAATAGTCTATATACACAAATATTGCTGTTAAATTGAACATTTATAGTGACGCATAACTTCCGAATAAACACTTTTTCACTTAAATTCAGGTGAGACAAGATTTGACTGGATATGCTGTTATGTTCCTGTATGTTTATACCCATTTTCTGTGTATACTTAATGAAAATGCAGGGATTTTAGGAATACATTACAGGAACCATACCTTCCTAGAATCTGTATCACTACATTGTATTAAAAGATCCATAGGGGGTTATTTTTTTTTCTTACAGAAATTTTTACATAATGTGCAAACATGGGAACAAGAAATTCATACAACCAAGGAAAGTGTGCACATTATATTGAAAACTCAACACTACCCACAACCTCAAAAACTGCCAGCACACATGCCTCTGGCTGTGCAGCCTATCTGATGCCTGCCACGGTGTGCAGTGTGTGTGTGCCTGGTGTTTTCCCCCAATGGCTCAGGCAGGGTTCTTATAACGCTCATTTTTCAATAAGCTCTGCTGCGTCAGCATGAGGAAAGATGGAGGGTGCTTCTGGCCGTGCGTGCGCCCCGTGCTCAGCGAAGAAGGAGTGGCTTGCTGTGCGCTGCTGGGAGCTGCGGGCTGGCCGGCAGGGCCTTACCGTGTTTAGCAGGGTTGGAGAGAGCAGGCTGGAGCGGACACAGAGTTTGCAGGAGGTCAGATAAGCAATTACGTGTGTTCTTGTGGAGAGCATAGCTGTCACTTCTTGGGAGATGCAAAGTATGTCTCAAAGACAAGGGTCTCTACTGCTATGCAAGGTATGCTTTGATGTTATTCCTCTGAATGATCTTTCAAGATCTACTGAAATGGAAAGGCATCTCTACATATGGTGGAAGAAACAATAAGAAGACCTGTCAAGTAACAGGGCCATACTAGAGCACTTTCCTTGAAATTCAATTGTTCTGCATGTATGAATGTATTCCAAACCTAGGAAGAAAGAATGCTCTTGCTTCATGGATGCAAGAGCATCCTTATTAACTCTATATTTTCATGCATTTTCTAAAAAAAGTTTACTGTCTATTTAAAGTATATGGCCTGTGCCGGGGAGGAGGGGGTGGAATAAAATAATAATAATTAAAAAGACCTAAATAGAATAGACCTAAATAGAATAGTATTACACTCTCCTTATTGTGCTGTGAGAAATACTATGGAATATGCATCACAGACTATATGTATGCCTTACAGAGTTATGCCATCTTTTCAGTGCTGCATTATGAGAACTGTAATCTCAAGCAGGCACAAGGGAAATGAGACAAGCTCATTTACATGTGGCTCATTGTGCAATAATTGCAAATCTTTGGCCTGAAATTGACCTAGTACCCTGTTACTGTGAAGGGGAAGGTCTTGGCTATCCATCAGCATCTGAACAAAGAAGTACCATTTGATCAGCTTTGCTCTCAGATGGCGACTAAGAGATTGACCTGTTTTGGCACAAGGTAAGGCATGCAGGTTGGTAGCAAGGAGACTGCTAAATTAACCTGCAGCATAACAGGCAACCTACATGAATATCAACCCACACTGACACTGCTCTGAAAAGTCAATGTTTTCAAAAGAGACACTAGAATATGCACACTGTCCTGCCAATTAGCATGCAAAAACAATTACATGAATAAAAATAGGTATTAATAACCAAAAGCATTTGTCAAAATGTCAGCACATGGATGAATACTGAATACCATATAGGAAGGCCAGGGTGTGGCTGAGAGCTAAAGTCACAAAAACTGAAGAAAGGTATCCATGGAAAGTAGCAGCTTCCAGCTGCCATGAATTCAGCTCCACGTGGAGTTGCCGTGCCATCCATCAGCTGGCGCATCTGGAAATCAGCAGGAGCTGGAAGCACTGCCTCAATAAAAGAAAAGTGTAGCAGTGATCTCTGATCTACTTGCATGCTTCACCTCTAACTTTGGAAGGAAATACCCACTTTGTCACTTGACATCAAAATGGAGTACTAGCCACTCATAATATGCTTCTGATCCTGACAGTGTAACACATTGCTAAGCCAGATCCTCAGCCTGATGGAGTAGTTTTGGTTAAGTTGCTTCTTAAAAATATTGGGACCAGGCTTTTCGAGTAATTGCGTGAAGAAACTCGTAGTGCTCTTTACAGGACAGCCTGGTAAGGGGAAACAAATCAACACAATCAATGTAGATGAGCATTGAGATTTGAGTTTGTGGCACTGTTCTATTTTTGCCTTACTAATGGTTACAATAAGGAAAGAAGTCTCTTCCTAGGACTAACTAGGCAAGGTCTGCTGGGTGAAGGAATGGGGAGACAGGTCAGGTTGCTCTCCTGAATGTCTGCAGTAAGAGCCCCATGTTATGACACTGTTTTTAATAGAAAATTCTAAAAATTGAAATCAACAGTTTATTAAAGTCCATATGCAGTCTCACTGCATAGAAATGCACATGCATGCATACATGCACATTATTGAAAGATACATTTTTATTTAACCTCTGAATATATAAAGCTATGCTGGCAGGCAGACTTCTCAAATGTATTCCATTTCATGGTACACTTTTTTGGTGGGAAGTTATTGACATCAGAAAGGAAGAATAATGGAACTGAGGTCACAGAGTTATTTACACTGGCGGGTGGATCCCAGAGCATTCCTGCATGATTCGCTTGTTTTGATGACCCTCATTTTGGGATTCTGTCACACATTACATCTGATACTTGGATCTTGGGAAGTTGAAAGGGACAGTGAGAGATTTGTTTAATTACTGTTACCAGTGTGTTAACACAAGGTTAAAAAGCCTGTCCCTGTTCAAGCCAATGGCACAATTCCCAGTGACTTCAGGAAGTTTCCAGACTCCCTGCTCCAAAGCACTAACAAGCCACAAAGAAGAAGGAGCCCTGTAGATACCAAGCTGAGCTGGGGGCCAAGGAACACCCAGAAAAATCTGATGAAATTACTGAGCTGGTGGAAGAGAAGAAATAGTAGTATGCCAATTGCTTTAAAATACAAGTGTTTTTTTGTTTGTTTGTTTTTGTTTTTTTGTTGTTGTTTTACATTTTGCTGTTGAAGGGGAAATTTGGGAATGATTGTCTTAGAGGCTTTTGCTTAGAGTTGGGAACTGACAATGCACTGCTACATAAGGCAATAAAAGAAATAGAACACAAAATGCCTCATTTAGATCATAAGCAGAAATCTCATAAACTCCTCAGCCCTGAGCTGAGCCTTTCCTCTGTTTTTAGACCATTACTGTAAAGCTGCTAACCTTTACAGATACTGTATCACAATCTGGCCAGCAGGACTTAAAAACACAACCAACCACGATTGGAAAAAACAGACTAGTGACACATTAGCAACAGGGACGTCTAAGTATGGCTGTGAATAACATGGCTCTGATCCTAGTGCAGAAGCTAAGGGCTTCATTACAGTTAATTACTTCCGGCTTTAAATCAAGGCCTGTTTCAAAATGAGGGTGGCTTCTATTAAACTAAATTACTTTCCCCTCAAGCTTGTATGGAAAAGTTCAGTACCAAGGGAAGACAGCTTCTATTAAAAGCAGTATGGTAAAGGTGCTGCTGCCTATCTAGAGATGGTATGTAACTGGGGGCAGCTCATAAATGAAGTTTTATATGGTATCTGTCTTTAAGTCTGTGCGGGAGAAACTTTTCTATTTGGCTCAGTTCCTTTCTGCCTGCTTCATTTTGCTGCTCGTTGTGCCGCTCTGAGCTGTTGTATAACAACTTTTCCTAATGCAGGATTACACACAGGAGCACACCGATTCCTTTTGCTTTGGGCTTCCCCCCTCACAGGGTGGCTACAGGGAATGACTGTGAGATACTCAGCAACACGACTCTTCCCAGAAACAGAGTGTACTCTGAGATGCGGGCAGGTTCGGATGACTGTGTGTTTGAGCATAGATTTCAAACATAAACACATTAAGTGATAGAAGAAACCCTCTCCCACAAAGGTCACAACACTTACATCCTGGACCTACCCGGATGACAGGCCCAATTAGTACTGGTTAAAAAAGCAGTAAGAAGCAAAACACTAGCAACAGCCCTCGATAAAATAATCTGCGGTGGGATAAACCAGATTCCTAGAGAACAAGCTCAAATGAAAATGAGGGATGGGTTACTCAAATCAAACCAAATACGAACTGAACAAGAATTTTACCCAAATCTTCTGACAGTTTTTTTTTAATCCCTGTTGTGTTTCTGGCTCTCACTCATACTCAGCATCTGCTCTCTATCCTTGATCACTACCCGAATATTTGTTCCATGCACTTAATTTCATTTTACAGTCTGCATGGTTCATTTGTTCATTCTTTGATTTTCCTTCACATTTTCTCAGCTTTTCATCTCTTTCTGTTTTTTTTCCTTGTCTCCTGACTTTATTGTTTCTCTCTCTCCCTTTTTTTGCCCTAGCCTCTACAGCCCTGAATTTCCCTTCCCTATTTCCCTGTTGCCTTCCTGTCACCATTTGTTTTCTATCACCCTGCTTTTTTGCTGGCTGATGTTGGAAATATTTCAGGAATTTCTAATTCACAGTGCCATGAGAACTGTTATCTTTGCATTTTCACTAGTGAAAGTGCTCTCGCACGGTGAGGACGATGACGGAGCAAGCCTGGGACACAGCAGCTTTGGATGGACTCTTCCCTGAGCCCACTTTGCCTCCAGAGTGGTACGCTCCAGTGTGGAATGTGCGAGAGGAAGCTGGGTCCGTGGGGAGCGTGCGGGCTGGGGGCAGGGAATGTGCATTGAGAAACCTCAAATTCCACACAACAGAAACAGTACAGGAGAAACTGCAGTACAAGAGAGAAGCAGGATGAGGGACCAGCTGGATGAGGGTGGGGGGGAGAACTGGAAAAAAAAAATACACCCACCAACACCACACCCTAGCTTTCAAGTTTTTCTTCCATGCAGGTGCAGATGAGCAGCAGTACCAGCCCCTGCTAATATTCACTTGCTCTGAGTTGTAATAATAAGAAAGCCTCAGATCTCAATCTATCCATTATTTCATTCCCTGAGCAGGGTTAGGGGTCACCTTTAAAATAACAACTGCAAATGAAAGGCAATTACATGGAATAAAAAATGATCAGTGATGGAAAGAGCCAGTCAATGCGTGGACTGCTGGTGACATGTCATTGTAGTGTGACAGTATGCCAAGCCAAAGTCACCACAGAGATAAATAAATGGATGAGTGACTGTATTCCAGTATCTAGAGATGTCTCAGGAAAGGAACATCAAAGGTTAAACCACCTACTTTGTTACTGCTTCTGCTGCTCCTGCTATTGTTATTTGTATTCTGGTATCACCAAGAGGCTTCAACCAAGATTAAGGCCGTTGTGTTAGGCACAAGATAAATATGCACAGGAAGAGAAAGTTCCTGTTTTAAAAACTTACAGCCTAATGGATAAGATGAGCAAGAAGTTAAGGGAAAACAGAGATAAAGAGAAGTGAAATGGCTCAAACTGAGTCACAGAGCAGATCAGTAAGAGAGCTCCCATCCTATTGTAGCAGCAAGCAGTTGAATAGGCAGAAACTGGGAATATGGTGTATACTATTAAGTTTATTGTTTCAAAATGTAAGAATTCCATAGGCTCTCCCATCCACAGTGATGGAACCCTTTTCTGTATACACAGATACAATTTACTCCATGCTCACTGTTTGCTAGGCTGATTCTTAACATTCCCACCACACTGTCTCACCATGATAAATATCCATGATATGTGTTACCATTTACAGATCATGAGTAGATGGCTATGATACTGGTGTTATGTTCTGCTAATACAGAATATATTTCTCTTGTCTAAATCTTTTCCTTACATTCAGTTTCTGCACTAGCTTTAATTCAGCTCACATGGTCTCAAGAGCTGCCAGAACCGTTACGTTCTTACAGAGAAGGTGGCTTCAATTGCCAGACAGGACTCAAGAGCTCCCTAAGCTCTGAGGTGATCACTGCTTCAAATTCATGTTCTCCAAATATTACTACAATTTGCTAAAATGCTACCTTCAAGTATGTATAATATCTCGTTAACTCATCACAGGTCTTCCAGCCAAACCCATGCATGAAGACCTGACTTATGTCTGGAGGCCCATTTTCTTAACTACTTTCCAGTACAGATGGAAAAAAGTTACAGTGCAGCTGAAATACAAACATTAGAGTAAGTTAGTAACTAGTAAAGGGAAGCCATGTGTCTACACAATACAACAGTCATTGTGCCAAACAACAGCAGCACAACATAACATTCAAAAACATTATTTTAAATTTTTTGCAAACATTTTACTAAAGTGCTACGACCTGCTAATGTAAGATACAGCAGAGATGTCCCTAAATGCTAATTGCAGACTACAGACATACCAGGATGAGGCTCATGGAGAAGTACTACCTATCACCACCTACGTTCTTCAGAACTTCAAGAACTACAGACCATAAAAATCTGCAGAATCACCCCAGTGCTAGTCCAGTAACCGCAGCCACTCCCAGGACTTCAGGGTGGATGTATTGTGGCTGGAAATATTGCAAGAGATTCATAATGTAAGTAACCATAAGGTTTGTTCATATTGGGTCAATAGGACACAGTGGTACCATATTTGAGATGTTTATCCATAAAAGTGACTCATGTTGAAGTCTTTCAGTCTGACTCATTATTCTCAAACAACATTTTTCCCCTAAACAGTGGAGAAGACTAAAAGAATGGCTCTGATGATTACCTTTTCCTACTAAAAAGACTTATTTCCCCAGACCACAGAGAAGTATCCCTGAGCTGACCAGCTACCAGTGCCAGTCACACATTCCTCCAAGCACCATGCAAGTTCCAGGCAAGTTTCAGAATAGGCATTAGGAAAATCATTCTAATGTTAAAACATGATATTGGACTAGATCACCTGAAAAACTGTTGCATCTTTTTCACTGGACATCTTTAAGAACAGTTTAGGAACACCTGTTAGAAATGACTGAGGTAGAGTGGACCACACCTTTGGGCAAGGAGATAGGCAGGATGATTACTCAGCATTATATTTCATATTTTTCATTGTACTTGGTCACCTGGTATGTCTTATATGGAATTCCCTTCTCTGAATGGGGAAACGAGTAGACTTACAGTAATGTACATATTCAAATCCCACAGTTGCCAGAGGTTCAAATTAGAGAATGGGTTTGGAAGGGAAAAAAAAAAAAAAAAGAGAAATTATTAGCATGTCTTGAACAGTAATCTAGAGTCTTAAAAACAGAAAATCAATTCAACAGCAAAGGACAGATTGCATTTGGGGGTGTCCTCAAATCACTTCCCACACTGAGAAATCACAACATTAATTTTCTATGCAACTGACACAGTTTTGAAATAGTAAGGCCACCTTCATGTTAACTCGGGTATTATTACCTTTTTCCATTTTGCCTGGTATTTTGGCTGATGACTTTTTCTGTGAAGAAGAGAGAGAAAGGGCTCTCTTCTCCCCACAAGGCTTATGGGCAAAAACAACAAAAAGAGGTTGACGGGATTTTTAAACTAATGCTCTCGATTATCTCTCATGTTAGGTTCAAAACATTATCCTCCTTGTTCAACACGTCAATCTGCTTGACATCTGTAACAAAAATACAGTCAGACCAATGCATATTGCATTTCAGAAAAGTCATTTTTTGAAACATCTGTTTGGAAGTGTTAAGGTCCTGCTGAAAAACCTCACACAGATGTGGGCAGCATGCCATATTCTGAACAACAATAGAATCTCCAAACATCCTCCCAGGACATCCTTAAATAAATTTCCCAAAGAAGAACGAAATCAAAGGCTTTTAAGCAAAATTTTATTCGTGGTACCATATCTGTGCTAAGTCCCTGAATCCAGCTGCATGGAAGACCAAGTCAGCTGCCCCTTCATGGCAGTGCCATGTCCTGCACAACTGCATTTAGTTCCAGAAACGTGGTCCCACACTATGTTTTCTACTGCCCTGTGTCAATTAACCCCTATCATATTAGATAAATGAGAAGAAAAGGAAGAAAACACCACAAAAGTCAGAGTGATATGTTTTTCTTATTTCTTTCCCTTTTGCTGTTACTGTACCCTGCATGTGCTGAATATTTGCCAGGATTCTCCACCCAAGCTTATTGCTCTCAATTCTCCCATATTTTTAAACACTCCTCTTGGGATTCTTATCCCATTGTTTCTTTCAAATTTCATTTTCTTCTCTTTTTCACTCTCTAGCTTTCTTTACTTTCACCCCTCTTTTCCACAGTCCCTCTTGCCCCTGCATAAAAGAAAAGAAAAAAAAAAATAAAGGAATGAAATGAACTGCATTTAAACAATCAGAATAACAGGGAAACAATGCTCTTGAGATCCCATCTGTTGCCAACACATCTCCCAAGACAGCAAATGATGGGCATTCCTGGCTAAATAAAGAGAATTTCCCACACCCATTAAAGATCTACACAGCAAAGACTGTTGCTTAAGTATTTACTTTTTATGGCATACAAGAAAACTACCTGGAATTGTAAATACCAATGACATATTGTTCACATCTCTACCAAACATGTGGTCAGTGGCCATATGGATAACTTCTGGGTGTGAAATGTCCTTTCTCTTTTTTACAGTGCTGCAATATCCTTGTGCCAGAAGCTTTTCTAAAAGTTTAATTGCATAATTCTACCTCCAGTGGGTGAAATTAAATTCTATTTACAAACAAAATCCACATCCCTTCCTACCCCAAAAATCTGTGAAAGCAAGTTGTGACTCAGTTTGTATACCTAACCCTATTAAGAACTATCTTTTTTTATTTTTAATTCATTCAAATTTTCTCTGATTAGGATTTCACAGTTCTTGATCCGAAACAACATTTATGCACAAATTCAGAAGGAATAGCAATGATTTAGAATGTGATTGCTTTAGATTTCTAAGGTGGACTTTTCAAAAGCATCATCACTGGCATAATACTTCTCTTAAAGTTATATAGTGTACTAAGGACTTAAGTGGGAATACTGTGAAGCTATAGCAGAGCACTTTTAAAGTGCCATTTCTCATTAACCGGATTATCAACTTCCCCATTAAAAAAAAAGAAAAAAAATTTATAAGAGATTCTGTGAGAGTTCTTAGGAATGTTTCTGCGGAATGTCTTGACATCCCTACTGTTTCAGCTTTAGGTCTGCACTCTGGAGAAATGCAATTTCCATATGGTTAAGCAAATGTTTCTCACCAGCATATCTCCAAAAACAAGTTATTTTGTATCTCCTTTTTCATTAGAGTCATATCCCAGATGGTGCTTCATAACAATAGGTGTTACTGTGAAAATACTGAGGCTTCAGAAATGTAAATCCACAAGAGAAAATCTGAGACAAAGATGGAAAAAAATGGTGTAAATAAGTATGGCTTTATTTGCATCAGTGCTGAAAGACCTTTTAAAAGTGGATGGAAATACATGATTCAGGGAAATGAAATGAGGAAAATACAAATTTAGAAGAGTGTAAGAGTAGATAATAGGCCTGTATCAGTAGAACAGGGGAAAAAAGGAAGAAAAAGATGTCCATGCAGATGGCTGGAATGATCCCAGCCAAAAGACAATTTTAAAATCAAGCAATGGTTTTTTTTGAAGCAACTTGTGAGTTCAGTGGAGAGCCATCTGAGTTGTTTAAGGACGTGGGCGATGTGGTTATGCTCTCTTGCATGAGACAGAATTTAGACAGTGCTGCTCTGCACTGGTTAGAATTTAAAGAAGTGAAAGCATGGAAAGCCACATAGAAACTGCATTAGGAAAGGTGAGAAGACAAAACCAACCACAGATAGGATTTTGGTTAAAGAAAATCTGAACACTGGCATATGTTTGGTGTGGTAGAGATATGATACATGATGAGAGGAGGAATTCATTCAGAGGTCAATGAGAAGGCCAAATATGTAGGTGGTAGAAGAAATCAAAACATCTGAGCAGAGATGGAAGACAGATTGATATGGAATCACACTGAGGAAGTTGCTCTGTTTTTGAGAGTTATTTAGCTGAATAAATTAACCAAAATATATTTATTGAAGGCGCTGAATAAGATTTACAGTTGAACTTGATTAGGATAAAAACAGTGTAACTAAAGCCATGACAACCTAAGGCACAATTCATAGGCAAGGGTAGTATCTTTTGTCCTAATTTATATAATTCAAAATTAAACAGTTTTTTAAATAGAGAAGTCCTTCTTTGCATCCTATACAAATACAATATAGTGCACAATTTGGATTAAGAATAAAGATAAGATGTCTGAGAGACAGAAAACAGTGGAAAAGGCAGAGGTTCAGGCAGTATCTTAGCAGAGACCATTATCCTTAGATACAGAAAAGGAAGGGAGACAGATGTCTGGATGACATACATAAAACCTTGGAAGAAGGAGTAGGAGGACAGCTGAAACAGTTCAGAAGGGTTCTGAAAGCAGAATATATGCACTATCATTATCTTACATATAGTAAGAATTAATATAATTGAAAATTACTGAGGATGAAAACAAAATTGGTGCTAAACAATAATGTGTCTCTCCAGCCTGAGAACAGATGTCTCTGGAAGCTCTGAATTTGATCCCTCCATCCAGAAAATGTTATTTCCAAAGAAAGTTCTCTCCCTACAGTGACACAATATCACAGACAGGTTACCGCTGATTTAATCATCTCATGGTGTGATAAACCACTTTGGAAATAGAGTCTTTCAAGAAGTAATATAAAACCTAGCTACTGACTACATATTAATATACTGTTTTTACTAATCCATTATTCAGCAAATCCACAGTTGTATTGCACAAACTGCTTTTGTCTCTTCTATGTATTTTAGTACCTATAGCCAGAAGTAAAGGTCTGAATTTCCTCCTGTAAGTAGGAAACAGAGAAAACATGTCAGGAGGAAATGGTCACACCTGTTCAGCAATGCCTGACTGATAAAATGGTGCGAACACATTTGTAAATGAGCTAAAATGCCTGAAGGATTTCACATTGTGGTTACGTTTATGCTTCCTTGTCCATTCGGGCAAAATAACAGTCTCTCAAGTTTCTAAAATACCACCATAAAGAGGCAGGAAGCATATGCAGCACGTACAGCTTCATACTCCTTCCCAGTTGGAATTTGTTAAATCACTTCTTTTTCCACTCACCATTCCCTGTCACCCTCCACACAGTCATCTGTTCCTAGGTTTGCTCCTTTATCTGGCCATAGTTGTGGAATGGATTTAGATCTCTCTGTACATGCAAATACTCAGACTAATATGCAAGTGAAGGAGGGTGGACATTTTCCTACTGTTTGTTAGATGGGGAGAGAAGGAATAGATACTATAAACAATTTTGAAGGATTATAAAGAGTGTCTGCTTCTGTTCTGCGTGACAGAACTCAAGTCAGCAAGTACCAATTAGCCTTATGACTTCCACCTCTCCTCTCTCTGTGAGATAAAGAAATCCACAAGCAATTTGCTACTTGAAAAAAGAAAAGTACATAAAGACCACAATGTTCTCCCAGATGAGGGTTCACAGCATTACTCTTTAGCAACAGTGATTATTAATACTACCTCAATTATGCCTGATGATGATGATGTAATTAACATAAAGGTCCATTATGTTTTACTGATGTTAAATGTATGTTGATTATAAATTGGACAGGATGTATTTACTTGAGCATCACTCTTCAGGAAGGTTGTGAAATCAGAGTCCAATCCTGCACTGAGAATAAAACCTGCACCTTTTATAATTGTAATAGTATCCAGATGTTCCTCTGTAACATGGATGCAGGTGGTGAAAGCAGTAAACTGGTATGGAGCAGATGTGCTCTTAGCACAGGTGGGACTTGCTCCCAGTGCTACAGTGAATTTTGTACTCACTAACATAACAAAAGAAGAGTCCAGAAGATATAAAAGTGTTGTAAAAAACTGATGTAAAAATGTAAAAAAAAAAAAGTTTCTATTTTGATGGCATGCCTTGATTGCTGGGATTTTGGAAAACCTAGCAAACAAAACAATGCAGTACTTTTCAAAACTGAACCTATGAAAGTCAAAAGAGGCCAGGTAACTCAAAGCCTTGATAAAAAGCTTAGAGCAACTGAGCATGCTCAGGTACAGAAAGCCTGGAGCCTGTAGTTCTCCATCCTTTGTGGGATGTGTGTAATGTGCATCTGCTGCAGAGATTGTTTCTGCCTCATGCCACCACATAAATAATCACTACTACTCTGTTTTGACTGTATATTAATTACCTAACTGACACTTGAGACTTACGCTCTTCTTTACTGTCCTGTTGTGGTGGATTAGGAAAAGTGATTTGACTCGCACAGCAAGCTGGGCCAACCAGCCTGATTCTTATTAAATTTTCAGATTGCTTATTAGGTAAAGTCTATTAAGCAAGTCTTCGCTGGGGTGTAGGACCTGAAATTTTACAAAAAAAAGATGAATGCTACTTGTACTTTTCTGTCATTATGTAACACGCTCCCAGAACACTTGTGACACGTCAGGCCCTATCTGTGCTAGGAGTCAAACCAGTGCAGCGTGATCTGTGCCCCAAAAGAACACACTTAAGAACAGTCAGTTGGATATGGAGAGACAAGATGCACATGGAAACCAAGAGTACAATAATCGCCTTGACAGCCTGTGGGTTACTCACTGGCATGCTTTCTGTAGACATATAAGCAAGGGAAAGTATTATGGTGTCAAAGGAAAGGAATGAGACAGCATTGTGGATGTTGGTAGTGTACCTGCCAAGTGTAGGAGGCAATATCAGAGTATATTCAACAGATGATGTTTTTAGGGATCTAGATACTAGACGCAGAATGTGACCTCTGGATAATGAAAGGTGAGGCTGTGAGAGACTGTGAAAGTGAAGTTTGAGATAGTTAGATAGTAGGAACTACTTGAGGGATGTCCTGGTTCACCTGAAGGATAAGAAAGGAGCCCTACAACAGCACTGCGACTGGATCTGATGCATGCAAGACTATGGATGTTAGAAACAGGGAAGAAAATACAATTCTCTTAAAACTTCATACAGTAAATTAGCATGGCATGCTAGTGTAGCGACCTTAGCTTGCAAAATTCTCCCTGTAAACTGTAATAGTTTGGTCAACAATGTGCAGATTTATGTTGGGTTAGTTTTCATTATCTCCAAGTCAGATGCTCAGGAACACCACCCAAAGTGGGTGCTTTATGGACAAATAATAAAAAGCCAAGTTCCTATGCTGGAGAGCTTGCAGTCTAGACAAAAACATCTCTGCTATTCCTAATCATATCAAGCTGAATCTAGCTGTTCACATTTGGAGCCCAGATGAGAATAAGATTTCTGAGGCGTGCCCTATGACTACTTCCCCTCTGTGAGTTGAGTAATCAAGTTATAAACCATACCATGATGGGCTTGGCAATTAAACATTCTCTAACTCATCTGAAGAGATTGCCATGGTAACAATTTCTATACCAGCTCTATTGTTGGTCACATTGCTTCTACCCTTCTTTATTTAGTTGCAGTCATTATCTTCTCTTTAACCATACAAGGTGGTTATCCTGATAGCAGTAGTAGTAGATGTACATAGTTTAAAACTACTTCTATATAAGGAAAATGTTATGGCTATGATATGTTTGGATCAAAGAGATAAAGTTGACGCATACCTAAATTATGATGTGAATTCCCTGTATCAATGAGAAGCTTTATGATAGTGTGCTGAAAAAATTAACATTGAGACAACACAGTACCTGGTTGAGTGACATCCAAACAAGTACTTCGGGGGAAAATCCCAGGACAGCAGTGGTCTTCCAGGCTCCAGTTGCACAATTGTTTTGACAGTGGTAGGTCATAGAATCATTAAGGCTGGGTCCTACTACTTTGATGGCTGCAAAGGTATATATATCTACAGTGGCTGCAGTGCACTGTGGCCATATCTGAGTTAGCCTTAAATTAGTAAATATGAATAGCAATAACTGGTCTAAAGGTAGCCGTTTTAAAGCTTCCAGACTTGGGCCATACATTAAGATTCATCCCACTCATAGATGAAGGAAATTATCTGGGTCATAAGCACATTTATAATTGACTGCTGCACATCAACCTTTCACAATAAGACCAGAAGAGATAATGATGAATACTGAGTGTGTTTGAAACAGCCGGTTGCATGAACTAGGCTAATTATAAGTTTGGATACAAAGAGCTCCACTAACAGTTTGGACCAAGGGCAAAGCATTTTCACAAAGGGAGCAAAATCCTTGCTTTATATCTCATCCAAACAACCAGTGTAAAAAAAGTCTTTTTATACCTCCAAGTTTGAAAGACCACCATTTTTACCTTTTCCAATGTACTCGCTCACCTTTGCCATAAGCACAAAGCATGCTTCATGAAATCAAAGTTCTTTTCATAAGAAGTCAATTTATCATATTGAGAGGCCTAAACGTCATAGTCTAAAGGTACTAGTCATAAAATATCCATATAGTTTCGAACTTTTCCTTCCATCAGAAGAAGTCGGCTTCACAAAAGAAAAGCCTATGCAGATGTGAACAGTTTGGGTCTTGTTGTTGTTGGCTTTTTTAAAAGCCTGTTATAGATTAAGAAGGAGGACAAATAAGGAAAACAGTTTGTAGTCCCAGAAAAGGGAGGCAGTCCCAGAAGAAAAAAATAAATGGGCAAAGCAGTAATTTCTCCGCTTTGAGATCTGTGGATGATGGGCAGAACAGTGTACAGCTAAATTAATTATTATTAAGGAAGGGAGAAGAGGAAATGACTCATAGAAGATTCCCACCTGTGCTAAACATCAAAAAAATCACCCTTCCAAAAGAATCAGTAACTGAAGAAGGCAATGACATTTTCTGCATATACCTTTGTAGGTAGTATAGTTGATATAGTCTAGATATATGTCACACGTCACTGAAGAAAATGGATACTGAAGATTCAATTTACTGATGTTTAATAGCATGCAAATTTGTGATAGGAATGAGGCAACAATGGCAATGCACTGAGTAGCAAGAATACAAGCACAATTACTGCATCAGAAAATAATAATGGCCAAATCTCAAATTATTCCATTAATCAGAGCTAACTACAATACCTGAAAAGTCACTGAAATTCAAGCCCAGAAAATCAGTTTCCAGTAGCATAAGTACCTGGGTCCTAACTTCACGAAAGGCTACAGCCAACAACTTTAGTCACATTTTGGTATTTTCACCTATAAGGCAGCCAGTGAGGGCAGAAGCACATGAAAATCGTAGGATAAAAGGTATCTGTGACTTAATAAAGATACAAAGAGTTCCAATACATGTTTGGTTTAACTGGAACAATGAACTGCTACATTACAAAACAGGAGACAGTTTGGTTCAAGAACACTGAGAGTCAGAGTTGGCATTAGTGAAGTAAGACAAACATTTTTCATACGACAACCATACATATGGCACAGCATATTGACTGGGTTATTATTTCCCTCATGGCTCTGTTGCAATGCAAGTTATTTACTTAAAATATTTATTGCAAATACCCTCCAAATCCTTTTTTTTTTTTTTTTAACTAAAGCTGTATCTGAGCAGCATAGATCCATTTTTTCACTCTAAATAGGATCTCAGCAGTAAGAGCAATTCATTTCTTATTCCACTGATTTTTTGAGGCCAAGTTTCAGTTAAGTGTGAATGTGAACCTTTATAATATGAGGGAAACTGATAAACAATGATAATGCATCTTTACCTGTGTGCTGATGCCAAAGGAAAATTACAGCATTTCTTACCCTTGCTACTGTGTCGACATTGACTGTGAGCCTAAAATAAAATATAAAAGTGGAGCACATACACACTGAGCCTGTTCTGTCTATGGAAATAGAGAAAAATCACCTAAAGGATATGAATGCTGCAGGAATTTTATGAGCTTGAGTATTGCCTCATTTCACATCTGTATTCCAGAATGATTTTAGTTAGGATTTTACTTTATAGCTAAAGCTTCAGGTACTGCATTCTAAGGACGATGATGCCTTTGTGTCATTGCACCTGTTGTAAATTTTGTTTTTATCGTTTGGGTTAAGGGACTGTTTTTAACACTTAGTTGGCTCTATGTCAACAATACCCAATGAAATCTTGGGGAAATGTAAGAAAGACACTAAGAAAAAGACTGTGGAGAAAGTGGAGAATACCTAAAGGTATTGCTGTTTGGATATACACACTTCCTCCAATTGTTCCACCTCTGGCTCTTTACTGTTGCCACCTATCCCTCTTCTTATCATTTATCTTTCACATGGGCGTTTTTCACTTACAGCTGCTGTTCCTCCCATAAAAGGTACATTAATAAAATGGAAATACCAAATCCCTGCTCTCTTCTGACTGATATGCATTTTGTAGAACATAAACAGCTGGAGTTTTACGCTCTATCTTATGGGTTAGATGTGGCTGGGAGACAAGGGAGTGAGGGGGAAGCCATCGTAATTTAACGTTCAGTTTTTTGTACATAGAAAAATCTAGGGAAACAAAATGTTGTGTAAGGGCTGATACCCATTGTGCCATATACAGTTATTAACGAGTAAAGGTCACAGTGTCAGATAACACCCCATTACCGCATTCCTCAATATTGTAAGAATGGCTACATAAATGGCAATATTTTTCAGTATATCTTTATTTAAGCAATTTACACCAGGGATTTGTTTGGTCAAAAGTGAATAATCATAAATTTTGAGGACTCTTTAGAGCAACTTTTAAAATAAAAACCCTTTCACACAGGTAATTATACAAAACTGAAATGTAATTGAGATTTAAGCTTCTCTCAGGAGAACCCAGATACTAACAAAGTCAAATCATTAATAATTAAATGCTTTCCTTATTGCAATATAGGTGAGGTTTTAAATTAAAGAAGAAGTGAATATTTTAATATGGACCCTATTATGCCATTGATGCTCGTACCATTTGACACATCTATGATTTTCATAGAAGAAGGGATTATGATGTTACTAATAATCTCAATGCTATTTAAACCTTATAGAGAAATGTCACTGGGCATCCAAGACAGGGCAGGGTTTTTCTTCTGTCAGGAATGCCTCTTCTGGTAGCCAATCTCACCTCACTGAAAGGTTGGACCTTTCCCTGTGGCCTTTTTCCCGTAGTCCTCCCAGAGATGACCGATTCTCTTCCCTCTAGTGGGGCACAATCTCTCTAATGCAATCTCTAATGCATTTTTTTATTAAAACACAAAGCCTAGCATAGCCAACCCAACTTCTGCTTCAGAGCACTACTTCTGAACAAGTCCCAGGTTGTGTTTTTTTTTTCCTTTCTAGTTTATACTTGTGAGGAAAAAGTACCAATGCCTTTGTAGTTTTAATGAGAAGTTTCTGACTTCGTCCCTATCCTATAAACCTGAAGTAAATAAAAGCCAAAGTTGGCATACCTTTTTAATGGTGTTATACTTCAAAATACCATCCATTTATCACCCATCTCATATTTTGCAACACTAAGCACCAAAAGTGGCCTTTTTTTTGTTCATTTGTTTGTTTTGTAGCCAAACACAGAATTTCATAAAAGATCCATTTTATTGATCTTTTCAGCTAAACAGTGCATTTAAAAATCTATTTTGAAGGTAAGCCGCATTTCCAGAGCACTTTAACCTCATGTAAAATACAGCTTACAGACATGCTAAGGTGCTTCTATTAAACAACAGGCTGCTTTCTTGGAAGGGAGCTAAAAATCGTTAGGCATAACTGAACTATAGCTCTAATGCACTATTGTTATCCAGAGGCCTACTTCATTACTATTATGTACAAAAACAGTGTTAGAGCTTTTTTATAAAGAGTTTGGGAATAGTTATTAGAAACAGAAACAGTGCATCCTAGAGATTTCTGTAGAGTAGATTTGCTGTAGGCACAAGTGATAAAGCTATTACCAACAGCCAAGTTTCTTTCCAACTTTTCATTTCTGAGTAATTTCTGCAATGAAGACAGAAGTGTAATAGACATGAAGGAATGTGGCAATCCATTTGTTTTATTCCTATGAAATTATTGCTGATTGCAGGTTTGGAGGATGTGTGGGTGAAGTTTGCTGATTTATTTCAGTTTGGTCAGGAATGCTTTTTTAAAACACCTTTAACCTTTATCTTCCAAACAGTTAATTTGGGTCACTACTTTTGCACTGAAGCTTTGATTGTTAGAGGAAATACTTCTGCATACTTTAGCTCTGCTGTAAGAGAGGCAATATGTTGTGGGCTGTATGCCAACAGATTTTAACCACAAACTTAGGGAAAGGAGACAGATTAGATTGTGGTGGTCTTATAATCAGAGTTTCTTAGTATTCTTTTCTTGCTAAGAGCAAATATTCCCCACTAAAGTGGTTCTATGGCATACAGATGGTGTATCCATAGTAATAGGGCAAACTAAACCCCCTCAAGCTGCATTCCTCTATTCTCTGATAAGTGTTCTATAATAATTTTATCACAAAAGAAGAACGACTTTAAAGTTTCCAGCCATATAATATACTTCAAGATCTTGACTGAGTTCTGAACTTTTTTTCATCGTTCTGCATGCAAGAATCTTGTTCAACAGAGGAAGAAGGTATTAAACAAAGGCTTAGAGGTATACAAGGATGAGGAAAAGCCTAGCTTCTATTCAAACTTTTACAGACACTGTTCCTTTTAAAAGCTGGTGGTCAAGGAACAAAGAACAAGATCGATTTGGTCACAGCATCTATCTGCCTGCCACAGCAGGTTTGTCTCCAGTAGCAAATTTTCTAGTTGTTTAGGCAATCTAGCTTTAACCACCTAAGATAAATAGATCAAATAGATCTAAAGATATTCAGCAGTTTAATAAATCTCAGTGATACTTCCCTGTTACACTGGTTAAAGTTTTCCCTTTCTTAAAGTATTCCCTTTCCATGAAAAGTCAATGGTTGTGTGCTCTTGTGCTATGCATTCTTTTATTCAAATTCTATCCCTTACTCCTTAGCAGCTGCTGGTCGTACAGCCGGATCAGTTGACGTGGTGACTCACCCAGTCAGCATTCGGGCCTGTCCAGATCTGAGTGTGTGTGAATGCCCTGGTCAACAAAATGTATTAGCACAGTGGGTGTTCCAGGGAACAATGCAGGAAGGGTGAGCCATGCACCCTATAGGTGGGAACGCAGGAGTTATAAAAATACGTAGCAGACTAGCCAGATGCAAAGTTTTTGTGATACAACAGCTGGGGAGGGACATTCCTCTCCTATGTTGTGACGCTGAGACACAAATGTACTGCAAAATTTGGCTGTTTCCATATTCCGTCTTTATTTGAAACATGAACATGTAAATGAAAATGCAGTCTAGCTGTATCTGACTGCTGAAGTCAAGAGCAAAAAAGTAAGTTATTTCTTAGGAAGTGCAAAAACAGACAAGTAGATCATGAACCCACAAAACTGCTGATACCTCTTTAGAGACAGGGAATGCTAGTAATTGCTGACTTCCATTTTACATCCTAATGGCTAAAATTTCTAATAAGGATACTTATTGTTTCTGTGCCTTTTTTTTTTTAATATTTCAAATTCATGGGACTTTGTAATTTTTAATTGCTTTGAGCATCTTAAATAAATGCAAGGAAGCAGCAGCAGAACAATGTAGGCTTTAATATTTAAATAATTTGTTATATAAATGAAACTTTTAAGGTTTACATCCGTATGTCCCAAAGCCATGTTAATGGTGAGCTGAGCCTATGCAAAAAAGCTCCTGATTAAGTCTGAAACTGGTTTGCAGTACAGCAATCCATATAGAGTGTTTTTTCTCAGATCTCATCATCTGTTTGCTGCCTCTGCTGCGGAGAAAACTGGAATTTGTTCCTAAAGACTGAATCTCAGGAACTTGCAGAAGGAACCTCTTTCTTCTGAGGAAGAATGAGTGAAGAATGAGTAAAGAATGGGCACCCACACGAGACAGTTACTTCAGCTTCTGCTTCACATGCCCATAAGAAATGCATGTAGGACTAACTGAGAAGGCAGCTTGCTGCCAGCAGGGAGGCAGGGAGGGAAATGCAGAGCTATCAAGACAAATAACTTAAATCAGCTTCGCACCTTTAAAAAACCATCAGGTCACAATTTAAGTTTCTATGTGAAAAGTAGCCCTGTAATGCTGGGACGTGAAAAAGGTTGGTTGGAGAGCTTTGTCCTGCAAATTAAGTCATTTTCTACGCACTTCATAAACTCAAAGATTACTTCAGGATCACAGAAGCTAACAGCAATGGCAATTTCTTGTCCCACTTACGAGGATGTGTAGTATGAACTTCTGACAGTCACTGAGCTTCTCTTTCTGCAACAACTTCCATTCAGACACCCTCATTTGACAATACAAATACAAATAATGCAGATGGTGCACATGTGTATATGCAAATATATATAATGCAAATGTAACTAATTTAATAAAAAGCTGTCTCAAAACTAATGAATATAGCTGCTAATTGTTACTGTCTCCTCAAGAGGTAATGCATCATTAAGACATTTAGATCAGTTTTAAGGTGATGACACTCGGATGAACACACTAGATCCACCAACTAAAGAGGTCCACAGAGATCAGCTTTCTATATCATCAGACACATTGCTTCACATCTCCATCCTACTCTTGTGTACCTTTGTTGAAAGTCACCCTTGCATAGATGCTCTTCAGGAAAGGAGTTATGATGGACAGTCATCACAGCCAGGATTGCAGTGGTGTTGCTGGCCAGTTTGTGAAAAAAATAAGGAATAATTCTGAACAGCTACAGAATAGCAAGACAGTCTTCCATACTGACCAAATTATTTGAAACTGCAAGAGGAACAGAGTGGTATGCGTAGATAAAAATGACAGGAGGAAGACCAAGCTGACTCTTGTAAACAGAAATCAAACCAAAAACTTTCCACAAGACACTAAAAAAGACTCTTCATGGCTCTCAGTTGTCATGAAGAAAAAACAAAAAGAGAGAGAAGATTCTTTCCTCTAAGAAAGAGAAAACAAAAAGAAGACATTAAATGGTCCTTTTGTAAGAGAATGGTAAAAAGACACAGACTAATGACAGCACAGAATTTAGGAAAAACAAGATTAAAAATAACTATGAAGAGCTGAAGAAGTGTTCAGGACATGACACTGAATGATTAAGGAACCAAAATAACAGGAGAAATTCAGTGATGATAAGTGCAAGGAAATGCAGAAAAGTTAAAACTAACCATAACAACACATCGCAGTCAATAGGATCTGGATTAGCTACCACCTCTCACTAGAGAGATCTCTGTCACTGTTTCTCAAGACCTGTTCATATCAACTCAATGTTCAGTAAGAATTAAAGCAAACGGGTTAGTAGTAGTCATCAAGAACAGAACTGAGGACAAAACAAACTATCATTATACCTCAGAAAGTATTAATTGTGCAGCCTAAATGGACAATGTTGAGAATGTGACATCTATCTGTTAAGTAGTTACACATGTTATGGTAGAAGTGTGCATTAATTTACTGTTAAGAAGATACTAGTTTATGACAGAAAAAGAAATAATTGATCTGAACTGATGTAAATTACTAATGTTGGCAAAAATTACATCTTTGACTGTTCTACCACTTTGTTCATTTAAGCACAAAGCCATAACCTGTGGGAAGCAGAATCCTGGCAAAGTGTTCTTTATCACTTTTACCCCAAACAAGAGGTACTGCATAAATGTGTAAATTTGTTAAGTCACTCAGAGTACAAAGTGACAATAGAAAATAAATAAATAAATCAGCAGAATCAGTTGTATTGAGGACTAGTAGATTCATTTTCTTGTGCTCCAAAGTAGGACAATTTCAATCTCCATTTCAGTGCAAAAGTGAAGAATGTTTGTACTGGGCCACTCTCATCTGCTCATCTTTACTGAAGACTAAACTTAACTGAACTCAAGTAGAGGTGCTTGAAAGTGTCAGTAGGGATGTACTTTTCTGCAGTCATCATGATTTTGTATCCCTTATCCCTAGACCAAACATATAAATGTATTTTCAGCTTCTTACTCCTTCCATCCCTTCCGCAGATAATTTTTCTCATGGCAAAGCTTTACTGTGGACAATTGCTGTGGACAAATGGTGCCTTCCAGACCTCCTCAGAACATCAGCCTGAGTTTATTTTACTATCAGTGTTTAGCATATTGATTAACTTGTTTTTAGAGAAAAGCTGTGAAGGAGAAGATGCTTCTCTCTTCTGTCCCTCAGCAGGGATCTCAGCAGTTTCTCATCACCTTCAGACTACATGCTGAATAGAGGTGTGGGGCCAAGTTGTCTGCAAACAGCAACAGCTGCGCTTGTTGTAGCCAGCAACTCAAGCACATGTCATCTCAGCGTTGCCCTCCAAGTACATTATTTACTTTTAGTGGGATAAACATCAGAAAGAAAAACCTTATGGGAGAAGTTCTATACAGCACAGTAGGATATCTTATGCTTTCTATTAGTTCATTGCTATTCAGCTATCCTGTAGAGTTAACACTAATAATATTCCACCTGTAAACTGTTTACCAAAAAAAAAACCAAAACCCACAAACAAAACCTACAAGAAGAAATGATGTTCAGCTTGTCATTCTCTAGTACTTGTGTAGGTTTTCAAGAGTACTTTTTAGAGAAATGTATAATTTTTACTCCCACCCTGTCCTAAAGGCTCTTCAGAAAGGAATGGGAAGTCCATGATTCAGAAGATCATGCATGGATAACAATTTCTAGTTTTGTGGCCCCGTTTCCTAGTCTTCACCACATATACAGTTCTGCTCACCTGCTCTCCAAGAGATTTTGAAGGATTACACAACCTAACAGCCTAATGAAAAGGGACTTGCAGGATTTCACATTCTTCAGCATCAAACACTTTCAGCATTTTTAACATAAAACCTGCTAAATTATTTTTCTCTCTCTGGAAAAAAAGTCTCTAGCCTGTCAGTCACATGAATCTGTGAAAGTTTTCTAAGAGTCATTTATTAGACATGTACTGTTTGAGGCCAAAGAGCATGTAGGTATTCACTGCTGGACTTTAAGGTTGCTCTGGAACACTTTCCATACCAACAGAACCGTAATGTGTCTGCCCTGTAACAGCAAAGCATGACTGCAGTCCATGGTAACTTGCCAAGACTGTCTTTTATCAAGCTAGTCTGGCACAAAAGCAGTGAAACTATGAGAAAACAGACCATCAGCTTGATACTAGGTGAGGGCCCAGAGCATTACGCTGGTTTTCTCAGACTTAGCAGAAATTTTCCTTAAGCTTCAGTTCATGCTATCGGCTATGACAGATTGCATCTTGTTGGGGAGGACTGTTATGACAGGGGAGGACAGACCAGAAAATGGATTGCAGTAGCTGCTGCAGATCACGACACTGTGAAAGCTCTCCTGCTGGCAGGAGTATTCCTCGCAGTTTGTAGCAAAGCAGACAGTGTTTCAGAACCCAAGTCTTCAGTCCTTCCCTGACACTCTTCCCTAGATAAGGCAGTGCATTTTCTAATTGGATTAAAAGAAGCAACAAAGCAAACACAAGTTGTCCCCCTGATTCAAAGCTTGGTGTTTGTTTCATAGGAGGATGTAAAACTAGAAGCACAATGTGTTCTGTTTAAAAGCTAGAATGCAGCTGAGTAGCACTTTCTCTTAAATTCAGGTACCACGTGGACAAGGCCATGAAGTACGTTATGCATATCCATATGGTCTAACACTTTCAGTTCTTCTCATGAAAGAAGTGATTTATTTTTTTTAATGTCATGGGAATGATGAAGAATAGTTGTATTCTCAGGGTCGACAACTTCTCTTCAGTGTCATGCTGCTTTTAAGTTAACATCATTAGAAGAAATGCAGGCATAGTCATGTCCTCAGCAAGCACATGAAAGAATATCACCAGAGAACCAGAAGTTCACTAACTAAACACATGGTTCAGAAGCTGACCATTTGCTTGCAAGCATATGTAACATTTGTTTAAATTCTCATGCTATTGAGATGATTAACAATTAGCTTATTTGCCCTGTTTTTCCATGTACTAATAGCTCAACCAATAAATAATCCTTTACAGATGTTAAAAAAAATAATCCCCAAACTCATAAAAGTCTGTTGAATCCCAGTAATCAGAGACTTCTTATTTGAGAGGCATTCTAACGAAACAGGACATGTTGTTTTGCGTATTGCTGCTTAAAAGGCATATGCCCAGGAAGAGACATTTTGGAAAATAGCCCACATTTTTCTTTAGCTTATTACATCTTGTGTCATAACAAAAATTCAGAAAATGGACTCCATACCTACTGTCCAAAATGTGCTCAAGCAACGTATGAAGAAACACACAAAATGTCATACAAAATCATCACATCAAACATTTAAAAAGTTAAAACCAAATGTACTAGGCCTTTTTCTGGCAGTCTAATACTCTTTTAATCCAAGTTAACCACCAAAACATTATTTCCTAATTTATATTCATTCAAAATTATGTATTTTTGAAGTATAGAGATGAAGAATAATCTGCTAGAGATTTTTCCTCATTTGACCATAAAACTACTATCTCTCTAATGTAGCAGAAGTTGTCTGCTACTATCGCACTTTTAAAAGAAAAAATAAACCCATGTAAACTGCAGCTGGCATACTCAATCGAACCTGCTAGACGCAAAACAGCAGTGTTTACCTATCCCGTCTTTGAATTTTGCTTGTGTATCTGCACCTGCATGAATTCTATCCATATATATACTAAATGCGCTTTATGAAACTTTTGTTTTTCTTTCGAATTCTCTGTATGATCCAACTCAGATCTATCTGTCTGCAAAGAATTCTCATGTTATTAATCAGAGGCTGTGCTATGAGAGGGTTTTACATGCGTCAGTTTGCAGAAAGCATGCTGCCTTTGGATCTGCCAGTATTCTGTGAAACTATAATAACCTCTAATCAAGAATGTCATGAAAGGAAATGGCTTTCAAATCAAATTGTTGTTTTCCTTTGCAATTTACATGGCTTCTAAGTGGAATGTATGGATTATCTTCAAGCATTTCAAATATACTGAATAGTAACATCAGTGAAAATCCTCCAGTACTGGAGATGTTCTGATCAAATTTTTGCTAATTATACATTTTTGGAAAAGTCAGTACCATTAAAGACATTTTGGAATAGTCACTCAAGAACCGAAGCATAGAAAGCCCTAACGGCTTCTGGAAGGCCTGATCATGAGTTATCTCAACTGATGTGAAATGGTAAGAGAATATAGAATTACTTGACACTCATTCTAGTCACTTGGAGCTTGGAAAAGTTTTAAAGTACATACATAAAGATGAGATTAAAAGCTGACTGAAAACATAAAAAATATTTGGAAAATTTCAAAATCCATTCAAAACAATTTTGATGTCAAAGCAAATCATTTTTCATGTACTTATAATCATTCATTTCAAATGGATATTAAAATTATTCTACATCTGGTTTTCATACTCTTTATTTTCTCTTGAGAAAAAAAGAGAAGAGTGTGGACTATAAAATGTGGAAAATGCTTTCGTTTGTTGGTATTATTTTACTGAAAAGAAAATGTGTGCGCATAATTTATATGAGAGGAGGGCAGAGGGATGTACACACCTGTCCCAACAGTTACATTTTATATGTACAGTTGTTTGAGGATGGAAAATTTCTTGTAAAAACACTTGTACTTCATTCAAGCTTTAAGATCTAGATAAACTATGAAGATAACTATTCCACATGACGAATTTACCTCTTTGTCTGTAGACTGAACCTTAATCTGGTACCTACCAGCTAAAAATAAAAGTTCTACCTGGGTCTGTTTGCTCCCATTGGCAGTGTACTTAGGGTATGGTGCTTTGTGAAGGTAACAGCGCACGGTTTAATTAGCATCATATCCAGCTGCAGTCCATGTAAGCCGGTACCCATTTTTATCTGGTTCAGGAGGGTCAGCTTTATCAACAGACTAATTCGAGATCTACACAATCTGATCCTTTCTGCCACCTTACGCAATTTACCTTCCAAAACATGCATCGGATTTAACTGTAACTCTTGCTTTCTAGAGTATCCACATGCAACCCACTTTAATATTTCTTGAGGATTTTTTATTCCCAAAGTAACCCATACAGACATCTCACTTCATATTGGAAGGTAAATAAAGCCAAATGTAGATAACCATAAGATGTGAGACCTGAGCATTGCTATGTCATTGCAAAGAGAAATTATATGTTGAATAATGCTTAGACGTAGCAAACCCCTTCATAGAAAAGCTCCTCATAAGACTTCAAGCACTTGAACTGTCCCAGCAGCACTGCTTTGTCTGGCATAAGCTTTTTTGTTTAGGAACAACTCTGCAATACATTTTCTCATATGCCACCAGAAAATAATTTTCTTAAGCTTATTTCTCCCATCAGTAAATTAGACGTGATGCTCCAAAATCTTTCTCGGACATACACAAAACAGAATGGATTCTCTCCGGCTAGATACTTGTCAGTTGTGATAATTGTGAGTAGGGAATCTCAGATCCTTCATTAAAGTCATCTGATTCAATACTAGAGGTTATAAACACTATGCATCTAAATTTTCTCTATGCTTCCTATTAAAAAATAAATAAATAAAAAAAAATCTGAAGGACAGATGCTTTTCTTTCACAGCAGTGACATATTCTATCATTGGACAGGTCTGGTTGTTGGGAAGAAACTGCAGAACCTGGCTCATGTATTACTGTCTAAGCCATTTGTTTTGTTAACTATCTGTCAATGTTGCAAAGTGATAACCTGGCTAAGGTACATGGATTCACAGCCTTCTTGAATAAACACTATGCTTCCCCACCCTGAACTTCTAAAGACACAGTTCAAAAGAAACAGCCAAGTTCATTTTCATATGCTGAAATGGGCAGTAATTAACAACCCTTAGTTAAACAGAAGGTTTGTTCCTGACTTACCAGTTTACTTTTCAATATATTCTAGCAACTAAATCATTGAACTGATGAATTCGTTCATAATGCTTAAACTGAAACTCTACACTAAAATAGAAGTTATGTCTTCAAGTGGGATGTACTAGAAAATACATTTCACCAACTCCATCAGTATTTTCCAAAATGTTGTTCAAAAAAAGAAGAGGTTTATCTACATGCCAAATCAGATCACTATCACAGTTATTAGTGTAGAACACAATGGATACACACAGGGATCATTTCATACAGTACTGCAGCTCAGTCACTAAATCAAACAGCAAAGATTTCCCCTCATTACCAGGTGTTGCAAAAGGAACAGCATAACATTCTTGCATCTTCAAATTGGGGCACAAAGGTAACAAAGGTCTCCCATCATCCTAAGAGTAGACCATGGGCAACTACGACAATTTCTAAATGCTTTGTTATGTAAGCAGTCACATGTTCTCTGATGTGCTTGCCCAAGACGTAACACAAATTACTCCCACAGTACATTTTTTGAGGTTTAATATCTATTGGAATATTCCAGCTAGCATTGGAGATCTTACAATCCTGTCAAAGGAGATAAATTTCATGCTGCAGCAGTAACATTCCTGTTAACTATGATGAGCAAGGCAGCACATCTGGAATGAAGTGATACCCTTTTTCAGATTAAACGGTAGATTTGGGAAAGATGGACAAGATTTCAAGCATCTAGGTCAGTCTGTCGAGGTGATATCTGACTGCCTCACTAACACGTCTCAGGAGAGTGGTAGTGGAACTAGGTATCCCTTAGCCACTTGAAAAGTCAAGAAAGTTGCTGTTTTAACCAAATAAGTGTCTAATGCCAATCTATGAAGTAAGAAAGTTTTCATTTCTCAATAGAGACTATGCATTATTTAGACTCCTTATCAGTTATCTGTTGTGCTGCAGTTCTAGTATTCCATGATTTTACATTTGATTAACCCATCTTTGTCTCACTTCTCCATTTTTTCCCCATGTATTTTAAGCGGCTTCTGTGATCTAAAGAGGCTATTTTTGCATCTTCTTGGTGTGAACAGCATTCCTTATGCAGCCCATCAAGAAGCAGAGCTCTAGACATAACATTGCTTGCTACTTTCAGAGAGGCAATGCAACTGGAAATGCAGTTTGAAGTTTCATACTGAGAATGCTAGTTCTTCACTCAAATAGCCTTGAAAGGCCTTTTATATCTGATCACACAGACGTGGTGAAGAGGATGAGAGTTCAAGGGTGCAAAAAGTCAACTTGAGTGCTGCTACTCCAGTGCCAAGAGATACAGAAGTCAGCAGTCTTGTTCTGGCTGCAGCTGATTCAACTGAAGAGGTTACTGGTCCAAGCTGCTTCCCAGCATATCAAAGATCACTGCCCTGGCAGATCTGCTGACATCACAGCTCCAGTAATTGCTTCCTAATCTAGTTCAATCAAAATGCCTAGTTTAGCTTACACACTTTAAAAATGTAACTTTTGCTTTTCTCAGATAATCTAGAGAACATTTGTACATGAAGTTATCATGGCAGATCTGTAGGGAGTAGAGTGGGAAAAGAAACAGAAGAGAGCCCCTGGGCAGTAACCTGTTCACCCTGCAAAGCTGCAATCAGAACAGAATGTGTGACTTTATTGTATCTTCACATTATGGTTCCCTCGACAGTACTCAGCATTGTTTCCTTTGTCCATAGAAACAATGGCATGTGTAACTCCACACACAAAAAAAGTTATTTGCAGAAGTTACTTGACAGTATTGTATTCATCTGACGGAGTTGGGGGTAGCAATTAAATTGTGGGATCAACAGAAAAGCATAAAGAGAGCGTGCAGTGTATGTCATGAAGAACATGGATATGACAAACCAGCAAATGGAAGATCAAGTTGTAAAAGGTACCAAAGGGCACTAGAGGGATTGTAATGGGAATTCTCCAGAGAGAATTAAGTTGGCATGGAATTGACCACAGCTGCCAGTACCCTAAGAGAAGAGTCTTGTGCAAGTCTGCAAAGCTGGTATGTCCCCTTGTTCTAATCAGAGCATTCACCACAAGAATGCTTTGGTCAATGCCACCAACGTCTGAGTGCCTGTAGTAGAGGGGAGATGGCGAGAGAAGGAAGAATACTTGCCATAAGTGCAGTCTCTTGTTTTTAAAGAAATGTGGGAATAAAGAAACTGCAAAGCCTGAAAAGGTAGGGGAAGCTGAGGAAGCATTCAGTGAGCAATTTTAAGTTCTTTTCAGTGCAACAGTTCAACAAGCACTGAAGATCCTGTATCATTAGTACTGCATAAGAGATGCCATCCACCCACCTGGACAAGAGAAAGGGGCAGTGCTGTCATTCTGCCACAGTGTTTGTTTCTGCAGCTATAGCTAGAAGATTGAGCTGACCCTAGATTAAGTTCCTGTTTGTAGTTAACTCTGTGAAGTAAAACCTTAAAGCCCAAAAGAGTGTTGCCTGGGCAGTGCAGGAAAGGCCTGTGGGAGGAGTGCAGGAGAGGGGTCCTATAGCAGGATCGTCCTGGCCAGCAAAACCCCTAGCAGCTCAGAATACAAGGTGGTCTGAAGGAAAGCTCTCTATCTCCAGTCAGCCTGCAGCTGATTACAGAATCCATAAGACGACTGCTTGGAGCTCTCCCCCTCTTTTTTTTTTTTCTTTTTCTCACAAGTCATTTGCTTTGAAAAGTAACAAAAAATTGTTGTTGTTTTGTTTTTCCTTTTAAATTAAGAACAAAACAGAACAGCATAATCAAGTTAGAAATAAATTCTGGCTTCTTCTCTGACTCTAGCCATGCAAATCCTCTGCAGGATACCGAGTTACACAATAGCCTCAACCCACAAAAAATGACTTGCAGGCATTACATCATCCAATCAGACCCAAAGGCAACAGCATTGTTACCCAACAACTTCAGACAGCTGATTAACCACTTTTTGTAGGGTGTCAATTACACCACACCCTGCTTGTTCATAACTGTGTTGTTGACAGCAGAACACAGCAAGAGAAAAGCATGCTACCCCCCACATACACACCACATGTATACACAGTAATGCTACTGCCAGAATGATGTGCTTAATTTGTCATGAACTCAGCTAGGAGTACTTAGAAACCTTCAATAAATAAATAAGCAAGCACAGCAACATAATGGCACATCTGGGCTTGTTGTGAGACTGTACAGTGAAATTTTAAATTTCTTTAAGTTACGTCACTTGTTTGGGGAAGCTGAGGGTTTTAGGAGGAGCAACAAAGACCTTTATGGAGGGAGCCATTCACCCTTGGCAATGCCACTCCGAGATTCAAGAATCTTACTACGGAAGAGGGCTTTTTCTGAAAAACCTTCTTACTGGTTTTAGTCACTTTCCTTCATGTTCTTTTTGCACATCTTTAAGGTATTTAAGGTACATTGTTATGTATATTACTGGTTCTGAGGAATTTAAAGTGATGTTTTCAGTTTGACACACAACTGATAAAGCATACTTTCCTTATAACCTCTCCTTTCCATGTGCCTGCTGGAAATTGTTTTTCATTGTTCATAAATCCAAGGCTTGTTTACACTGGAATACAGGAAAAGCTAAAGGAGAATGCTAGTGTGTAAGCCATAGTGGCTTTTTTTGGCTTTTGCTGTGAAGTGATAAATGATTCTCGGTCCCCCATGGGTTAGAGGGCACCAAACTTCAAATAACTACAACATCCGATAACAAAGTTTTTCTCCATCATTTGCAATCAAAACACCAAGAACACAGCCCTCTGGACCTCTCATCCTTCATGTTCAATTGTAAATCCTGATTAAATAGCTTGCAGGTGTCAGGATTAGAGTATATTCATTGGGAGCCTAAACATAGCACCAGCTGGGTTCCTCATTTGCCAGTTGTAGTTGCTTCTTTGTTTTGAAACTGTTGACAGTACAACTAAAAATATTCCTTTGGGTAGAGACAGAGTTAAATAACAAGCAGGATGAGTAAGAGAACAGCTGTAGATATTTTTCTGTGTTTAACATACCTGCCTTGTTGATTTATAGTAAGCCCTCCATATAATGTACATTCTGTGTAATCCAAAACATTTAACCTTTCGAGCCAGGGCTGTGATAAAGCTATCAAACACAGGAAAGGGTCTTGACAAGCCTTGTATTACCAGCTTTTTTCTCAAAGGAAAAGTGAAATATAGTTTCACCTCACTTTTAGTATACAACAACAAGCAGTATTATGCCTTATCAGTTGCTACCAACTAAACTATATGCCAGACATCAACACAAACAGCAGTGTGGAGATGGAAAAGAAAACACAGTTTTGGCAAGTTCTCAAAATCCTACTCTAGTGAGTGGCTGCTTGGTTCAAGCATGGCTTCCTTGTGGGGATGAGAATTTCTGCTCTTCTTTTAAAAACAGAACCAGAGTAAGTGCTTAAAGAACAGAGCCCATCTTCACGATTAATCCTTCACACAAAAGCAAACAGCATCTGCCTGCATGCAGGACCATCAGTCTGAATTCAAATCCCTTTTATTACGGTTTTATCAGTGAAACAACATACTACAAGTACAAGGGTACTCCATTGCCAGTACTGTTGTCTTAAGATGTAATACCAGGGTTGCAACACATTTCTATCATTAAATCATTTCTATTGTTTTTGGTATTTTGTCCAAATCCATGTTCTCTTTGGAATTAAGTTCTGGCTACTTAAAAATCCCTAAAGTTTTCAAATAGTTATTCATTTTGACTTCCTGTCCCAAACTCTTGAGTAAAACATTACTATGTTGTAATCCCAAAGGACACTTCATTTCTGTGGGCAGTGAACCAAGTCATACAGAATAGATGTAAGGAGAGCGACATGTACAAAAGACATTACTACTTTTTGCTATAAAAGAATAGAGGGGAAAAATCTGAAAAAATTAACAGTCTTTTTATTACATGGCACTGAAGCAAAAAAAATAAATAAATAAAAAATCTGAGTGTTTCAGATAATACATCCAAGATAAGCTTAAACAAAATATTGACTACTTTACACATCTGTATTTATGAGGGGGGAGGATCGTGAGTAGACATGGGCCAAATGGTCCCAAAGCAATTTGCACAGTAGTGAGGCACTCACCTCACTCATGACTAATTGAACTCACTTTTCCCATCATCAGTTCTCAGGAGAAATTCAAAGCAGACTACAGGGTCTATCTGTAATACTGAGGTTTTAACAAGTTTTCTTGCAATGCTGCTAGAATTTTAAAGACAAGTTCTTCCCAGTAAATAATATAATGAGAAAACATCAGCACTTAAGAGGATTCCACAGGGTTAATGCCAGGTTTAAAAAGACTTCAAAATGGATTTTACCCAGTTCACATGTCAGGAGGCACAGCACGGAATCAATTTACAGCAGGAGCCAAAGATCACAAATTTTAGGGGAGCCTGGGGACTGATTCTCCCAATCGGTGCTGTGGGGTGCACAGATGAAAGAGCAAACTTGTTTTTTTTCTTTAATGGTGACAGCATATTCTGAAATTACGCACAGCAGGCAGGAGGAACCTGCATAGATTTCAAAAGATACTGCAGGTTTGTGTGCTGAAGCATACATTTAAGGTCCTAGTTAATGTGCTAGCCTTTCACCTCTGGAGGCCTGGGCTCAGATTTATCTAAGGTAAAAGTGAAGGAGAATTTGGGAGTTCTATCTTCTTAACCCTTATTGGCCATCAGTCCACATCACAGAAGCATAAACCAGTCATCAAACTCTACTTACTTTTACTATTCTGACGTAAACCTGAAGAAATTCATCTAAACACTGGTAAAGTTCTGGGTTTCCACTGATTTAAACTGGACTTAATGAATCAAAAGCCAAATTCTACTGTTCATATCAATAGAAACCTAGACCTGTACAGTATTCAGAGGAACCATGCAGAGAAAGTAAGTATAAAATATGAGAGAAAGTCAGACACCCACTCAGACTAGAAAACAGACTTTTTTTCAGGTCCAGAATATTTTCTCAGACTCTGCTTGGAAGATGCAATGTTCTCCTTTTTCCTTCTCACTCACAAATATTGTGTAAGTATACCTTCTAATAATCTGCATAAATTTGGCTTTCACTAATGCTGTTCTAGATAGAGTTCAAGATATGCCAGGCAATTTCAAACGCACCAAGATAATCCTTTTCAAACACACCAAGATAATCTGTAGAGCAGTACAAATAACAACAACAAACAACTTCCAAAAAAATTAAGCTAAGAGTGGTAGTCTATCATCCTTCCATTGAAAAGTCATTGAAAAAGGAAGAGAGAGCTCAAAAGACCTATTGGATTATCCAAATCTGTCATTTTCAGGGCTTCTATACGATAGTTCCTATATAATTCCATTTCCTAGTGCTTTTCTTAATCTCATTTCAGAATTTCCAAGCAACAAAGTACTCACCACTTCTACAGCCCAGTTGCTCTCACTTTTAAGAATTTTCTTACCCATGCATTCATTTCAAATTTGCTCTTTCCTAATTTTCATTCCAAACATGTTAATCAAATGCATTATGTGAAATATTTCTACACCTAACAACTACAAATCCAAGATTGCACTCTGCATTTTTATGCTAATTTTTATTATGGGTAAAATTTATGTTTCAAAGATTTGCACTGCATAAGGTGTATCACAAGGGGGTGTACTTTTA
Source organism: Anser brachyrhynchus (assembly GCF_964034855.1). Classification (NCBI taxonomy): domain Eukaryota; kingdom Metazoa; phylum Chordata; class Aves; order Anseriformes; family Anatidae; genus Anser; species Anser brachyrhynchus. The sequence goes on along the minus strand of NC_137706.1, from coordinate 4,354,093 downwards.
TCTAAACGAGCCACTCCTCTTGCAGCATGTTCTGAGGATAATGATAGTATCTTTAGCCTGACATGTAAACAGAAAGCTAGCATGCATTGCACAGAATTTTCTCTCTCACACCCTCTGGTTGTGCCTCCAATCTGTCAAATGAAGCAACCACACCTAGCCTTTAGTCTGCTGAATCTGTACTCCATGTAAAGGCCAAATGAATCTTTACTGCACTTGGGTATTTACTAGACAAAGGTACAGAACTGAGTTTAATTCCATACTGATGCAGGTGAGGTTGTGTACAAAACCCACTGGTCCTTAACAAAGCCATCTCAAATCTTCACCATGTATTCTGGCAACAGTATGCTCATTATTTCCTGCTAGCAGAGTCAGTATTGGTTTGTTGCAGGCTAGCAATTTTTCTGTTAGTGAGCTTCCTAAGGACAGAAATAATTTGTTGTAGGATATGACAAAAAATATATGACCTTTGTTTGTTTTTATAAAACACAAGGTCATCTTAGGCAGAAGTTTATCCTTCCATTTACTTCATTTCCTTTATTTTTATGACAAGCACAACCACCACGGTAACTCTACTTCATTGCTGCATTTGTACATGAAACTGCACTTTTTTTCCCAATACATTTGGTTGCAGTTTCATTCCAAAACAAATTTAACCACCAAATTCCGTCCATTAAAAAAATACCTTATTACTTTACAGCTTTAAAGTATTCATTGTCTCCACAGTGGTAGAAAGAACTATGAATTATCATTACTTTTTAAACACTCAAATAGCTTTGCTTAAGCTGACTTGAGGGAAGAAAAAAAAAAAAAGAAAAAAAAGTGGATTTCCTCCACAGACATTACTTTTTAAGTCCCTCTGAAAATTAACTTTAAACAATGAGTGCAACGTAAGCTTAAAAATGCCTCAGCAATATTCTTTCCACCTTGGTAGTATAAATATTTTGTATGAAAGCACAATAATCACTACTTCAATTTACTCATCAGGAATGTTCCTCTTTTCCATAATGGAGCTTTGAGTAAATTCTTTTTACAAAGAATGTATGAAGTTCCTCAGCAGGTTGAGAGAATGTCATTAGAATCACTTTTATAACCACCAAGCTAAAAACCTTGCCGTATATATTCACTAGGGTTTCCCTTCCCCCTACTCACTCTTTCTAATTTCATTCAGTAATCATGGGTATCAAGAAGCATTGCATACACAGCTGCTTCAATATTGCTGGCCAAGAATTCTGACTTGACCATATACATTTGAAGTTTGGCAGTTACTTGTGTTGCACGTGTTGAACAATGTTTTGTCAGTACTTCAAGTGACATGCTGGTTTCAGAAACAGGTTTAACATGACAATATGAATAGTGATGAAAAGGGCCATTTCTGTAAGGTAAATATCACACTTCTCATGTTATCAGAGATGATGAACACAGAATAATATGTCAAAGCAGAATAATTAGACAACAGAAAGGAGTCAAAATTTCCCAATCACTTATGCTAACACAAGATGCATTAAATGATCCCATGCAAGGAAAAAAAACTGTGAAAAACATCTTACAATCTGACACAGTAGACAAGTCTCGTATGCACAGAAACACATGGTAAAAATACACTAGACTGCAGGACTGAACACAAAATGACAAGCTATACCTTTGCACTAGGAGAGGCAGTCATGAAAGATACATTTTGCTAAAAATCTTTCTTCCCTTGGCTCATTTCCTTTGTTTCAGAAAACTGTTAAGAAAGGAAAGAAAAAATAACTCCCTTGAGATCATCATTTTTTTCTAAAAAGGACAGGTGAGTAAAGCTGAAATGAGTCTGAGAGGTTATTCTGTAACCACAGTAAAATACCCTGAAGCTTTTCTTCAACACAGTTCTATGCCTCTATATGAAGAATCATATTTCCCCAAACGGCAATGTCTTCATTCTGTTCTAGTTCAATATCAGGATAGAAACTATATGAAAAAGAATTAGTACACTTTATTTTAATTGGTATTCAAACTTTGTTTTCTTATTAACATTAATTAAGTGTATTACATATTCTTTCAGGGAAAGACAACCTGATGTGTTTATATTGAACTGTATGCATAGAGTATATGCAAGTATGTGGGTAAATACAGAGAAATACAAGACTGCATAAGCAGTTTGTTAAACAAATCATTTGCTGTTTTAATGTTTACATTTCTTCATTACAATATTGTCAATGCCATGAAAAATAATTTCATGCAACTAAATATGATGGACAGTCTTGTGTCCAGAATTGTCTGGACTTTGTAAATGACTTGGAATAAATCCTGATCCATCCACAGAGGCTAGAGCAATGGTGTTGCAAAACACCACAAACAACCTTCAACTCAACAAATTCTTATTTTAAAGGGGACTTGCTTAGTTTCTAACAAGTGTATAGATTAGCCTATTTCATGGCCACCACAGGCAAAGCATAAAGACATCAACTTTAAACACCTGAGTGGGGATTTTGAGATTGCTAAACAACCTCTTGCTCCTGTTCTGTCATTCCTTTAAAAGACAAATTTATTTTTTTCATGGATGATACTTGACACCTCCAGCAACAGTATTTTAGTTCTACTGCATGTGGACACTAAAGCTGCACAGACACCTAGCAATGTGTGCCCTGCATTCCACGCCTCACAACTTGCACCTCACTTTTTCATTCCCATTCTAGTATCCAAACCACAACAGAGCTGTTTGTTGAAACTGAAGTATGCTGGCAGGAAGCAGCGCCAATCAAAGGCTACATCAACAAAAAAAAATCAAAAGGTGGCCTGTAAGCGATACTGGCTGTAACAGTTACACGATCACCTATTTCTTACCTGGCTAAAGCAAGACAACTGGGAATCAGTTGTTCATGGCAAATAGCACTCAAAAGAGACCAAAATGACTGTTCAACAGGAATCTAAAAAGCTATCAGAAATGCCAATTTATACATTTTACAAAGTATTTGGATTGGAGCAAATCTATAGTTTAACCAAAATGCCACCTTAAATTAAAAAGGATGATTTTTCAGTATATTGCTTTACTGAGCACATGAATTCCACAAACTTTTATTCACCAAGTAAATCAAATTTGAGATCAAGACATACAAACTGAAACTAATTGTTGGTATGTCAGTTTCTACAGGGTTTTACCTTAAATGGGCAAATTATTCCTAACCAGTACAGGTAATTATTCTCAGAATAATTATTTTCTGAATGAGTTGCTACCATATGTTCTACAAACTCTGATTCAGTCCTCCTAAATGTTTTCTAGAACATGATAGGACTCCTGCAAATTCTTCATAACCTTGAAAGAAAACCTCCCATACAATTGCAAATATTTAAATCAGCAAGAACTAAGAAACAATGTTTCACAGAGCTTTATGCCTGATCTACCATTAAGTATTTTCATCAAATATGATGGCTAGTTTTACTCTAAGTAATAAAAAGCTCTTTCATATAGTGTAATTTAAAGTGATCACATTTTTCATCATATGTAACAACATGTTGTCAATGACATTTAAGCAACCTCATGAGTACCACAGAGGTTTAACTAAATAATGATCAGATGAAAAATTAATTGGTTAAGTCTTACCATGGATGTCCACACATTAGAGTTAAGTCTGCATTGAAACGTTGCATAAAAATATACTTCTTCATTTTTTTTTTCTTTCTTTTTTATTTCTTCTTCCTTTTTTTTTTTTAAGTGAATGTTTTTCATTTAGAGATTATATCATGAACAGATGTAGGATAACGTTAATAGTCCCTTCTGGAAACATTAATCACAAGGTTTTACTTATTATTTGGTGTCAGCATTTAAAAGTTAAAGCATTTCCAGAACTGTCACCATTGAAATATTCATTTAGTTTAAAGCTAAATTACAAAACAGTGTGTTTTTGTTGTTGTTGTTGTTTTTACAGTCCCAGCATCTTTTTAAGGCATATGTAAGAAGGAGAATGGCAGACAATGCACTGTTCTCATGGTGACAATGTAGACTGACCGTAGTAAGACTATTTCTACTGTAAAAAGAGGACTGAAAACCGAACTCTACCAAACTTTTTAAATGTTTGAGCGAATTTAGGTTTTCACAAAGGAGATTTTGGTTGCCAGCATGATAATAACATGATGCTTTCAAAGGTGGATTCCCTGTTCCCAGCTCACTCTGCAAACATTAACCAGAATGAAAATAAGGAAAAGTTAGGGTCTTGGTACAAAGAGACCTCAACCTGTCTTCCACATACATTCCCACATGCAAAGCATTGTGCAGGTGAAGCAAACTGTTACTACTTTGAAATTCTTGTTAACCTATGTCCAATAGCTATATTGAAAACACCTAAGAAAGTAACCAAAACAAGTCCATATACTTCTATTTGCAGGTAATAACTTTGCTGGTTACTTCAATGTCCTGGAACTCTGAAACTCTGTATTGTTCTTCAAGCTAAAGATTTGCTATGTATTACCCTGGACAGGTTTAACAAAAAGCTTACACACACATTTGGATCTGCACCATTTAAAAAAAAAAAAAAAAAAAGCAAGCCTGTCCTTAAGGTGTCAATGAAACATAATCAAACATGGCAGGACAATCTCAAAACCTCCAGAATCATTATCCAGTCACAATTGACCATGATGAAAATTAACTGCTTCACAAGAGACTTATTTAAGGTTTTAAAGCAGGCAGATACAAGAAAGACTATTCGCTTGTTTAAACAGTGCTATATTTGTCAGTATTTAGACACTAAGAACTTTTGCTACAACATCCTCCAACACCTCTTCCCTTTTAGAATATACAGGATGAACATCAAATAAACTCTTCCTGGAGATACCTGTCTCCCTCAACTGGCTCTACAATTGAACCTGCGTCAACTAAGCAACATGTTTTTAAAGCGCTCAAGGGATGTGAAATGAATCTTAAAGACTGTTTAGCTATTTACACATCTTTAGTTCTGAAATTCCAGCCTTAATCCTCCTTTCCCTAACTCCACTAACTGGTCCCCAGGATATTGTTCAGCACCTTTGGAGAACAATAGCAGTATGTTAAAGTAAAGATGGATGTGCTTTTGTTGCTCTGTTCAGTAAAAGAGACAGAATCACAGAATCACATCTTCCAGGCTGTACAGAAAAATGACTTAAGTCTGCTCCCTGGCAAACTGGTTCTTTATTTAGTTTCCACAGTGTAATTTTCAAAAACGTCCATGTGAAAATGCAAGCACGTGCACTAAGGATTATTTTGACACATGGTATCCATCATTTGGATTTACTAATTTTCCAAAATAAACTGTTTTGGCAGTTTCCCTGTGCATGTGAATTTTTGAGTAAAGGCAATGTGTAATGTTACAAGACACGTTCATGTGCTGACCTTTCACAAAACCAAAATTGTTAATAAAGCTAAGGTGGTGGGAAGTGCTCCATTTTCGTTTTGGCCACAAGACTAAAACACCCACATTAAAAGAGATACCAACTGTCATTAGCTTGTGGCCTAGTTCTGCCACCTCACATGAGTGATTGGACTGAGGACCCAGTGTTAATGAAAGTTACTTGAACAACAAAATGTTTATATAACCGGATCCTTTCAGAAAATTTATCTTCATAAGACATGCACAAAGCAAGCCCATGCAAATAACGGCAACTACAGTTTATTTCCAGATCTAATTCCAGAGGCTCTATGTTCCTTTAGTTTGGCACAGGTATTTTTACACAGCATACACCCAGTCAAGTTTTGCGTATTCCTTCCTATTCCTGTAATCAGAGCTTAACCCCCTACTTCTATACAATACCCCCTGCTACTTCCCATTCACAGGATATTTATACATTTGGTTTAATGACACAGTGAATTCTTCCTTACTTGATATCTTTTTTAATGCTTTTTATTTCCAGTTAAATAAAAAACACACTGGATTTGAACGTATCCAGATAACAAAACTCCAACCTTTATATATAACCGTCCGGTGACTAGTAGACTTCATGAAATTTAACCATGGTAAAGAGAAGTTAGGACTGCAAATCATGTGAAGCCTCAGCATGCTCCCCTACCAGTCCACAGAACAAACATAACTTCAATTCCCCACTGCACTTGAGTCTCCCTTCTGGAAAGGGCTCATTCCACTGCACACTTTTTCAAGGAAATTTACATAAGATCAGTTTATGTGCATTCTACTTTGACCAAATCATGGCTCACATTTTTACACAAAAGCTTTTACAACACTTATGTATGCTGTCTCGTAAAACTGACCTCTATTTGAAAGAGAGCTCACAATAAGGTCTTTAAACAATACAATCTAACTTTTAAACACATTGAGATAAAACTAACTTTTCTTCATTTAGGCTGGTTTCCTAAGGGGAGGCAGTGTGCACAGTCACATGCTCTATCCTTCTTTCAGTCATTAAATTTTGAACCCACCCACTCATTTCAACTAAATGGAATGGAGACAAAACAGCTATAACACCAAGACATGCTTTGTTATGGCAAACCCTTAAGAATCCTGCCTTGTTCCTTCTTCTTCCTCCAAAGGCAGGAAGAAGCTGCAAAGAAGCAACAGCAGTCACCACCTCCAAAGCACCAGAGAACAGCAAACCTGTCTCATCAGGTCTCTGCTCCCCAGCCCAACCTTAATTTCCCATTCCCTTCTTGGATATGGCCCAAGGTCTGTCCTCCTACACCTCGAGGCAGTGAAATCCAGTTTCCACTGCTGAAAAACCTTTAACTGGTAGTGGGCAATCCTGGTACCTCTCCATGAATTATGCTAGCGAGGTAGAACTTCCTGCTTTGTGTACTCTTAACTTCCACTTTTCAACAGCGGTGGTGTTCAGAACAGGCAAAACACTCAAGGGACTGAAAACACATCTTTTTTGACCCAGTTTCTGGGCACACAGCTCTGGACAAAAAACATTGGAACTGTCAGGGATCTTAATCAATTTAAGTCCATGTTTAGAAAATACCTCTGAAAACATAAAGATAAAATACTAACACTGAGCAACTTTTAACTAGGAATTACTCCCAGAACTAACCAGAACCCTTCCACAGTACTTGTGGCACGGCCTGGAGCTGCACTCCTCATCCTCTCTCACTGGCTGCTGGGGCTGCACAACTCAGGCTGTGCCCAGCCATCGCTAATTGAGTTCCTCACTAACCCAGTATATTAGCACAGCTCCCAACTCCAATCCTTTTGGAAGATGTAAAGGAATTTTATAGAAAGGATTTTTTCCTCCTCCATATAAAATCCATACATTCCAATAAACCAGACATTTAAAAATATCTAACTTTTTTACTCCTTGAAGCTCTGCTCCTGCCGCGAACAATACCAACTAAAAGCACTTCTCTAAGGGGGAAAAATTAATTTATCTTATTAAAAGTATGTTTTATACAGAAATAAAGAAACACTCCTTAAACAGTATACTCAGCCTTTGCAGCAGAAGGAAGTCCATTCTGGAAGAACAGAGAATTTCCCACCCACACAGCCCCAGAGTGTGCCTGCCAAGGACATCTGACTTTGTACCTATTGTATTACTTGACACAGTAATAGGGTTTAGTGATTTTGGTTTGCAGTTTCTGGCAGGACCCCCAAAGTAATTTTCAATTAAAAGATTAAATGCTGGTACTTGTCAAATGTGAAGACATATGATGCCGTAACAATATGAAACAGCTTCCTCACAATTAAATTAATTTCATCAGGTATTTAAGTAGGGCTTGCAAATACTATGCCTTTGGGTAACTTGACTAAATACCTAAATGAAGTGCAATCATTTTTCTGTCATGACTGTGTCTCAAGTGGAATACCAGCTTGGCCTTCAAGTTCTTTCAACTGAATGATTCAAATACATGTAGGTTCAACAAATGTTTGAATATTTCTGTTTCCATTAATAGCCCTTTTTTTGTTAAATTAGCAAAAAATAACATTTTTTCCCAACAAAACCATGCCCCCCCAAAAAACATGGATATTTTTAGCTATGAATAAAAAATAGTGATGTTTTCAGATAATCACACAAAGAATCAACAGAATCAACAAGTTTGTTGATTTATTCAGGCAGTGCCGAATGAATTAACCTCTCCCCCCTTCCAGGTTAACTTTCCTCTCATTGAAATGTTAGTTGGAATTATTTCTCTTTTATAGGTCCATATAAAATGCTGGGGAAATAGACCACACCTGAGGAAAACACAATAAATAATAGATAACTTCTGGGCATTGAAGGCTCAAGTCTTATACCCAGTAAACTCAAGAACAACACCTTTGTAGTCTTCAAGACATATATGACTGGGCCTCCAATTATTATATCTAATTTGATAGAGGAGTGGAAATTATGACAATATATGAAAGCATATTTAGCAGGAATTTTGAAGCAGTCTGGGCCTGTGGCTAAGGCACTGGGCTGGATTCAGAGGATGAACTAAAAAGACTCTTGTAAGTTTCACTGGATCTAACATTTTTGCAAGGAATTAACTTCTATATTTTTCAGTTTCCTCAGGTGTAAAGGGACAATAACAATGCTTACCCTAATTTGAAACGTTATCTGGATATCTGTCAATAGAAAGCATTTCATTTTTAATTTAATTAATTTTCAAATCTATTAAGTTATTCTCAAGTGCTGCACCTATTGTTTTAGGAGGTCAATGCAAAGATGCTATGCCTGGGTCATTGTTTAAATTGTTGCAGGATTTAAAAAAAATAAAGTGTGATTAAAGCTTTGACTCAGCAAAGTCTTACAAAAGCATTCAATGTAAGTGATAGGGTTATACTTGTATTTAAAATTAAGCATATATATGACTTGCATGTTTAAATGCAGAATTTCAGCTTGGCTGCAAAAAAACATACTGCACACAGAAACAAAGCAAGAGTAAATCTTTATTTTCCTGTGCAGATGTAGGTGACAGCCACCCCCCACCCTAGCCTTGTAACTTGTCCTCCATTCATCAGATGGTGTGTTTATTTTTGCTGTATGTGATGTGACTAGCAGAACTTAGGCAATGAAAACTTTTTAATCAAGTGAAGATCTTTTGAAGAAAAAAAAAGAGAGGACCTGCTCCACTTTTTAGAATGCAAGGTCAAGAGTTATATACACACATTTAGAGACTAGTTTTATTTAGTTAAGTTTATAATTAAGAAAAAGAATCATTTCTTCTTACAACCTGTGAAACCCACTGCCACATAGAGTCACTGAAATAATGTTCTGGCAGTAACAGAAACAAAACCAGGTAAGTATATTATCATTAATAACCTATGGACTTAAGCAGATTGTATCAGATCACACAGCCTACATGAGTAAATCAGAAAGCAGCTCATTTTACCTGATGCACAGAACTAATCATACCTCCAGATAAATCACTGCAAAATTGTATTCTTACGCACTCCCCTACCAGCAGGGTAACAAGGTTTTCAACCAGTAGATACACGAGCAGTCCTGTCTTACAGTACCTAGCAGAAAGAGAGATTCAGAAGTTAGTCTCCTACTATTAGAAGTTGTCACTCCTGCATCACATTGTATGATCAGAGTGCAATAAAAACTAACAGTAAGTTGGAGTGAAACACATCCATTACTACAGAGTAAGAGAGGTGGACAGGTAGCGGAGATTTTTGAAGGGTTAACTCAGCTCACCTCAGTTTTATCAACTTCAGTGGGGGATACTATCTTATACTTATTGCAGAGCAGACACAAGACTGGAAACAGCCCTACCTCTGCAAAACATTCCCCTAGAGACACAGCCTTCTCAAAAGCCCTTAACTCCTTCTTTCAGTCCTGGGAAATGCCTGGTGAACCATGGGATATGTGGTCCTGACTTTAAAGTACTAGCAGCATTTATTAGTGGTGGAAATGAGAAATGAGTTATTCCTACACTACAAGGAATAGGAAATGGGGGAGGAAAGCTAAACTATATATTTGTTCCTGATTTGTTATTTATTTTCCTTATTTTTCCTGCTTTATTTCCTTCCATTCTTTCTCCATACAAGAACAGGCAGAATATGCTGATTTCTTTCCTGCTGTCCAGGCTCAGTTAAAGAAATGCACTAAGTTTACAGGAGGATTAAAACCAAATATGTCATGGGAGAAGGAAGGGATGAAGCACAGATTAGAAGAGAAGATGATACCTGAAATTTAAAGGAGACAGGGCAGTGAAGCTGCCCAGATGTCTTCACCAGTGCAAGGCACAGCTGTAGACCAAGCACTGAACTATTTTAAATGATGAGAAGAAATGGCAGTCAGAACTACTGACAGTCTTTTCTATTCTGCCTCTATTAATTCCTATGTACATGCAAGACTGCTTTTTTTTTTCCTTTCTTGTTTTTTAAGCAAAAGCAAAAAATCAGAACTAGGTTTCTTTCTCCTTCAGAGCGAACAGTAAGTTTGCTTTGTCCATGGCCCCAGCCACACAGCCACAGTAGTTTGCAATATCTGTTGGGATAGTAAAGATATCTTTTGGGCCTAGTAAAGTGATTGTACTCACAAAAATCCTTCAGTTTTCAGGCTATTAGGAAGCACTGATTGAACAAGTAACACAAACCAGATAAAGTACTTTAAGTGGTGGGTAGCATACTTCCAGACCTCGCTGCTACAGGAGGTGGCAAGGACGGAGTGTATCAACAGGTTCAGAAAGATATCAGGCTAGTTCATGGACAACGGGTCCATAAATGGATATACAATGAATATTGGTGGGCTGTACACTCTAATACTCCCACTACAACTGCAGATGCTGGGAAATCTGAGAATGGATCACCAAGTGGCTAGGCTTATATAACTCTATCTAGAGTGTCTCTTACTGCAACTGCACAGAGTTCATCCGATCCAGTAAGACATTTTTCTTGTTATTTAGATGAAATTATGAAAAGATGGTTTTTAAACTATTCAGTAAGGAAATGTTACCTGACACATATACCAAAAACTTCAATTCACTTGAAACAGGTCAGACTATTTGTGAATCATGCAGACGAAGTGGGATGCTAGACGAGAGGTATGTAGAAATCTCAGAATGCATTAACCTGCATTGTATATAGATTAGGAATGCATAAACAAAAGAGCAATATTTTGTGTATAATTTGGAAAATCTGATCGCGTTTACCTAGTGTAATGTGCACTGGTATAAATAAAAAGAGTTTTTCACAATTCAGAAGTTGTCCCAACTGCATAAGTCATACAAAGCAAAAGCTTCACATGCAAAACAATTATCATGTCAAACCAGCATGCGAAGTTTGAGACTGTGGGTTCTACAAGTCTTTAGGAGACATAATATTGAGAAAAACATCACCATCCTTCCTGTGAGTAATTAGCATAGCAAGTTCCCTGAACAAAAACCCTTCTTTCAAGAGAAGTTCTCCCCAAGCCACAAGGAGCATAGAAATATACCATCTTAAATTTTTCAGGATATATTACAAACACAGCTGTACAAACGTTAGCATATGAAAAAAAAAAAAAGAATTTTAGCCAATTAGCACGCAAATCACCATTTAAAAGCCCCTTTGGTGTCATTTTTTGTTTCAATCAGGAAAATCTAAATTTCAATTGTAACTATTCTGAGATATTTATTTTATGGTAAGCCACTTTTCAAAAGTTTGAATCTACTTTGCTTTCACTGAAAAAGATGTTTCTAAAATAAAACATCTGGCTAAAAGAAGAAGAGGAGCTTTGGCACTGCTGAGCTTTAAAAATCCTACATATAGGAAGCTATGGTAACACACACATCAAAAGGAGAAAAAGATAAGGGTAAAAGCCATCATGGGCTTAATCCTGCCAGCAGGGCAATTGTTTTTCATCTGAAATATAAGTATTACAGCAGCTTTTAGAGGATTTCAAAGGTACAACTCCTCTTAACCAAAAAATATAAAATACTGATGGACATCTATATAAATTTCCACACAGCATATTTATTTTCATACACTGCTGCATTCTGTTCTTATGAACGGGCAGTATTAAGAGACTCTTCTTTGAATGCTGTGTCATTCCGATTAGACCGTGAATAAGTTGACAATTTCATCGACCAGATTTTGGCTGCATTTAAGTTAAGAGAGTCTTTTTAAAAAAAGAACAAGATTATTCTCATTTCAAGATGCCTTCCTTCCCTGGCTGCTCAGAGAGAGAGGCATGTCAGGAAGGACTTTAGCAAAGGTATTTTTGAGAAAGTTGTAAATACAAATTAAAGTGAGAACATGAAACATTTTCTTTGCTGGGAAGTAGAAATGCCTGGTCCATCTAAAATGCATAAAGTGGAATAAATACATTATTTGTACTGTTAACCAGTTAAAAATGAATGTTATAAAAATAAATGGTACCAGAGCATGTGAAAATCTGGAAAACCATGAAATCTGGAATAAAAGTTGACACTGTGGAGCAGTTTCTCCTCTGTACACTTCTTTTAGCTAGTCTTTCAGAGGGGTAATGATAGATGACCCTTAACACAGCTTTAATGCCTTCACTTTCAAAACCATAAGGATTTGTTAAACTTTGTGGCCTTCTAGAAAATGCTCTTTTCCCTACAGCATCAAGAATTGATCTACTGCAGTGAAAATATCTTACTGTATTACTGATTCTCAAGTTTAACCACCGAATTAAAACCAAAATGTCATGCAGTTCCTACGTGCTCTTTTAAACACTGCTACTTAAATGAGAACCAAAGCAGAGTATCTTAGGATCGTGCAAGAAAATATAAAGCTTCTCCATAGGTCTTTACCATCAGCTTTATCCACAGAAAAGCACACTGTACTATTCTTCTAATAAGCTGATCCAGCTCTGTAATAGAACTAGTTAGTCTTTCTTAGTCCATCCCACTATTCTTATTCCAGGACCAAGTTCTTCAGTTAGAAATCTAAACTGCAGATCAAACTTCCTTATGACCAGTTTGCACCCATTTGTTTGTGTTTAATTGCTGTCTTTTGAGCAGCACTGCTTTTCTGACAGTTTTCTCCCATGGATATATTTATAAATCACATCATCTCAAATTTCATTTTGCTAGGCTAAATAAACCATTGCTGATTTAGTTTCTTGCAGATAATCTTATCATTCCCATGATCCTGATAACTCTTCTGTGGATTTATTGCAGCTTGAGTTCCTTTTTTTCCAACAAGGACAATTGGAGTTGAATGTGGTATTCAGATACAGCTTTATTGTGCCTTGTCAGGCACGAATGTGTCTTTGACCAAGTATTACCAGTTGAAATAATTTCAAATCCTAATTTCCCTTTTGTTCCTGGATCATATTGCTGGCTACCAGTTGTGCTGTGATCACCCAGCATGCTCAGGTTTGTCCCTTCCTCTGTTGTTTTCAAACGAGCTCCCAGTTTAAATGAGAAATTGTCAGTGATCACAAAGTGCCTGACCTTGCACTTCATTCCATTAACTTTCAGCCTGTTCCTATTACTCCCATTCTAGAGGTCATTTATCTCTTACGTAAGATATTCTTGCCCTTTCTGCATCAGCAATGGGTCCCAACTGTATATCTTCATCAAATTTCCTCAACATTCACTGGCTTTTTATGCCAAAGTCATTAATAACAGCATAAAACATCTCCAGTCCCCAGACTGATCATCAAGGAGCTTCATTTGTAACCCTCCTTCATGCCCAACTTCCCTCAACAGAACCCACTCCCATCTCTCTGTCAGAGCCCCTCATTACTCGCAGTGCCTGTACAAATCCTCACCTCCTACAGCACACCAAGGAATCGCTGCTTCTCTCTAGCAAATGCTTTGCTGCAAAACATCTAGAATTAATTTACTTTTTCTAGATGAGCTGTTATTATAACAAAAAATACCTGTTTAATAGGCTACAATCTAACTTTGGCAAACCCATCTCACACGGTGTCACCTTTTTTTCCCTCCATCTTTAATTATATTTTGTCTTTAATATTTGTTCTCAAGCCTTGTGAGCACATTATATCCCCTGCGGAGGGAGTATGGAGTGGCACATAGATTCAGACACTTTCTGTGAGCCTATTTCTTTTTTTCCCCTCAAGAAGCTCAGTAAATATTGGGAGAGCACAGAACAGTATCTAATCTATCTAATCTCTGCTTTTCTGCCATTGGATTGGAGGACTGAGTTTATGCCACAGAGATTCCTCCATACTTTCTAATTCTAGAGCATTTAATTGTGATCTTTACTAGGAAGAGCTGACAGAGACATGAAAAAGCTTCTACACAATGTGAAATTAAATAATATTTTAACTTGGAAATATGACTGAACAGGGAATGACTAGTCATTATTTTTTCACAATAAAAGAATAAAGTATGAATATCAGGTAAAATGTAAAAAAAAAAAGTAAAGAAAATTTGTTGCTATAGGATATGAGGAAGTCAAAACTAAAAATGTCGAATGAAAGGGATTTGATCAGTTCATGAAAGATAAAATGTCTATCTACTAAACACAATAATCCAGCACAAGATAGTCTGGAATTGCCAGCTTCCAAAATTTGAGAGGGTCTATATCTGACTTTGCAAGAAAAAGCCTCTGCTGCATTAAATGGATATTTGCTCTGACATTGTGGTTCTCTCTGTAAAACATGTTTGAGTGGAATACCAAATACAGTTAATTCATTTCATGATCTCCAATTATATCATTCATGTTGCTGAAGAGAACTCAGGCTCTTTCATCAATTCATAGGAAATATCCCTTAGAAATTAGTGGAACGCATTTCCTTACTCTAATCATCCACCCACACAGAATTCCAGAAGACTGTACAATCCTATTCCATTCTGCTTCCCAGTATTTCACTCAGCTCTCTACTGAAGTGAACTTGGTCCCTCATCCCTCTCACACAGCACAGAAAGCATTTCATCCCCTAAACAGTTACATTAATTGTGTGATAACAAAACATGAGTAACTAGTCATATATCGAGAAAGAAGTTGACCAATTGTACAGGAAACCTTAGCACTTAGACATACGCAAGTGAAGCGTCTTATGTCCATTACAACCTTTATTTTGACAGTATACCTGTAAGAACTCTCTAGGGTGTGTTGGATCTAACTCAGCCAAAAATATGTTTCCTCCTGAAGCATAATACAAAGTCACAGCCCCCAGAAGGAGGTTGTGGGTGGAAGAGAGATGGGGGCTGTATCATTTTTCTCCCCAAATCAAGGAACTGTTTTGGCTTCTCCTTTGCTGAGGTCATTTTGTGTCTGCATAGATAATAATAAATAAATACACTGTAATCACTGTGGATTTATGAGGCAGCTGAAGCTATTTGGGCTCTTGCAGAAAGCACGGCTGGGAAAATAAGCTGGCAATTTTGTGTGCGTATCACACGCCCAACTAAAAGAAGCTTAAATACGATTTCCCTTATTTATCTATACTTCCAAGTTATAAAAGAAAGATAAAGATATAAAGATATAAAGATATAAAGATATAAAGATGGGAAGGGGAAGGGGAAGGGGAAGGGGAAGGGGAAGGGGAAGGGGAAGGGGAAGGGGAAGGGGAAGGGGAAGGGGAAGGGGAAGGGGAAGGGGAAGGGGAAGGGGAAGGGGAAGGGGAAGGGGAAGGGAAAGGGAAAGGGAAAGGGAAAGGGAAAGGGAAAGGGAAAGGGAAAGGGAAAGGGAAAGGGAAAGGGAAAGGGAAAGGGAAAGGGAAAGGGAAAGGGAAAGGGAAAGGGAAAGGGAAAGGGAAAGGGAAAGGGAAAGGGAAAGGGAAGAAAAAGAAAAAAAGACCACAACCACAGCTAGCATTAAACCCTTACTGTGTGGGCAGCTGTATAATGTGCCCACTTTGCAGACTTCAGAAGGAGCACTCACAGACTGGTTACAACACTGACAAAGCAAATCCTACTGATTCTCATACACCCTTGGCAACCGGTTCTCCTCCTGCTTATTCTTCTGTCATAAATTAATGTTCTAAATCTACACCACAAGCTACACACCCTGCTGATTTTGTGTTGTGCTTACAAACACAATACAATAATTAGAGGGCTTCTCCAGACGAGCCACCACAGAAATAAACCTCACATTTTGTTTTATTTTGTTTTTCCTGAACGGAAAAGTTCATGATGTGGCATCTTAATTTGGAGATCTATTAACTGGTGTAGCAAGCTGTTTCTACCTCTAAGATCCTAGCTATTTCCTCTAAAGAAGTTAAACTTCCTGGAGCTTTGAAGATCTTCAATAGAGAAAGGCCAAGGTTCAAAATATTAGAAATAACACCAGGATATTTCTTGAACTGCGTCTTAAAGGTCAATTCACCCAGGCACATCACCTCGTGCGTACCATGATCTGCTGAAGGGATTTTCAAACTCTTATTAAAATTATTGTTATTTTATCTTTGGTAATGCCCTTCCTACCATAACAACAGATTACTGGAAGCTACTAATGGTGCTGTTTCAGTATTAACCTCCCACTCATCTGCAACTTTGGCATTTAGAAGGACATAAGGACCTGCTTTGGGATGACTATCAATGTGCTACACAAGAAATATGTACCTCAGACCTTCTCACACCATTTAATAGCCAGTGTCTTACCATTTGGACTGCACATTCATTTCAATTGACTTACTTATATGAAAACGATATAGTATGTTGCTTTTTCATTTATAAGTTCTCCAGAAGACTCTAGATATTGTCCTGGGACCTAAGCCTTGCAGAGATAAGGGAACACCAGCCATTTCAGTTATGAATGCACAGCTTCTAAGTCGTCAATGACTTTAATTTGCCCTGCTCTCGAACATACACCAGTGAAAATTTCTAGATCTTTCACATACAGTGAAAATAAAGTTTTGACTGGCGTAGCAGAAAGAACTTAACAGATGGAATGAAGAGGATTAAAACTTTTGTAATGGTATTGGCAGCCTTATAGGACTGCATATTCAAAACTGACAAAAAGATATTCTCAAGAAAATACCATTCTTGTAGCTTCCTCAGGGTGACATGTCTCTAAGGGTATGCATAAACAAGGCCCAGAAATTCACTTGCTTAACATGGCATTTCTCTGTTGCTAATGTTACAATCTGAGGTTTCAGTTCAGTTAACTAGAAAGCACTTAAAATTGTCTTAGTAACAGTACTGAATATTAACTATCACAACTGCCACTTTAGGCCCCCATGCTGCACGTGAGTGAGGATGTGAGTCTTAGAGCCTGGAGACCAAACAAGACCAGGACCCCTTCCTCTAAGGATTGCCAAAGCCTGAGTGTACTGACGCGGTTTAAGACAGCAGCACATGCAAAGGGAGGGAACAGCATATACAAACAAGCAGAACGAGCAACATGAGACCACTTAAAGTCATGTTAGTTCTACATTTACGCATTTAATTTTCATGGGTAAGATAAGATGTCATTACCAGGAGCCTAGCTAGCTGTAGGGCTAGCCTTGAATTTCCCATTTTTGCTGAACAGAAGACCCACAGCACTACAGATGCATATATGCCCATCTATGAGATGTTGCAAGGTTTAATATTCAGGAACAGTACATTGCACATGGGTTATGCTGTGAAGTTCCAGCTTCCTTGAAGTCCACAGCAAAATTCCCATTGACTCAAGCAGAGCCAGGACTTCCTATCGGTTCCCAAGAGGGCAGCTGTGCTGAGAATTGTGAGCTGTATGCATTGCAAAGAGCGAGTATCACCAACCCTTCAGCTTGCACTCACACTTCTTGTGATCGTTTTTACATGTGGTAGTTTTAGCTTTGCATGCTATACAGATCAAGAAGCCACCACAGCACTCTGGTTTTGTTTTATTTATTTCATGCAATAACAAGGCACACTTAGTTTCTGTTTTCCAACCAAAAGTGCTGCAGGGATGGAAATTAGATAAAACCTCATAATTCATCTAGTTTCCCACCACACCACCTAGCTCTCTTTGCAATTACCCATTTGTTGCAGCTCCAATACTAAAACTCCTCTGTTCTCCAAATAAGCTTCAAACCTTATTTCTTCAGCTCCAGTTATACATTATCAACAGAGATTAAATTGCTCTTGCCTTATTGATGGATGTATAGAATCTGAAAACAAATTTAAATTTGGACAACTTGCTGTCCCCATAAAGACGATAGTTGACCATGAAAAGACATCAGTTATTTTGCAGTAGTGCTTCTGACAGCTATCACCATCAGACCTCTCTCTGGGCTCCCCAGTCACATAGCAAGAAGGAGGAGACTAAGATGATCTATATAAATGCATAGAGTGTGAGCTGTAGGACATTTAGCACATTTGGTTTGCACAGGTTCTTGTTAACTTTTCTTTTGATTTTTCCACATGTGTTTTTGTACCCCTTGAATTTAACTTGAGTTTCAGGTTTGAACAAGAATATTAAAAGCTCCAATTGAAACTCACTTGAAACCATCAGGTTTCGTTTGCAAAACCATAAGTGCTTCAAGTCGCTTGAAAGGTGCAAATTAAGGAATTAAAGTGAAACTTACAACAGTTTTATAACTAAATTTAGAGCAAAACCTGAAACCAGGAAAGTTTTGTGTGGTTCTATAAGAAACATTTTATTCAGCAGTTCTCCTGGGCTTACCCTTGGTGTATGTAGATAAATGTGCTCTTTGCACTTGTGTAAGATGTTGCAATACTCTAATATGCCAGATTATTTTTTCTTTAAACCTCTGTTTAATATCTCTCCTCCTTACTGGAGCAGAACCAGCACCAAGACCTTTGGGCAATCAATTTTTATAATAACTCCCCAGAAATCTCCCCTCCTATTTTAGGAGATAAGCTGTCCCTTGCTCATGGTTATGCACCATCTGTCATTATCTACAAAGACTAAAATGCCAAGGGTGACCTTAAGTTGTCAGTTCTACCCCTCTGCACAGGGTGTTACAGGATGTCTCATTCAGCATTTGCAGTCACAGGAGAGGGGAGATTCTTTCGTTCAGAGCAGGGAATAGCCTCCACAGCTGCAGAACACAGGAGGCCCAGGAAACTTCCTAAGGCCAGCAGCTGTGGAAGCAAATTTTGGCTAGATTGGTCCATTATTGTTGATGTACATAAGGCCTGAAAATCTGATTCAGGAAATACTGCACATGCAGAAAGACTCATGGTCTTAATTTTCATATTTAGTTATGCAACTGTGTAATAGCTAAACCTTGCTTTGAAGTTATTCTCAATTGTTAGTATTAATAAAACCTTATGCCAGCCCTTCCAGTGAAATCGTATTTAAAGGAAAACTCAGACCTGCCACCACCTCTCTTTCCAACTAAACCAATCTATGAGTACAGTAATCATAACTTGAAAAGGTTGCCACAAGCACAATGCTAAACTAAGTTAAACATCTCTTCTTTCATGCTGTGTTACACATGAACTTGGAAACACTTAGCTTTTACATTGAAGACAATAAAACCTAATGTTATGTGTTCAGCACCACACTGTTCCAGTACTTCTGTTTCTGTCATGATGCACAGCCCTGAAGACAGAATATTTCTTGTCACTCTGATGCTGAAATGCTTGAGTCTTCTTTTAAACCCTGAGCTAACTCATATTACTGGTTTGCACATTTATTTCAATGCCTGTTACATACAGGCAACTCTAATTTTCATGCACAAGTATGTTTAGCTCATGACCCTCTGATACCTCAGATGTAAGTTCAGAACTTTAGTAGAAATGCATGTAAACCCAGAGAGAGCTTGGATGACATTTTCCCCAACACTTTCATGCAGACAGTAGATAACGATCTTTCCATTTCCTTTCAGTTTCAGTCTGAGGTGAAGTGGTAAAGACTACACCTCCAAATCCAAAATTCTGCAAAGCACAGCAGATTCAGCATTCCCTATTTCGTACCCTGCAGAGCGAGTCAACAACTAACAAACAGACTCACTCAACTGCTGAAAAACTGTGGCAGAAACAAATCTATTCAGGAAGAGCCAAAGGAGGAGTCAGAGAGAGCACCAAAGCCACCAGCTTTCTCCTGCTGGCTATGCAAGTAAGAAAAGAACACAGAACAATGGAGGAGGCAGCACAACAGGATTACACTGGGGCCATTTAGTTTAGTTCCCAAATGGATGCTAACAGATGCCTCTAAGAAAAATTCGCTCCATGCTTCTGCTGCCTCATCACCCTGGAGCCACATACCCCATGCTCAGTTTGGCAAACTGCTATTCCTCGTCTTCTTCACCTACCCAGGCTGAGACCCAGACATCAATGGGCCCATGTTGGGGAGCCAAACTCCACTGGCTCCCCTGTATTTTGGACCAATCCCTAAAACTGGTAATTATTTCTTTGGCAGCACATGCTTGTCAGAGAGCATCTCTGAACCCACTCCTGTAGGGTTATGAGAAAAGTGCAGCTGAGAAAAGGATTGATATTGATTGGGTGAATCAATAAGCAGGAAAGGATCAAAAACCATTTGATAAGCATAGGAACAAAGGACAGAAAGACAAGAGAAGACACCGTGAAGGAGAGGACACCAAAAGGGACAGATAATGGGAAAAGAGAGAATTTGGGGGAACACGCAAAGGGAATACTATGACACAGTGGCTCCCAACCTACGGCTTGAAGGTAACACAACGCAATGTTGCTTGTGACACAGGAAAGGGAAGTGTTCTGAGAAGGACATGGAAAGCCAAATGCGATGTTGCCAGGAGCATGATACTTGCTAAGCGCTGTTGTCCACAGGCCAACAGGTTGGGGAGCACAGCTCTGTATCTCCCCTAGCTAGAAGTTACTCCATATAATTACTCCACTTGATTACCCCCCAAAATTTTTGTTGTGGCTGTATCTCAGATTAGAGAATTTGGCTCTGGAGTTGCCCAGCTCTCGCTCGTTACTGGATGTAGGCACACTGCAACTGAATTAGAACAGTCACAACCCATTTACCTACAGGCAAGTGAATACAACACAAAATATCTCCGGTGCTGCCTGTGGCTGACCAGGCCTCTGATCCTTAGTGCTGCTCATTCTGGTGCTCTCACCAATGAGATGGTGACAGACAAGTGAAGAGGTGCTCACTGCTGCTTTCTGTTTCTGAGTGTATGATCTTAACTTCCACAAGTGAAAATCTGCTACATTTCACAAGTACCTAATCTGCTACAAAAAATTAAAGATTCCTTGCTGGAGATCAGATGAAGGAAAAGACCCTCCTGTGAGAATCAGAAGATAATGAAATTTCTTCATGTTTAACCAAATAAACACTGGAATGTTTACTCTCTGGTCCTCACTTCATGCACATGATGATTTTGAAATATTTATGCTTATATTATAATGTGAAGCAAAATGAATGCTCCTTACACACAGAAATAAACAACCATTTTTCTCCCTGACACACACACACACACAATTCTGTTAAGAAACTTCCTTCCACATCCTTCCTTTGTGGTTGTGAACTCCTCTGGGACTGACACAATTCCCAGCAGAGCCAACAGAACACTTGCCATTGCAGTCACAGTATGATTGTGTCCCTTTCTTGTAGCAGGCAGAGAGTTAGTTAACTGAACAGAGTTGAAGATGTATTATAGGAGACAGGAGTAAATCAAATTATATGAAAACATTCCCACGGTTTTGATTTACTTCACAGAAAGAAGCAAAATATTAGACATCTTATATTACTTTACATTCGCCTGCAGGGCAAATGTGAGGTAAATGTTCAGAAAATTCTAAAAATGTAGCAATAAGCCCTTTCTACTAAGTTCTGTATGAGTTCTGCATCACTGAGATATATTATTCTAAGATGCTGAATAGCAGTCTCTAATCCAGTTTCAGAGGCCAATAGATTCCATTGGTTTGGATAAGCTATTCTTTTGTAAAACTGAAATAGGAAAACTAATTAAAATTGTAAACAGAAGGACTCTTAAACTGGGCAAGTTTGTAGTGTTGCTGACATCTACTGAGAGAAAGCAAAATTGCACACTTTAGCAAAGGGATGAAGGGAGGAGATTTGGCCCTTATTTTTTGTTTGCCATTTTGCTTTTCAGCTGTTTTTTATGCATGCTTGCAAATTTACTTTTAATCTTGTATCAATACTTAGTTGCTTCATTTAAGGTGAGTCAACTGAGATGCTATACGTAATGTTTAAGAGGAAATATCAGGGATATTCAGGAAATAGATGTATCCCTTACATAAATGCTGCAGACTTGTTCCAAAAGTCAGAATGTCTAGACTGACATACAGCATCAGGTTCATCAGGACACATCTAGTTCATTCTCACTGCACATAAAGCCCTCAAATTGTGGCAGCTGAAGACAAAAATCTACTCAGGGCAAAATACTGGACTGGAGAAACCATACTGCACAAGTGATATTGAACATTTACACATCATTTGTTTCCCATAGGAAACTGATAATTTAGCTAAGCTATGGCAGGAATAAAAATAGCACCACTAAGTGAATGAAAATCAAAATAACAATTCTGAGATGCATTCCAATCTGTGTATCTGGTATCATGACAACATAAAGCAGTCACATTTTTCAGGCAGTTCAGGAAAACATTTTGTTTGTATTTCATGCATTATAAAGCATATTCTTTCACCATGCTGAACAAAGAAGAATCCATAGCCATCCTTATAATCACAGAACAATAACCATTACTACAGATCTCAAGTAGAGATTTCATTCTAACAAAGTTAACAGGATAGGTCTGTGTATCTCAGTTTTGGTTATAGCAGAAATGAATTATGACAGTGAAATTAAAAAAAAAAGAAATGAAATATAAAATTCTAATAGAGTGGGAATGAGTCAGGGTGATAATGATTATGAGTGGATTTGTGTTTTTCTACTTCTGGGCAAATTTCTCACCACTGAAGTTATACTGAATTTACAGGATTATAAATAAAAACTAATTTGGCCAATAAATATTTGTAACATAGGGCAACATTATCAATAAACGAGCTTAATTAATTTGCTTTTTGCAATAATATAAATATTCACAGTCAAAATTAAATATCATATTACAAGTTTTGGTTTGTGATTAAGTCTTTATGAAATTCCCCTCTTACCTTGACAAGGACGGGATTTCAGTGTCTGCATGGGTTTTTCACATTTGTTTCTGCAGTTTCTGAAATGGATATAACCGTAAAGTAAGATTTATGATTTTAGAGACATGAGTCACGTAACTTCTGACAACATAACCTATGAACCTTTTCTCCTGTCAGAAACCAGACTGAAAATCCAGAGTACTTGGATGTGCTTCCATACTGACTGCCTTTTTGTTTTCTGGTGAAATCTGGACTTTGCTTGCTCTTTCAGATGGGACTTCTCACACATTATATAAGAAGCCCTGGTGCTTAGCTTAAGGCTGTGCCTTTCACTCTGTGGTCAGACATCTAAAAACAGCACAGCACAGCACTCAACACTGTAACATACAGGTCTCTGAAAATCTCTTAATTAAATGCCATTTGTACACTCATATCAATCCACATTAAATGGGCATTTAGGAGGGTTAAGTATCTAGCAAAGCAAAATCCCCCAGCCTGGCACTTGGACAAAGTTCTAACATAGTGTTATATTTAAAAATACATGGATCAGAAATAGAGAAGAAGGAGCAGATATATTTTAACAACTGTTCCTGAACAGAAATCATTTCCTTATTCTATTATAAACCTATTTCTGATTACCTAAAAAGAATGTTGAAACATTTGGCTTTCTAGAAATAACTTGGTTCCAAAGATGAGTCTCTGAAAAGGCTCATTCTGGCTTGCACTCATTGAAAACCAAGACACTCAGATTAATATCAACATTTTGGCAATTCTAATAACAGAGACTGCCAAAAGCATGTTGTCTATCAAATGTACAAGGAAGAAAGATGTTAGAATATTAAGAACAGATGTCACAGATATCTATGAAAATACTCATGCTCCCCAAGTACTCTGCAAGGCAAGATGTACAAAAGCTCACGAAAGATGAAATTAATGCATTTTGCTCAAATGTTTCCAAATGCCTAAAATGTATGTAAACTTACTTACAAAATACGTATATTTAAAGATGTTAAAAAGGAGGATTGTGACATAATTTGATAATGGCCTTGTATATTAAAATGTAGAGCATTAACAGTTCAATAATATATTAAAGACTATTGTTCATAGTTTCTTATTTAAACTGCCATGTTCTGTTCCAGAGAAAATGTGAACAGTTTTCCAGTTATTGAGTATTCATTTATTTACATTTTATTTCTTATTCTACTCACAAAAGAAGTTTATAAAAAAGGCTCCTACTAGAAAAAACATCTACACAATCATGACATAAAAAGAGTTTATTGTCTACAATTATAAGACCACTTAGAAAACTTAAATATCTTGAGAGTTTATTTGAGCAGGAACAGAACATGTTTTCATCTTCTGCTCTAGCTATTTTCATTATTGACAATTCCAAACAGTAAAAGCTAAACTACCTTCCAAACAGAAAATCATGGGGATTGGCAGATTATTTTTTTCTCCATCTGAAGCATTGGATTCTTTTTAATTGACAGATAAGAAAAGATTTTACCTCTAGAACAGATGGTTTTGGATTTCAGGCACAAAAACATCACCTTACACAAACGAAGCCAAAATTTTCACATAGAACAGATTCAGGGGGTAGACTATTAAAAAGAAAACACACACCAAAAAAAAGTCAAAAAAAATAATATTGTAAAGCTCACAATATAATAATGGTCAATTACAACATTGTGTTTCTCATGGGATGATATTATTTAAAGACAACAAATAAGAAACTTGAACATAGCAGTTTTGAGCTAACAATTTTGGTATTTATTTCTTTACTGAAATCAGCATTTCAGTAAAAAGAAGATGATGGCTCTCTAAAACTTGTTACAAACTCTCATTTACTTGAGTAAGCTGAGCCAAACAAGACTCGTCTTGATTTTAAGCTTAAACTTGTGGGTATACTAAACTAAAATAAATATTTTAAGAAGGAAAAGACCAGCTATTTGACGTTAAAATAACTGCATTGAACTTAGATGTGTGATGTTATGGATGATATATATAATTGTAATGTGATAACATAGTAACACAATCCAATCACAATGTCATAATAGGAACAATAGTAATATTTTCTGTTCTTTAAAGATTTTAAAGCACTGCTCATTTCCTCTTACCATTTAATGCCAATAGGATAACACCACCACAATACCAACAACTACAACAGTAATAATTTCTTGGCTGAGGCCGGACTAGGGTGCCCCACAGCTTCTTAGGACGCAGCATGCCAAGCATCAGCTCTGCTGCTGCAGCCCTGCCAGAGGCCAGCTCTTTGCTGAACTAGGCCCTAAACCATGACTGCTCTTGTTTTAAAATCACCCCCTTACAATTAACAGATGTGAAGGCAAACTTGGCATATATGGATGGCTGAATTTTTTCCCTTTGAATAACCTGGTTATATCCAGTTTCCGCAGCAATCGTAAGAGTGTTTACATTGTTTTTTTTCATTTCCCTTTTCTAATAATACGAAGCAGACGTGGTGTGTCTGATTTACCTCAGGAGGCAGCGGGAGAGGAAGGGTGCTCCGGGCTCCTCCGTGGAATGTGCTGACGGGAGTGGAAGGGGGTGCTGCGGTCGGGGTTATTTATTTTGTTAATATCTTCGGAACCCAAGGGCCCCGTTCTCGTCCTCCCTGGCTGATCTCCAGAATGAGGCTGTCAGCCAGGGAGAGTATAATATCTTCAGGCTATGGCCCATTTAAAGTTTTTCCTCAGCTCTCACTGAGCTTTTCTCTGGGCTCATGGGAGGCCATGGTGTCCTGCCCTGCCATGCAGCCGCCACGGCCACAGGGCCCCACAGGGCGCCTCATAGGCCTGTGCTCCTCACACCTCATGGCGCCAGGCCCCACAGGGCCCATCTCCTCAGCGTGCCTCACAGGGCCGTGAGTCTCACCTGGCAGCTCCCATCTGCCCGAGCTCCCCAAGGCCTGTGTCACGCCTTGGCCACAGGCCTGACTTCTGTCACCCCAAGTTTTTCTGTCCCCTCACGAACCCTGCGAGAAATCCCTGGGCTGGAACTCGGGGCCTGGATTTTCCCCCTCAGGGGTGACTCACGGGCAGTTACTCCCCTTCTGCATTTTCCTTCTTTTTAAACTCCCTAAAGAGGCCTGATATTTAACTAAGTATCTTGAAAGAATTTATATTTAATTACATGATTATGCCAGATAGCCTAGCTTAACAGGCATTATAAATCCTCAAAAGCGTTTTTATGCTGGTTTTAAGCTGCTACCCAGAAATTGCAAACAGGCCAGTTGTATTCTTCGAGCAATGGAAACAGAAGCAGTATCAGGGGCCACATACACCTATATTTTTCCAGTAAAAACACTAAACAACATTTTAAAACCCTTTTAAACAATATTCAAAATTCAAAATCTTAGGTGCTTATTCTACTGACATGAGAGTACAGTTACCTAGAACAATGTAATTCATTAGCATGGCCTCATTAACCCAAGCAGAGCTTGGTGCTAATGAAACTATATTGCCTCCAGTGCCCTGACACGCCAGCCAGCTTGCTGTGGTGCTGCCTGGTGCCGTGTCGGTGTCTCTAATGGCACTACACCAGGAGCACACCAGCTAATTACGAAAACAAAGAGTTACAATTTTCAAGCCCTACAGCAAGTTCCAAACAAGGCCATTTTGAGGGATATAAAAAATAAAATAAAATAAAATTATATATATATATATATATATATATATAGTGTTTTCTCTCTACCTTAGCGTTTAAAATTATTATGGCAGCCTTGAACCAATGAATTATGACAAAGCCACAAAAAATCATGCACGACATAGCTCTGCAGTGGATAATCCCAGGGAGTCATCAACTCTCCAGACAAAAGCACAAATTGGGATTTTACTAAAGTCACAGCTCAATCTGACAGCAAGCCTGGTTTTAAGCACCTAGTCTGTACCACAAAGACACACTATTGCATATGTGAAAAAAAAATGCTACACTGGTTCAAATTGACCCCATGAGGTTCATATTTGTTCCAGCTGCTCTGAAAAACTACCTCTGTCCCGGAGAGCTCTGTGCCATATTGAGTATAGCCTGTCCTTACGCAGCTGGCATAAAAACATAGAGGCAGCATAACCAACAGTCTGCTCTGGCTAAATAGGAATAAACTGTGCATCCATGTGGTATCCTGGTTGAGTTAGTACTAGTTGGTGATCCAGTATTACACAGTATTACTGATAGTGAAACCATAACTCAAGAAAACATTTCTTGCAGTGACAGGCTGTAAAGTGGAGAGTTTGTCTTTCAGAGAGTGTCCTGGTTCTCTACTGGCCAGACATGGCCAGGTGGTCCTTGATCAAAGCCCATGTGTAATGTATTTAAATGTCATATGATCCAGGGCAGCCCCGTGACATATACCACTCCTACAAACATCATCTTATATTACTACCACAAACATCCATCTCACTGTCCAAGCAACAAAGTACGGATTTCATATCAAATTCCATGATAAAGTGTAATCTGACTCTCACATCTCCTCTAGTCCCAGTGGCAAAGCTATTTATTTAGATATCAATTTAGCAGGGAACATAAGATTAATTGTAACCTAGGTTTAAGGATGAGTGTCATGCTCCCCTCCCTAACATGACTGGAAAAGGTGTTCTAGGCTTTCATACTGATCATTGCATCATAGAGCCCCCAAATATTTTGGTGCTATTCTTTCTTACACGCTGACATTCAAAAGAGGAAGCACACTACATTCTCTGGAGCTCTGGCCTCCTAAGCTGTTGCACAAAATTACAGATCACATAGACAGGTTTGACAGATGTGACACAGGCTGAAACACAAACTGCTGCTCCCTCCAGGCCTATGAAACTTTATCTCTCATCTCCCTGTTTTTAAAAGGTAGGAAATGTGCAGTTTGGGTGACAGTCTCCCACAGATCTTCAAATCACCAGTAGAAGAACAGTCTGATCTCTCTCTAGGACAAAACAAAAGGCAGAGCCCCTTTTCTGTGGAACATGAGTGTGATAAATCATAAAACAGTCATAACGAGTGAAATCTGAAAAGCTTTGCCAATTCCCTTTATGCCAAAAGCCAAACACAATTGATAACCCTGAGCAGCTACTGGTAAGATAGAGAACAGAGCTCCTCTGAACGTCTGGCTAATATATCTGACCTGTGTTCTGTTTTGCAGGAGGATTCTGATATCCTAATAACAATATATGCTGTTTGTGCTCTAGCTTTGGTTTGTTGGTTGTTTTTTTATTTTTTTTTCTTTTACAAAGTGCTACTAACAAAATGCCAAATTGTAGCTTTATTGTGTAATGAAATATATACTTGATTAAAATATTTTTTCATCTTTTTAAAATTATTTTCTCAGCATATAGTGTAGGCGCATGCCACAGAAGTACAAAAGTTGGCTTATAAAGCATATACTTAAAGCTTTGTTATCTTTGGTTCTCTACAACTTTATATACCATTTAGAAAATAAAAATACCCAAGTAGAGAAATGACATAACACCAACGTAAGTGATTCTATGATTCTACATATGTTAAGTGTCTCAGCAGCCACTAAGAACAAATCCACTTCACTTCCTCTCTATTGCATGGTAGTTTGAGTCAAGGGAGGGGTCAAGACACGCAGTCTGAATGCTTTTGTCTTTACACAAAGCACAAAAAGAATGCATAAACAGAACTTACATCTGCTACAAATAATTTGAAGTGGATTTTATTACTGTTTTCTATGAGCATTTTTCATTATTGGGAAAAAGCAATTAATGTTGGAACACGGCACAGCTGATGAGTAAGGAGATTACCCAGACTTCCCCATCCTTTCAGCAAGATCTGAAAACAAAACTGGAGGAGGTAACCAAAACTGTCAATGTATTTCAGATTCAGGATCTGATGAGCAATTTCTATTAAATTCCATGAGAGTTAAGGCTGCCAAACCAGGCTGTCATGTTTTAATTAGCAATAGAATAATAGAATTGAAAACAGTGGCTGCCTTGTAAGAGAAGAATATGCTGCAATTATGGCATGAAGCAGCACAGAAAAAAACAGCACAACCTGATTACTCCTCTACTTGGTCCACACAGGACTGTTCTCTGCCATCAGTAGAACTTTGTCCAGTACATTTTAAAGACCCACAGATGAGAGCCAATCACCTTCCCATAGAAGATTATTCAACAGATAACTCCTCTTTTACAAAAATTTTGTCTTTATAGTCACAATCCATATTTTCTTCTTAGCTACATCCATTCAGCTTTATTCCATGTCTTCCTCAAATGCACCTGAGTAATAAACCTCTGAAAAATTTGTCTTCCTCCTCTGTGTTCCTGTAACAACGAATAGATTACACTGTCTGAACTGTAACACTACAAATTTCTGGCACATAGTTTAGCAATAACGAATGAGGTATTCTAATAAATACAAGGTTATAACTAGGGGAAATGAATTACCAAGCTACACGTAAGCGAGCAAAAGGTGAAACTGCTGAAGAGATGCTCTTATTAGGTTATCCGACTCAAAGCTGATTTATAGCTTTCACTGTGCTTCCCTATCCATCATTTTTATGGTATGTAGAAAGGGCTACAAAGCACAAATTGCCTTTTTTTAATTAACATGGACATTTTAGATAGGCTCAGGATATCAGGATAACCAGCCTATGTTACATTTTTTTCCAAAATATGAAAGCAGAAAATGTATTTTATTGATCTGGAAAAGCTGTAACAGCACTAAATAAATTCCCCCTCAGAGTCTATACAATACACTTGTCAGCCTGCAGCTTCCTAATAGCTTGGCTATGATTTGCCAAGAAATGACAACAAGGTGGAAAGCAATTCTGCTGAAAAGGCCCTGAGGGTCTTGGTAGAGAGCAAGCTGCACAAGCCAGCAGTGTGCCTGTTCAGCCTGGAGCGGGAGAAACTCTGAGGGCATCTAACAGCAACCCTCCAGTACCTATAAGGAGGTTCTCAAATAGACAGAGATAGGCATAATCTGAAACAGGAGATGTTCATTCAAAGTGGTTATAATGAAAACTTTTCTTCCCAGAGGCCAGTCACACATGGGAACAGGTTGCCCATAAAGGTTGTGTAGTCTCCATCCTTGGAGGTTTTCAATACCAGACTGGATTAAAGCTCTCAGAAACTTCATGTGGCCTCACAGCTGACCCTGTTTGGCACAAGAGACTGGATGACAGCACTCCTGAGGTCCCTTCTAACCAGAACAACTCTATGAACCCTAGGCGAGACTCAGGACACACTGATCTTAACAGTAAGCATCAAAGAGACTTTCTAAATTGTACTCGCACACAATTCCACCAATTCCAACTCTGAAAAGGTTGGTAATATGTAGGTCAGGCTAACATAGCTGTTCCTTAAAACCTTCTTAACCTATTGGTATAGCATAACTCAACCAGTGGCTTAACAACGCTGGCAGCCACTGTACACTAGTGCTCCTTCTAGTGACAGCCGAAGTAGGAAACTGTGGGAATGTGCTGATGTTGACAGTCTGGGCTATGGGGAAGCATAAATTAAGCTGAAAGTGGCAATGAAGATTATTCCTAAATCACCTTGTGAAGAATCCCTCAGTTTGTCCAGGGACACTGGCAACAAAGATAGAGGTCATCTCAAAATAAGAAGAAAAAAAAATACATGAATGTAGTCATTTTAACATAATGAGTAAATAAATCTGCAACCTCAGAGGCATGATTCATTCCTTCCAAAATAAGGGATTTTGCAAGTATAGCCCACCCTAGAAGCTTTGCTGAAGAATATAGAAATTGCACAAGAACTGAGCATGCATTTACTAACTATTCCCTCATCACAGTTGTAATGTCAGGATCAGATCTGGACTGTAACCAGTGTTTCACTCAGTCCTGTAGTTTTATTGCTATCTCTTTTAAATACTTCAGTACATATAAACATTTCTTCAATGTCTGTACGGGATACCACATTCTTAGCACTGCTATATTATCAAAAATAAATAAAAATTAAAAATTAAAAAATAAAAATATTTAAAAGTATTTAGAATAACTTTAAAAAATTATTATTTATGATTTTCTTTTCAGCACAATTTAAGTGGTTTCCATAGCTGGAATGAATTACAGTGCACTGTCAGGATTTCCAGAAAAGGCCCTTCTACCCCAGGAAAAGTTCAGTTGCATTCTGCTTTAATGGCTTTTGGCAAGCTTGCCCTATTGTTTTTGTACAAACAGAAGTAAATTTGGTATAAATAAAAAATGGAACTTTATGTGAATGAAGCAAACATCAAATTCCTTAATCTTCAAAAGAAATTCTATCCCTGAATAATTAACTATGATATATTTATAAAACTAGAATAATTGAAAACAGAATTCTAAGTTGATTCATGTAGACTGCGCTGAAATATTTATTATTGCAAGTCCAGAAGATCTGTCTGGGTTTTGTCACTGGAAATGTCTAAACTCAGTGTCCAGATGTTTATTTAAGTTGCTCCCACATAGTTCTAATGTCAATTACCAGGGGTTATCAGAGAGCATCACTGTGTATCTTCCTTGACTAATATTCTCATTTCTTCTGCATCTTTGATGTTTTCTTTCATTAAAATTCCTGGCTCACAGCCACAAAAATCTGCTGTGCAGGCAAAAAAAAAAAGGTCTGCAGACATGACATATGATGATGTCCTATGTCTGTGCAAGGATAATATTTATCATCAGCTATCATTTAAGCAGTACTATAATCAGTACAATGCCAATTTAAAGCAGCTCATACAAATGCACGTGAAACCAAGGAATGAGAACTTTTAACTGATATGAAATAATTTGGGGTCAGTAAAGAAAAGACTATTACGTAAAATGAAGATTTTGTGAATCTGTGTTGCTTTTTTTTTTTTCCCTCCCTCTTCAGGAAAAAGCAGGGAGAAAGCCAATGACAAAGTAATTTCACACATAATTACAACTGGAATTGATGGATCTGTAGCTCTGGAAACCACAATTGCATTGAGACTTTTATAGTAACCAGGAGAAAACACAGGACACGCATAACAGTGACTTAAACAGAAAGAGCTTAACACACAGTGTATGAAGATTTCCTACATTCAAATGTAAATAGTTGACTAACAGCTCATTTATACACACACACACACACATATATATATACCTGTTGCCCAAACTGAGTTGGTTCATTTGGTTTGTAGGCAAGTTCTGGAAAATTTGTTTTTAAATATTTGTAAGAAAACAAGAAAATCAATGCCAATTCAATATAAATGGAAGTAGAAACGTGAAGTGCCTGGGGAAAATACTGCCTATGCCATTTCATGTTTTCATATTAGTACCCAAATACAACAGGTCCCTCTCCTGAGGTAAGAATGTTATCCATTTTAAATCTAATTGATCAGTAAAAGCAGACACCTCACATTAGTGGGTAGTGGTCTAAATGACTCGGAAAGTAAAATCTCATTGATTATGTAATTTACTTCTCACTTTCTACAGTCAGTTTGGGAAGGATGTATGCATCTACCAGATATTGTCCTAGCAGCTACAAGTATTCAGCCTCGCTAGGAGTCATTCTCTCTCACTGAGATCTTCTACAAGTGACATCATTGCACCTATAGTTTCAGTTGCAATTCCTTGTGCATAATAATAAAAAAATCCCGTAGTTTCTTGCAGAATGGGATTGCATGCAAACTGCATTCCTCGGGAGGGCAGTACAGATCATAGCCCCAGTTCAGAGATGGATGCAGGAAATCACATGCTGTTCTAATCAGAGCTGGATATTCCCACTACCGTCTGACTAATCTCTGAATAAATTAAACATATGCATTACTGGCATCATGTAACTGAACAAATATTTTGAAAACAAAAAACAAAAAGAAGAAAAACATGGACAGAATTTTGGCAACTGAAATTTCTATTCAGCAGAAGTATGCAAAAATATCTCCTATCAAGTGCTCAGCTTCAGAGACTCAGCAAAAGCTCAGACTGCCACTACTTGCCACATTATATCATTGCCTTGATCTAATAAGCAACTACATTAATACCAGCTGTGTGGATAGGGGGAAGAAATATGTATATGTTCATTAGGCATTACAGCCTCATTCATCTCCCTCATGACTGCAGTGGAGATGTGGCAATTTGTGTGTGATGCAATTATGGCTCCCAATACCAAACCTGAAACAAAAGCGTTGAGGGTGTCACTCAGTATTAATTCTTCTAAATTTCCCTGACAGGAAATCATTCTTACGCTTAATACTGGAGAACACATTCACTCACATTTGGATGATTAACAGTAAAATACTTAGTTCAATGATTCTACCAAGTTAAAAATCAATTTGCTTCCCATATACATTTAACTGTGCTTGTTTGTGTCATCTCCTCACATGAAGTAATTGCTTCACAACTGTTATTCATGTATTCCCTTGCACATAGAGATTAAACAGAACACAGAGCCAATATCCCAGCTCAACAGAGCACTTCCATATAAATGGTCCTAGAGGAATCAAGCTTTGACTTCGGTACATGCTTTCATGCTTCCCCAAACCAAGGGCCCATTTAGTAAAATCTTAATAACCAAACGATCAAAACAGTTGTTTTAAATAAAAGATCACTTAATGCCTCCAAAGCTTTGCATACATATGGAATAACAATTACAGTATTTACAAAGGAGTCAAATGGACTTAGACACTCATATCCCATGGAAAGTCAATGTGAGTGGAAGATGTTTGGACTAGTCAGCTAACATTTGCCCACCACAATGTCAGCAGTGACACAGCACTGCAGAAGTGTGAGAATAAAACACAACCATTAGCTTACTGGAAAAAAAAAACACAGCAAAATAAATGTTGTTTTCACACAGCTGTCCATTCTACTTCCCTTTCCCTCCCAGAACGTGGGAGTTCACAACCCAAAAACAAACACTAGGAAATGAGGAAATCTCAGTGGTGATCTCCACAGTTACCACCCTAAGAGCTGTGGATTTGCAACAAAACATGAACCACAAACTCAGGAAAAACATAGTTCAGTTACCACCTCCCCGGAACAAGACAACACCGTGCAAGACCCACTCCCTGAAAACGCTGTCCTTACAAGACACTTGGAAGAAATTACACTTCCTACACTGCTCTGAAAAAGAAGCAAAGATGGCAAAGCAGAAAATGCTACCTTTTGCTACAGCAAAGTCCATAGGGTAGAGAATAGCTTCTTCCCACATAGGACCTGCATTCCCTTATATGCCACTCATTTAGGGGAAAAGAAAAAAAAAAAAAAGAGGTCAAGAATTCATTGCAATTTGCCTGGCCCAAGGATATTCCTTACAGGCACTAACTTGCTAGGGGCAGGTGATAAGCCAGATGTTACTCAAATTAGGCCAAAAACGTTCCAAAGAGGGCTCCACTACAGTTCATTTTCACTGGCAAAACCCAGCATAGTACACAACTGAGATTACAATCAGCCTTCTGGATCCAGCTCTGCAATGGAGCTGCACAAAGCAACCAGCCAGCTGGATCTCTACTTGCAGCTCAGGCTAGTCAGGTCCTCCTCCGCGAGGCTGCTAAAGGCTGCCAGCTTGTGGTGTGTCTGCAATACGGGGTTGTCTGTGAGTTTAAGTAAACACACAAACTATTGCCCAGAGGCTGCACACCGAGTAAGACCAGATTTGCCATGTCTTTCCACACAAGTTTTAATTCCTAAGTCCGTAGTGTCTGAATGTTTTTTTCCCTGACTCTTGATACTGTGTCCCTATGACAGGTCGAGAAACTCTGTAACACAGAGCTGTACTTCTTGAATTCTCTCACTTTGCAGGCTCCATTTCTTCCACACAGGAACTTGCAGCTTTTTATTTTTATTTTTGGATTGTAAGACACCTAGAACCAAAAACTACTAACAGAGAAATGCTGATCTGTCAGTTAGGTCTATGAAAACAATGAAAACCTCTGCATCTTTTCTAGCCTTTAAATTAAAAAAATAAATCAAAAGTTAAAGTACAGCAGCATTTAGATTTTTAATTCCTTCAAATGTTATTTCCCAAATAATTAACATAAATTTTTAGGCTGTTAAATCCTCTTGCTCATGCTATCTCCACACCTGGCAAACCAGACTCCATGCAGACCCCATGTTCAGGAAACCTCAGGAAATGTTACAGCTGTGAACAGAAATTTGCCAAGAGGTACTTTCCTTCTATGCAGTTTGGGGATCAGGTACTCCTACCGTGTTTTAGACAATGCAAAAATCAAGGGACTGCAGATGCTGCCACACTGATTGATACCTGCCTCACACGCTACAGCTCTCAGACTTGCAACACATCATTTAAGCTCGGTCTGTGCCATCTTTCAGACCTGCATGACTGCCCAGCTTCAGGTCTTGCAGATCTTTTCTTATGCATTTACGTTCCCAAAAGTTTTCTTTCCTTGCACTGCAAATGTTTCCTAACTTCATCTCCAGTGTTTTCCTTGTTAAGCAACTGAAGCAAGAGTTCCTGACTTTCCCCAAAATTTGACTGCAAGCTTTACATGGTCAAAACAAAGCATTATCCACACAAGAATTTCAAAAACACAATTTAAATTCTTTATTTTCTGCCAGATTAACAGTCCAGTCCGACAAAACAGTTCACTCCCATAAAACAGAGCAAGATCCTCAATTCCCAGTCTATGTTTTGAAATGTTCTGTAACCTGAGAACAGTGAAATACACAGTAATAATACTACATACGATAAGAAACTTAATTCAGGATGACTAAACCCTTCAGGATTCAACCTCTTATTCTCTAACCTATTACAAGCTCCTGGATTGCACATCCTCCTTATCATGGGACTCTCTTTATACGTAACTCTTTGCTCTTCTGCCACTCACAAAATCTTAGCATGGAGTACACATCTGCATTCAGAATCTGGGAGCAACAACCCCCCCATGACAGCTTCCCTATTTTGCAATAGCTTACAAGTCACACTTTAAACTTAGTTTTGTGTTCTCACAGCACTCCCTTCTGCGAGGATTCCTGAACGTTGTGCTGAACAGCTGCTAAATGTATAACTATATAATCCACTTTAACCATTACTACAGCAATTCTTTTTCCTTAAGGGTGAAGTTTGCCCATTCAGGGGATCCCCTTTGGCAAGTCCCAACATGCTGAATGCTGTCAAAACACAGATCAAGAAATCTGCCTCTGCTTCACAAAGTTTAGAAAGCAAAAGTAAGCCTTGAAAGCACAATGAAGACAATGTAATTTTCGTTATTATGAAGCCCACATTAAGACTTCAGTAATCTAGAAAACAATTTCTTAATTGCACAGCTTTGTGAAAATTCCTTTAGCACTGAAAAGCCAGTATGGAAAAACCACACACAACTTGAAAAGGGTGCAACATAGCAGTCAGTACAAGGACAAGGGTGATGATCTTAACAGGGACAGATACACACAGGCCTGGAAATGGTAACAACCTGTGCTTTGTGCAACAGCAAAGGGAAAGCCAATACACCTGTGAGGCCCCTCGTCCTTAGGCAGTTCAACAGACTGAAATAATAGGAAGACCAATGACGAGACTCAACTGGACTAGTAGCAGGGAGCATGGATGGCAATGCAGGCAATAGTGATCTGAGAGGTGAACTGCATCCATGAGAGAAGAACTGGCCTCCTGTGCAGCCAGAGCCACACACTGAAGAAAGGGGCTGAGGAGAGAAACACATGCAGGGGAGGGATCAGGTGGGTTATCAATATGGGAACTGAGGTCTGAAAGACTGAAAATATGCCAAAAATTAGTGCTGATAAAGACAAGTGACATTAAGAAGCCGTGAGGATGAAGCAGGAGCACAAAAACAAACAAACCAACCACTCAACAGCAGAGGTACGTGGTAAGGAGAAGGTCATAAGGCCTGGAAGTGGCAAACACCTGCACAATCTACAGTCTGAAACCAAGATAGGAAATGAGAAAGCATAAGAAGCCTCAGTAAGAGAGCAGCTGTGGCAGAAAACACAAAGACGTTCAGGTCTCCGCAAGATATTCAAGTGACTGAGGTATGCAGAAGGTGTCCAGGTGCACAGCTGGTTATTTAGATGGACCCGCAGAAAGCGAGAGGAGATAACAATGGCAGGAAGATGCATGACACATGACATAAGTTAAATACGTTTGCATTTAGCTGGAAGTGGTATGTGATACAAAAGGGAATAGGTGGTGCAGATGTAGAATATGAACTTGCTCTTAAGAGCAGATGAGTCTTATGAGGAGAAGGGAAAAGCAGAGAGTCAAGAAGCCAAGAAACAATTAGAACAAGAAAACAGTGGGAGGAAAGGGTATAGGAAGAGGCATCACAGATGACATAGCAAAGAAAAAAAAAAGCCACGTATTAGCTTAGCAGCAGTTCTGCCTGTCAAACTGCAGTGCCAGGGTATGGACTGTACCACAGGGACTACGTAGGAGCTTATGGAGTGTTTGGGAAAGGGTAAGTGCCTGGTTACAAGGCACTGTTGATAGCATTAACTGATTTATGCACTCAAGAAGTGGTAGGGACTTTCAGTCTCCTTTACTAAATGATGTTGTGCAGCTTTTTGAATGCCTCCTGTCTTGGTTTCCAGGGACACCACTCCTGCAGGAATATGTTCACATCCAGCGGAAGCCTTGCACACAGAGCTGCCCCTTATGCATTGCTGCTGGAGTACCTCAGAAAATAGGATTTGCCAAGCCACACATGGAATTTGAGAATGTTTTTTTTTTTTAAACTAAAATGAACTCATAATAGGGTTTGAATATGCTAGTCAGCAGTGCAACATCATTGCGAAATACCTCTCATTTGTGTTCCTTATCTTTCAAAATTCATAATGAAAGGCAGAAAATGTTACTGTAAGGAAGACTTTTTTTTTTTTTTAAATCTTCAAAGAACAGATAAATCTGCAAAATACAGAGAACTTATTTTCTCTAAGAAAACCACAGGGTGGATCTGTTAATTTACAGTATCAGACTATGAAAAAATAGTATTCCAAAGTTTGAAAGCACCGTACAAAAATATGGAAAAACACTGAGGCCTTTAATAAAAATATTAAAGTCTTCAGATTAACTTGATCTCTTGATGTGCTTTGCAGTAATCTCCAAAAATGAAACAGCAGAATCCCTTAAAGCCCAAACAGAATTTGAGTTAGAAAATAATGAAATTTTGTACCTGTTTACAGTACAATGGCAGAAAGTGTTATTTTAAGCTACGGGCACAGAAACAAGTTCTCATTTGATAAGAAGATAAATGTGTGATAGTTAGGCTGCAAATTACCAGGCATGTATTGTCACCATATGGTAAAAGCAAGATAATCTTAAATAGTTTATGCCTCAATAGAGGAAGTATCTTACATTTATACAAGACATACATGCATACATTTCATACATGCAGTTTCCATCCAGCAGTTCACAGGCACCTTAGCTAACTTTATGGATATGAGTTATGATGCCCTTTGCACTCATATTTCTTCACAGAAGAAATCTTCTCTTATAAATGATTTCATCATAGCCTGCAAAAGTGTGTTAAGGAGCTTGTTTTACTATAGTTGAAAACTATTCGGCTTTCCACAAGGCTTAACTGCCCAAAGTGCTCCTAAAAAGGTCTCCAAATAACACTTGGGGTTGCCACTTAACACTTAAAAGGTTTATAAAGAACCCTTCCCACAGCTGTAATGTTAAAATTTTCAGAAATAACTAACTAGATCAATGATTCTGAATATTCACGTTTGGGTTTTAAGAAGTACTGCAGAAAGATCAGTTACATGGTTCATCCTCAGACATCCCTTCTTGAATTCAGTCCTCTGCTGAAAAATAATCTTCATCTCTCACTTCTCTGTATTGCATTGTGGCCTCCCCCTCTGGTTCAAAGCTCGTCATTTTTATATTCAATCTCTCTGCAAGCTTCTGTGCTGCAAGCTTGGCTTGCATTTCCTATTAAAAAAAAGACAAGTTAGAAGTGTTTTTGTCATTTTTATCAAACAAATATACTAGAGGAGAAACTCAATGTAATAATATCAGTAACTTCACAGTAAACTTAATTAAAATTTCCAGTAACTGATGAAAAAATTTTACATTAGTACATAATTGTGCCATTAATATCTGAAGATTGACTTTTTTTTTTTGAGTTAAAAAGCTGAAATTCCCCATATGGCAGTCCTCATCTGTGATATACTTATGACAGCTTTAACAGAACAAAATCAGTCTATATAGCAGACTTGTACACTATCCATGTAGCAATAGCAATGCTCTTCATTCAGCAACCCCAGAAAAAAAAAGTCCTTTTTACAAATAAATTAGCTCCCTTCAAGTATCAAGAAGACTACATTAGCAAGTGCTTGTAAAACAGTAAGTAGCAACAAACACTTTTACAGTAGTGTCTAGTTTAAAACATTAGCCCAGTATCACCTAGAAAGTTAAAATCAAAGTCCATTACAGGTGAATTTAGCAAGAAATTTCCTTAATATTGAAGAACTTCAGAACTTGGATTCTTCAGACACAGCATAAACTAAGGCAAATACAGCTACTTGCATATTTTAAGAATACCAAATACTATTAGTCTTTCATTTATGGAAAGACTGAAAGCTATTTAAAGGCTAGTAGGCAAGGTTTATACTTTCTAGTCAGAGGTAAAGAGACTGTAATGAAGTTAACGTAAGTGCACATGAAGAGTAACATTAGATTTTGTTTAATGCAGGAATAGCAGTTTCAGAAGGGATTAATATATTTTTTAATCACAGCTTTAAGAGATTCAAATACAAGAAAAGGTGTTTTTCTTCAGTCTGGCAATCTCAATTTCATCACCAAATTCAACAGTATCAAAGAAGTTATATCTTTTTTTGTGTGTGTGTAGTAATTAAGTAATTACTTTTCAGACTAAATCAAAAATACTTACCTCATAAGCTTCTTTTTGCTGTATCTGAATTGCTATGGATTCCTCTATGGATAATAGCTTAGCAGGGGCATGGTGAAGTGGTGGTAGCCGAGCTGCTGTGATGTCATTCAAATGTTTCTTATCTCTAAGTCGTCTTTCTTCAGTAGTAATTGGAGAGCCAAATCCCCCAGGTGACTGACTGGATGAGGAACCATGTGATGATCCACTTTGCTCTCCTGATAATCTACAAGTAATAAAACATAAAAGTTGTGACCCATATTTGAAATACAAGGTTGAACTGCTTCAGTTCTAAAACTTATTTTCAGCATGCAAGAGCAGAAAAGTTGAAAGAACATGTGAAGTGTTGTGATGCCATCCACAAAAATCAATTGGGTAAACTACAAGATCAGTCTTCTCCTTAGTAATATACACCGTCTCTACAGATAAACAATATCACAAGTTACTCCTGAGAGTGAACAAAAAAGGTAGGCCAATGATTTGGCAAGCACCAAATAGCAATGCTTTGGGAGTCCAAGGAAAAAGAAATTGTTACTATTGCCAATACAATGTGAACTGCAGTTTCTGTAGAGATGCAGGAAAACGAAAGGCCCCCTGCTGTTAAAGTTTTATAAATTCTAGAATCAATTCAGAAGAATTTTTTGCCAATTGTTTAAGAGTTTTGTAGCTTAAGAAGATTTATGACTTTTTTTTTTTTCCAAATTTGTTGAATTAAACCACCATTCAGTATTGAGGCTATACAGTACTTAATGCTAAAAAGCCAATATGTTAATATACAATGTCCTATGGCTTTAAATCCCCTTGCTTATAAGAAAATAAACTTACCATACTTTTTCTGCAACATTTCCAATTTTACACAAGTCAATTATTTCATTTTTTTTCTAATAATACTTACACATTTGTTTTGAATTTGCTTTTTTTTATGACTGGGTTCTTGGCTCTAGACTCTAGAACTTCAATATAATGTGGTGTCTTGGGGTGCAGGCTTCCAAAGATATTGCCCTTACGTTTAGCCACGTTCTGCTCTTTTTCCAATACTTTTCCACTATTATCACCATCTGCAATCGTAACTTTTTGAAAGGCATCAACCAACGTGTCTCTGCTGTTGTCTGTAGCACCTGTACTCTCTGTACTATCGTCAGCACTGCTCTGAGATATCTGCTGATCATTTTTCAGATGACTGCTTGTAGCTGACTTGGAGACAACTTCACAAAAAAGACCTTGATCTTTTGAAACAGTCTTTATTTTATCATCATCTCTCAGACTCCTTTGATTTTCTAAAGCCGTTTTTGTGGCATCTTGCCCAATACATTCTGCCTCCTGCTTTTGGAAAGAAATCTTAGAAACTACTTTAATATTAGAGTTTTTGTTCAAGGCTGAGGAATCTTCTTGGCTTAGCGTGTCCTCCTTTAGGGTAACTTGCTGTTTGCTTGTATTAGCCTTCTCCTGATTTGCCTGGAACTCCAACCTAACAGCAGTTAACAACTCAGCTGTCCTTGCTAGTTCTTCCTCTTGTAAAATGGCAAGCTTAAGCTTTTCAGCAAAATCGGAGATCTTCTTACCCTTATCTGGAAGCCTATCAATGAATTTCCTAAAATAAAAGAAGATAGTTATTTAACAGGGTATAAACAACCCTACTTCTTTCTGACATACAGGACTGTTATATTAGAACCGTTAATCTGTCAGGCTTCAATTCTATCGATAAGTTTCTTCACAAGTTGCATTTCTGAAAACCAGCCAGACGTAAAGCATTTACAGCCCCACAGCTCTCCGCTCCGGCGCTTACGGGGGGACAGGCGAAGGCGGCCAGGAGGCCCGCCCGCTCCGCCCGGCCCCGCTGCCCGCCGCCGCGCTCACCGGTCCGCCAGCAGCCGCTGCTGCCGCCTCAGCATGTCCCGCAGCTCGGGGAGGCTCCGGCCCCGCAGGCCGCCCGCCGCCATGCCGCCCCGCAGGCCGCCCGCCGCCATGCCGCCCCGCGCCGCCTCGCACCGGGGCCGCCGCCCGGGCACGGCGCCGCCGGCCCCGCTTCCGCGCCTCCCTGGGGGCCGCCATCTTGGCGGAAGCCACGGCGAGGCGGCAGGGCCAACCTTGGTAGGAAGGCGAAGGCAGGGCGGGCTCAGCAGAGCCCGGGTGCTCAGGGAGCTGCAGAAGCCCAGATAGTTCTTACGTTAACTAGTTTGTATTTTCGCTAATTAAAGCCTTGCCCTGCCCACGTGTTGAGTATCTTCTAGCAGAGTGCAAATTGCTGTTCAGGACTCGAGGTCCAGCTTTCAGGGTTTTGTTACAATTTCTCTTTTTGCATGGTATTTAAACACGCTTATGTTTAACGCGGAGACCGAATAGAGAAATTCAGATCATCGTGTAACGTTGACTTACTTGCTTCAAACTGCCTTACTGCTACAAATGCCGTGGACTTTAGGACGTCCCTTCCATCTAGCAGTGATAAGGTCGTTAGCCAAATGGTAGTTCCCAGGAGGCACAGCTCGGCCTTCTTAAGTTGATCCTACGCGAGGCTCCTTGGTGCATGTAATAGTACAGAGACATTTCTCAGAGATTGTTAAAACAGCTGTTTTAGGAACAGGATGAACAGAGGCCTATCCCGGAGGGATGGAGGAGGAAGCATTTTAAAATGGCTGCCCACCCCTTTGTTTGCTCAGCTGGAAGGTGAATGGAAAGGCTGAGGACCAGGGGAAATGAGATTAATCAAGTAGGCAGCTACCCATGGAAAAATACCACAATCGGGGTGAGAAAAGCCAAGTTAAGTGCCTAGTTGAAGAGAACATTTTGCTGCCTGCAATGTACAACCTTGGTCATTTCCCGAGAAAATCACTCAGGGAATTTTCCTTAAGAGTTCAGGGAAGAGGAATTTTTTTATATCTTTTTTTCCCTTACCAGGAGATCACTCAATGTTGTAGAACACAAGTTCTCCGAGTTGCTGTCTCTATAATGCCACCCTAAGTTATGCTGTCTATGTAGCATTTCTGCAACTTGCAAGAAGGAATGCTTTATCTTTCCTTTTAGCCTCCTCCTGCGCACACTGGAGAAAATGGGAAGGTTGGGCATGGAAACTGCTTCTGCCCATGTGGAAGTAAGTCTAAATGGAACAATCTCATTAGACTTCTGCTCTACACTCACATGATGACGGCTCATCTCAGTTCAACTGCTGTTACTACATATGCAGAAAAGTGACACTGGTGAGTTAGTTTATTTGCTAACCTGCGTAAACACAGAAAAAGGAAACAAAAGATGAAGAGGGTAAAGTGTCCTAGTAGCGTGACTGCTGGGATCATGATTGATCATTCTGTATCCTCACTTGGAATATCATTCACCAAGTCATTATTTGTCCCAGATCACTGGGAAGTAATATTGCTCATCTTTAAAGTTTAAGTGTTAAGTTTTGGAATACCATAATCTCTTTCATGGATAACGCACAGTTCCAGTGGCCCAAGAGTATTCATTGTTGCGTATAATATAGATGAAAAGAAAGATATTCAAATAACTAAGTAACTTGTTCTAGCATAGATTTTTTTCTTTTTTTTTTTTTTTTTTAAAGTTTACACCAGTTGCAAGGAACATTGCGCAGTCATTTGACTGTGCTTTTAGTATTTCTTTTTTATCAATGACAAGTACCACTCGGCTGATGTATTCTAGTCATATGGCATTTTGAGTGAGATAGCTGTGAAGTTTACCTGCCTAAATTTTTTCAGGTGGAAAAGTTTTTCCATCAGAAATATCCAGATCTGTCCAAAACTGGTATTAAAAGTAAAGCTAACACTCTTGCTTCTTTTTTGTTACGGGTATAATTTCCATTGTCCTCCTTCCCTTTCTTCTATTTTAATAAATGTGTAAATGTTACTCCTAATTCTCTTTACTAAGAAAAGGAGGAAAAACAACTTTAGAAATTAGGCTTTGAGACGGGGTAATATACTTACAGTTTCTCTGCTGCTAGTTGGAAATAGTGGGGGGCAGGGGAGGTAGAATCAACCTACACATTGAGTAAACCACTCCCCAAATCATAGAAAAAATAGTACCAATATTTGGACTGAACATGAATCATTTCCATTTCACTTTTTTTTTTAAAGGAATTTTTAAAATAATAATTTATTTTCCTTAATTTAAAGGAAAAAACTCCTCCCTTAACCTTACTTCTCTAAAAACAAA
The DNA here is from genome assembly GCF_964034855.1 of Anser brachyrhynchus. Classification (NCBI taxonomy): domain Eukaryota; kingdom Metazoa; phylum Chordata; class Aves; order Anseriformes; family Anatidae; genus Anser; species Anser brachyrhynchus. Next base: position 4,310,366 of record NC_137706.1, on the reverse strand, counting down.
ACAAAACAAAAACATTTTAAAGGCTATCCCATGTTTTCTCATACCTTTCAATGTAGTGGTTTACATTTGGGAAGCAACTCAAATTACTGTAGTATGTCTACAGACCACACACACCTTCATAGAATACTGTAAACTCAGATGCACATTTTTACATATTTTTTCTTTAATCCACCAGGTTCTTTTTATTTTTGGAAGTTTTCACATACCTGAAGTTATAGATGACTTCTACCACCTTTGTCTTGTTTTCCTGTGCTTCTTCCATGTTCTAGTGATGAAACTAGAGTTGGAAGGGCTTTAACTCTTCAGGACTCTTAAGCACATTTCTTCTTCTGTGTACAAATATCTCCAAGTACTGAATAGGAATGAAATAAAATGCAAGTGGAATGAAACTGTTCAGCATGTACACCTCCATTCTTGGAGCAGGTATTTCCCGTACAGAATTACAGACTTAATGTAGAAAGTACTAACTTGTTACCTGTTTGCTTACCCATTCATGTCTAAAAGCCTTTGGATGTCAAAATGAGTATTTGAAGCCTCTCCCAAAAGTCTTAGACTGCAACTTGCAGGACCCTATTTTCTAGTTTCAGCACTGAACATTGTTGATCTCAAGATTTTACAAGGTACTTTTGGCAATTTCTTCTGACTACACACACAGGGAAGCATTAGTCAAGTAAAAACCTTCACATTCTACAGCTGAGCACTGCAAACCAGTAACACTGTAATTGTCATTTTTGTAAAACCTCTTCTTATGTAGTTTGACGTAGCTTGCTTAATTGTGATTGCCTTTAAGATAAATTGCTATCATCAATGAATGGATATAAACTTAAAACAATGAAAAAAGAAAAGAAAGTGGGCCACATTCATCCCAATCCTATTCTTCTTACAGTTCGAGAGCATCACTCCAGATATATTCAGATGTTATCTGTGGGATCTGAAGATTTTTGTTGTTTTTGTGAGTGCTACATTGCCCAGTTCTTGTTTATCCTGTGCACGTCAATAGTTCTTTATTTCATAAAAGAGTTTGTCTACTTTTTTTTACTTGGCTTTGAGAAGAGTCTTTAGTCTTTAGCAAGGGAGTGTCTTCCTGTTCTCAAGAGCACATCTGCCAAAGGAAACACTGACAAGAACGTCAAGGCTGCAGAGTAACCACTTTTGCATTCATACATGTTTTGAACAAACAAGATTATGTAGAGTAAGAGTTTGCAAGGTTTTAAGGTAAGTTTATTTCTGAGTGTTTATACAACAGAACAAAAAGTTTAAATACAATATTTATTGCAATTTAACCTTTTCAGGTCTTACATACAGGATGTTTTAAAAGCATGCAATTTAATTGCATTATTTATACAGCATATATGAAAACTGTATCCCAAAATACTTTCCAGAAGATCTGGAATCACAGAAGAATACTTACCATGGTACAAATGAAGTCATACAATTGACTTACATTTAATGCACTTTCTGGTACTTAGCTATATGGCTTTTGTGGATGTTTACAGAAATTTTACTAGTTTCTAGTCTTATAGTACTAAGTAATCCAATCTCAAACTGAAAAAAATTATACTGAAGCATTACAGTCTTTTCAGTCAGATTTGTTATTATTTCTGCTAATTTACATGGCTGCTGATTTGACTGGAAAGCTCTATATTTTCATGTAACAGAATTATATAAATACTGTTCCTCTGCTTTTCTTCACAGTTACCAAATTTAGACCAATAGTCCAATCAAATAATGGTCATCCAGCTCACTAAGTATCAAAATGCTCCAAAATACAGCATAAACTTCAATTCTTATTAGATTTGGAAAAAATGTCATTTTTCATCAAATAAAGAGAGCTTACACAGAACACTTTTGCAGGAAAGATTGCTGCAGTCTTGGTAAAGTTTTGAGCAGATGATTATAATTTTGCAAGTCTCAAAGTTGAAATATCTTGCAATATTTTCAGAGATATACTCAGAAATATGTTAAAAGCGGAGAGAACTTCCTTTTGAAGACTGTATTAGAACAGCATTTTGATTCATCCTTCTCTCTATTACCATTCTCTGAGCTCCTCAGTTACCAGGTTCTGTTTTCTGAATTCTGGCTAAAACCAGACAGAGCAATAAAAGTATTTTAACTTACTTAAAATGTCCAGTCCATGTCTTTCTTTTACAACAATCTGCATTTCCATTATTCTATAAATAAAGCCTTCATCTATTCATCTTGTTTTGATGGTAACTCACCAACCATGGTTCAGAATTAAAATTCTGAAATACAATCTGTTTGGGCACATAAAATGGTAACAGGCATTATGCAATGAACTGAGATTGCATCCCTTATGGATATTAATATGAACAGATAGGATTAGTCTCTAGTATTTCTCTTCAAAATTGATTTTCTCCAAATATCAGCAAATATTTTTGCTGTTATCAGCCACTAGAGGGAGATATGATTATACATGTCCAAAGCTTGTGCCTGAAATTTGGGCTGGGTCATTACCCATCATCTTTTGGGTTCATCAACATAGACTTCCAATTTAAATATATTCTCATTTAGAGTTTCACTTCAAGATCCTAGCTGTACATAACCTAACTCAGTTATTGATCAAATTAACTGTTACTTGGGAACTTTGTTCAAACCCACTCAAGCACCAAAACTTCTTTCAATCAGGTTAAGACTACAGCTGTTTCCTTGTCATTGGTATTGTGGTGCAAGACAATTCCTCTGCTTTGCATAATGAGGGTGCTTCCTCTGAAGGACTTTTGATAGGGAGCAGTTGACTTAATTCTCAGGGACCTTCTCTTCAAGCCCTTTCTAGCTCAAAAAAAAAAAAAAGTTTTACACCTAAAAGAGGTGAGCAATTTAAGCAAATGTGTGGTGTTATTCCTGTTCACTAATGCAACAGCTGGGGTTTTCTTTGGCCTTTTGATACCTATGAGATCATTCTCACTCGTTTATCACATGCAAAGTAAATGAGTTTCCTTTTAGAGCTATTAACTTGGTGTAATTTTGCATTGTTCTTTTTAAAAGAAATGCTAAGCAGCTGTTAATGTTTGTGACTTCTATCCCAATGAAGATTACAGGCTTACTTCACACAGTAAACATTTTACCTTTTTGTCAATGACTTTGATTGCAGTTTCTCTTGATTTCTGTGCATAATACAACCCACAGTACTGTGTTTGACTTTCTAAAAAATAACAACCATTCTAAGTCCTCAAGAGTTGAACAGGTCATAAGAGAAAAAATAACTTACATCCAAACAGAGGATGATCTAAGCATAAAAGCTGGAGCTTTAATTACATCACGCAATTCTCATTCCTGTGAGGTACTTGTACTACATCAAAACATCCTCCAATGCAGGCTTCTTTATTTACTAGTTAAACAGCACAGTTACAGAATAAACAAAACTATCTAACAAATTCAGAAAACCGTGAAATAATGCAGGAATAGAATTGGGATTATGAGGTGAGTTTTATTATTTTAAGTACAACTCTGAGTGTATTTAATTTGAACAGACTATTGAATTTAAGAACTTGTATTAAACTGGAGACAAAAGCAATCACTATGTGAAGCCTTGTGGCAAAGTGAATACCTCTGGGGTTGACATTCAGTACAAGAACAGTATCAGTCATACAGAACGTAAGTTGTTTGTTTTCTATAGCAGTTACTGTAATAAAAAAATAATCTGCCCTGCATTTATGTTAATAGCACTACAAGAAAATACTAATAAATTCGTTTTAGTTCAGTAAAAGTAGGAGATCTAAACAACATGTAAAAAATACATTATATATATTTAAATAAGTTCAGTAGTAGATGCAGTAACTCCTGCTGGTATTTTGAAGACAGGGATAAGATTTTAAGTGTTTTGGAAAAAAAACTACTTAAGATCAAAATCCCGATTCAGAATTGCTATTGCTGTAGGAATTGCAGAAACTGCTACAAGTTGCTGTAAGCAAAATGCTGTTTAGTGAGAATTCCTTCCTCTAATGCAAAAGTAATTAAAAAAAAAGATTTTCCTACACAATTCCTATTGAATGTAAAACCAATGGTCACTCTACCCCATGACTGGGAAGTACAAACCAGTGCCTCATCTAACAAAACAAAACCCATCATAAAGCTGCTCTGTCACTTACTGTTTTGAGCAACAAACATGACATTCACCTGCATGTGTTGAGGGCATTCTTTGAGAACAGCCCAGTTGCATCACTCCCTTCCATCAAAAGAGTGCTGGTTACTAGTGAATCTATTCCAGGGGAATGGAGCCCTCAATCTCCGCAGGTCTCTATGATAGATATGAACAGCCCTCACTTTGTACACAAAGAGGGAGCTTTCAGATTAATGCCCTCTGCCAGGGTGGTTTCAGATTCTTCCCCTGGTAGTACTGAAAATAAAATATATTAGAGATTCATTGTACAAATAGAACACATTTGAAGAAAATCTGTACAGCTATACAACTCCTTCCTTACAGTTATTTGAAATGACACATTGCACTAGACAGCTTCTAAAGAAGCAATAGTGACTGCTGTTTCATTTATCCCACTTCTTGCATATCTCCCTCACAGTTAATGTCTGTAGTAACTTCAGATATGAAGCTACTAAAAAGCTGCTTTCAGGATAAATTTAGCAAGACTCCATGCTGCTGTTCTTCTCTATGACTTGCTAAAAATGTATCTAATCAAGCTGCAAAAGCGCAAAATATTTGCTTGTATTTAGAAAGCACATTGACCTGAATGCTCAAGACGTACTGTTCTTTGTGCTAAATTCCAGCACTCTCTTGAATGGGGTGTATGTCCTCACTGGCCTTGCACTTTCAGGAGATCTTCTGTTCTCAATACTTGTACTGTTAAGGAGACAAAACAAAAATTACAGAATTAATGTCAGAGGGCTCTAAGTGCCACTACAATGAACTTGTGCCTTGTTATTGACATTGATGGGCTAAAATTAAACTATTCAATGCAATGATATGTTCCATATTTCTTTTCTATAATGCCACAAAGTATATTTGATAAAAAACATGGCTGATACTGACAAATTTACATGCTGGCTACAAATGTACATGGCTAAAAAGTCTCTAAAGATATATATTTAAATTTCTGTAGTTATGAAATTAACTATCATTTACAGCTTTGACAAACAAATTGACAATTTGAGCTCTGCTGGAGCTCATATTGGAATGTTCAGCAATAGAGCTGCTTTGCTGAAGGATCCTGTAACAGTGAAGATAGTAGCATTAAATTTAAGAACGCAACTAATTGTGAAGTGTAATTCCATAAAAGCAAAACTGCATAGAAGTCAAAGATAAATCTCAAAAACAGAAAAAATATCAGATAAGTAGGATTTGTGGTAACATACAAAGGGGACCCAGAGAGGACAACAAAGACATTTACATCCTGACGCAAACATATGTTTGCGTCCTGAGTGAAAAGCACTGTTTCTGACGTTTCAAAGTTCATACCATTAAAATCTGCTCTAGGCTGAACACTGTCATGCGTGCATTTTTAAATTGGGAAGGGAAATTTTAGTTTGCATTTCATATGCTAGTGCGGATTTCACATGCTAATTTACATTCCTCAAACTAAATGATTCAATTTGCAGCGCAGTTAAAATGAACTAGTTTACCTGTTGATAGTAAAAGTGCTATGCAATGATCCTTGTTACTGTACTGTTTTGCCCCTTCTTTGTGAAGGTTTGCTGGGGGAGAAATACAAGTGCAAGTCCATAGCATTGTTTCCAGGGCTCAGTACAACCCTATTGCAGCGTTTGGGACAGAGGATGGAGAGGAGGAGGAGAAGGGAAGGCACTATGGCTGAATCTTTACTAAACCTGGCTACAGAGCCACCCGCCACCACAGAACAGAGACAGGCGAAGAAATGGTAATCTGACTGTGCTGTTTACTTGGCAATCATCCACTTAGGCCTAGCATAGCTCCAAAAATTTCTGCAGCCCTGAAACATTTCTGTTGGTGTTACCTGCCCTTTAAAATGGTCCTTGATGCATCTGATGGAACACAGAGAATAAAGCATGCATGAAACCAGCATTAAACAGGCTCAGGGCAGTGGTGTCTATTGTCTTCTGCTGTGGTGCTAGCAGACATACTTCATCAATATTTTCTGCATTTCACAAAGTCAGATCTCTTGACTTCTAGCTTTACTCCCCGCTTAAAACATGTTACTGTAACTAAGTACTCCCCAAAGGTCTGCAATACATTTGCATCTAAAACTGCTTAAGTCATTAAAGCATATTACACCTAGTACCTACTAGTTCCTCTTTGAAAATTAGGAAAATTTTGCAAGACTTCACAGTTTGTGCTAATAGTGTACCAACACAGTGACAGTAAAGGACATTATGAATAAGTTTGCTATAAACAAGCAGAAAATTGAAATACCTGGATGGAAGATCACATCCTACACCAGCATCTCTGGTTTCTACGTTGGTCTTTGGTTGATTTTCCATTAAATAGTCCAATTTATCTTGTAATTCTTTATTCTGGAAAACAGTAATTTTCAACACAAGTTTATTTTATTTCAGTTATGTTAATTAAATTAGATTAATTAAACAAGAAAAAAAAGTTCCAGACTGGCTTTTCCCCATAAGAAATAATGTAAGAGTATTTACTGAAAAAATAGAGAGTCCTTATTTCTCGGAAAACAAACAAACAAACAAAAAACACTTAACTGTATTTGTTAAGAAGCTTCTAAATACTTATAATACCGTTATAAAATTCTATGTCAAGAAAGCTAGCACTGAAATTGTACATCTGTCCCAGTTAATTGAGTAGATAAAGCCATCACATGGAGCACAGATGTGGAAAAAGTGACCTTCATGACCACTCAAATCCCAGGCTACTTAATACCTATACCTCTTATTACTCCCTGCTACTTATTGGAACCTACAGCCCCAGGAAGGTGAGAAACAACAGCAGAAACTTTATTTGTCTCTATAGTAGAGGTATCGAGACTTTGTATTACATACATTCTTCATGTGACTGGTATTATAAGTTTAATTTGCTGAAGTACAGGAAATATATACAATAAACATGCATTTAGGCAACATCAGATCATATCAGTTCAAATTTTATTGGCTTTCATAAAATAATCACAATAATATAATGCCTTACCTCACATTCTAGGAAAGAGATTTTTTCTAAAAGCTGTATGATAAATAATTCCTTCTCTTTGACTTTCTTCTTTAGCATTTCAATCTGTGAAGAAAAAATAAAATAAAAACATTTGGTTTAATGTGGATGGGAAGCACAGGAAAAAGACCTAGATACTGCAGGAAGTTAAGATGTTTAATTTTATTATTCAGCAACTATTGAAAAGCTATACATATTCACAAACTACTTATAAGCTACTTAACTGTGGCTATCATCCATACAGTTAAGATAGTTTGTATATAGATGATAGAATCATAGAATCATAGAATCATTAAGGTTGGAAAAGACCTTCAAGATCATCTGGTCCAACCATCCCCCTACCACCAATGTCACCCACTAAACTATGTCCCTAAGCACCACGTCCAACCTTTCCTTGAACACTCCCAGGGACGGTGACACCACCACCTCCCTGGGGCAACCCATTCCAATTCCTGACTGCTCTTTCTGAGAAGAAATTTCTCCTGATTTACAATCTGAACCTTACCTGGCACAACTTGAGGCCATTCCCTCTAGTCCTATCACTAGTTATCTGCAAGAAGAGGCTAACTCCCAGCTCCCCACAACCTCCTTTTAGGGAGTTATAGAGAGCAATAAGGTCTCCTCTGAGCCTCCTCTTCTCCAGACTAAACAACCCCAGTGCCCTCAGCCGCTCCCCAAGCCCTATGGGGAGCGGCTGAGGGCACTGGGGTTGTTTAGTCTGGAGAAGAGGAGGCTGTATACTAACATGTATACTACACGTATACTAACATGGCTTTTAAGAATCTATAAACCTGCATACAAAATGAAAACTCAAACATTGTCATGTAACAAAGCAAACTCAGGAAAACTCCATCTCTGATTCAAAGGCCTTTGCTCTAGTGAATTTTACCTACATCCAAAAATAGGTTGCACATTGCTAGTTTCTTGAAGGTCATATTTGTTCAGTTCTTTCCTGGCATACTAAACTCATTAAAAAAAAAAAAAAACACTTTTTTCATTTTATACGAAGGTAAAGGCAATAAATTATTTAAGTGTTCATGAAAATAAAAGTTAGCTGCACCAAAAGTATTGCATCTTAATATTGTTCTATATAGAACAGTGATGACCTTTGTACACTCTGGAATTTCTGCTGATCACAGAGTCATACAACAAGAACTTTAGCATTAAATCTGTCCCTGCTACCAGCACAAGCAGGTACGGCCAGAGAAACTGGGTGCACCCTGGATTTCATAACCGTCTCTTGTTGCTGGCCCAAAGCTGGTCTCATTGCATGGAATTGGCTTTCTAAAGCTCTTAAAGCCACAAGCATTTCTCTTTTTCCATTCTTCTGAACTTCTTGCTTAAAGCTGATTTGCTGTGTAAGGTGCATGCTGTTATCAGCAACAGTCTAAGAAACCTGTTGACTTAATTTAGGAGACAATAGAATCTTGTGCAAACACATCACATTTTCTCCTTGGACCAAAGGAAAAATCACTGGTTATTCTCTCTCAACTCCTGCTGACTGCACCTACTAAAATGGTGACTAATAAAAAGAGCAAACAAAAACAATAGCTAAATAGCAACTTCAAATGTTACTGCTTCCCCAGGAGGAGGTTCAGGTTCTTACTCACACAGCTGTAGACACACACACCACTTAACAGGCACAACAGGCAAGGTGCTTCCTGTATCTGCAGTTACGGTCTGCTTCAGGTGCAGAAAGCACTGATAAAAATACTTCTATGGTAGGTCATCAGAAGTGCACTGAAAGATCAGTCCTTGGGAGACAATGGATTCTGCATCGTGTTTGTATGCAGGTAGGAACTGTGAGAAGATAAATTTCCCACTTTGTCCTGTGCTCATGCAATTTTTGTCTTACAACAGCAATGAAAGCTGATAGCAATGGACAGTATTTATGCGCTCAATGTTAAATGGTGTCAAGTCTAATTCTTCTAATTACATTTAAATTGACCTTTTTTGAACATGCTATTTCACGTCAGATGACGTGAAATAAGTATAAATTCAGGATTTTTTCCCCTTCAAAGTCCATGGGAATGCATTTCATATAACTTCAGTGCTGGAACATCATTAATTAACCCCCTGTCCCTCTTCCATGCCAGCTCTCTTTAACTAGGCAGAGCCCAACAAACAACTTCTGCTGTACTCAACAGTGCATTATCTGAGTCAAGTGTCTCCATGGTTCCTCAAAATTAGAGTTTAAAGATTCAAAAAGCTTTTGATCTTACACCTGAAAGCTGAAAAACAGATGTAAACCAAGGCAGTAAATGGATGGTCTGCATCACAAATAGAATGCCAGTCTACCATGCACTGCTTTTAGCAAAGTCTTTATTATTGTATGTACAAAAAAGCTAAAGCTGTGTTAGATGAGGAAAGATATAAAATGCCTTTACAGCACTAGAAAAGCGTGTGTTCTGCACATTCCTTGCTATTATGGGGCAATATGCCAACAGTGAAAAAAGTAGATCCATACTTATAGCTTTCTTCATCATAAGAAAAGTATAAAAATATCCATACATAATAAAGCATAGGCATTTTCTATAAAACTTCACATAAAATGAGGTAGCCTTTTTTGTCAGGTTATTGGTTGGCTATGGGTTTCACAATTTTAAGGAAAAAAGGAAAATATATTACTAAAAACCTAGTGGATTTTACTAAAATGAATTATTTTATAGAATTGTATAGAACCAAACAAACCTCAGAATACATTTCTTTTTCTGGCAGTCACAAAGACAGACCATTTCCAATTGCTTGGTCAGATTTTTTCACGTGCTCTCACCAGTCACTTTTTAATTCTATATTTTAAAACCAATTTTGTGAAAGCAAATTAATAAAACCCTCCAAGGCCACCAGTTTAAAACTTTTCAATACATCTAGAAATAATGATTAATAAAAATATTCACATCATGTTAAAAGAGAATGATAAAATACTCAAAAGTACAATAATCAAAGCACCAGTAGTACTATCACCCTCCCAAAAATCTACAGTGCAACCAAAACTCACAGAAGCATTAAAAAATGAAGAACAGATAAATAAATTCAACCGAAGTTATAAAATCACCAAATCCACTTTAATTCAGTCTTCCCAATTTTCAATTAACATTAACACAATAATCAGTTATTATTAGAAAAAAAGCAAAATGTAAATTTCATAGAGTATTTTTATCTGAATAGTTACAGAATATGAGTGCTGACATCATTCATCTTTCTCAAAATCAGTTTTTTGTTGTTTGTTTTTTTACTTTGAGATGCATGCAAAAGTTACCAGTCATCTGAAGCTATTATCATTTCAGTTTTCTGATCACAGAAATCCAAACTTGTAGCATTTTCAGAACTGTATAACTTCAGAATTTTCAGAACAGTGTAATATCTTCTTATTTAATTACTACTTTGTTTACTAGTGTGACTAAATTAAGTCACTGGTTCAACAGCTTCAGCCCTGCCAGTAAATTCCACTTGAGAAAAGATAAAACAGTTCTTTTAGGATTTTTAAGTGGGTCTTCTCTGTCAATATTCTGTTCTCCTACTGTGCATACAAGTAAATAATTTTAACACCTGTAATCAGTACAGTGCAGAGAAGACTGAAGCCAAGCAGAGCTATGGGATCAGGGGAAGGTTTTGCCCTGATAGCTATACATTCTTGTTTTTGAACAAGAGCTCATCAGCTGCCTTTTTTTTTTTTTTTTTTTTCCCCTGGTGGGAGGGGGGAAGACTGACAAACTGCTTCCTCCTCTTCCCAAACACAAACCTCAACTCCAAAAATAAGATTTTGTAATTTGGTGGGAATGTTACTGCTTTTACTTTTTTTTTTTTTTTTTTAATTAAGAATCCTTTAAGAACTGGCAGACTGGACAACATACAACAGCACTCCCTGCCTCCTTTTAACACATTTACATAGCATCAATCAAAGCCCACTTAATCAATCTACTTTGTCCTTCTAAAGAATTATGCTAGAATTTTAAAATATGCCTTCTCTTTCTAACATATGGAGAAGAGGCAATGTTGTAGTGTACCATCACATGCAGTCTTAGTCTAGCAGTAAAACAGAACTGAGTGATTAGACCATGCAGATTACAGATATGATAAGGCTGCAAATTATGGAACTTATATAAAACCTTTTGGTAGATCTTTACGACATTATCAACTCAACTATAGACAACTAAACTCAACTCAAGGCAGCTATACAGGCCAAATACATATCATGAGAAATTTAGCAGCTGTTATAATGGCAGAGGCTGTTTCAGGGCCAGGAAAACAGTCCGGCAGCCTCTGCTCCCCAGATGCAGCAGAGCTACCCTTTGAGGCCACTGCAGAAGGAAAACAAGCCAGAGCACAGCAGGGCACCCATACAACATACACACATGCTGTACTCCCCAACACACAGACAATTAATTGTCTCAGCACTACTGCTGTCCAAGGGCTAAAATGGCTTCCACCGAGGTTTTGAAACACCTTTAAGCCTACCACAAGGCTTGACATGGATGACACATCCCACCAGAGTAGTTTACTACAAAAAAAGTTTATTTACAGAATAAGAATTTGGGTACACATCATTTTATGCCATTAGCTTAGGGAAGACCAGGAATGAGCAAACCTGATTGAATTACTCTTCAAGGGGACATGCACTTGGAAGAAACCAGGAGAGAGAGAGGGAGAGAGAAAAACAAACAAACAAACAAAACAGGAATAAGTTTGGGGGATTATATTAATATATTACTGATATTACTATATTAAATAAAATGAAACCTTAATTCAGTGCATTTATATTGGTTTCCTTTGAGAGAGGAATGTAACAAGACAGTGGCTCATAATGCTGGTGTTGGGTAAAAGCTCTTCAGCAATAAAAATAATGCCTTGCTACTTAACATTATATTGACTTTTTTTCCATAAAAATCTTACTTATGGCAAACTAATCTAAGATAATAATGCTTAGACGTGTATTGCACAAAACAATCTCAAGAGGGTCTTTGATCCAAGGAGTTGTATAAAGTGAGAGAACAACTAACAGATGACAGAACAATAGAAATAGATTTTGACTTTTGGTTGAACATAAGGTAAGGAGAAGGAAAGGTGAAGGAGGATAGGTCAAACACAATACCGAACTAAAGGCCTACATGGTGGCCAGGCCATTCTAGGGTCAAAAACAAATTAGTGCAAGCCAAAGACTGAATCACTTCTGGACTGACTCCAGGACAAAAATATCACCAAGATCTTCCTACATTTTGGGGGGGCAATGACCAAGGCCTGTAGTCCACCTCACCCTTGCTGTATCTGCAAACTTCGGCATTTCAGCTCATAGCCAACTCAGCAACTTGCTCCCAAATCTGGCTTTTGCACAACTACCCTTTCAGATTTCTCCATCATTTTCCTCAAGTACTACTGAGATGTAGCCTTCAGACTCTCTTCTTCCAACCTTGTCTAGAAATGCCCAGGCAGGCTTTTCCTTAGTGCTCACCTCTTCCCTGCCTTGCATTGCTAGACTCACTAGCCATTCATTTTCCTCCAATTTTCCACCAATATTTACTCACACCCACATTAAGCAGTCAAACAAAAATCTGCTTAACAACATAATTTGTGTTAAATGACCCACCCACTCATTCCTTTGAAGACAGTTCTGCTAACAGTAGAAATGTGAATTTAGCAGTCCTGGGTCACATCACCCTCTTTTCCTATCACTTCATTCTCTCTTAGCTCTCCCACTCCACTGCATTCATTGTTGCTGCCTTTCCTCCTCCTGTTGGGTAACAGATGACTATTCCAGAAATTAGGAAGGGAAGAGCAACAAGGCCCAAGCTACAGTATTGTAACTTACCTGGTCTGCCAGGAACTGAGAGGCGTCATGTGCTCTTTGGCCATCCCAGGGCTGGGGAGCACCCAACAGGTCAACAGAGTGAGGGCACACAAGCTCAGCCCTTTGTCTACCCCACTTCAATCCCTGACACTTGGCTGCTGAGCACAGGAAAGGGCACCTGATCTCTCTCAGTCATGGCCAGATCCATCAAGATCCCTGCAGGTCATGTTGGGTGTACAGCTTGCACTGCACATGTCTACTGCAGTTTACAGTGATCAGAATCAGCCTATGAGACCCCCCATGTACAATGTGAATCTTGTTGAATTTATTCACTGGCTGAGGATTACTAATGCCACAGTACTTTTTTTTCCAGGCTCTCTCCTCCTTGTGCTATTGCTGTTACCACCTCTATACCTTTGCCTCCTTCTAAAACCTCAAGGTTATCTCTCTCAAACTCCCTCAACTTCCAGACTGACATTATCTTGTAGCATCTCCCAGAAAATTCAATTATTGTTGTCTGTCCCATCAATGAAGATATGTTTATTTCTCCCTACTGTACCTTATGGGGTCTCCAGTAAGTGTCCTCAAATACCAGATGAAATGCTCATGCTATTTGAATGGACAGTGTAAATATTTCCTGGGAAGAGCTGCACTTCTGAATTTCTCTTGCTCTGTCAACCAGCTACTTCAGTAAAGATAGATAGCTAGATGTATAAGTCAACAGCATTACACTGATTTTATGGGTAGAGCACCTAAGAAGAACAGTCAAGAGGAGTATCAAGAGACCCGAAAGAAAGAGTCCTCTAAATAACTGCTGGAGGAGTAGTGATATTAGAAGGGAAATCAACAGAACTATGAATCAATTAAAGGAGAAAGAAAAAGCATCATAAGAGAGAATTAAAGTTATGTCCAATTGTAGAGCCTTTATAAAGAAAGTCTGAAATAGCAAACGATTTTATTCTGTATACTTAGTCACAGTTCTGGAGGCTCGAAATATACAGTTATCTATTGAATTGGAACAGATCCAGCTGTTAGGTAAATTAAGTCAACATTTACCACCTGATAATATCTTCCATTAATTTAAAATATTTAACACATTATGACAGTACTAATATAGTTAAATATTATATATTATTCCAGTATCATGCATTTTTCTTATTCATCTACCATAAGTCAATTTGGCATCTGTAACACTGATACAGAGACATGAACAAACTGGTTGTAAATATGACTAAACACAGGACAAACACATATTACACCATACAAAACAAGACAGACAAGACATTGCAACATCAGCCTGAACTCTCAGACAGTTGCTGTACAAGGAAAACAAGATTTTACTCAAGATTCCAATATTTCACTGGACCTTAAGTAGTACCTATCAGAGGCTAGTGTTGAAATTTTTTTCAGGTAACATAATAAAGCAAATAGAAATGATCACCTTTTTCCTTTAGCCCTCCTTAAATCAGTACTTCTTGGTATTTTAAAACTCCCATTTTATATAAAGAAAAAGTAACTACTTATTGATTTAAGTTATTGCACCAACTTAGCAACCTTTCTAAACTAGTGACCTGTATGAATGTATTACAGCAGTCTTTGATGTCCATCTATTCCTACAGCAGGCCCACAGGGCCTAGATGTCCTAATGGGTTATAAATATCAGCACCTTGTCTAACAGTTCAACACACCTTATTAAGAACTACCTTAGCGATGTTTAAGTCTTCTAATTAACAACTTGGCCAGGCAATTCCCAGCTGAAAGAGCTGATGCTATGAATGTATAAACAATCTCACTAAACTCCAGCAGTGATTCTACTTTTGCCAATAGATAAACAATGTATTGCATTGCTCAAGTCCACTGAGGCATGACGAACACTTGGACTGCGGGTGTATAATTTATGTTCTGCCATATATCTTCTTTCTCCAAGCTCCCAGGGTGGGTTTCTTTCTACATTTGTTGTTGTGTTTTTGCAGTTGCTGTTGTTTTTGCTTTTACTATGGGTACTATACAATGCAGATTTTGGTTAGTAATAATTTGGCTTCTGTCTGTTGCTGATAATTTCATCTTCTCATCCTCTATGCTTCTGTCTGTCTTCTTTTACTTGACCTAAAATTGAAACTACTTCCATATTAAAACTGGGCTATTTTTCAATGTGTCTCAAGTTGGAGTATTTTGATAAAGAAGTTTGCAGCTGTTTATTAAGTCTTTGATGGGAAAACTTCTGTATTCTTCGTTTGTGCAGTACAAAACATCACTTGCTCGTTAGCACTTTGTCCTTTCATGCAAGTATCTTCCACAACAGAACAGGATAAAGCTTCTCTCTGGTGTTTGGTCACCATTTATTATCCAGTGAATCTGAGACTAAAGCTGGAGAACAGCTCATGGGCCATGACCTAGAGACAGTTCAATTCAGTAGTTAGGGAATTCCATGTGAAATCTGAGTTCTGTTGATAATTCTGTGCCACAGAATCAAATATCCTTTTCTCTTTTCAGTCCACTTCAGAACAGCTCTTTATATCTGCATCAACCCACTTGCCTTGCTTACAAATGTAAATACTTTTCTCCTCTCCCCTGCTTCGTAATACTAAATAATATTATGTACAACATGAGCTTTTTGTGCCATGAAAGTGCATTCCATTTCATTTTCAACTGCACAGATTTCAAATCTAAAGCTCTCTTAATCTCTCCAGGACTGAAATGGGGATAATGTCAAGAAATGCTTTTGTTGCTCATATAAAATTTTGGATTTGATTTGAAGATTTTTAGCTTTATCTTACACTAAACTGTTTCCATTCTCCTACACAGACATAAATGGTTTAAACCAACTGACCATATAGAATAGATAACCTAAAAGAGCAAGCTTTCATCCCTCTCACAGAAGCATTTCCACCCTTAAAGAAGCAATGTGGTTGCAGCTTCCCTTACCCTCCCCTAGCGCCGCTGTGGCTCCATCTGCCTATCAGTTCAGTCTCTGAACTGGAAACTCCTTAGTGGAAGGGTCTGAAGTTTGCATCCTTCCACCTTTTATGTTGGGATTCTCCCTGTGAATTTTCTGCTTCTGATCAAGCTAGCTATTTTGGGGCCTGCCATTGAAAGCCTGTCTCCGCCCAGTCAACATTTTAAAATGATTACAAAGGAGAGGGATAAAAAAAAAAAACAGAAGTGAAGCTAATCAAGTCTATCATTACTAATGTTCACTGATTTCACCACTGAGCTCTTAAGTCACCCATTCCTCTGTCCATCTCTCTCTTCTTTTTTTTTGTTTTGTTTTGAAAGCCTGCTACGTACAAATAGGAGATAGAGGCTGGACTTCTGCACACTTGCCAAATGCAAGTCCTGCACTTTCAGCTGCAATAGCAGGGAAATATCTGTAAACCTTAAGACATCTGCAGTCTCTCTCCAATGATAACATCAGGCTTCAAGACTATGCTGGATAACTTTCAGGTCAGCTGTTGCTCTAAAGGGTTCTTTCTGATCTTGGTTCTCACAGAAGAGAAACCCTACGAGGCTGAAAAATGGTTGTGTGAGAGATGTAACACACAGAGATGTTGAAGGTCACAGATTTGAGAAAACTTCCAGAATTTTTCCTTGTTTTGTCTTTTTTTTTTTAATCTCTTTAATTTTACCTCTTATTTCTTCTTTATTTTTTTCTTCTGAAAATTGTTTTCCATGCTCCTGTTTATGACTGGTCTGTCTAGGTCAAATTGAAGAAGGTTTTATTAATGCCTGAAATGTCACATAAGCACACTGAACTGTGATTGTCCTTCTCTGCTTGGGCTCAGTTCCACCAAAGGCAATTCGCATATTTACAGCATTCAGTATCAGCAAGATGGGTCCTTTGGAAATGAAGACCTTAATACTCTTTTCCCCTATGCCTTCTACAATTGGTGCTTCTTTGTCAGTGTCCCCTTTCCTGCATGCCTAGATTAGGACTGACAACAGCCTCCTAACACATTTTAAATGCTATTAAAACAGCACTAAAGGTGTAAGAGCTGCCGATTGCATCTCAAAACTCCACACTAAAGCTTTTCCTTTCACTTCCCTCTTGACTGCTTGCTGTTCTCTAACAGAGTGCCTCCCATTTATCACTTGCACGTGATCCATCATCTTTCCCTAAAAAAGAACTGAACAGCAATCTATTTTGTGATTTTTCAGCCATCAGATTTGTCTGAGTATTTTTTCAATTTTGACAGTTCTCCATATGAATTTGAAGCAGCATATTTTGTTTGTTCAGCGCCCCTTTGAAATGATGTTCATTTCTGTAGCTGCACTTTGTCTAAATTGGTGATGCTAACAGCACAAATCTGTCGTGGTTTACATTGAAAGAATAAATGCCCATTTATACTTCAGAGCTATATCTGAATATACCAAGCTGAATACTAAACACTAAGCTTATCCTGTAGTCAAGCAAGTGTTTAGACATTGTTCTCACCTAGTTCACAGAGTATCTTTTTTTTTTTTTTTCCAGTTTCTAACAAAAATACTGCTGATAATTTTGACTGTCATTCTACTTCTGTTCTGGGTTTCCCAGGTTAGCCTGTTAGCAGTCTCTTCCCATGCATCAGAGAAGCTAAGAGTTTCAGAGAGCATGCTTCCTAGCTCCTTAGGTCATTCTTTCTCAATTATATTATTTAAATACAAGTTATTGATCATTATAATACCCTCATAAACCCTAAGATGTAATGTTATTTTACAGATATCAAGCATAAAAGTATTTCAATGATGAGTAACATGGCAGGTTTACATGAGATTTTACTTGATCTTCCTAGCCACTACATTCTGCATTAGGTTAAATTTAATGCAGAGAGATATGTATTGTTCAAGTATACTCTGATGAACACATTTCCTGGGACTCAAGTAGCAGTACAATTATAAAATTTTCTCTATCTACTCTAGTGTGTTTTAGTGCTACTGCTCACTAGTTTTTAACATCTCCAAATCATCTCTTCAGATAGTATTCTCTTTCAACGTCCTACCTTTTAAGAAGTATTTTTGTTGTCAGTTTCTCAGCTACTATGGCATAGTTAATACGTGTTGCTGAAAGTGAACCTTAAAACACTTTTCTAATATTTACATACAGAAGAGACGCAAAACAATGCCATGTGTGTGGGCAGTTCTGATTTTTAAAGGGCATACACATCGCAATGCTTTCTTCCCCACAGTGGGCAACTACAGCTCTTTGTATCCAATTAAAGCTTCTATTTTTAAGCCTTTAATTAAAAAAGGTTTAAATGGAGCATGCCAGCAATGTGGTAGATGTTTTCTGAAACATACACCACAGACACCTGAAACATACACCATAGACACCATGAAATTAAAAATATTAAGTGCCTAATTTATTTGGCACCATCAGACCTGATCAAATTTCTGCTACTGAAATCTTAGTTCATTAATCAGAATATAATGTAGTTACAAGTGTTCATGCAGCTTTCAAGTTAACTGTATTAAAAGAAAAACTAAAATAGACAAGGAATAAAGGAAAAAATAAAGTATATTCTCTATATAAAGCAATAAACAATTTGCATAGAGTTAATTGATCTTGAAAAGCAGGTAGCCAGACAGCAAATAAAGTAGTTATATTTGACAGTTAAGTAGTGAGTTAGACATTTAACATTCTACTTTTTAAAGAGGATGACCAGAAGATCTAGAAGGGCTTTCTGTGTAGATGACTACACCAGTAGATACATCTTACAAGGAAGTATTGGTAAAAGTTAACATGGCAACAGGTATATTAATAGTAAAAGGAGTATTGCTGCTAACAATGCATACCATAAATGCTCATTGGATCTAGAGATAGTAGTTAGGATAAATATTAGGGGTATCTGGGAGATTATTGCTAGGTGAATAAATGGTTTGGAAACTAAGGTAAATACCACTGAAATCCAATGTAATCAGTAAAGTATCTAAGTAACTGAAAAAGGGACCAATCAGATTAATAAAGGGGCTGTGATTACAGAAGATGGAATATACATTCATCCAATGAATATGAAGATAACTGATGATTATGAGTATATTATGAAAATGTGTGTTTCTAAATAGTATAAATGTTTGTTGTGTATGCAAATCGAACGAAGTTAGATTTGGGCAGACATGCCCCTAACTTCCGGCACCTAATAAAAGCACCTTCATATAATCACTCTGTAGTTATGTGTCTTTACGAACGCTAACAGAATCAGAAAGCTAAACTCTCCAATTAAAACTATTATTTTTGAGATAATAATCCCTGGCCTAAGCTTTATACATGTTTTTGCGAAAACACTCCATGGAATTGAACGTATTTGTTATACCAACGCAGTCCACTAGAGGTCGTTACGTTGAGCACTTTAGAGTATACTTAGCAGTAACTACTAGTGTGTATTACTAGAATGTAGTATGTATTACTAGAATCATCTGGTTTGCCACAAATATCAAAGTGACAAGTCCTATAGTACTTCAGAGCAGGGAAAAAAAAATGTCTCACAATATGCTGGTTGACTTACTGAGATATAAAATAGACTCCAGATTAAATAATTGTTCCAGATTAATTAGATTGGGTTATTAGATTGGAGATGTTTTCCTTACTAGAGTACTGTGGCATAAAGACTGCTAGCCCAGTTTTAGACAACCTTCTATGATGCTTGAAAGTAGTAAAAAAAAAAAAAAAAAAAGCAAGCTGAACTAGAAAACCTCAAGACTTTATAACAGTACACTATTGAATATATGTGACGGAAGAACTTGAATGCAAAGAGAGAGGTAGCATCCCACTTTTTTTCTATTCAGTTTTGCATCTCTCTGCATGTAAGACAGGATCACTTAGTATCAAACATCTGATCATATATCAGGACTGCATCAGAATCTTGTAACCAATATATAAAGCAAGATAGATATAGGTAAATAGCATATAGACAGAGGTGTATATAATAATACTAAGAAAAATCCAAGTCTAATCAGAAATCCTCTAATAGCATATTATGAATGCAGAAAGAATGCCTTAGAATAGAATAGTTTCCAAATATTTGATTTTGTGGAGGTGTGATGTTGAAATACAAATAAGAGATATTTCATGAATGCCCATCCTCTGTGCAGGAACAAGGCTCAGCATAATAGTGCTGTCAGTCTGTTTTGTATAGCTCCAATTTAAACAATTTACGTATATCCCATGTCAGTCTATCGCTGACCTGGAGAAACAGAAATGTCTGCAATCACAGCTTTCTGACTGCTGAATGGTTTCTTGGCATGTAGGTAGCCTGTAACTTAAAGCAGCTTTCCAGCAAAAAGATGCTTATAATTTTGCAGAAAATCAGATCAGCTATGATGATATCCCAAGTTTTTTTTTTTTTTTTTTTTTGTTTGTTTTTTTTTTAAGTTGAAATCCGTATTTGTCCTGCTATTTCTATAAGGAACTGAATCATAAAATATAAAGGGCAGCTTCTACCTTACCCTTGTGTATAGGAAGAAGACCCTTAATAACTAGTCTGCCCTGTTTCTGCACTCCGAATGCTTCAAATTAAGTTGTATTTCCTGGACTGACATAAAGAGCTCAAAGACTTGAGTCAACCTAAAGATCACAGTATATAAGCCAAAAAACATTGGATTAAACTGCTTTTAGCTTCTCTTTCTGCTTTACTAGCTTCAGATGCTTAATTCGTCTTGTATTGTATTTGTAACTCAGGTGGCATAAGGAAATTGCACACAGAACATAGCTCTCTGGATTACGTACTAAAAGAATCACCATTCCCAGAAAAGTCAAAAATACATTGTTTTACTGGATCTCACCTCCTCAACCATGTGCTTGACTTTCTTCTGTTGGCAGTGGACCATATCATCCAGATGTTTGATTCGCTCCCTGAGGCTTGCTGCTACCTCCTCCAAATGCTGTGACCTAGCAAAGATGGAAGAATTAAGCATATAAATGTGGAGGTATGCAGTATGAGGAAAACAAGAACAAATTGCCATAATCCCACCACAAATCAGGAAGATTAGGTCCAGAGGTAGACAAGCCAAATTCCACTGGCAGACGTGGATTTTATTTGTGTAAAGTACGTTCTAATGGTACTCTTGTAGTCAAAGTTGCTGTCTCCACCCGTGTTAATTCACCTTTGTCTCACATACTGGTGTGCTTACTCAGAGCCCAAAGTGCTGACAATTAAATGATATAATAAAGCACATCTCCTTGAGATGTCTGTTTTTTCTTGGCATTTAGACAACTAGATCTTTATCACCAGAAAGGCACATTTATACGGACTTATTAGCACCTGCAAACTTCTTGGTAATGCATACTAAATAGAAGCCAGAAGGCACATCCGCAGGTGTCCTTTTAAGTGCTCTCCTATTGTAGGGCAGCCATGAATCAAGGATTTGGCATAGTTGCCAACAGTACTAGAATGCTAACTGGAGTAGTTTTAAGTCAACAACAGTCAGCAGGAACTGGTGTGGATGTTTAAAGTTTCTATGTATCACTTTGCAGACAGATTCTGTATTTCTTCAAAGCAGTTTTACACAGAAATAGAACACCCTCAGAACTCCTATCACAAGTTAACTTGACAGCTTGCCAGGAAAGTAGTTTTAGCATATGTGAAGAAACAGGAGGGAAGCATAGGAACCTCTGTTTTTTGTTGTTGTTGTTGTTTTTTGTTTGTTTGTTTTTATCCGAATGAACAATTCCTGAAATTCTTAAAGAAATCCATCACTTGCCTGCAAAATAAACTTCTGTACTCCTATGTTCAGGACTGGACAGGATTTGAGAAGTGGAGGAGGGGATTCAAAAACAAAAAGGGATCTTTTCATCCTGCTCTGTGTACAGCAGAAGAAACTGCTGAAGCTGCAAACAGAATGACCATTTTAAGGCAAAGCAGCAGATGGCAAACTGTATGACATGATTCCAATGAATGACTGAATTGTATGCTGTTTCTCTCCCATAAACAGTTTCTATTAACAGTAAAGTAGTCTATGAAACTGTAACTGCAGCACTTTGACAAGGACTCAAAAATCAAGGCACTGCTGCAGGTTTTTCAATCCTGCATATTAAGGTCTCACAAAGTAAGTTTCCATTTTGATTGCAATTGTAATACAGAGCTGGTCTCTCATTGAAAGATTCCAAATTTTAAGTACTGATAGTAACAGAGAAACAACAGATGTCATTGCTCATGTGGAGATAAGTGTGTGGCTAGGAATACACAGGTGAAGAGAAGTTAAGCACAGACCTCAGCATCTGAATAGAGATTCATTGCTTGCATTACATAGATTACAACCACATGCTTGTTTTCATTGCACTGCACAAATTCCTGTCTTTCCTTTACCCTCATTAATGCAGCATAACTTTTCATGCTGAGTGGATAGGGCAGTATTCACTGAAGTGAGAAGAGTATCTGTTATCCGGTGGTAAAGAAAGAAGGCAATTATCTTTCATCTCCATATTCTATGTTGCATGCAACATCTGTACACTCTAAATTGTTATTTTAACAGGCTGATGTAAAAAGATGTTTTTTTCCTGAAACCAGATAAGCAGGTCACATCAATACAACTAGTAAGATGCTCTGGGCAGGGACTTCTTTTTATGATTATACTTCATAAAGAA
Organism: Anser brachyrhynchus; assembly: GCF_964034855.1. Classification (NCBI taxonomy): domain Eukaryota; kingdom Metazoa; phylum Chordata; class Aves; order Anseriformes; family Anatidae; genus Anser; species Anser brachyrhynchus. Next base: position 4,287,914 of record NC_137706.1, on the reverse strand, counting down.
CAGTGGGATGTCAAAACTTTAAAACTCAGTTTCTAGGTGCCCCAGAAATATTAGTAATAATCAAGTATGATTATTCAGTGGCTGCTTATAATTCATCTTTATCCATTCAAGTAGTGTCACATAAATTTCTTTTGCCTAGTTGTGGTGCTTTGTCAGTCTCAAAGTAGCAATGGATGCACATGCCACCCGTTGGCAGAAACAGCACATTCAGGTGCCATCAACATCACCAGATCTTCCTTTTAAACCTCATGATTTCCAGAACCATTCACAGAGGTCTCACTGCCAATAACATGACCTTCAACTTTCCTCAAATAACTAACTCCACAGCTGATTTCTGCACTGTGATGTTACATGACAGATTTTTTTTTTTTTACACACCTTCATTTGTTCACGTGCATATGTTAATGTCCCTCACATTTGTAGACCTGCTTCTCCAAGCCTCAAATATATTCCATTCTCCCTCTTTTATACATAAGAGATGTTGGCAGTCATATGCAGAACTTTTGCTCTCATCATGAGTTCATCTTTTCAAAGATGAACCTTTTTTATCCTACAGCTTAATATTTATACGGAATGTCTTTTCTTTTAAAACTGCATTGAACAGTCTAGAAGGAGACAAAGTATTCATAGTCAGGATCATACTATGCTGAATTTGGGAATGCAGATTTAAGAAAAATGCAATCTACAAATATGCCACTATGTGTTCCATCTAAAATGTATTCTGCATGTTTACAAACAACTTTTCAGGAAGAATGCATGGAAATGATATTTTATATCTAAATACAGGAACTCATCAGATGGATTATCTCTCCTAAACTGCAGTGTTAAAGTTAGGAAAGATAAAATTCAGATGTCTTCAAAAACAAACAAATCAACTGACCCCCTAAAGTTACCTACCAACACTAGAAGTTCCACAAACAAGACATATCTCACCTCTCACTGTCAGAGTTTTCAGATTTTGCTCCAGATATTTGTATTTCATTTAGTTCCAGTTGTTTTTGCAGCTGGTGACGTTCCTAAAAAACAATAAATGCTATCCTTCAGTTCTTCATATGTCAATATATAAAGGCTTCACTATGCATATTTCATTGCAATTTCATTGCAATTCAAAAGATCATTTTTGAAATTAAAATAGAAACTAATTAAACAAAATTTACAGATGTTTCAGAGGATTCATGTATTTCCTATAGCCAAGGACCACAGAATGCAAATAATAAAATCAAATTCCATCTATCCACAGAAATAAGATCAGATTTTTCAATTTCCCATTTGAAGATGTGCAGTTGTACTTGAAACTGAAATTTTTGCATAGAGATGAGTCCTCACAATCTTTAACTACATAAGTCTCATATTTTCCATTTTATCCCTCCAAAAAGATATCTCAGCCCAAGGCAGAGATAAAAGCTATTGCTCTATTCCTTCCCTCCACCTCTACCCCATCTTCTACCCAAATCAAAAAATGTTCCTGTTTATCTTCTGGGCATCCACAAACATATTGCTTGTGAAAGTCTATCAGGAATTGGGAACTGTCAACACAAATTAACAGAAGCTATCCGCTTTAATGGGAATTTAACAAAGGCGTTCAGTTTTACTCTGCAAATATGAAGCAGATAACAGCAAATTAAATAACCTGAAACTTATCTGTACTGTAAGAACTATATTACAATCCTTTTTTCACTGCATAATACTTACAAGTGGTATGCCAAAACCCAGATCAAGTTGATAAGGGGCATATTAAGCTGACACCATTTCTCAGTGTAATCACTAATTCTACCTGCAAGCACTAGACAAAAGTGGCTCAGTATAAATGCACATCAGACTAACCAGTTAAGACAACAAGACTGTCTTATAAAAAAATTCTCAGTAGTAGCAAATATTTACTAAAGTTGGTGAAAAAATGCTTCACTTGTAAGACCAGAAGATTGTACTCTATCCACTTACTAGAATTTCCCAGTATATTCTCTGTTCTATATGCTAGATAGCAAGGCCCAGATCTTTAAAGATAATGAGAAGCCTGTGATTGAATTAAACGAGAGACACCCAAGTACATCCAAAAGTATTGGAGTCTTACAGAAGGGCTGCTCTTATGCCTTTTAGAGTGACACTCTTCAGTCTAAGGACTAAACAATAACATTCATTCTCAGTTAGGTGAAAGAGACCAGGAAACAGAGAGTCATAATCTAAACAAGTTAGAAATCTTTGAAAATTAAGTAGCTGCTAGATATCCACAAAAATTCCTCCAGAAACTTTTAGTTTGAAGCCCTCAGTTTAGCATTTCATTGAAACGTGGATAAATTTGGAGATGCAATTCCAGTCAGAACTAACAGACAGCTTAATGATAAGGTCTTAATCTACCTAACTAAAATATATTTTAGTGGACCTACCAACAGCATTTTTAAGAGACTTCAGGTCATATACGATTACATCATTAGACTCAGGAGACCTTGGACACTGACAGAAATTATGGTTTAGTAAATAAATTTTGACGCCTTAAGCAGCTCTGACTGTCAACACAACTAGAAAAATAGAAGAACCACTTAATCACAGTGTCTCTTCAGTAGTCCAGGTGCATTTACTTACATGGATACAATAACTACATAAGATGCAAACAGCAATGGTATGTCACTGAGCAGGGTACTGAGCAGCAGGCAATTTCAAAAAAAAAAAAAAATCAAATTCCCTTCCTATAATTCTGCATTTTCTTTAAAGAATGCAAGCAACGAACTCTCATACCTCTTCCATGCGTTCAATCAGCCGATCCAGCTCACCAATTCTCTGATCTTTCTCCTGTATACTTGTTTCTGTAATTTGCATCTTTTTATTTGCCTCTTCAATAGCTTTCAGAAGCCGATTTGTTTCCTCCTTTAAACAAGAACATTTACGATCACATTAACATACAATATGTTAAATTATTGTATTAATATATATGTTTAATATGTTAAATTATTGTATTAACATACAATATGTTAATGAGGAATAAACATTTTTTAGCCCAAAGAGCCAGGCTAATAGTTTTTAAGCAAAGCTCAAGGCTTTTCACTACACTTGCCCAGAAGTCTGGAAGAGCTGTGACCCTAAACTTTAATTGTATGTAACAAAAGATCTAGGGCACTCTGAAGTGCATACATATTTGTAAAGCATCATTATGAAAGTATGAGAAAAACATTTCCCCATTTCTTAGATATTTGTTCTCCCTTCTGAGTATTCCGTGAAGTAACAGCACAAGAAAATGCGCTATTCCAGTTGACAGCATTTTAAACACTACCATTTACCCTGTTCAGCTATGTACTTTCTTCACATAAAAAACAATATAAATAGGAAGAAGCTAGAGAATCTACCTTCAGTCTCAGTCATTATCTGTCTTTACCAGGTAGAAGAACACAATGACCAACTGCTCAAAGTTAGGTTTTACTTGGGGGTGGACCAAAACCAGTGGACAGAAAGAGTTATTGCTCCCCTAGTGTCCAGCGAAATTGTCCCTTCATCCCCTTTTAAAAATATCAATAAAATTGGACATCCTGTTTTCCTCTTTTTAGAGGAATGGAAGTAAAAAGAGCCAACTTACTCCATTTCAGACTTTGAAATCAACATTATCATTTCTGTTACTGTGTTTGAACATTCTTTATTCAGCCCTACAACCCCAATAGCTTGGAAAACTTAGTAATAGTGGCATGACTAGTTGCAGAGAAAGGAGTGAAGTAGCATATGTACACTCTGGAGTAAAAAACTCTACATTACTAGGTGACTGAGAAATGACATCCAAACTGAGCGCCACAGACCAGCTATACGTACTAGGAGGATCTCTTTCTCAGCTTTATGTTTCTGTTCCTCTTCTCTCATTTTTTCCTCATATTGACTATACAGTTTTCTTGTCATCTCTCTCATGACTTCAGCATTGGCTTCTTGTGATGATTCCACCTATAAGAGAGAAAAGGATGAAAGTCATGGATGACCCATCTGTCAGCAGAGCACTGCTGCCAGCAGGAAAAATGAAACTCACATGATGCAAGAATAACACCTTGAATTTCAGTTCCACCTTGTTATAAATTTGACATTATTGAAGCAGACTGTCATTTGCATCAAAACTATTGCAATGCTTTGGCAATGTAGAACTTATTCAAATTTGTAGAAGTTACCATTTCATCAAGTTTCACGTTGCTTGAATTTAACTAGCCATCAATTGTTGAGCACCAGGCCACACCTCTTTACTGAGCCCTTCCATAACAGCCTCCAAGTCACTTGGTTTGTTTCCCCATGGAAAAAGTTTTGTTTCCTGCCATTTTACTGAAGTGTAGATTAGAGATGGCGTAGACTTAGCTCCCGTTTCTAGATAGCCACCAACTCTCAAAGCAACGATTACTTTAAGCTGAACATAAGTATGTGCTGCTAACCAGAAGACACAGCTGCACCCTCCCTCCTCTCTCTTGCTTTTTCACACACTGCTCTGAAGGCCAGCACAGGAACTGGGGTGACCATCGAGCAAAGTTGATCAGCAAACAACTCAGACTGAAAATACCCAGGGGTAGGGGAGGGTTAATTTTTAACCACAGGACCAGAAACTCTACTACTGCTACAGGGAAAAGGGCAAGAATGGTAATTCAGAGACAGGATTTCCCCCTTATGTTGGTTCAAAACACTCACTGAACCACACCCTCATTGATTAAACACAAGATAATACATTTACAGCATAAACCCATATACTCTGTAAACTGCAATAAAAAGCAAAGTAAAATAGCTCATCTAGGACTTAGTCCTCTTAATGCACATTCTATAAATCGGAAACGGTTATACTGGAATGCCGTGGCTGCTAAAGCCACATCAGGGAGATGAGAATACACTGTCATCTGAGAAAAGAATAGTGTTCCTTGCTCATCACTAGAGGTTACAAAACCACTAAATAACTTGTTCAGATTTCAAGGTCTCAGTTGTGCATTTATTTTGTTTGCTTTCTTCGCTTCAAGGACTGAATGATTTATTAAAATTTGTGTTTATCTTACATGGTGGGAACAACTGTCTTAGTGCCCTGTAGGATAACAACAGTGTATTTCATCCTTTGACAAGGGACTAAGCTCAGAAGGACTCCACTTGTTCTACAATTGCCCTCTTTTGCAACTCACAGACTGATACTGGCACAGAGGTAGTAACTTGCGCTTTGTGAGAGGGACTGAAGATAAATTAAGTTTCACTATAACACAAGACCTTTCTTGCTATAGGAAGCCTGAAAGAATCATGTAATTCAGAAAAAGCCAACAATCAAAACCCAAAGTCCTTGAGAGATATTGAACTGGAATATGATCCCTGGCACTGACTCTCCATCATTTCTTTGCTTATAACTTGAGCAATGAGGATAGTGAAAACAAGCATTAAAATATAGATGCATTATGGCATCTGTCACAGTATTCTTAAGCAAGCTCTCCAACCTCAGCTATTGTAATGAGAAAACGGTCAAGCTTTCTGCCATGTAAAACCATATAGTTTGCATTTTATTCCCTTGTATTTCTCTGAAAGAAATAGCTTAATTCTCTTTCCAAAACACTTGCTGCTACAGCACTTATCTGCTGACCGTATGTTCATAAAACTTGATTACCTATTAAAAATTAAGCAATATCATATAAACAGGCTCAACATCAAGACATTCTTACAGCACTGTGTAAAGTTATAAAATTCCTTTACTTACAGAAATGGACACTAATTACCTTTTAATAGTTTGAACTTCCACCTGCCAACATCTCTGGATAGTAATCCCATGTTATGGAAAGACTGACTGCTGCCAGCTGGGATTCTTGTTATTAACACAGAACCATTTCACAGGAATATGACAGCTCTAGGGAATGAGCAAGGTGTGATGGATGAAGAATCATTTACAAATAAGGCCAAGGAATTCATTTAATATGCTCCTAAATGCCCTTACTGTGCAATATCTTCAGGGAAGTTTATATACTGTACCTTTAATTTCAGTAACTGATTTTCAATTTGTGCTGTTTCCAGTTGTTTTTGCTTCTCTCTCAGCTTTTCCATAGATTGCTCATGTGTGTGTTTTAAATTCCTTATTTGTTCCCTTATATCAGTGTTCTCCAAAGTAACATCCACTAGAGTTTTCTGGAGGAAAGAGGCAAACCACATATTAAAAATCACAAATAATCTAGTGTGCTAATGTAGTCAAGAGATTATGGAATAGAAAAAAACATTTAAGAGATTCATGATTAGTCAACACAACATGAACAGTTTTGAAAGTTTTAACATTTAAAATTCTGATTTTTCTTGTATTTGGTTTCCTAGAAGGAATTTCCATGAGGAACATATTCATTGAAATCAAGTCCTGGAACACTATAAAAAAAATAAAGGAATATGGATACATTTTAGTACAAATGTTATTCCCAACAGTCTTCCTTTCTCCTCACCAAGAGTCACGCTATACATATTAAACACATTAAAGTGAGAAAAACTGTGACATACAAGAAAACAGGATCGTTAATTGTTGAGCTCAGATACATGGGAATTTGAAAGTCTTTAAAACAGAAAATACGTTTCCGCATTCTCCCTCCCCCTACATTTTGCAGGTATATACAACCTCACAAGTACTTATTAGCATCAACACATGCCACTTCCATTTCTATTACCTGGTGAAGATAGGTATAAGACAGAAGATGTTCTGTTTTGCACAATACAGAACAAATTACATTGTCACCTTACAATATTCTGTAAAGACATGACTAGTGACATTAGTCTGCTGCAGAACAGTGTCTCTTGACTGTACACTTTTTTAATAGTTGCAGATTTTTTTCCTTAGTTTCTTAAATTAGATGCCTCAGATATCCAAGACAATACTTTATGGACTAGCTTAGGGTTAGAATCTGTATTTGTTATCCATGTTTAATGTACGCTTTTAAATGCACGTCAGAAAAGGAAGTTGTCAGCTGTCAAACAGCTATTAAAATGTACCTGCAAGTCTATTGATGCTGATGTCAAGGAGCTGTTCATTTCACTAAAGCTATCTAAGGCTGCAGCCTGCACTCGCACATGATTCTCTAAGGATTCCTGATGAGCATTTGTCACCTGAGCAGGAAAAAAAAAAGAAGTTTTATATAGAATAATGATCAAGTTTACCTACTGCTTCAAAGGGACCTACAGAATAGACAGACCCCATGGTTAATTTCCACAGTACTAGGATGCTTAAAATACATAAACTGTGTCCCTGTACCTCAAAAACATACAAACAAAATTTGTAATTCAAATACGCTAACACAAATAAGGCACACGTAGCTATGTTTGTTGCTGATCTGTAATCAGTGTAAAACCTGTCTGTTTTCTGAAAGGACAAGAAAACACTTGGCAGATGTCTGTTCAGAAAGCTTATATAGACAGAGTGGGTGGACTATAAAAAGTCACAGGGTGAAAACCAGAAGAATGCAAGAAACGAAGAGATCTAGAAAGGTTTGGGTGAACTGTAGAATAGCCTTAATTAAGAAGGAAATGACTAACTGGATACATAAAGAAGCAACAGCAAGAAGACTCAAGGATGAAACAATATGAAGCAGGCAGGAGAAGTCAGTAGAGAGCTATGTTATACAAAAATTTGTCATCTGTTATACACACACATGCATGCTTAAAACTGGAGGGAATAAAAGCACAAAATGACATCATTTAAGAGGAGACAAACTCAGAATAACGTAAATTATTATGAACCATTTAGTAATAAAAAAGGAAAAAAAAAGGTTACTAATGGAGGCCAGCCCAACTTGGATTCTTTGATGAATCAGATTTGTTTCTTGATAAAAGCATAAGAACACCAGGGACCGATATGGACAACAATTAGTGTTTAGTAACCAAGTCATACATGGATTAGATCAACACAGGGAGCAGAAGCCAAGTAGTTACTGTTAACCCTATACAAATGTGTGCTCAGGTAAAACAAACAAACAAACAAAAGCAGAAATGCTTTGGCTGGATTAAGAAAGTTACAAGATAAGAACTTGTGTGAAGAAACATACTGCCCAGGGCTGAGTATTTGAAGTACAAACTTCATACAAACTCCATGAACAAAAAGTAGTCCTGGAAATTAGTGGGAAAAAAGCGTAGTGGTTCAAAGCTGAAGCAAAGAGTATAGAAAGGATTTTAAATAGGATCCTCAAATAGCATGTAGGATGGCATTGATGTAAAAACAAACAAACAAACAAACAAATCAAAAAGCATATGTTATTAGGTAGAAGAACACCTGTACTTTCTTTCAGAAACTCTAAAATATTAAGAAACATGGTGGGGAATGTCTCAGTGAGCTGTTTATGTCAGAAGGAATCCTTTGTAAACTACATTTGCTTCAGAACTAGAGATTCTGAAAGAGCTGGTCAGAAACCCCAGAGATTTTCAGGCACATGCACGATTTTTACTGGTCAAGTGGAAGATCCAGAAATACAGAATATCATCACTGGTACTCAGTAAGGACCAGCCACAAAGAAGACAACACCACATTTGCCTACATGTTACTCAATCGGGGGTATATCTTGCTGGCATCATGAAGACTAATTAATTCAGTTTTCTCTCCTTCTTCCTCTCAAGTTGGGGTGATTTTTTTATTATTATTATTATTATTATTGTTATTATTTTATTTAAGTATACTACTTGCCACAGATTTCTGTTCTGTGTTGTGATCTGTATACATAAATACAGCATGCAGGGAACTAACAGTCTCCAAATAAGAATGTCAGAAGGGCACAAGTCAGGGTCCCAGACCCTTAAAAGTCAGGCTATGTTTAATTGTCAAAGCTTCATCTGAACCAGGGCTGTGAATAACAGTATTGAATATAAATTCCACAGCAGGTTTTCAGGGGGACTTTTTGGAACAAAGAACCCAACTTAAATAGATGAATGGTATTTCTACAGAATGCAGCAGCTTTTATTGCTAAAGCACACATCAGAAGAAAGGTCATCAAATGACCATCAAAAGGTTCCATTAAGAACCAAATGGTAATTTTAGGAATGCCATGCACTTTAATACTCAGTAATATTACTACTTCTTTTGTTATCATGTTTAAACAATAGAGTCAGTAAAACAGAACAGTCTGTTGAAATTACACCAAATTTAACTTGCACGTTACTCGTAATTATATAATTGATATTTTTTCAAATCACCTGGCAGATGACTGCTCCAAACACCTCCAATAATTACTAAATTGTCTAGAATGAGCATGTACTCAGGTGACGCTATCAAGATTGTTCTTTTATTTCCAAGAAACAGGCAATTAATTCCATATGCAAAAGCATCCCTGTCCTACTTTACCTTGCTAGAGGGAAAATGTTGATAAATAAAGGAAGGTAAATATGTCATGTTAAAGAACAAACCAGAATGGTTTGAGATATTATTTCTGTTTTTCTAAAATAAAATAAATAAATAAATAAAATTTTAAAAAAGGAGAGAAAAATGTCTCTAGATAGTACAGGGATGGTTATTCTTTCCCTACAATTGAATGCATACTTACTTTCAGTTCATTCGTAAGCTGTTGTATTTTTCGTTTCATTTCATCATATTCCCCATACATTTTCTTTCTTACTTTTTCCAGAGTTGCTCTCACCTGGTGTTAGAAAAATCACATGCCTTATCAATCAAACTTACTGATGATACTGTTTATACTGGGACACAATATTTTGCTTCTGTATCTTTTATTGTTACTTTTGGTAATGGCCATTATTAATCTAACTTTTTTTCAACAATACTTTATACTTAAGACAAGAAGTTAAGTCTTAAAAGCTGTCTACATAGGAATGATCTATATAAAAGTCTCTGAGTAATTCTAGACTTCTCTGTACACACTTAAACACCAGTAAATTAATAATTTAAATGAATTTCAATTATCCATAAGTCATTCTAACCTAATTTGATGGCTAATGGAACTAAAACTAATTTGAACATACAATGTTTTCTTTCTCAAAAAAGCATCCACACGTGGATTTAATACACCTTCATTCTATTTAAAGTGTTTAATTAAGTTTTCACTGAGTGTCCTTTGAAGATAAACCCTTTAGTTTCACTGCATTTGGACTTTTAGGCTCGTAATTAACTAAACAATATATTAGCATAAATTTACCAACATAATTTCAAATCTGAAGAGTATTTGATTTTATTTAAGAACTATGGATGTAAATTATGTCTTGCCTTTCTAAACAAAAAGTAGAAGAAAAAAAAATATGTTAGAAGCCAGCTTGGGTTTGCATGCCATTACAAACATGCAAAGAACCAATTTTCTTAAGAGCACACATTGTAAACACTAGTTAGATGTTCACCTACAGTCTACCTTCCAGCTATATAATTCAGATTTCAGATTCTTTTTTTTTTTTTTTCTCCCTGCCCTGAATTGAACACACACTGGCTGCAGATAATCTAGGGCAGTGAGCTTACCTTACCTCTGCATAGCCGAAGTGAGACTTGGGGAAGGAAGGAGGGGAAAATATCTAGAGGAGATATTTCTGGAAGCTCTGTGGTATACACACTCCCTCCCAGAAAGAAGGGTACTGGCCACCAAACCTATGCAAGGAGTGGGCACAAGCCTACTCCCAACTACTTGCTCCCTTTGGGATGAGAAACACAGAAGGAAGCTGACTCCTGCACTTCTGAAGGAAACCCTCCTTGTCCTGTCCCTACACATGTGCATGCCCCCTGCAAGGTCTAAGTTTGACACTGATACAAAAGAAATGATCAGCAGTTCTGATGTGGCCCACCATTTTTGGTCTATTTAAGTCAGCAAATACGTGGCACAAGCTGAGAACTCTTATTTAAGACTCTACTTTTAAAGATTGAACTTATCTGGCAGGCCAAAGTTCACAAATTAGCATAACTGAACATAGCCTCTAAAAGACAGCAGTGCAAGGGTCAGTACACCTCTTCAAAGGTCTTTCCCACATTTTCTGAAAGAATCAGTACCCTGAACACAATGCAAGACATGCTGTTGAAATGCCCTGCCATTTCCCACCATGCCACAAGCTGGAAGTGAACAGCGAAGGAGAGGAAGATGGTCCCAGTCCAAGCAACCTGCATCAGGTACCAGAAGCAGTGCAACCTAGGAAGCTGCATCACGCTGTATGCCAAGCCACCCATCCCCTGGCAGCACTTCAGCAAGGTAGATAAACTACGTAGGCAGGAAAAGAGCAGCCAAGACAGGTCACATGCCTTGCCTGCGCAGCAGTAGCAACGTATCCTAATTGGCAAGTGCAGGAACTGGAGAGTGTAAATGCTGGGAGCTGGTAAACTGTGAGTAATAAAGGAGAAAAACAAGTCCTGATAGCTCAAGACTGGGCAGATGCTAGGAGTACACATAATTACAGTCTCTTACACTGCTGGCTTAACTCAGTGCTCCTCCCTTTTATAGCAATGCAGTTCTCTTGCACTTGAATCAGTGTAAGATGACAGCCACTGACCAACAGTGGATAGAAAGAGAAGGTCAAATTATTTGCTCTGGGCTAATTAAGGAGTTATTGCCAAAGTTTGACACACAAAGAGATGGTGAGTTTCAGGCACAGAAATGAGCAGCATCATAAATGCCTTTTTTTTTTTTTTCTTTCAGGAGAGCTCCTGCCAATTATGATAAATGAGCATGCACAAAGAAAATAGTACAAAGTCATCCTTATTAGGCTGACTATTTTAAGACGGCCCCAAAACATACCCAAGTGATTTTAGTGTATCACCTAATTTAGGAGCCTTTCCAAAACTGGGATGGGGGAAGGGAAAGCAGAAGAGAACAGAGTTTATCCTTCCAGGTGTCTGCTTACATACATTCTCCTGTATCACATTGGAAATTATGAAGACTTCAGGTCAGGGCCCCCAAGATCTGTTTGGCCAATTGCTTGTCCAGGTGCATCCCTCACCTCAGTCACCAAGCATTAAGGACTATCATTTGTCACAGAGGACTTGAGCCTGAAACATGTAGCTCCCAAGTACCTAACGGGTGTTTTTCTTTCTTTTTTTTTTGTTTTGTTTTACCTTGAGTACCAACAAGGCAAGCATTTAACTTCAGAGTGGGTTCCTTATTCAAATTTGGGTGTTGGCCTAGACGTCGGTCGTCCCACATACACTCACAGCTCTACATGAATAAATGGAAGGGATATTTGACAAATTTTGAAGCTGATAGAATAACTCACTTCTTTAATGTAATTCATCTCTTCTTTCAGCTGATCAGCTGACCAGCCATAAACCACCATTTCTCTCTTATGATTGTTGTCAGTCCGGTGCACGACACCATACACCATTCCATGAGAAAGTGTCCCTGGAGACATGCCATTTGGTACATGGTAGAGCTCCTTAAAAACAAATAAATAATAAATTATTTTAAAATCAGTTCTAGAATAATTTAAAAACAAAACTAAAATACAGTAACATGGGACCAGGAGAGACAGTCAACTAGAGTGAAAGCACAGCAGCACCTAAGAATACTAGTTCCCAAATGTTTTGGGGCCAAATTGTCAACCTTCATACTTTTGGGATGATCAATAATCAGTTCATAATTGACACAGATGATACAGATGTCTAATTTCCATTGACTTTAATAGAAGTGGTATATGTACAGTCAGGAGCAACAGATTGGATTAGTGCAAGAAGAGATGGAGGCATAGGAGAGAGAAAACTTACATGCTACTTTTCTGCATTCTTCTAGAGCATTATTAGCTCTCACAGTTTCCCTTTAAATTCTTGAAAAGACAGAGTTCCCTTCTGCCCTCTGCAAAGTCCCTGCTGTGCAATATATCAAAATTCACAAGTTTAATAAAATTATTTAGAGAGTTCTCAGATGAAACTGATATTGCAACTTCTGAGCTCTTACACAGAGCACAGAAAATATCATTTTATCTTGTAGATAAACAATCTAGGATTTTAGTTTGCATTCTAGCAAATTCTCCAAAATTCTCCAAAGTAATCAAACATCCATTTCAGTATTGCATATCTCTTCCGGAAATTGTAGAACTGACACTGTAAGAGCCAAAACAATGTTATGAAACACAGCATCCACATGAGTGTTTCTGTGTTATGAACTATTATAGGAGGACATAACTTCAAGCACAGATCTTGATAGTTACTTGATTGGCAGCTTTAAAGTGCCTACATTTGTTATTTTGACAATCTGCAGAAATTTATAGAAACATACTTGTGATAAATGTTTTATTTTAAGGTGCTCTTTACAACAGACTCCTCTTATTCATCTCATCAATATAGGTAAGAAAAATATTCATACAAACAGTAGGAATCATTTCCCTCAGCATGTAAATAAATATCTGCAAGATGAGATGTAACCACCCATCCTGACTACTCACCTAGCCTCCCTTCTAATCAACACAGAGAAATATACTTCTGTAGCAATCACCTGAAATAAGTCAGGCTCCATAAGTACTAATTTATCTTCTTGTTTATGAAGAATTTAAACAACTAGCTCAGATGAAAACATCCATGTTATGGCTTTTTAAACTGGGGGGAAAAATAATATCACCTAACTTTGGATGTTTGCAAATTGGGAACCTAAAATGAATGATTCTTTGTGAATATAAAGTTAGAAAGATACAATCTTGAAAAAACAAAACAAAACAAACAAACAAAAAACAGCTGTTACTATGTAATTTTGCACATTGCCTTTTAAAGGCCAGTGATAGAGATAAATTACTTACGGGTAATTTCACTAAACTTCCTTTCTCACAAAAGATTTCCCAGGATGTGGATAAATCTGATAATATTTGCAACATTGGCGTTTGAATATATTTGTTTTTGCTTTGTTGTTCAGTAATGATACAGTATGAAAACCTACAGACTTTGAGAGTCTTTAGTAAATCTAAGGAGCATCTAAATGCTGTATTTGACACCAAACAGAAGCAGGAAGAGATGAAACTCATCATCTTGTATCCACATGAAACTGCACCCCAGCTAGTCTGCAGTTCTTACTATGACAAAGGCCAATGGTGGTATCTGCATTCTCAAGCAGTAGCTCCTTCAATTTTTAGCAGCCAAACCAACACAACTACAGTGGAAATGTAAGGATAAATATTTCTTTGGGTAGGGTAAAAATGAACAGGAAAATCTATTTGGATTAAAAGAAATGGTTAAAGATGGACATCTGTTATACATGATAAAAAAGAAAGGCGTGTCCCTTCTGCATGGCACTGACTGGTTTTCTCAACATTGGAAAACCTTTACCGTATCATTGATGGCTTAACTATTTTGCTGAAACTCTGTATGTGTGCATGCGGGGCTGGGAGGGGAACAATCCTGGAGCAGACACCTGATAAAGACAGTTTCAGGCAAAGAACAACAAGGCTACAAGTAATCATTTAAAATGAATCGGTTAGAAACACCTAGTGGAAAAATATTGGGCCACCAGTCCTACCAATAACAGATATAATTCTGCAGTTTGAAAACACTATATGCAAAGCTTCATATCCTGATAACCAAAAGTTACATAAGTACCTCTTTTTTTCTACTTTGGATGCATACAAACAAAAAACCTAGAGCTGATTTTTTGAGAGTAAAGAACACAGGAACTAGATGGGGACATGACTCAAAACTTTAGTGTCTGTTTACTTCCAGGGTTGTACAGTTTCTTTGATAGTTTCATCTCAGCTCCTCCCCTGCATCTGGATAAAGGGATTACATACAATTTTCCATCTTCCAGAGAACCAGATGAGTAATCACTTCGATTGCTTAGAAGTTACTAAGGCCCCAGACATTGAATTTATAAATCCATACCCTTTACCAACTCTCATTCATTTTTTATGAGGTGAACAGCTGAGTATCAGCAACTACTAAGACCCTTCGTGCCTCTAAAACATTAGCAGAATTGTTTAAAGTAATATTGGCAGAGTTCTGCATGAAGATTATGATCAAGTTCCTTATTTTTTGAACATCATAAACAGATTCCTAAGGAACGCTTTAAAGGTTCTTCCCCCTCTAGCAAAGACCAGCAGATTCAGACCACTAGGTTTGCAGCCAGAGAATCACCCATGACACTTAAATATTTCACAGATGAACAGACTTAAATTTACATCGTAATGGGCACACAATGAGCATCATAAATATGCACAAAGCCAGACTGGTTTCACTTCTCCAGCAATAATAATACACTTGTCTCTAGTCTATATCTGCACAAGCCTCCCAAAATGTCTTTGTCATTTCTCTTTCAGAAGATTAAAAAGAATCTCCATCATCTGTTGGGTGTTCCAGTTCTACTATGTGCTATTTACAACACAGGATATTGCTTTAACTTCTCGTTGTTTTCCTCTGTCTCCCATACATATCCACTCTCACTACTCATATTTTTCTGACAAGGTCCTCGCCTCTCTCTACTTTGATCTGCAGTGAGGCATCTCAGTGATGATAACAGAATAAATAAATACATGCAAGTATTTAGAAGCAAGTAGATACTGTAAAGTTAACCAGAAAAGTACATAAAGCTGGAAGGTTTCCAGCTGTTTAAGGTCAGAATATCAGCCAACTCCAGAGTACAGGGAAGCTCTTACTCCCTACCTGCCTATGCACTTGATAGCACTGGAACAAGACCTTTTCTAAGTGCAATTTGTTGCCCCAAAATGTGCTGAAAACCCCTTCTAATATGACATGCTTATCTGAAAAGGCAGACGAAACTCAAGAAACTCATGAATATTTTTTTGTGGCTACAGTCAATTATATGACAATCCAAGTTAACAGCAACAACACATCATGTTGCTGTACATGAATACTATAGCAGCTTCCAGGAACATGCTTTGGCTAAGTTGTAGCAATAGTCATGTTGCAGTTGGCAGCATCACACAGCATGTCTTAATGAAAAGCAGACTGTGTTTACTTAATTAATAATTATTTAACACAGGAGCCGACACCCCAAGGTTGCAAAAGTCTTGATAATTGCCATACATCCTGTTTATGTCTATGTCCAAGGAAGTAGCACAAGCAGCACGTAATGTAATATAAAGCAAAGATACTATAAAAATAGACTCATATTTAAATATGATTTGTGAGCTGCTTTTTGTACCGCCATAGTTTTATTAGCATTATGTAAATAACACTGAGGGGTGACTTCTTCCAAATCTGTCTCCATCAACTTTTTAAATGCAAGTCAGGTACCCCCATGCTTCATACTTTCTCACTGCCCAGAAGTTGGAAGCAGAAGCATAGATGAGGTATCTTATTTTGAGGAAAAACGACATTTCATATAATAATCTGCACAATTTCAGAGATAGTACACACATGGTCTCGAAAATTCACTGTGATCTTCTGTTTATCAGCACCACCTGAAAACTTTTCTTTAAACCTACAACTAAATTAGTTAGGTAAGGCTTTATCTTTTCCTCATCTGCTGCATTCCAGGGGGGGTTCTGAAATATCCAGTTATCTTTTGTGTGTTCACTGTGTATACAAAGAACAAGAGCATTCATATCGTTACTTAGGTTACATATTTCCTGTCGAGTAAAGTGACAAATTTACAATACTGAGTTCACCAAGCAAAGTTACTGTGCTCTTACAAAACGCAGCAATGTTTTCATATTTCTTCATATTCCCCTACAGCGCATGGAACTCATGTTACATTTAGGGATGTTTCATATATAAATAGTATTAAAATATGGAAAATATGCCAAGACATAGACACGAGTGTTCTTAAACTCATTGATGCTAAATCAGAAGCATCACTGAACACATTCCAACTTTTAAACTCTGATTTTTTTTAGAATTTAGGTGCCTGCCTCATAAAACAGAAGTAACAGGCATTACACAAAGTCACATCTAATCAAAGAAATCTGTACCCAGAACACCAGCATTTATATGCTAAGAAAATAAAATACAACAAACACAGTAGTAATCACAGAGGTCAGTGGAACTCTTTCTGTGGTCTTCATGTAGTGCTATTTTTAATGAAGGAGTTGCTTAAACAGCATTTCCAAAAACAATGAATTTGTGCTGGAGAGGCTGAGAAGCAGCCACCTGTAACAGGTGAACTACATTTGTTATGTCACAACTCGTGCTATGCTGCTAGGAGTGGGCTGGCAGCCACAGATCAGCAGAGAAAATAGGCACTGTCCTAGATTCAAAGTGCACAACAGCCTCATGTTCATTGCACTCATGTTCTTTGATCCAGCCCTGACACAAGTTTCTGCTTGGTGTTCTGCATAATACACTGGAGCAAATTCTCCTTCTGGCTTCCTTACAGCCTACATTTTTGCTGGGAGAAAAATGTTTACTCTGCTTTTGTATTCCTACGCAAGAAGCAAAAAGGGTTTCACCTCTAGGATGTGATGATTTAAAAACGTAAATTAAGGAGTTTGAGCATATACACAGCCAAAGTACCAATAACAGTTAAGATTAAATGCTGTTCGAACTCTGTTGAAAGCCACAGAAACAGGAAAGTGAGACAAATTTTTATTTTTCATTATCTTGTCAATGTGTCCAAACAAACAAAGAAACAAACAAATCTCTCTATACATATCTCAATATTCTGCCCTCAAATATCTAACTGCAGCTTTCAATGACACTTCCAAATTTAGGCATGACAGCGAAGAAAGGGATAGATGGATAAAAATAAGCCCAGGCCCAAACAGAGACAATACAATTGTCTAGTAGCTCTTTATTATGCAAGACAATACAGGCCTCAGGACACACAGATTTTGCATACAATCTGACCAGCACAATATTCCATTGTACTTCATGGTGAACTAAGCAGCCTCACACCACTTTCATCCATTGTCTAACGTTAACAGAAGAAATACAACAAAATTATGATAGTTTCAGATATTCTATCTGAAGTACAACAATTCAGAGATATTTAGCAGTAAGCTTTTCACCACTAAAAAGCAAACCAACCAACAAACCTGTACTGGTGTCTTCAAATCTCACATATTTCTTTCAAGGTATCACAGCCTAAATAGGAACACAGAAATCTGGCCTGACAAATACAAGCACAAGCTCTCTCTTCCTCCATTTTTAGAGATCATCCTCTAACCGTGTACTTATCCGCCAGCCTTTCACAGAAGACAGGGAGAGGCCATCCTGCTGCATTAATGCCGGCAGTAATTTTCTTGCAACAGAACTGCCCAGCTCCGTCACTTCCTTTTAATCTCATGCACTGGTTCATTTTTATTTACTAGTAGTATAGCAATAAATAAGTCAACCTAGAAACATAATGTACTGATATAGGTTTAAGGAAATACAGCATATATCTTGGACTAAACTTGCACTACAATGAAAAAGGCCAAGTTAACATCTACTAACATAACCAATGAAGAATCAGTTCTGAACTGACAGTGAGCTCCAAAACAAGGTACTGGCAGAATCACCGCTAGCAAGACCTTCTGTACAGTTCACTAGCTGATTTTGTAACTGACACATCTCCTAATGGTATCTAGTCCCAGGAAGTATAGAAGATTAACAAATATGCACCAGTGAGCCACCACAGTGTCACATCAGGGCAGCTCAAAATCACCTCCTTCCAATGAAAGATTAGAAAGAGAAGATTACAACCAAATGTCACGCCATGGTGTATTTATAGTTTTCTGGCATTCCCTGTGACACAGCAAGGTCTCTGCTCTCCTTCCTCATCAGCAGCAGGCTGAGTCAGGGAAGAGTCTCTCTCTCTCTCCAGCACTTGGCCTGCCAGAACAGGCGAGTGCCCAGCAGCCAAGCGCAAACTGCCTGATCTCTCTGAGCACTCCAGCAAAGACTGGGTGATCCCACAGGTTATGGAGTTTATTTGCGTAAGTCACACTAGTGCTTTGTAAATATCAAAAACATTTTCCAAAAGTTTTTCCTTTACATTTATTTTCTTAATACCCAACATTTAAAGACAGAACAGAACTCTAGCTTCCAACGAGTCCTGCTGTTCAGTTTGAATCTTGGTGAAGCTGTATTTTTTGACATTAAATTGTAAAGCATAAAGCAGAAAACTGAGCAGTTCTCTAATTTTTTTTATTATCCTTATTTCCAAAAGAGGGACATAGTTCTCATAGAACTGTGTGAGGATTATCTAATATTTGTAAAATTCCTTATTCTCATAGTGCTTTATTAAGAGAGTCAGTTGAACATGGGTGGATCAGCAGAGATATCTGATCATTGCTTTCAGAAGATTTTTTTTGTTGATTTTTTTTTTTAATCAAGTTTGAAGTAAGATAAAACTATCACAGTATGACTAGTCAGGAATCTTGTGTGCACTGTAAGTTACTGTGTAACTAATTCAAATATATAAAGCAATACATTGCATAGACAATAAAAATCTACAGGTAATAAATTACTGTCTTGTTTCAGAGGCATGAGAAAAAACAGTTCATAATCGTGATTTATTGTGGCTGCTTCTACACCGTATGGTTATAGAGTTTATAAAATATGTAAAACATAAGTACATGGCATAATTACTCTGTATTTTTTAATTGATATGACACTGAATAATTAGATCCCATCTGGTTCTGAAGGCTTTCTTTATGCACACTTTTGTATAAGTACTAAACTTCAGAAAATTACTCAGAATATGCAATAATTGAACTATATATAACACTTTTGTTCTCATCTAAAAGGACCCATCTCCTAAAAACCACCGTGCAGTATACTGGAATGTAGCATGAGCCAAATAGCGTATTTATTATCTTTCATATCTTCTTAACATTCTTTGATATAAAACCCACTTGGATTTATTTATATTAATACAATAATTACAATACAGTTCTCATTAAACACAGAGTCTCACAGAGAAAAAAAAAATAAGTCACATAAGAAAGTGCCCAAGGATTGTCCAAGCCCTAATCAATTACACTTCTTTCTCATTATTACACTACTCAGCACAGTAAAGTGAGTAAGTCATGAGTCAATTTCTATCCTCCTCAAAAACAAACTTGTATTGCTCTTAGGGCAACAGACGCATATGCTTAAGCTAGACTAAGGGTTTCTGCAATCAGATACAAACTGACAGAGAACTCTAAGTGGTGGGCAAAGATACTCTAATCGCTGCAACTAAACACCTCTGTACAAAATTAATTATCACAATTTATTGGTGGCCTAAATGTAGTTTGCATGAAGGCCTTTTTACTTCATTCTGTAAATAACATCTAAAGATCCTCAAGGACCTATTACTTTGCCAGAGCACTGTATGAAGATCTGAGTGCGTACACAAATATCCGATAATGACTCTTTATTTTGACCATATTACTTTGCATTTGTTTTTATTGATTTAAAATGTTTCTTTCTGATTCATTTTACTGTTACTTTTGCTTCTGAGTACCACTAAGAAATTATTTCAAAGAAATCCTATTGTTGTATTACTTCTTATTGTCATATTGCTATTCAGACATTTTACTGGTTAAACAAGACAAATTAAACATCATCTATTGCTCTGAAACAGCTCTTGGAGAACAAATTCTGTACCAAAGCAGCTGGAAGATTTTTTGTGTGTATACTACTTGCTTCTATGAAGAATTGCCCTTCTAAACCCTTCTACATACACGACCTTCAAATCACTTTCACTTCAAAACAATCTTGAATTCTTTTTCTTATATTTCTTATTAGTATACCACTCATTACCAAAATCAGCTGACACAGCAGAGCATCCAAGCCCCAGCTCCCCTACATGTTAAGGACCAAATCTTGTACACTGTTAAGCTTATGTGAAACAGCATTCAGTCTAGGATCAAGATCCTGCTTAACACAAGACCCTGCTTGTTGACAGCAGTTTCCTACGCTTCCTGCTATATAAATATTAAAGAACCAAGTCTTAAAAGTACCTCAGTCACACATCACCTTCAAAGTCCTTCTGTTTTATATGCAGTTTTCCTGTCCCCAACTCAGGCTCAAAGCTCACAGCTGACTTGCTCAGCTTCCGTATGTTCTTCAGCATTCCCAGATGATCTGGTTCCCAAAACAACTAAGATCAGCTTCTGTGGATGTCTGTATTTACTCCCCGTTTACACAGCTTTTAACTTTGATTGTTAAAACTTACGTTTTTCTTTCTTTCGGGTTCCTTTGCTCCCTGTTCAGGCTGTGAGCCTTCATCAGGTGGCACTGTTAAGCGTAATCTACAAACATTCATCTGAAAGAAAAACAGAAGTTTGCTTTTAGTTTTAAGAGTTACAAAAAATTAATTTTAATAACTTGTTTTGCAAAATGAACTGTACTAACTTTCGGGTTTTCATTTACTATTTTCTACCTTCTGTCACATAGCTGACAAAGAAAAAAGTTATTTGTTAAAGGCTAGAGTTGTTTTTTTTTTTAGCTGGTGAGAAATAATTCAAGGGCATCCCCATAATTACATACCTGAAATAGCAAAAATCCATTTTAATCAACAACATGTTCTTATGTACTCATAAATGACATTGAGAGCTGAGATATCAGAGCACTGAACGTAATTTCCTAGTTTCTCAGCTTTGTTTGCAGATTTGGCATACTTTTAATCTTCAAAAGGAATTATTTAGAAACAAAAAGTGCATTCTGGAGTGGATGCCCCTTTTTTGTTCAGTACACATAAAAATATTTGATTCTAGGATACTTCATTATTGGAATTCCACTGAATTCAAACAGAAATTATTGAAATGTGTTACATACAAAGCTGCTTATAAATGCTAAATGTAAAAATGCGTCACAGAAAATTTAATAAGTCTTGTTTCCTACCTGACTTCAGAAAAGTCATCCTATTGCTGGGGAAACAAAAATGTCCCAAACAAGACCAATGTGAAATATAACCTACTCTTCAGCAGGTTACATGTGGAGGCTACTTTTTTGTGCAGAGGGTTCCTCACTGTTAATTCATCATTCAGCTGTATGCTATCAACTCTGTAACAAGGAGCCTCATAGAAAGCAACAGAAGAAACAAAGCTTAGCATAAAAGTGGGTTGGTTATGCTTTCATATTTCCCAAAGAATTCTGAAACAAAGAAACACATTTAAAAATGATGAGTCCTTGCACACTGGCTTTAGACACTGACTGA
This sequence comes from Anser brachyrhynchus, assembly GCF_964034855.1. Lineage (NCBI taxonomy): Eukaryota > Metazoa > Chordata > Aves > Anseriformes > Anatidae > Anser > Anser brachyrhynchus. The sequence goes on along the minus strand of NC_137706.1, from coordinate 4,265,997 downwards.
GTGTGCTGAGAAGAGAATACCATTCTTCCCTTAGCCACAGAAGCAGGAAGTACTTCCTGCTTACAACTAAATTATCAAGATATATTAATAATAAACTCCCCAACATTGGAGCTCATTGATTCATATAGTAACTAATACCATGTTCTCTCACCTATTTAAATTTCCCCTTGCTCTTTCTTCCTATTAGCTTAGCAGGGCTTTTTCCTCTAAAACATGAGTGTTGACAACAAAAAGGGAGAGTCTGGCATTCTTCCATGTAGGCAAACAAAGAAAGACCAGACTCATAAATAGGAAATAGGACTGAATTTGTGCTGTGCTGTGCAGGAAGCGACAGATGAGGCCAAATTTTCCTTACAGTGATTTCAATGAAAGAAAATTGGGTTAAAAGAAATGAAAGGATTGTTAGGATAAAACATGAGAAATACCCTCAAAGAAACAGAAAAAGATAATGACTGGCAACTCAATGTGAGGAGAAATGAAGTTGTATAATGTTCTCTGAAGCTGGCAAATGGATTGCCTGTTAGTCAGTATAGGACTAATTATAGCCAACACATTTATAGATTCACAGTGCAGTGATTGTAAATAAACAATTTTTCCCGTGCGTGTACACCAGTTAGTGAATCATGACTGCCTGTCACATTACAGCGATTTGTGTGTTACAAGGTTACCATGAAGGAAACCACAGAAGCCCAGTACAGAGAACAAGCAAGTTGTAACAACTAGCTTGGAAATATAAGGCAGTAGCAAGAACTTGTTGTGACTAGGAGCACTCTACAAAGGGTTATCATCATTCAAACTATTTTTCTTGCCCTTTTCTTTTCAGACTGCCTTCTTATTAACTCCCTGAAGCACATTTTTATTCCTTTTCCATTTTCTTTTTTTCCAAGCTAGCTCCTAATTATTAAAACACCTCGAACAAGTATCATATTTTCAGCAGTGTTTCTGACACAAAATGAAGATTTAATGCTTCACTTTGCAGCCTGCTGCACAAAAGTACCAAGCAGAGGGTGGCATTAGCAGACATCTGAGAATTCCGGGCTTGAAGTCACACCCAGCAGGGCTTGTGCGGCAGTGGCAAAGTACCTCCCAGTTTTGAATTCCTCCCTAGGACAACCTTATATAGGCTGTACTCTTGTCACTGTTTATAACAATAGCCCTTCCATGGCATCCCTGGGGAAAAAGCAGCAAATGTATAAATTCACTCCTCCTACTCCTGGACCACAGATGATGTACTCTACCTAAGGACAGAACTACAGACCAATCTGTTGAAATTCAACAACACTACGGAGATTAGAAGGGAACAGGCAACACTTCCCTTCAACTTTCAGAAGCAATGGATATTGTGTCTATAGTGTTCTTGCTATATAGTGTTTCCTCTACCATTTGTTGCCAAGTTTACATGACCAAATGAATGAGCAGGTTCACATGGAAATCACAGCTAGCCCTCCCCTAACAGTAAGACATGGCTGTAGCGATGCCTTAAAATGGAAATGAAATCCAAACAGGAAGAGCCTCAACTCAGTGCCAAACAGTGGAAGAATAATGTGCAACTGAGGATGAAGCAGTAATTTACAGAAACAATTGGGTTTTGTAGGGAGAAACCCAGGAGGAGAATGAAAGAGAACTCCACTAGCAGGGAAAAAGCTGTGATTCAACTTCCTTCAACTGGTAACTGACAGTAAGAACAAGTGATGAAAAATGGAGGGACAGATGTGGCTTTCACCCTACCTTTATGTCACCAACATTGCAACTTTGTGAGCACAACTTTAAAAAAAAAATAGAACGCGTGCAAGCATCAAGTTTCCTAGACTATCAAATTTTAGTTTGGTTTACAGCATCAGTAGCTTTGACAAGCTAACAACATAATTTTCATCGTGCTGGCATTTTATGCTCACTCCTGGCTTTTGACACCAGCAACCCACAAGCAGTATTTCCAAAGCGCATCTGACATCATTTGCAAAATGAATATGCAGACAGGAAAAAAAAGACTGGAAGGTTCACCCCACCACAACACCAAACAGCAAAAGTTTGCTGACTGCACTAGAAGTTAACAGGTGAAGACATAGTCTTTTATACAATTTCTAAGAAGCTAGTGGGACAGCATAAGTGACAGGTGCTGCAATACGGCACTTAAGAAAAAGCCAATCTAGGTTAGTTAAAAATGTTAAAAATTCATGGCCCAGATCCACAATCCACATTCATGTTTACCATCCTACTCAAAGCACTAGGGTGCAACTTCAGATAAATACAGATGACAGATTCACTTTTAGCAATGTTCTTCAGACTCTTCTCCCCTTTTTCCAAAAACCAAAATGGGATTGATCATAGTTAACTATGTACTGAAATAACTGCAAAGCTAATGTTGAAATAACGAGCATTGGTTTGATAGAATAATTAAGGTTACTAGCATAGCACTAGAAAAATAGAAGCTGCTCTATTAACAACCAGTCCCAATTTAAGATTTTTACAGTATCCCCAAAAAGGAAGATGTGGTTCAGTATTGATCTAACTTCAACTTTGGACTTAACAATACCAGAATCTATTTTCAATGACCAAAAATCACTTCCTTTGCCTAAAACCAGATATTAGTTTTAGAGTTTTGAAGGTGAGAGCAAAAATAAAGCAGGTTTTTAATTCCAGTCGGTCTTAAAAAGCAGAGAAGAAAGTACTTTCTCTGGGCATTTATCTACTGATTTTAACTCTGCTTCATTTATGAAAACTCCACTGTGAGACTCCCCACATCACCACAATTAAAGGACACTTTTCCTGTGACCACAGGCATGCAGGAATGTGACAGGCTTTCATTTGCAAATTAGATTTTACCAGTTTACTTAAGTTTTTATCATCCCTAAGAAACTCAAATTTTTGGAGTGTCAAACCCATGTCTAAATATTTCAAGCTGCATCATGATCACAAAATTGGAATTCTTTGGAAGAACGAGCTTGCCATTTGATTTTGTTGATTTATTTCTGCACCCATACAACATGCAGCCCCAGTGATAAGTGTGGCTACTGCAGCGCGAAGGGACTATTTAGAGAAGGGTGGCTGCAGAGACACTGCTGGCATATCTGCCAGAGTTTTAACAACTTTTTAGACACGATTCCCAGCAGATCAATTCATCAGTGTTATTTATCTCAGTTACGAAACTTACAAAAAGCAAGTTAGTAAATTGTATTTCTGTATCTGGTGAACTGATTTTAACAGAAATGACCTTTACCATCTAAATCATTACTGTAAGCTTCCTCGTGATAGGAAGTCTTGGTGGGCAAGTTCTCCGCTGTAAATAGGAAGACGCGTTTCAAGACGAAAAGAGTCTCTAACACATGCCCAGCTTCCCCACAGGTTTCCAGAACGGCCAGGGACGGACTAGCGCTAACAAAAGCCCAGCAGGACGCTCTAAAGGCTCTGCCCTTCCCGGCACCTACCGCAGCCCTAGCAAAGCCGCGCAAGAAGATGTTTCCGCGAGCTCCGCGTGAAAACCCTGCAAACGAGGAGGTGAAGAGCAAGCAAAGCACTCCGCTGGCAACCCCAAAGGGGACGGAGCCGGGGGGCGAGACCGCCGCTTCGCCCCGCGGGACCTCCCGCCGTTCCCCCGCGCTGCCCCGCGCACCTTCCGCCGGGCGCGGCCGCTGTCCCCGCCCGGCCTCCTGGGGGTGGTGGCGGTGACGGTGAGCCCGGAGCTGTAGCGCAGCATCCCCGCGGGCCGCCGCGCTGGCGCTGACTGCGGCTGCCTTTGGCCGGCGGCGCCGCTCCGCCCCGCGCACCCCGCCGCGGGCGGCCGCAGGGGCCGGGCTGCGCAGCGGCTGCCCCGAGCGGGGCGGGCCCGGAGCGGCGGCCGCTCGGCTACCGAGCCGCACGGGCGATTCCCTCGCCTGGGAGGAAGTCCCGGGGGGGCTGGCACGGGGGTTAAGGCTCCGGTACCCGCCGCCGAGCGCTCGGCCCGCGAGGGCCGGCAGGGAGGCGAGCGTGGGGCGCCGGAGGCAGCCGGCACCGAGCGGGCGATTTACGCTCCTGGGTTCGGACTTCAGCATTTGGGATGCTTCGGCTCTTCCGGGACCTGCCCCACGGGAACGCCGCGAGCCGCACGGCCCTGCGCCCCCGGGTGCACCCGCACCCCGCGCTCCTGCAGCTCCGGGCATCTGGCAGCAGCGGCACAGCCCCTGGGGACCAGGGGAGTCACAGCCAAAGGAGACAGTTGTGGGGAACAAAACGCAGAACTAATACATGGAACAGCGGTTTTGAGACAGATTATCCTTTCTCTCCCTGTAATTACCTTGAAATAATTAAGACCACGAAAGAGCACACTTATGGCTATGTGGTGTCCTTGCCCACTACGATGCTAAGGAGCACACTGCTGCGGCTACGTGCTGCTTCCTGATACGGAGAATGACAAAGAAGGGGAAGTTGCTACGCACTGAGCTACTGGTGCCTCACCCTCAATGTACAAAGTGTCTATTCTCTTCCACCTCTCAGTTCCCTGTCCCTACGGCAAGATGCTGAGCCACCAGGGCAAGACGCTGAGCCATCAACATGATATGATCTGAGGAAGAGAGGAAGAAAGTGTTGTGCAGGCCTGGAGGAGGGAATGAAGGGTCTGCACTTAGAATTCAGTCTTTTCTGTTTTCCCAGCTACTGTTCTCTTCTCCATCTGAGGGAGGTAATACAGCATCAGGCAAATGAGCTAGAACAATCACTGGTATTTGGATTTCTCACAAATTGGGCTGAATGTTATGTCTACTGTTTTGCGTGAAGATGTCTCATGCCCACAATCACATTTCCATACGAATCATCCATTGTCCTAACTCACAGCAGCAGTCCTGCTTTCAGAGGGGGGTTGCAGGTCGAGGATCCCTTTCAATAACAGAGATGTGCTTTTTCACAAGTATGTCACTTTCTTGCTGGGCTGTCTCAGCAGCGGTCACTACTTGTTCCTAGTCATTCTGGCAAGCAGAAATGTCTCAGCTTAAATGCTGGTGTGCAGCCAGCCGATGGCCTTTGTGTGGTTTCAGGTGGGAAGAAGTTCACATACCTGTGAAGTTCTCCTTATTAGTGAGAAGCTGTGCCTTCAGAACTTCATTCCCCTCTGAGAAAATGTGTGTACACAGGGCTGTCTAGTCATTGCCAGGCACAGACAGGAGAACTGCTTTTCCAGGAACAGGCACAGCAACTAAACTTGCACCACACTATGGGAAAGGACCTTTCTTCCCATGCCCAACAGTATGATGAAGTGAGGTACAATAATCGGATCTCTGGGAGAACTTGCATGGTCTGCATCAGCTTTGAGAATTATGATTAATTTGATGGAAATCTTTTTGGTGCAGATAGACAGAAAAGACTTGTCCATGGATAACACAAAGACCAATACTACAAATCTAGTTTTCTTAGCTTTGTCTAATTTGCTAGCAGCTTTTCCTACTTCTTAGAGAATAGCAGCAGGCCATGTCTGCCTCATATACCAATATCTCTTTCAACTGGAGGATCTTCTGCTTTTGGGCATATCCCCAAATTAAAATCCTCTAAGAAAAAATAACCTGTATGCACAGTTAGTAGTCTGCTTTTGTTTGGATGCTCTATGAATCATCTTCCCTTTCCCCAAATCAGCAAGCTGCACAAGGGTAGCGAAGAGTCTAACTCGCTTTCTACCTTGCTAATTTAATTGGCTGTGTATCCCATGCACCCACCGATAGTTTCTTCAGCCATTCTGCAGGCTGTGTGGTCCTATGTGCATAGTAAACATTTGAAAATGCCTCATAATCTCTAAGCTCTGCCAAGACAGAAAAGAATCTGTAGAAGTGAGACTCAAAAACAAACAAACAAATCCAAAACAAAACAAAAAACACCAAACCATACCAAACAAACATCTCTTTGCATGGAAGCAACATTTGGAATAACTTTTTCTCCCTCCCCAAAGCTCAGATACACTACAGAGATTACAGATGGAGCTGCTGGTATTAAACGAACACCTGGTACCCCAGGTATGAAATAAGAAGCTCAAGAGAAGATGTTGTGGAAATATGAGACGTACATGGAAGGGCTGCAAAAAAAGTTCAAAGTTGCAGAATTGTTTTTGAATGAAGACAGGATAAAGAAACTTAGGATCTTCAGCTTAGACAAAAACAGTAGTGGGGAGAGGGCAACAGAGACTTATAAAGTCATGGTATGCAGAAGTGAGTGGGGCATAGCTATTCATTACTTCCTACCTTTGCGAACTATGGATTTGAAATGAATCAGGCACCACATCTATGTACAAAATTAAATAATGGCAGAGGATACTCTGTTTATGAAAGGTGTAAGTGCTCTCAAAAAGCAGTTGGATAAACTCACGGAAGACAAGCTACAAGGACTGTAAATCACAAATATATCTATACAACTACTGACTGACTCGGGAGGTCCTTGAATTTTAAGGTTTGCTTTCTCTCTCACCCCCCATGGAGACTTAAGTCAAGAAGTGACACGCCATAGACAATCCACTCCCTCTTTCAGTCTCTGAGAGATGAGGGAGAAACATCTGCTTGTTTCAACTTGGACCCATGACCCTACCTGGCTAGCTCTGATAAAGACTGAAGTAGATTTGCCAGGATTTACAGGTCTTATTCCCTGCATGGTTCATAGCACCCTTCTGCAGGCACTTCTTGCTGTCTGTGCTTTGGACATGGCACTAACTTACAGAAACAGGGTGGGGGAATGGAAAGTAAATCACCACTTGATTAGTTTGACAAAATCAACACTATTCTTTGTATTTTTACACTTGTGCAGACTGCATAAAACGTATACACAGCCATACAGACTGCTCAGACTCTATACAATGTGGTGGCAGAAAATAATCTGACCAGGATGGATGAGCTTTTAGTTCAAAACCTTCCAGTGCTTTGTGAATGCAATGATCCAAAGGAACAGCGGGTTAATTACAAGCTGACACTATAATGTGAATATCTAGGGCAATACTTGTGAAACAGCTAATGTGATTATACAGAAACTGTATCAAATTTGAAGTGTAAGTACCTTTTTTCCACCAGCATCACTTGTCTAGGAGGTAAAAGGCCATTATGCTGCAGGAGAAATCAAACAATGTCACAGAAACAACAGGCCTTTATGTTAAAAGTCACAATATGAGCAACAGGACATACGATACATGGAGTGGGGAATAGGTCTCCTCTCACAGAACAGCAAACTGTGTCAGCAATACTGTTGGACTAGGCAGCCTGGCCTTACCTTAACAAATTGCCTCAATGTGGCCATGTTAAAAGGCTCATTTTTTTCATCAATATCTTTCCTCCATCTTCAGACTAACAGCTGACAGAGTCCAGAGGAAAAATCCCAGTAACACTTTATCAGCTGGAGTATTAGTCCTGTGGGATTGGGGAATAATGTTGGAGTTACAAATTGTGCAAGAACTCACACAAATGGTCATTAAGGTTATAAATTCCCATTTGTATTGCCACAAAAATGAAGTGTTATAATTAACTTCTAATAGTCTTCACTTTCCAGGGGGATTAAAATCTATTCTGCCTTCTTCATCCCGAAGGCATGAAACCCACTTACAGCAAAGACTGTCAAATGGATAGATGCATATAAAATATTTCAGAGCCAGACCTGTTAAGACCGGTGGGCTTGATCACCTATTTTTCTTCAGAGTTGTTCTTTTTTATTATTATTCCCCCCTGCCCCCAGCTAGCTTTCAACTTTGTATTCTATAGATATGCACTTAGCTCAGCATCATGTAACTCTCAAACTTTCTTTTTTGGGCATTACAGCTAGCATGAAAATGTTGGCCTGTTAACAGACATGAAACAGCTTGTTAGGAGATGGTCATCTGAAACTGAGCCTCCAAATTCTGTAGTCGTAGGCCTCATAATATGCAGTATACAAACCAAAGTATAATACTGTACAGTTCTGATCTTGAGCAATATTTGTATCTTGCACTGGCAAATATGCCTTTGCTACATTTTGGAGCTAGTCTGGTTTGCAGTTAGCCTTTTGAAGTGACATAGCATAGCTATCTAAATATCCAGCTTGGTTTAGCTACAAGCATCAAATCACTTCTCAGACCTTTTGACAGAACTGTTTGCTGTCACGTAACACTCTCAGTACGTGGCTACTACAGGATTACTACAGAAGCTCAGAACCTCCCCCCCGCTGATCTCACATACACACATCTATAATTAGGAATTCTTACACCAGGAGTTTGAAATGCAGAATATACATTTTATTTTGCAAAGCCTTCAGTACCCATTTTATGTGATTATTTCAGTTACAGTTGAACTAAATCAAAAAAGAAATTGCCAGAGTTACCTGCAATAGCAGCTCAATTCCACTTTTACTGGTCATCAATCACTATCATTGCAGTAACAGTTTTTCTTTTAATGCTTTCTGTTTGTAACTGTTTTCTTACTTCCTAATTACAATCCATCTTCCTGCTGATGTTCTCAAAGTACTTTTTCAACTATGTATCAATGAACTTCAACTATGTATCAATGAACTCACAGAATCCTAGATAGCTCAATAAATAAATAATACAAGGCAATGGTAACTATCATTTCCTGTAGAAGAAACAGAAAGGACAAAAGAGGATGGGTTTGTCACTAAATTCATATCTGGACAAGAATGCAGAACCGGCCATCAAAGCTAATTAGGTAATGGTAACAGCAACGGGATTCTGCCGTGTAGCTTTATGCACGTGTATGGATCTTGGTGTATTTCATGCTGTTTGTGCATCTAGCAGTTAGTGAGAACAATGAGGATTACAGCTAGTAACTAAGAATTGCAGACTTAGACTGTTAAAAAGCAACTTAAGAGTGAAATAAAAATTAGAGTTAAGATTTTAGAGAAAGGTGCAAAGCCTTAGAGGGGCATGTTTTCAGCTTTGTTTGGAAGGGGTTTTGACTGAGCATGTCTATAAGCCATAATATTTACATAGCTATAGCCATGGCCTTTGTTTTATTAAAATAAAGGCTTGCAGTTTACTGAAATCTACTGTTAAGACAGATATTAAACATATAGAAACAAATATAGCACAGTTTCATTTATCATAAATACGTGGCTGCACATGAATGAAAGAAAACAGTTTTGTCATTTTTCAATCACTAACTCTTAGGTCTCTAGGTAGCACCACCTCCCATTTTGCTGAAGCATGTAGGGCATCGGTTCAGTTCTTATTCAGCAGAAGTACCACCCCTTGATTCATCTTCACCATTTCCTCTTTCACATGAATCTCCTATTCAGTTAGCATATGGTCACAGCCCATAACAATGTGCCCTGAGATAAATATGCAGCTCTAGAAGCCTGTGATTATTCCTTCAGCAGTAGGCTTTGTTTTAGTCAGCCTATGCTATGCAAGCAGAACAGTTCAATATAAACATCACGTAAAAATAATGCAGCATAGGAGTAGCAGCATTGCTCATGCAGGGGTGTGACTTGGCCAGGTCATATAATTGAACTGGTTAAGGTAGGTAGGAGAGCAAAAAACAGGCACGCCCACCATTAGCACCACAGTTATATTGTTGGGTAGTTGCTTTTAAAAACTATTCCACTCCCTAGAGATAATATCAAAGGATAGATCTCTTCCAAAAGGTTATTTTTTCATTACTGTTACTGTGGCAGGAAACAAGTAAATTTTAGAGGCAAACTGTGAAGTACAAGTTCTACAGATGAGAGTAATGGACATATTTCAGGGACCAAGAGTGTTAAAGACAGAAAATCAATGCATATATTTTGCTTCCAATTTGCAAAGGGGAAGATTTTGCCTTAGTTCTTTATTTCTCCAAAGGAAATGAAACAGAAGAGGAAGAAGGGGCAAAAACTACATTCTGTTCCATTTTATAATAGAAGACTGGAATAAAAAGTAGCAGACTTCAGCCCTACTTCAGGGCAGAGGATGATAGAATATTTTTCTAATCAATAAAAGCAAACAGGCATTTTCTTGAGCACCTGCACAGATACTACAAAAGTTCTTCATTGTCTGGCTGTGCCTGGTTTTAGACCTGGTTTAAGGCCTTCATTCTTCCACGTTCCCCATCTCAGAATGATGCTCATGGCACTTTAGCAATTATTAGTGATTTTCCCAGCCCATTGCCTGTTTGCACCCATAGCTGGCACAAGGAGCCATGCATAAAATTTGTGAAGTGGAAGATCTCATTCTCTTATTTTCTTTCTAAATACTACTAAAACATTTACCAGAAATCATGTAAAAAGAAAATAAGGTGGAAGTGCAGGAATTTTAACCATAAAATACCAGATCATACTGATTCTTGATATCAGGCGACTATCATCAGGAAAACTTTGGTCCATCCAGCCCTAAAAAACATTCTAGTGGACCTATCTGTATCTACAGCACAAGTAAAATTTTTTATCCCATCAAGAACTGTCTACTTTCCTCTGCGCACAAGCCATTATAGTAATCAAAAAAGAAGTAAAGTTATAATCAATACAGAAGATATCATTGGGCCTAACTGAGGTGAAGTTATTAGGAAGGAGTGTATAGGGAGGACTAAATAGTTAAGGGCACTTACTAATAGCTCAATCATAGTGACTAAATATCACTTAGGAAAATGCCCCTCTAACAAGAGTCCCAGTCTTAGGAAGGAAATGGATTCACACACCTAGCCACTTATATATTTGGTCATACACTGTATCCGTGAATCTGGATGGCCACTCCTCAGATCTCTTGCATGTCATCCTTCAGGCCTCTTCAGCCCAGGGAGATTTTCCTTCACCTGCATATGGTTCATCATCTAGTTAGCAAGAATGCAGCTGACAGAAGCATAGTTCTGGGTCTTGTTCACAGAGCAAGAGATGTGAATTATTCCAGGAAGTCACTTACAAGAAATACTACAGCCTTTAAAACAGATGAAACCGGTATCAGTGACCTGAACCAGTACAGCAGGATTTCCTGACATTCTGCCTGTCTGATGACAATGTGAAATCCAAGTAAACCTGTGGCTTTTGGTTGACAAAGGCTGGTCTACAAAAGGAAATTAACCAGTTTGCAAGATTGCTCATAATTCAGAAATAAAGTTTCTATTCTGAAATTAAACCGTTTCCTCGGTGGATTTATTCCTATCAGGTTTCTCTCTGCAGAGAAAAACACACAAAAAATATAGCGAGTACTCTATCAAAAGACCTTGGAAATGACTTGAAAGAGCCATTAATTTCCATGGAGTTTTGACTTACTCTGTAAATTTATTCCAATAAGGAGATTTGGAAGGAGGAAATCTCCACAAAAATCTTTCCCCGCGTTTCAAAATGGGCCTACATTTTACCTCTACTTGTATCCAAGAGAAATGCAGAAAAAAATATGCAGAAAGGAGTGCACAGTAAGTGACTCTATATTATGACAAACTCTTTGCAGGCTCTGGGGAAGGCCGCTCCTCTTTTGCATCACTCATCTCAATTTTATCTCTCTTTCTATTCAAGTGCCTGAGCCCTGTCTCTAGTGCTTCCACCATGCTTCTGTAAAAGGATTTCAAACCATGTCTGCTGATGAAGTCTTTAAATTCCCCAACCTAATTTTAATAATATATATTTAATTTTGTAGATATACGGTATTTATAAAAGCATGATTAATGTTGACTGGAAAATTGAATTTCCATAATTAATTGTTATCCTTTCCCTTTCTCATAACTTCACCATGCTCAGGCATTTTGTTGCACTTCTGGCTTATCCAGATTATTTCTTCAAGACGTTTATTTATTATAGGTTAATAGAGCACCATCCCCAACTCTGGAAATCTTCCAAAGGTGTTACCTGAAAGCTTCACAAGCTACCAAACCATCTGGACTGCATAACTAACACAAGAGAATCATTAGTCCTCCTTGAGTTGGTTTATAGCTTGCCCAGGCAGAATTTCATCTTCACCTGGCGGAAGGAAACAGAAAGGGCATATCTCAAGAGGTGTCTTTAAATTCTTCCCAGCTGCACACTTGTTTTTTGCAGAAGTATTTCAGCATGGAAAACTATCGCTAGAAGGCTTCTGTATTTATAACAAAATGCACCTTCAGCAAGGAGTGTTCTTTTCCCATTAAAATTGTCTAATTCAAAGGTTATTTTCTCTCAATACACACATACACAGTCATATGTGTAACAGTTGATTAACCCCATCTTTTAGTTAGTACAACTTAACCTTGCTGATCTTAGAACTGCAGTGTTAATATAAGCAGAGAAAGCAGGTAAAAGAGGGGTATGGAGGGAAATGAATGCCTAGAACAACAGCCCTGTCTGGAACACCTATTCTCCCTAACGCAGAACAAGAATAGAAAGACACAAAATATCACTAAAAGACAATTGCCCTACTTCTACTCTTATTTTTACAGGCATCTGCCTGATAATAACCAAGAAGTAAATGGAGGTGCTCTGGATATTAATGTGGGTTAATAGAATTAAAGTAGTACAAAAGAATTATCTTATTGCTTTTTATAATTAACCTAGAGGTCCATTGCCATTGCAGGTCACTGAACAAAGAAGTTGCTAGTATTGAAGGAAGGAGGTACATATGTATGTACGGGATCAGGTTTGGGTCAGACAAAAACAGTGAACTAGCTAGCATGAATTCAGAGTTATCAGTTAGGTTTACCCACATGGCTAGCAATTATTAGAGAGAGTGATACTAGTCTCCTGTGACACAACTGACTCTAGACTATGCAGGGGAAAGAGAGGAGGGGATTTGCCTTCCTGAGGGGCACTGGGAATTGTCCACTATTGAAAACAGGATGTTAGACCATCACTCTGTCCCTGGAAATTTCTATATTTCTAACTTTTAACAAAGGACTAATAGTAACACAAGGCTCAATCCTCCTGCCTCTAAAATCAATAGCAAAATTCCCAGTAAGTTCTACAGATGTTGTACAGAGGCTATAATCAATTAATACATTAATTGCATATACTGGATAGATAGGAAGCAACTGTTGTCTGTTCATTTTCTAGCTTGGTTTATTTGAGTAAACCTAGGGGAAGTAACAAACACCAGAAATCATCTTCAATCATCTATCCTATGACACACACTTTACTTTTGCTAAAGTGTTAGAATGGAAAATACACCAAAATATTCTGACTGCAGACAGGCTAGCAGGCTCTTATGAAAGAATTTTGGTACATTTCCAACTTCTCATATTACTAGAATTATAGTATCTCTATGAATTTTGGGGTTCTCTTGTGTTAATATACGTTTGGTGTCCTGTTGAATATATTTAAACTAAAAGATTCTACAGAATTAACCATTAGACAAAAGTGATTGAAACAACCTCTAGAATTGTATGCCCACTGAGCATTTCTGTCCCCATCCTTAAGGTGACAATGTTGAAACAGGTTTCTCAATAAAATAGTGTTTTCATTTCCTTGACACATGATAGGGGACAGCGGCCAATGTGTTCATAAACCACAACTGAAGATGAACATATCAAGAACACTTTTGGGGTACTACGACAGTTGTCCAAATCTTCCTGTATAATACAATAACTTCTCTATATAAACCTGTTGTAACCATATACTGTATCTCACCCTGAGATTTAGAATCATTTAAGTATAAAGGTGATCCTTTGATGGCAACAGAGGGACCTAGAAATAGCAAGTTGGAACACATAATTGGATATTTGGCCGAAGTTTTTACCCCAGTGGGAACCTGACATTAACTTCCTCATCTCTAGGCTGGATTTTTGCAGTGCAGGACAAGCACAAACAGATACAGATTAACATCAGCACTAAGGATATCTGAAATAAGTTCGGTGGTGGTGGTTGTTTTATTTTATTTACTTGCTACTAGCCCAGTTCCAGAGCCTTCTTGAGCATATATTGACAAACACATAGCTTTAAGATTATTCGGAATCTAATTGTGCTGGCACAGGTCAATCGTCTTTCATTTCCCTGATCTACAGAACCTATACCAAGCCTTCAGTTTTTAACCTTTTCCGGCTGATGTAGTTTATTATTTTTCTACTAATACCACATGTACTCCGTGTATTTTTCACAGATTCCATCAAGTTCTCTGGAAGATTTTCAGCCTCTGGTTGGATTGCTCTTTGTCTGACAGTACCAGAAACAGCTGAAGTATACAGGTCAGGTTCCTTGTATACCTTTAAGTTACCCTATTTTGGTACCAGCAACAACTTTGCAACAGCAACACAAAGGTTATAATGCAGTCACTTACCCTGTTATGTAGATATAACTTGGAATTCCAGTGTTTCTGTAGCCACATATGATCTAGACACTTGTAATTGCTTTGACTGAAAATTTAGCTGTCTTTTGGTCAACACCATCTGATCATTTTAATGTAAAATCTTCAAAACAGATTAGCTTTTAGCTTTGTGGAAATTCTGAGTTTTCCTTTGGACACGAAGAGCATGATTTTGTACAGAACTCCATGATACAAACAGGGGAACCTGTTCAAGTAGAAACTGTGATCTCAATCACCTATTAAACATAACAAATTCCTGATGAGATGGCTAGTGTAAAACCTGTAAATAAATCATGCTCATTTCACCACAGTTCATTACTGTCTTGTGTGAATTCTAGAAAAGTGAAGTAACTTTTAGGGTCCACACAGTGAAATGGTGACCCCTCAAAATTCACTAGCCTGCACAGGTCATGTTCTGCACATCACAAGCAGTATCTTTGCAAATGGACTGGTCACTGGTGTTGATCCATATCCCAGTAAACAAACATCAAACAGGTCTTGGTTTCTGTGAAAGGCAGAGATACTAGAACCTTGTCGTGTCAGATGAAAAAAGGGGAAACTCCTGAGAAAGATCACAACAAAATATCCCCTAACAAAAGCTCAAACACACCTACTCATACTTTTATTATATTGCTGACACCTCTCTAGGTCAGTGCCTGAAGTTAGGTGGAATGAACTCAGATCTAAAATGATGCTGGAAATCATTTGTTTGAAAGTACTTTGAAGTGTTTAGGCAAAAGACAACTCAGTTTCCGAGAAATTCTCTCTCTTAAGTTGTAGTCCAGCTCTAGTCACTAACTACCTCACATTATCTTTCAAATCATCACTTGCTGTTATACAGAGTAGTACAGATGCTCAGACTGCATCAGAGCTGTCTACCTTGTCAGTGGCCAGGATTTCCTGTTTCAGAGAGAGAGAAGTAAGAACTCCACAAGAGACAGATATTAATTATCTTCCCATTCCCTCCAAATATTTTCCTGGATTTCCAATCATTACAAATTGGCTTACTTTCTGAACTATAGGTTTAGTAAAGCCTGATGACACATTTTCATGAATAGTGGGTATTCTTACCTATTATGAAACTTCTGCTTCTTGCTAAATTGTCACCATCAGCACCAGAGAGTTCCACAGTCTAATTACGCTGTATAAAAAAGCACCAGTTTTGATACTCCTTACTCCCTTCTAGCGATTGTCTCCTTGTCACAGTGTTCCAAGACAGAGTAGAGTAGATGTTGATCAATGCTCTTTCTGTCCTTCATCACATAATACAAACCTCTGAACAAGTTCAGTATATCCAGGTGCTCTTCAAATTAAGTTCTCCAGACCCGGGACCATCATCAGTTTTCTGTGAATCTGTTCTAGCGATGCAATAGTATATTTGAGTACTTCTTACAGCAGCAGCACTTTTATAGGAAAGCATCACACCCCTTTTCACTTTAGTCACTTCATGCACCTTAATATCTTAAATGCTATTTTGACTATAGTTCTATACTGAAAAGGATCTTTGTTGAGCAGATCACTTTCTGTAGGGCATATTTCTCAGAATGGCAGCCTGGCTTTGTTCTGTCCTGTGCTACATTGGTGGAGAATTGATAACCAAAGAGAATATTAAATACCCAAGGAAGATTATTAAATAATATCCTCCAGCTTGCAAGAAATCTGCTGTGGCTGGAGCTCAACCTCAAGTTTCCCAAGCTTCAAGATACACTTTATCTTCTCAAGACCTCCTTTAGGTTGATTTATATATAAGCCCTCTTTGCAGAAGGAGTATAACAGTCAGCTCCACATGAGTTTCTGCCTAGGAAACCAGGACAAAATGTATACTATTAGACCATAATTAACAGAAGTCATCAAAGAGGATGCAATACCTCATCTGAAATGACAGCCACAGCAGGACTTCCTGGCTGCTTAGCAGTGCTAAGGGAGGAGTTTTACCACCCTCATTATACTGAAGGATGTCAGCAACAAAATAAGGCAGCAGTGCCACTGGGCAAATTATGACTGCCACTGGTAGTGGTCACCAGCATCACATATCCAAGCGTGAGATTCTTTGCAACAAACTCCTGTATTTTGGCAAATGCATACAGTCACAGTACAGAGAGTGCATTATGTCATTAAACACAATTCATGATGTATTAAAATATACCTGCAAACTGGGATTAAGACTTGCATTGGCAGGACGTTTGGGACTGTTACCGCCTGCTCTCTGCTGCCACCTGCGCAGTGTGCTCCCCTGCTCTCGGCTTCCTTTCCTCTGAGGTTTACGGCTCCTTTCCTTGTTGATGAGAACAATTCATCTGAAGCATCTTGCAGTCTTGACTGCAGTTCCCACGTTTAAGACTTCTCTCTGGAAAACTTACATCGAAGCTTTCCCTGTTCTGTGGCGTTTTGTTTCATTTTTCTCAAGAGCCAAGAATGTCAATCTCTACTGAGCAATGAAAAGTTTCAGAGGAGCAGCAAAGTTAATGAGTATCAATCTCCCCTTTTTCCTCCATATTATTTCTAAATTTGTAG
Organism: Anser brachyrhynchus; assembly: GCF_964034855.1. NCBI lineage: Eukaryota > Metazoa > Chordata > Aves > Anseriformes > Anatidae > Anser > Anser brachyrhynchus. The sequence goes on along the minus strand of NC_137706.1, from coordinate 4,249,319 downwards.
AAGTTATAAATGTGATGAGAACTATTGCACTGACTAGATAAAGTGCCAATCAGAGCTATAAATGTGCTGCTTTTATCTGATTCTCTGCACTGCTGCAGAGTACTCTCAAAGGGCCTTACAGGTGGTCTGGGGCAGCAAACAGCTGTGCACACTCAGGTTGTGATCAGCAGCATGTCACTGCCTGTATGCTTTGGGAAAGTGCGCTTGCAATTTGTGTCGTGGGTGTCACCAGTACGTCTCATGGCTAGTTGGTATCCTTATGTTCTTGAGAAGAAAAACTAAAACTGCAAGATTTATAAGAGTTTGTGAAATCAGTCTGGTGTTCTCAGCTTGGCAGGTATAGGAGGTAGGGGTTTATTTAATTACTCAGTGGGTAGACATACTCTACCCAGGAGTTACTCATCCTGCGTCGTAGGCTTGACGCTGTACAAAACAGATCTAGGCAGACTTCCTGGCCCACTGGGCTTCCAGATGCTCACTTGCCTTCTGCCACCTGCACTACCCCTACCCTTCAAATAAAACTGCTAATATCATTCATTTGATGGCACACAGACATCAACAGATGCTGCAATTTATATATGGGATCCTGAGGCTTATGTCATAAGCATGTGACTTCTTGGAAACAGCACTATGAAGCTGTGCAGTAAAATTCCTCCAGGTGAATACAAACATATTGCAACAAGAGGCTAGGTATGTGGTAGTTACATGACTACAAAAAGCTCATTATTTTGCTCAAACAAGCTGAATGATAGATGCATCACAGTGCATCAGGACATTTCCAGTACTACTGCTCTGATGTCAGGCTGTATCACAGATACTGCCTGCCTCTCATTTCACTTGTGGACACAAGCTAAAAGCATAAGTAAAATAAAATCCTATACAAGTAGTCAAGATTTCCATCATGAAATGGGGGCAGGTCTGATGAAAAGCCAGTTTTGTCTTTGAAACAATGCCTTCATGGAACCTACTGTAAACACATCTATTGATATATACTTGACTTTAAAGGGTAACTGTCTCATTTTAAAAACAAATAGTTGAGTCTGTAAGCATATTGAGTTGGTCTGTTATATATGTGCAAACTTAGTTACCTTTCTCCTGCAGAGAGGATATGAAGGACCTTAGTGAGTTGCTATTTCCCAATGCCACTATCGGTCACTTTCTTAGCAGAGAAGCTAGCAAGAAGCAGAAGGGGAAAGGTGGTTGATTAAGTATACCATAGCATGCATACAGGAGATTTATTGGGCACACACCTGCATAGGCTCCTTTCCCCTCATATGGGTAGGGGCTGTAGTGGCCCTATTTCTTACTCATTCTTTTCTCTTCTCTGCTTATCCCACTGTGCTTGTTAAATAAAGTCCATCTGAAAAAGTTTCATAGCCAAAGGATGCCAGGTGAACTGATGAAATGAATTCTCCTGATCTTTAGAGGAGGCTCGAGCTTTTGAGAAGGCTCACGCTGCCTTGGACATCCTGACAAATATTTATCCGTGTGCAGAGTCATACAGCACCGCATAGACCACAGCCTTCCATTGTGACTCTTCGCAATGCTTAAGAAGTTCACAGCTGAGAGAGATATTTTGATCTTACTTGTGAATCTGATCTTATCTTTAAAATAGCTGGATACCACACACAATATGTACTGAAATAACACGGCACAGTAAGCTGTGTTTAAAGTAAACATAGCTCAATTCAGGAAGCATCCTTGCTTTGGTTGGCTAAGGTTACAGCTTTTACATAGTTTTATTAGACTTATTTTTTTCCTTCCCTCTTTTCATAACCATTCTGCTTGTAACACAATAAACCATTTTGTTTTTGTTTGAAGAAAAACAAACTTGAAACTGCCCCTAAAGCAAGGAAATCTAGACTTAGGGCTTTACCTCTGCAGCAAAGACATTCCACAGATCCTGCTGGTTATTGCACAGCCAGCACAAGACCTTCAGTCTCAAATGCATGGCAAGTGATATAGTTCCCTACTTAGGAAGCATTGCAGTGTAAGAGTCTGCAAGGCAAAGAGCTAAACAGCACAGCAAGCAGATTTGCTGGAAAATCAGATTCACTGAATAATAAGATTCTTGGCATTTTCTCCTAATATTTTTATCCACGAAGCTTCAACCTAAACACAGTATAAAGTTTTCAAGGAGGTCTAGTGTTGCGCGTCATCTTCTAGGCATGTTTACAAAAATACAAGGAGGTCAAAGAGTGAACCAGCAGCTCAAATTGATTAGAAACCAAAATCCTCCTGGCTCCCAGTGCTCCACTTCAACTATTAAACCATGCTGTCTTTCCTGGATGGTTCAGCTTCCTTTCTTTTCCTTTCGATAAGTGTTTAAAAGACAAATGAAGAGGATTATTGGGACTCTTTTACATACACAATACCGAAGAATCTGCCTCAGCTGAAGGTGCTCTTCCCCGGAAAGGATTTATACTAACCGTAGTGTGATGGTAGCTACTGAATTCCAAGCAGGCATCAAAACAACTGATACAGCACTTGCAGAGATGCACACCTAGCTCTCTGCCTTCAGTATGCATGTGTGCATTTGCTTTTGCATGCTACAGCTGTTTACATGTATATGCAATTAGTCCTTTTTACTTAAATAGGATTTGCTCTACTTTAACCAAAAGACTTGAAGAACAAAATTAAAAGTATACCAAGCTCAATCTCATCTATAGTACAGAAATCACATGCTGGCAGCTTCACTCAAGTCAAGTTCCAGTTCTCAGTCCTTATCTCCCAGGAAAACAAAGGCCAGCCTGAGCTGAGGATAGCTAACTCTGTGGGTCTGTTAAGTGAATTTTTATTCAACATCTCCGCTCTCATATGCAAAGTGGAACTGCTTTCTAGAAAGTTAATGCCCATTTCTGGCACAGACTGAGTTTCAGGGGGCTGAGTCCCAAACGGTCTTCTTTCTCTCTCCACTTCAAGGGCAGCAATGCTTTCCTTACTTTGCCCAGAAAAGCAAAGCAGTAAACACATCCATCTTCAAACAAAAGCCAAACTCAAGAAAAAGCACAGAATTATACACACATTTTTTTTTTTGAAAAAAAAAAAAATACAAAAAGAGCCATGCAAATTAGGTGCTTCTGATAGTGGCAGGCACCTCGGTATCCCAAGGTCTGAAGGAGTTCTGCTTTGCAGAAATACCCACAGTGCACAGCAGTATGCAGTTAATCAGTCTCCGTTAACAGTGAATCCACAGAAATATATATATAAAAAAAATGCTGCTCCATTTTCAGCACTATCTTACCTGCACTCTCTTGAGAATCTTTACTACGAAGGCATACAGGAAATAGATATTTCCTAACAATACTTCAGTATATTCCCTGCTGTCCCTTAATCTTGAAACTTCACAGGGTTTTCCCTGGAAATAACATCTTACGTCCATCCCAACTTGTTAGGTATCTGTTGGTTTAAGTTGGCTTAAGTGATTTATTTCTAGTACCAGGTTTTTTAAGGGGAGTAAATGGAAGGTCAAAATCCAACAGACCAGAACTGCATCTTGCATTGATCTTTCTCACCATCTATATTTTCTCCTATACTTCACATTATCCTGTTGGTAGGTTTCATCCTATTCAGACTGCATGCAACTGAATAAAATAACCGCTTGATGCTAGCAAACATAGCTTTGTAACCCTATACATATATACATATATATATATCATTGTTCACAAAGCTGCTGAAGAAAGAGAAGCGTAGAGAAAGCATAGAAAAAACTCGTTACCTGTAATGAGCCCCTTCTCTGCACTCACCCGTAAGTGTTCCTACAGTTTCCTGTTGGCAACTTGAAGACCTTAAACTTCCATCATCCACCTGTGCTCAGAATTTAAGTCATTTTTTTCCTTGCCTGTTTTTCTGCTAATGTCATAAAGCTTCAGAATCTGAATAAAACAGCAAATTGTTGTTAGAAGTAGAGAAAAGATTGGATGTTTCCTCTTACACAATGCACACAGTCCCTTGCTGACCTCACATGAAGTTTACCGGTACTAAGTAGTAAAGAGCTGTCACTTCTGTGGAGGTAGGCGAGCCCAATTCGCTACTGCCCTTGACCTTGTCTGTTGAAATTTACTCCCTTTCTTCTCCTAAGTGCTTCCTTTCTTACATGTTAAGAGAAGAACATCTACTATTAAAAACCTTGCTGTTAACATTTCTATATTTTTTTTCTCAGTAAGCCAGTCCTCAGGAATAAGTTTTTGAAATAACAAACAAGTTTTCCCCACTATATCACAGTGGGGTTGGTAGGTTAAACATATGACCTAATCAGCCTCTTTTACAAATAAGAACAACTTACATGTGTATAACCCTGACAATCTCTATAGAACGTTGCTCTTTCAGCAAAGTCTTTGAATATTCTGCAATGTTACTTTATAACTGCTGTTGGTAGAAATGAAGCAGCTGAAATATGTCGCTTCAGTTGCAGGATCAGAAAAGCTTCAATAAGCTAAAAGCATCAACATTTAATTATTGAAACATGTTGTGTAAAGCAGAAAATGCCAAAACGCTGCAACTATTGCACTGTGTAGCTCACTCAGCAAAGCATACAGCTGGTCTGTAAAAAATGAGGAATGCACATGGCTTTTGGAATAGTTTAGAAAATCAATTATAAATCAGAACAGATTATTTAACTAGGAAAAAGGAAGTTGAAAAGGATGAGTATAAATCAGAGGAATAAGGCAGATTAATCAACAAGTTACAGTCTCATCACCAGGAGATTGTACGGGGGAGGGAGGGGGAAACTGCCTGATAATTGAACAAAAAGCAACTAATAATGTTGAATTATGAAAGTATTTGTACAGTATAGGGTTTCCTTAAATCAGGTGAGACACAGGAAAGCAGGTACAGAGGACAGCATGAGGAAGAAGACTTTTTCCTTTTTCCTTTTCCATGCAAGAAAAAGAGACAGATCTCTGAAAGACCTTAATTCTTTTATGAAAAGAGATGCCTTCCAAATTCAAAGGCATTAAAATCCATTACACATGAAAAATACCCTTGATTTCATTACTTGTATAGTGAGTCAAAAGTTTGTGGAGGGCAGGATAATTTTGTTTGCTTCTTTGGTTTTGCATTTACCTATTTTGCATTGTATATCAATTGCCACTGAAATATCTTGGAGCCGCTGTTAAATTCTAGTGACTTAAAACAACAAAACACTCCTGTAGAAGTTAACTATTCTCCAAACTACAAAACTAGAGCCTCATGCTTTTCTAGGCCTATCATAGTCCAACATGCAGAATTCATGTAGGCAGAATAGAATTTTAATGGGAGGAAATACTTTTATAGAAGGTTTTTCTCTCACCACATACTAGTGGTCATAATCTCAGTGGGATATGAAAGGCCATTAATTCCACAGAGGACACAATGTGCAATGCTCATCACAGATTATTTACACTTGAAAGCGAAGTATTCACTGTATCAGGCATCAGGTTCACATCAAAAATGATCAGGCTTAGGTCTGTTCGTTTATAAGATACTATGGTATTGTCAAAGAAAATGGAAGGCGTCTACAGCTAATAATTCAAGTAATGATTTTGTAATACACCAAAAGCTCTGATGTTGTACAGTGTTCTAGGAACTGTTTCAAATCCATGGTTCTTCACACATTCTCCTATTTCCAGCTTTTATGGTTCAAGACCCTTGATGATTTTGATCAAAAACTGCCATGAGATGAACTGAATAAAACACACTTCCTTTTACTATTACTGATGTTTTTTGTAGCAATCAAGATTGAGACCCTGTCCTGACCATAGCTAAAATGTTTATCATACACAAAATGTACGTCAGTGAATGGATGATGGTAGTTGCATTTTGGTAACAAATGATCTGACAAGTAAAAAAGAGGCACTTCAAATACAGAGGTGACAAAGCATAACTTCCAGAACAGAATACAGTAGGATTGTCTGACTTCCTTGGAAAGACTTTTTAAATAAACCAGCCCAAATTACCAATGTGATCCACTTCAGGGAACATCATGTATTGAAACAGAACAACAGATTGTTTTGCGAATGAGTTGAAATGCCCTTTCCAATATCTTAAGATTTTCTTTGATTTTAGTCATACCACTTGAGAACTCATTAGAGGAAATGCCATTTCCAAGTCTAAAGGAAAAAGCAAAGGACAGTTCTTTTGATGATGTCATGGCAGGGAGTGGCAAGGTGTAACAGGCAGAATCTCTCCTGAAACCCTTTCAAGAGCATTAGCGTTTCTCAGATAATTATTTTCTAATTCTATTTTAAACTTACACATCTTCCATATGAAATTCAGTTGTCATATCGAGCTAAATGCACCATACAAAGAACAGCGGGAGCTTAGTGTTTATTTGAAGTGAATTTTTCTTTTACAGTTTAGTGTAACTGGAGGTAGCTGCAATATTATGTGATTTTCTCCCAGTGGTTTGAAATAATAGTTATCTATGAACATTAGGACAGAGTACCGGAACAGAACTGAAAATTGGAGCCAGTTGATTAAAGTTAAGTCTACACAAACATATTAATGAAACATAAAATAAATCACAGCAGGTTATACAATGATTGTCAATATAGTATAGTGCAGATCTTCCTGGAAGAAGGGCTGTTTTGATGTTGCCACAATAGTAAAGCTGGTACTGCACAAAAATTACACGATGTAGGCTCTAAACTACCTGAAAAGATGTAAAAGATTCAGAGACAGATGATTATAACTACTCAGTTCATGTTAGTTCCCATATATCTCAATCCATCAAAATCAATTTGAAGGGAATTATATGGCAACAGAGTCTGTAATCTGCTATGTATGAATATATTTCTGATCTACCAGGCAGGAGTTTCATTTCACATAATCATATGAAAATGGATGCTCCATTGTCAGAACTTTTGCCTTAAGCAAGGTTATCAGCCTTACTTTCAGAGCTGTTAAATTTGTCCTCTTCAGTAGATACTGTTGTGGGAGTAACGGAAGCTCCCAGGAACTCCAGGTTAAATATTTTTACAGTTACAATAAACTAGTAGTGAGCACATTCCATAACAAAGTGTTCAGTTATATGTAACTGGGGACAAATACTAATAACAAGAGAGAACATAGCTATGGTTTATTAATAAAATAACGTCGCAGTGCCTTTCCTTAAAATTCTAGATTTGCAAAGGAGCAAAAATGATGTAAGATAAACAACAAAAATATTTTTAGCAATAAAATGGAAAATGCTTTTTAAATTAAATCTTCAATGCCTTTTTTCTTTTTTAATTTCCCACAAAGTTTGTTCAACAGATGGATCATCCAAAATGCAGATACTTCTATAAATTGAAATACTAATATATATCTGCATATATGGCCATACATTGCAATATGTTACAAATAGATGCTCAAGAACAGGTTAGAAAGAAAAATCAGATTACATACTTTTGTTTCCTGGATGCAATTTCTTGTGGGACTTCTCAGAGACTTTAAGATTAGCCTGTCCTGGTGCCCTCAAATGAGCAGGCCTACAGTGCTGTGCGCCCCTTGCAGCATAGAGTCCATTTCAGGAAATGAAAAATGCCAAGTAGTAACTGACTTCATTTTCATCCCTCCCTCCTATGGACAGAAAGCTTCCCAAATAGCTTACAAGAAAGTAGTAGGCAAACCTCACTTGTCATGCACATGTGATGGCCCCTTTAAAGTCAACAGGCAGAATTAGCACTTGATCTTAACACATATATAATAAAACTTGCACTGTTTTTAAAATTAGAATGTACTTCCTGGATCAGGAACTGTGAATCTGCTCTGTAATGCACAAAAAAATATTCTTTTTTTTTCGTTAAAACCCAAATATAATATTCAGCATACATTTAGATATTTTTACATATGAAACTGATTTATATAATTTTTGAAGCTTTACAGAGTAGTACTAAAGTAGTCATTAAAAAGATCAGATTTAAATATTTACATTCTATACATCATTCCTTTGTACTTACAATTACTAAATAATTGTGGCTTCTTTAATTTTAGGGAAAATATTTTAATAACTACAAACTAATTTTAAATTACTTTCAAATGGCTCTTTACTTAAACCGAATTTTAGCAAAATCACATTTCCAATGTGAAACATCCCCATGTTTTCAGTAGCTGTTATATATAACCAAGTTTTATAGCTGTTTTATAATGCAATCCTGTTTTCTATAATAAACAGAGGATATCTAAATAAGAAAATGGCACAGTACAAACGGAAACATTAAATTTGCAGGTCTTACATCCCTTTGTGGCATTTGGCTTCTAGAATATTCAGTTTCTTGATAATTTAGGTTATTCCACTAGTTTCAAGGAATCATAGATTCAATACTTTAGTATTTTGTGTCATCATCTTTTGAAAAGTTATTTCCTGAAGGCACTTCACAGAGACTATCGCCATCCGTGCTGAACTCGTCATCATCGTCATCATCATCATCAAAATCAGTCAGCATTTTACTTGGTGACTTCTTTCGTCTACGAAAACAAAAATAATAGCACAGATGTGTGTAAACTGCACATCTGTATGCAGAACACTTTTGCAAAGTATATAACATTAACAGGTAGTGTTTGCTTTTTTTAAAGGATGTCAGAGACTTGTGCTCTTATAAAGGCAGTTTAACATAGACCATATCTTACATAAAAGAAACATGCAAGAGAATGAAGATCAGTCAATCATATTTTCAAGCACGTCTAACTAAACGCACAGCCAGGGGAAACCGTACACTTCGCACACTGAGATGTTCAGTGATGCCTGAGAAAAACTAAACACAGGCTAGCTGTTCCTCCCAGACATCAGCAGGAAATTTTTGTCACTACAAATGACAGGAGTGCGAAGTCCTACTACTTTTTTCTACTTTTTATCCCATGCCTCAGTGACTATACAGCAGACAGAGAAAATGTTTGGGCACCTAGAGCACCCTGAAAGGAATTGGAGAATATCTGTAGGATAAGGAAACACAGAAGAGTTTCACAGCTCTGCCTCAAACTCTGTCTGCTTGTAACAAACTTGAGGTCTGCTACAGGAAGCCTCCTGCTCGGGGACTAAAGTAGCAAGAGATCAAGTAGCAAGTAACACAAATTGTAATGTCTGCCAAATCATCCTACCTTAGTTCCTTCTTTGCAGCATTAAGTTGTCCTTGCAATTGTTCATTTATGTCTAGTTGCTCTTCCAGTTCCCTCTGAAGTTTCTTTTTAGCACTTTCTAGTCTGTCTATTTCTTCTTCAGCTTCTTCAACTTGACGTTTCATTGCTTTCAAACGCAAACTCAACTGAAATATTTACATGTCAGCTGATTAGAGGACTATTTTAATAAAGGAATTTTATTCTTCCAGCATCTATGAGAGGGAGAATAAAGACACAACTTTGCCAGTGTAATGACACTGTAATAATATGCTTCAGAAATATTCAAAAGCCAGCATTAAACTGAGAAAAGTTTTGATGGGATAGATTTTGTTTGTTTGTTTTAAGAAAAAAATAACAAGCAAATATTGCTTTGATAGAGTAAAACAGCAAGATGGCCAAGCAACTTTACCAGACAAATACTATAAAGAAATACATATTTTTAAGCCCAGAGGGTTTTACAAGATTGTTCCCACAACAGATGTCTGCTTTTTGAAACACACTGATCATTCTCTAGGCATAATATTTACTACTTGACTCAGATACTGAAACAAAACATGTTTTAAGCAATGAATCAACAAAGACCACAGAAATGGCACAACACCTTTCTATTAGAATATCTCTATATATGTAATACTTAGAGACTGTATGTAATAATAAATAGCTTCTTTAAACAAAATTTTATGGTCACAATATAGAATATATAAATATAAATAAACAATATCATATCATATTTATATTGCATCCTATCACATACAGATAATATACTGACTGCTATTGGCTTAATTTCTTAAAAGAACTACAGTATTGCTTCTGTAAGTGCTTAATTTTTGTAATTTTAGAAATTAGTAACTTAGTACTAAGCAAAAGAACATGACGACAATGGAAACTGCATATCTCATTAAATGGAACTTCATAAAGAACAGAATAATCAGTATCTACCTATATTCTTCTGAAATATCTTGTACATATGATGATTTATGCAAATATCTGATATTATTCCTAGTAGCATATTAGTCTTTCCCTCTACCTGGTCCTTTTGGTCAGTCAATGAGAGATGTTCATCATCTACTTGCAACATTAACTCCTTCACTTTTCTCTCAAGTCTGCGGTTATTTAGTTGGAAATTAGCCCTATCCCTGGAAAAACAAACAGCGGACAACCTTGTAAGAAAAGGAGCTGAAATACTTCCAATCCTGCCAAGATAACTTCTTAGCAACATTATAAGAGTTAAATAAACACTGATGACCCTTGCTTTGATTTACTGATGCCTTGCAATATTTAGATAAAGAATATATTCTTCCAAGATTAAACAATGAAGTGAATGTGACAACTGAAATGTTCAACTATAGTTAGTATTTCTAAGTTTGTTACTGATATCAGACATTGATATAATAATGAGGTATGTAACCATGTTATCAGTGTGCACAGTTTTACATTTAAGGCAATTTCTAGTCTTTTTTTTTTTTTCAAAAAGAAAACCTGCAACACTTACATGAAACAGTAACCACTTTAATTTGTTGCTTGTGGAAAAAAGTCATATTAGTTGTATTAGATACCTAATATTAGCAAGAGGCCATATTAACATACACAAACATACATGTTTTAATCTTAACAGAACTAGCTTTACCTCTCTTCATTTTCAAGACGTTCTTCTAGCTCTGTGATCCTTGCTTCCATTTGAGCAACAAGTCCCTCTTTACTGGATCGGTAAGAACCTTCCAGGTGAAGAATTCGGCTCCTTAAGTCCTTGTTCTATAATTGGAACATACATGATTACTACATACTTGTTCATATTAAGAAATACCATCTTAACACAAAACAAATTGCTTCAGAAAAACAAAGTGATAAGAAAATTTTTGATTTAGTGAATACAGAAGGAGAACCAAGGAAATTTTACTGGAGGTCTAGGTAGTGAAGAGTCAACACACCCTCTACTTTATTGTTTTATTGAAAAGAGCTTAGTGTCAAGCTTGAGACAAAATTTTAGGCCTAACGGGCCCCTTGAACTTCAGATGATTCTAAGCCGCCTTCCACTTGCATTTTTAATATGCTAATATTTTTCAAATAGCTTTAGACCTGTCTTATTATCCAAGCTTAGTTCTTTTTTCAGATCTTGTATTCCACACCTGTTGTATGGATAAAACAAATAGACAAATAAATTATTTATATCCAATAGCACTTTACTGTATCAAATCTGCTCCTGTGTTGTTGTTGTTGTTGTTTTCCTTTCTATCCACTGTTTCTCCTACTAGCTAAGTAGTTTGAAAAAAAATATCTTTGATTGAAAAAAAAAAAAAAAGTAACTTTGAAAGGTGCAGGATTCATAAAAGCAGATTTTTTGCTCAGATTTGCACTTTAAATCTTTACACGGCATGGGGGACCTAGCCCTGTTTTCAGTGGGTATCTTATAAAGTCTCAGGGAAAAAGAAATAGTTACCTGAAGACCAGAAAATAAAACTTTTTTTTTTTTTTTTTTTTTTTACAGAACTTCAAACTATGATCTCAGATCTCAAACACTAAAAAGCTATGATAGAAAAATCACAGATAAAAATAGAAGAATGCGAATGGGATATACCAGTAGGTGGCATTCTTTCTTCTCAAATAATTAATTAAAATAGGATTAACTTCACAGAATTTAAGCCACCAAGTTAGGAATTTGGTATAAACATGCTCGGTTTGGTATAAATATGTTCCCATTACAATCTGTTTTCTGTTCTTGAGACTGTCAGTAAAACTATCACTTGCTAAGATACCCTTCCTCTCTATCTCCGCTGTGGGCTGTGACAGTCTTGCTTTCAATGACCACTGAGCTGCAGAATAGACATATTGCAAAAATCTAAAAAGTATTTTAATACATTTTCCATCACAGATATTGAAACATACGAATTCTGTTCCTTCCTAGACAGAGAGTAGCAGTTCTCTATCAAATCTGTATCTTTTCTTTAAAAGGCATGTCACTTTTTCACTTGTTTGCTCTTAAGGAAAAAAAGTATTCAGCCAAAGGTTTGCTTAAAATTACAATCTACCTTCAACAGTGTTTCTGAAGTACCGTTAAGAGTTTGAAGGACAGCTCCTCCAAAAGCAGTGAAAGAGCTGATAGTTAAATTGGTAAGTGTATTTGACATTCTACAGTCTTTTCTGCATATGTTCTTTTTTAAAGTTTCTATGTTGATAACACATTTTTATTCTACAAACAAGTATACCAAACAACTGCCACATTTCCAATTTTTAATTTCTTTGACCCTCAAATTTATAGACAGAATTTGTGCAGTAGAGAGACGCCTGTACTTACTGCAACACAACGGTCTATTAGATTGCATAAATAGATGAATGTATAGTACAAGTCTTTAGTACATAAAATATATAAGCTGTGACAAACCTCAAGCTAAAAAGGGGGTGTACAGAAAGAAGAAAACATACTAAGGACAGAATTAATTTAGGATTATAATATTTTCTTTTGAGTATCAATGTTAAGGTACTCATAGCTTTTAATCTATGCTTACTAACGCGTACTTCCAGCAGTGCACTCTGGTGGGATAGTGCCAGCTACTGCATACTGCATTCCTTAAACACTTATTTGAATTTCCTAATGAAGACAGCCACCTGGCTTGTTACCTTGTTAATATGATGGTATGGCAGCCATAATTACCTGTCTTTCCAAAGAAATTTTGTCACACTCCAAGTCTTGCTTTGTAGCTCTTTCCTGAAGTAGCTCTGTCCTCATTTGTTCAATCTATTGCAGAAAGAAAAGATGGAAATTTTAATAAAAGATTTAATTTATATGTCTATACAATAATGTGTATATATGTGTGTGTGTATATATACATATATATATATAAGTGTGCATATAAACTACATATATCTACACAAAGAGAAAAATGTTGCTCTTTCTTAGAAATCAAGACATATGCACGATTTCAAATGAAGTTTACAATTACTATCTTGGACAAAATTTTTCCCGTTGGAGAAGCCTGTGTTATTCTCAGTTGTTTTTCTAGGCATCTTCCAGCCATATGGGGTACTGCTGCTGATATACATACATATATATATATATATATACACACACACATATTCTGTAGCAGGGTACTGAACTCTAAAATATCAGAGACAAGTCATGTGGCAGGGTGCTGAATTCCAGAATATCACATCAGTGTTCAAACACCTTCTACATTCTACAGTTGTTTTCCTCATAATTAAGTCTAAAGCACTGATTAGCATCTTACATTTAATCTGCTGACAAGTCTACTTTAAAGTTTGACCTTACTAAGCACATAAACTGGTATCCGCAGAAAAACTCTACGGTTAGTTTTCTATGCCTGTGTAAATGAATAAACTAAAAAAGCTTTTCCAACAGGCTCTGATGCACACCGGATATTAACATCTTTCCCCCCATTTAAATGGTCAGTTGTGTGTCTTGCATATACCAGGAAAGCACTGACTTCTGGGTCTGGGGGGTGGAGTGTTGCTTGCTTATTTGTTTTAAAACAAACAAACAAACAACAACAACAAAAAAACATCTTTTGCTACAGTTTCTGTAAATATTTCAGTTGCATATTCAATAACCAAAAGGAAAATATATTCTCCCTATGTAAGATGATAAAAAAAAACCTACCTGTTCCATACAGAATCAACATACAAATACAGAATTTGTTTGCTTTATCTCACTTTTGACTTGACTGAAAAAAATAATCTGAGGATCAGAGAGAAACTCTAAACTGCCTGACACCTGTTATTGAAACTTCTGGACTAACAGAAAAAGCCTGCAATGCTGAAATACTTTTCTTCCCTCTCATTCCTGCTGAGATTGCCTTCAAGTCTTCACAAATGCCTTTGCAGGCACAGCTAATGTTACCAAAGCATTCGTGCTGTTCCCTGCACAATGTTTACTATGGTAAGTATCATCTAGGGAACTCAGTGAATGTCTCTGTCAGTTACTGTAACATCAAAAATATTAGCCAAAATTTCAGTGGCCACAGCATTCTACTCTACTTTACAACAGTTACATAGGAACTTGCATAAACACATCACCAGTTAGTTAGCTCTAAATTACAGATTTATTCCACTAAGCAAAAACAAAACAAAACAAAAGCAATGCTGAAAATATGAAGATTAAATAAACAGAGCACACAAAATATTACCTTAGGCTTTTTTTTTAAAAAAAAAAAAATTGTAGTATTAAAAGGCATATTTTCAGTTAACAACATGTTTAAAACAAGTAATTTACATTGCTTCTATAGCTTTGAAACCAATATACGAATACAAATAATGGTGGTAATGCATGCAGTTGCATATGTTATGTCAGTATCTTTTCAGAGCAGTAGAAGGCATTCCTGAAAACTAAGGTCATACCAGATACTGGACTACAAATGTTAGCACATGGCTGTGCTCTGGCAACAGCTGGTTAATTTCCTAAAAGCTTTCATTGTTGCCCAGAAGCTGAGAGACACTGACTTCTCGTTTTCTTTAAATACACTAATTAAATATCAGAAAAGTTATTTAATGACAGAATGCATAAATCTTTACTCTCCTATGCTCTATGAAAATATCTTTAAAGGGGCGATTACTGGATCAAGTAACTTCCAGATAACATAAACCCATCTAGTTTAAACAAGGATTTCAAAAAGAGCCTTAGACAATCTGCAAGAGCTGTGGTGATATGATCCAGCATTTCACTTATGGGAGAGAATGAGCACCAACACATTCTGAAAGACTATTTAATGAATAAATGCAGCTCTTATACATTACTTATTTTTTTTTTGTGTATTATATATATATAGATTAGATTACATTTGTAGGTAAACTCTCACATCAGAGCTTATTTCCATATCAATGTATTACACTTTTCCATGTACATGTAGATCTAGACATATATATAGAAAAAAAATCTCATGTGAGGGATTATATAGACATTATTCTCCTGAAACTGCTTTAGCCAATGAAGACAGACACAGAAAAAATAAAGCAAAATTTGCAGTAAAGTGAATGACTAATTAAAAACTGAAGAAAGGGTTTTTGTTATACTTAGGAACTCATTTAATGGACCACTCTGAAGTTTTATT
The DNA here is from genome assembly GCF_964034855.1 of Anser brachyrhynchus. Lineage (NCBI taxonomy): Eukaryota > Metazoa > Chordata > Aves > Anseriformes > Anatidae > Anser > Anser brachyrhynchus. The sequence continues at coordinate 4,234,185 of NC_137706.1, read as the reverse complement.
GTGCTCTTACTATGCTCAAAAGCTGTGACAAATTTGTGCAACCTTCCCCAGACCTCAAATTAAGGAATTATGTAGAGGACAATTATAATTCCAAGAAGATTTCTGCTGTTGTTGGACACGTTATTTTAAAAGCAATCTCATGAAAAAGCATGGGTAGAGTGAAAAAGCACTATATCTAATTAGGATCACAAAGCTAGGTGGAAAAATATAAAAGAGCTTGTAAAAAGAGAAGAGGAATAGGACAGTTCTTGCTGGAGGAGATGGAAACTGTTTTCAGTCATCTCCTTGTACTTTTCTTTAGTAAACACATTATTAACATGCATCAAGGAAAAACAGTTGTCTGCTACAATGTGATCAAACATTTCACTTATTTCACAGCAGTTAAGACAGGCTCTGGTTATGTACCATGCACAGCTTTGTGCTTCACGTTCTACCTTCAATATATTCTAATTATGTTAAAAGAATAAACTAGCTCTGTAGCTTAAGGCAACAGTTATCACAGCTGGATTTGAAGAATGCTAACAACAAAGAATTGAGAGAAGCATCAGATTCTACAAAGTTTTATTAGACATAACAGCATTTTGTGCCAGCTTTAGGATTAGAAGCAGCTGTTAATTTCATTATTAGTGAATATAATTTGATTTTTAATAATTTAGATTTTATTACCATCTCACACTTGGTTCACAGAACATGTTTCTTGTTAGTAGGAAAAAATAAAATATGTAAGTATATATATGCCTATATATACATATATTAACCTAGTGTGTAAGCTCAATTTGCAAGTATATAAAAGGTATTTAACAAAGAGGCTGAAGGCAAACAAAACCTTTTGATCCTTCAAAATTGAAAAGCAACCTTCATTTCCCCTTTTTCATTTGTTTGCCTCCCACACCTGGTGCCAGCTAAGGAGCAGGTGTACAGCTAGCTATCCACGGGGAATGGTTTACTAAAAGAAAGTGGATGATCAAAGTCAATGCAACTTTATCTTCCTGAATTTGTTCTAAAATTGCCATGGAAACTAAATAGTCCATATTTCACACTTCCAGGAAACAACTCTGAAGTCAATAGATTCATGTTTGCATTTCCACAGAACACATTCATTGCTGAGGCTATCTTAAGTGTTTTTCAATTCTGTTTGCAAAAACAAAATGGTATTTCATTTCACTTGTTTGTGGACAAAAACATCAGGTATTAAGATGCGTTCTGTTTCTGCTCCTTTTGGACTCTAGCTTTCTATGCATGTTTGTTAATGCTGCTCTTTCCAGAGCTGCTAATAACTTATTTAAAAACCAACAGGATATGATCCACCTTTCTTGAAAAATCTCATATGTTAAAGATTTCTTCCCAGCAACAGAAAGGATCTAATGCTTTCTTCAGTAATGAGAAGGGGCCAGGAATAAGTTAAGACCAACTTCTACAAAGCTGAAGACAATGCAACAGAGGATCAAGATGACGTTTCTGCAGTTATGATTTTTTTCAAAACATAATAGCTACAAGATATTAAAGATTATAATAAAGTTTTGCAATAAAAAGGACACTGAAGTATTGAAGACAAGGATAAGAATTTTTATTTCCTTGGCATATTTCTTTTTAATATATAAAGGACTAAAAGTTACTGAAAATCTCCCCCCTTAAGGTAAATCAATGCAGAAGTGAGCAAAGTTACTGGCACTCACTCCAGAGAATTTTTATTAAGAGAGTATTTATTCACAGAGGTAGATGGAGACCACTTCTTTCCCACAAGCACTTTCCTATCTTATATAAACAGATTACAGCTGAAGAACAGGATTCCTTGCGTATCAGCAATCGCATAAGAAAAGCAGAAAGATGGAACGATGAATCCAGATCAGATGAATTTTCAGTGACGCTCATGGATTTTTTTTAAAGTAGGAAACCAGTAAAAATTGAAGTTTCCACAACGTTGTGGTACTTCTTGAGAATGAGGTAGGGAAGATGAGAACGTCTCATGCAGCCATTCCCAGATTCAGAAGGGTATTTAAATTAAGAAAGGGGATAAGATTTCACAGTAAATGAAGTGTGAACCATTAGCCTTAGCAGTGTTTATTCAAATGTTTAGCTTTATGTAAAATATAAGTAGTCATTTCCATTTGTTTTCAGTAGAAATTTGAGTATTATACTTCATTATCGGTATATTAAAAAATGTATTTAAAATTGAAAAAAAAGTTACAGAAACACCGTTATTACCAAAACAAATCCATTATCATTTCTCATGTCATTATAAATGCTTAGCAGACCCTGAAATACTCTTTAGTAATTTGACTACTTAGTCATTCTGGCATTAAATCAAAACAAAGCAACCTTTGTAACTCATGCACGAAATGAGAAACTCCAGACCTCAAAATAAACATTTATTTTACTCATTATGTAACACTTTTGTCACCCATCTGTATTTTAGGTTTCTATTTAGCCAGCAAATTAAGGTACTATGGTACTCACTAGTGCAGCTATCAGTAAGGCTCTTTTATCCCAGGCTTACAACCCAGGCAAAAACTCTAGCATAAAAGACTTCCTAATTCAACAATAGCATGACCCCAGATTATTATGGGTCCTTCACATTCTATTTCACCCACTAGCTCTGAGTCTGTACAATACCAGTGAAATAATATCAAAAGACTACTGCAGACAAACAGAATCTCAGTAACCTGAGTCCCAACAAAATAGTATGGGTGCCTCGGTGTTTCAAGGATGCACGAAAGGAACTATCTCTAACTCACTTTAAAACTCTGTCTCAGTGGAAGAAACAATTTCATTTAAAAGACTGAAACTAAGATGTTATTTTCTATTCTCCCTCTGAAATTAAAGCTATTCTGTAGAATTTCAGCAATTATTTTTTCTACAGAAAGAAAGAAAAATGAAAACAGAATAGACAATCATGGGTTGTACCTCAGTGCATATTGTCTCCCAGACTTCTAGGAAATCACTAATGAGATATGATACTTAATACAAAGTTACAGTAACAGACATGCTGTAATGAGTTATGCATCAGTTTCATATCTGTTAGAATTAAACTAAGCCACAGAACATTTTCTAGGCCCTCATATATAAGCCCAGTACAGGCTCAAATTAAGTTTATCTTCTATTTTACAATGCTCTAATAGATTGAGCTAGCTCTATTTCAAAAATTGTGTGGGTAAAACACTACATACTTTTCAAAGAACGTACAGAATATGAATGTTTACAGGAATAGAAATAATAAGTCAGGGTTCTCTTTATGATAGGAAATTACTTTTGTGGATGGATCCTGGGCAATTAATAACTCACGTGTTTCATTTTTCCAGTTAGGAAAATAGGAAAAAATGTTCTGTGATGATACAGCGGAGTATATTTAATCGTGTTTATGAACCTTGAACAATGTAAACTCATTTGAGTACCTGTTCTCTGCATCTACTGATCCTCTCAGACAACAAATCCGAATTATTCTTTTCTTCATCAAGCTCAAGTTCCAGGTGAGATAATTTGTCCTAAACGGAACAAAGAAAAGTAATTTCAACATACTATTCTCCCATCCTCTTTGGATTGCTACCAAACCATTCTTCCTTAAACTTTAAGGACTCAAAACTGTTTGAAAGAGTAGACTTGAAAAGGAAAATGTCTCTGAAGGAAAGTACAGAATCTAGGAAAAAAGAGATGGTAGTAGATAAGACTTTAAAACAAAATTGTTTCTCTGACAGAAGCAATTTTTTTTTAATCACTCCAAACAATTTCAAGAAAGTAAAAGCTTGCAATCAAAGACATGTTTCTAGAGACTGTTTTTAGACTTTTTAAGTTATATCACACATTTGGAAGACAAATTTATTTCCATTAATCACAATGAGTAAAATGTATAAAAACATTTGTTTATGAAAGTTAAATGACAGTTTAATTAACCTGAACAATTATGAACCTAACCCATAACAACATAATTAGAATAGCTATGTTATTTAGGCTCATGAAATGAATCAGTATTAAATGCTAAATAGCACTTCTAAGAACTTTTGAAGTTCTGAGGGGTCTATGAATGAAAATTTTAGAATTTTACCTTATTAATGAAAATTAGTTTAAAAGCAATTTAAAGAAAGTAATGAAAGAACAAGTGCAATTTAGAACACATTATGCTATGATGAATTTGCTAACAGATCTCCTTCAGAATATACCAAAAAAATCCTGCATTAATACTTTATGAATTTTCCACAACTTCATTTTGTTCCTTCTGACAGGATTCATATGAAATAACATTATTTTAATCAACTCTAATACGGTCTTTTACCTCCATTAATTTGATTTGTCTTGCCCGATCGTCTTTTAAGTGGTTTTTGACCTCTAGTTCATATTCCAAGCCTTTCACAGTCTGTTCCAGCTGCTGAGTTTTTGTCATTGCTTCATCTTGAGCTCTCTGGTGGTCTCTCAAGTTTTCTTCCATGAGACGCATCTGAAACAAAAAGATATCACAATAACACGCTACATACTACATTTTCAATAAACATGCAATGTCAGTAAAGGGGACTGACTACAATCACGACATATCCAGAAGTGTAGTTGGAATTGCATCAAATGACATGCTTTTCAGAGTAATTTTTGTTGTATCCACAAGATGGCACCAAGAAAATAAACACAGATTGAAGTATCAGTTCTAAAGAGATGTTTCAAACTACAGGTTTTACAGTTGCAGTTCTGCATAGTGGTATATTTATTGATTTATTTATACCCAATTACAGCAAGCCCAAATTTTACAATTTTGTAAGTAGCTATATGTTTGGAAATTTCACAACATTATTCTTCTCCTTTTTAGACTACCAATATTTCAGCTTTTAAATATGTAGTTTATTCTGTCTGAGGTATGTCAATGACAACATTAAACCAATGCCACAATTACTAACATACCTAGATATGTTAGTTGTATCAGGGCTATTTGCTGAGAAAAAAAGTTTCCTATTCTAACAAGATCATGTACTCAATAAAGTTATCTGAAGTACTTTTATGGTACTTGAAAAAATGAAAGTAGCGGAAGAGTTTTTAGGTGAGACTGCATTCATTCCTTATTCTTGTAACTTAACAAGCAGCAGTATTTTGTCCTCTATAGTTCTGATGATCTTTTAATCAAACAATGAAGGTTTCATTTTGTTGTGACCTTTTTTCTTTGTAATGGGTCCTGTAGCTATAATAGAAAACACTAGAAGTATTTTTCATAATTGTTAATAGTGTGTATACATATATACATTCATATATATATTCACATACATGTACGTATCTTTCAAGCTTTCATTTATTCAACTGAAGAGACGTTCTCAATATCCCAATTTTATCTTTCACATTTCATTATGACTCTCCATCCTCTTACAAAAGCTCTCCATCACTGAATGGAATATATACAGAAGACAATAATATACAGGAACCACACTTTATTCTATTACTTCTACTACTTCTCTTACCGTTCTTTTAAGCTGAATTTCAAACAAGTTTGTTAAGGGGAGAGTGTAACATAGCTGCTGGTTTGTTGTGGTGCTGTGTTGTGGTTTTTTTTTAATTAAAAATACTTCTATATTCCCAATTCCTTCAGCAGCAGGCATTAAAAGAGCAGCAGGTCATCAATGGAATCCTTGTCATATCACTTAGAGACATTCATCCATTAAACATTGCAGTTATCTGTCATATCTAGGAAGCCATTTCACTGGCAGTAATACACTGATAATCATTATGAAGAATGAAACACAAAAGCACAGTGATTGAGATCAGTCCCTCCTGAGAAGTATACTAAAGAGTGGCAGCAAACAGTCATTGTCTTGAAAATTATCTGAGCAGAACTTTAGGTTAAAGGTTAAACTTTGTCACTGAACTTATGAGTCATTACCTCATCCTGCATTCTCATGGTTGTCAGGCGTGATTTTTCTACCTCAAGGTTTTTCTCTTTCAATTGTCTCTGCACATCTGCAAGTTCCCTGTGATTTTTCTCCTTGTATTCATCAAGCTGGTTCTGAAGCTCCAGAGTTGATGTTCTTGAGACCTCTACCACTTCAGCCATCTGGGAAAAATGTACACTTTTTTTTTTTTTCCTTAAAACAGTGCTACAAAAAGTTCTGTCATGATTAATACGCCAAATTTTTTTTGTCTCCAGCTTCAAATAAACATTCACAAAGAAATGAACTGTATAGTCACACTTCAGTGTATCAATGTTAAGTTGTATGATTTACACACAGATGGTAAACTAAGGCTCTAATGCAGAAGTAATCTGAAAATCAGCTGTCAGTCTCTGAAATACAGCTGACCAAGAACTGGCTTTGGTCTGTAGTATATATTAGATCTGAACTCAAATCTAGGATGTTGTTTTAACAAAACAGAACTGTTTTACAACAGTATTTTGAGGTAAGTGTTCCAACTACTGTTCCAGCCCTGAGAGCTTGTATTGATAGTTCCTAGGCTGAAGAGACTAATAGCAGCCTCTTCAAAGTGAGCTCATACCTCCTCCTTTAACTTTTCAATGGTCTTGTTCAATTGCCATTGTTCATTTTCCATTTCACTCTTTATCTTCTTCAGCTGTTCCTTCTGGTGAATTTCATCTTTTAACTGTTGGGTTAACTGCTGCCGTTCCTGCGAAATACATCGAATGTTCTCCTGCAGTAAATAAGAAGATACATATAATGAAAATGGACCCTCTTTTCTAATGTTTTAAAGGAATGTTATATAGCACTCCTGTGCAGCAGTAATACCACCCACTCTTGTAACTTTAACACAAAGCTTAACTAAAAAAAAAATAAAAAATGTTGGAACCCTCACTTCTTCATTCTCCCTTTATAATAAAATACCTTAATGGCCCTACTGTAAATAGAAACTACAAGATTAAGAGTTTGTTTTTTATGAAGTCTGAGAGGCACAACTGAACTGACCGAAACCAGATTACAAATAGTTTCAATTGTTCCAAAGGAAAAATGTAAATAATTAAAATCACTGTAAGTTATAAAAAGCATTCCAAAACACAATTTTGAATTTTAGTTTTGTTATTGGAAATTTAGAGTTTTGCTGAATATCTAACATTGATGGTGCTTAGTACAAGTAGCTTTACACTTCAAAAAGCTTTAAATGTGCAAATACATTAGCATTTCCGTAGGCAAGATAGATCAGAATCACAAATAAAATTGTATTGTTATAAGATGAAAGAAAGTACATGATCAAACGTTAGAAGTTGGAGATTTCTTTAAATCTATTCTCTTTCTTACCTGCTTATATAACCTATTAACAAAGTCACCTCTGCTACAAATAGGAATTAATGTCAGGGGCCTAAGGAGCGTATGCATAAAACTAAAACATGCTGGGGGCTAATAGATGTTGTTTTACAAAGCCTAAATCTATGACAGAATTACTTTAGATTGCACCAAAGGATTTTAAGAACCCTGAAAAGGTTGAACTTTAGCACTTTGGTTCTAAAAACTGCTGAATTCTTGCAACCCTGCTAACATGCCATATTAGAGCAGGCTATAAAAACATCATGTGCCCCTCACCATCAGCTTTTCACAGATCATTTAACTTTACTGTTTGTTTACACATCCTTGAGAAACAAACTGGGCAGGCACACATCAGTGGACTATATTGCGGCAGAATAATGGTGCCAATGGGAAGTTTTTGCATTTGCAGTATGCTGAAAAGGCTTTAAACATCAGAACTAATCTGATCAGTCTTTCTATTCCAGAGTTACGAAACAAAAAAGTTACTTATATGAGAAAAAAAAATTCTTCTACTAACTAGGGCAATTACCGAAGTATAGATCTGAATAATGACAATATTTAAATAAAATAATAATCATCATCTCTTGAGCCAGCTATGTACCATAAAAATCACAGGACTAAGCGTTTCCTGGACCCAGTAAAGAACTTGTCACCTTCCAGAATATCCTTCCGGTAGACCACCTTTTTCAGTAACTGAAGAAAGCAAAAGCTTTTGGTGTACGTATTACATCTTCGTGTATGTATGCATTATCATTTCTTACCAAAGAGCAACCACTTTTCAACTTACATTCAAACAGTTTGTATGTGCACTCTGAGCACAATCATACTCCTTGGGAAAGTGTATAATGGCTAATAGTTCTCTGGGCTTGATTAATTCTAGATGTGTATGTGCAGAAAGCTAGTGAGATGTCAGTGTAGAAAGCAATGGTGACTCAGGTAAATAGAAAATTGAAATATTCCAAATTGCTCTTGTTCTTACCTGTATATCTTTTAGCTGGCTTTCCAAAGATCTTTTTAACACCACCAAATCTTTTGCCTCATTTTCAGCATGTTTCAAAGCTGCTTCTAATTGTTGCTTCTCTTCCTGCAATTATATAATTTGATATAGTTAGATAGATACAAGGCCTCTAATCTGACATCTAAAGACAAACAGACAACCAGTATTACTTAACAAGTGCATATAAAACTACAAAACATTCACTGGCTTCCTTATATTTCCCATTTACACTTCTCTACATGACAACAGGAAGGAGACTACTTTAGGGGCTTGTTTTCTCAGCTTACCTCATATCTCTTTATTTTTTCCTTCACTGAATCTTCTTCTTTCATATTATCAAATTGTTTATGCAACTCTTCATTTTTACTCTCTAGCTCATCAACTGTTCTCTTCAACTGTTCATTTTCCTTCGTCAGCTCCTTGACTTGATTTTCTATACTATTTCGCATCTCTTCTGCAGTGTTTCTTTCACTAGCAAGGACAGCAGCATTCTATTGAAAACAAATTATGCAATGTTTTTAAAAAGCAAAATTAATGGATGTTCTTTTCCGATAGAAGTTTCACATAGCACCACAGCAAATGTACCTAGGATATAGCATTAAAACGTCAAAGAACTGAAATTAAAACCTGTATAATTACAAAAATGTATTTTCAAGATTACTGTAGGAAAACACACGAGGAAGGCGTTTTTTTTCTCTGGCATGGCTACATGCTGAAGTAACAGTACCCAAACAATCTCATGCCTGCCATCGCATATTTTTACTTAAACTACTTCTTTATTGCCTTAAATTACTTTCATGATCACATCCCAGTGTTCAGTATTTACAAGTAATCTAAAAAACTCAAACAGATATCAAGAGACATGTGGGCCTTGAAGAAATAACATATTGATGAAGAGTGTCTCCCACAGCAGCACAAAATTTAGGCAGTCTTGCCCCACTGCCAATTCCAAACACAAATGTACAGCATTCCATATTCAGCTATATCTGGAGCTGCACAGTGAATCAGCTTTGGGAACAGAATCAACTTTAAGATACACATATAAACACGTATGTGTATATATGTATATAAATACACAAGTGTATTTATTTATAAAGAAGTTATCTTGACTGAGATAAAAGGGTGGGGGCAGGTAGAGGTGTTACTGGAAGAAATGCCCCAGTCCATCTCAAAACATGGTTCCACAAAAGTCTATGCCAGCACAGCACAGCAGACAGTGCGCAGGCACAAACAAGCAGCAGAGACTGGAAGTACCTTACAGTGGTGTTGGTGCAGCTCTATCTGCATATCTTACAACCCACACTTGGGGCTATGCTTATTCAGTAGAAGTTCTGCTTGGTTTCCAGTCACTGCCTGAGGATGGAAGGAGTTTAGCTACTGAGTTCACCTTATATTCAAACAGATACACTTTGTATATTATTTCAGAAACAGGAATAAATACACAACACAAAGACAAAATTAAAATAAACTACTTATCACAATTTATCACATGTAGTTACAGATTTTTTTGGCAGGGCAACTGCCTGAAGTTGCAGCATGCAACTTCTCAGAATTATCACCTGTCTCACCACTTACCCTCTCCTAAAACACTCTTCCATTTAAAAGACTGCGCATTTCATTTGTTACTATTGTGGAAACTGTAAGTCAAGGTATGTATCTATATTGTTATACTACCTATGCTGTTATATTACACAGACCAGGTATGTACTTCTAAACCCCTAATTCTTTGCTCTTCATTGATTTGTTAGTAAGAATCCCATTTAAAAAAAAAAAAAAAGAATCAGATGCTTTTTTCCTTCTTACTCTTGAGCTTTCAGAGTCGGAAACAAAGTGATAACTCCATACGAAGATCTGGTTCTTGTGTACAGGCTCACCACCTACTGCATTAAGACTTTAAATAATAGTAAAAACACCAGAACAACCATATGATTCAGTCTAGACCAGTGTTTTCTCCAGCAGTGGCCACAGCAGATGTTTATGGAAAAAATGGAACAACTATAAGTAGAACCACCACACACTCCCACATCTTATTTTTCCCTACATGAATGCATCATCCATTAATTTCTCTCATCTCTTCTGAATCCATTTATAACTTTGGCCTCTACATTATCTGGTGATTAGGTAATTACACGTTAATTACTGAGGCATAGCATTTTTGCATGTGAAGTCATGTTTATCTGAGTGAAAATAAATCCTCCAGAGTAGCTTGGTAAGACATTACTTTGCGAAATATTTTAGGAAAGCACGAAAATCTCTTTCAGTTATGTTACTTTTGATTGTAGGTCCTGATTCTCCCCTCCTCCTTTCCAAAGGGATAAGCAAAGTTCTGTAAAAGCGTGTTTACAAAGTATGCCCTCACTAGGTTGTTTTCTAGCAAGCAACAGCTTTAAAAACATGCAAATTAGTTTGATAAAGCAGTAACTCAGAAAACACTCAGACTGTCTACAGGGTCAATGAACTTACACAAAAACTGGCAGCATAAGCAGGCTGACAAGTTCTAGTCTTTCGAAAATACTGAAAAAACTTGTTCTTCCAAGTTTATGACAGTTAAAAAGCTATGAAATAGGTTTCTGCTGATGCTTTAAGTTCTCACATCCTTTTCAATAGCATTTATGTATTAATTTAGTTTTTGCTTTTTGCATACAGCGAAGTTTTGCTAATTAGCAAGCACTCTGCCAGAGGCTCCTTTTTGTCTGATTTCCCCTTTCTGCAGCTGAGTGAAAGCAGCTGAGGCATGCTGGGGAGTTCAGGGAAAGGAATGTTGATTTGTCTGTTCTTTTTCATCCAAACGCCTACGCAAGGCTGCGCAGGAAGAGGACTGCATCAGACACATGCTGTACCTGATCTATCATACCTCATCTACTCCATTTTGATCTGATTTCCCAACACAGGAAGCATTATTTTCTTAGAAGTACACACACATACAAAAAAAGAAAGCCCCTTCAAATCTACATACATGCACATATTTTTTAACCTAAGAGGTTCAAAATGAATTTCAGCCTACACTGATACTGTCATATCTAGAGATCTGCTCCCCCTGTCTTGCTGTATGCACTGAGGATACCCACTAAAATTAAACTGAACTGGTATTCTTCCTCCTTTTTCATGATGTATTTCAGTAAGTTCCCAAGATACAGGGTGAATCTGTATAAAAGGTAGAGTAATACAGGTAGAGCAAGTTGCAAGTATTATCCATAAACCTCATATAAAATCCTGGAAACCAATTGGATATATATGTAAAATCTAAAGTTTGAGCAGCCTGTGTGACCAGTACTTAACTGGCACATCTCCACAGAACTCTAATGACCTTGGCATTATTACAAGGATTACACTTTCACATGAACATACTATTTCCAAACAAACTCTCTGACGTGTTAATTACAAAATTCTTTTCTTTTACCCTGAAAGGGTATGTCTTGAAAGATACCAACAATAAATAAATAAATACGCACACATACTTTTTCAAAATGTTAGGAAAACTCTTAGTATATATGGGGAGCTTTACTGCTTTGTAGTCAGAGTGGTCATTTTTCTTACGTGTCTTTCGGGGAAAGACATTTTCTTCAAAATTCAACTATCACGATACATTATTTTTCAATATCTTTTCAACTAGTTTCAGATAAGCCTGAAAAGGAACACAAAAGTATTTACCCTATCCTATTTTTACCTTACACAACTGTACATGTAAGGCATGAAAGAGCACCTTTGGGATAACATTCAGGGAGATATTAAAAAAAATCAACAATATGAGCATTTTCAATTTGATAGTGAAATTTAAATGAAGTCAAACTACACAAATAGAATTTAGATGTTCTTTGAGTAGAAAATGCACATGTAGCATCACTTCTCCAAACCACAGATGGGTTTGGATAGGAAAAAAAAAAGCCTATGACTATATCAATGAATTAAGCATGCATGCCAACATAGTAAAGACTTCAGAATTTTTATAATTAATATTTGGGGATGTTGGTAAAGTTTTGTCAATCAATTTAACTAAAGTTTATACAAATTAAGCCTATGGTAACAGAACAGAGTAAAGGTCAGAAAGTACTCATTTAAGGTGAAAATGAAACATTAACAAACGTATTGTTAACATAACATGATCTTTTGTTTGCTGGATTGTGGATGACCCTCTTCAGAGAGCTGAAATGAGATTATGTATGTAAACACATGCAGAGCACAAAACAGATAAAACTGGTTAAGCAAGATTCTTCATGACAAAAGCTGGAAGGAAATACTGTATATTCAGGAATATTTGCCATAATAAAAAAAAAAAAAGGAGGTGGGAGGCGTTAAAAGTATCGAAGTGGGTTTTTTTGGATCTTAAAATTATCACATCTCAGATCCAAGATTACAGTTTCTTCCTTATGTTATATAAAACACGCTTATGATTTCTTATTCCCCCTTACTAATTTTTGCAGTATGTTTTAATAAACAAATGTCTTACTAATAAGTGCAATATCATTACATTTATGTAAGGTAAAAACTCTACAGCATTTTTATTGTGTTTGCTTGCCTGCATTTTCATCATCTTTCCTTCCAATTTGTCTAAACTCATTCAGTCTTTCACGTCATTCAGTGTCTTCTCACTACGTTTAGGCTGTTTTGCACCCAGATCCCCACCTTTTCTATCTCTGAAAGAATAACACCTTCATCTTAATACCTGTTACTTGTAGACTTCTTACACACATTCATACCTTCTTCTCATTCATATTTCTGAATGCATGAAACATTTTATTATACTTTCTCACTTTATTATGCTTTCTCAAACTGTAGTTTTATTGTGTTTAAACTCATGATTTAAGACTGAGCAAGCCTTATCGGCAGATTTAAGCTAAAGACATTAGGTAAAAAGTTGGAAATGGATTGCAGACTTCTGAGAAAAGCTGAAAAAAAAAAGAAGCCTATCTAGAAGAAAGTAAACAGAGTTGTAATGATGTCCCACAATGCAAAGTCCTCTGTGACTGCCTAAAGATAAACTACAACTGTATTATCATGGTTATAGGCACTCAGCTTCTTTAAAGGAAGGATTTAAGGGAAGAAAGTTTGAGAGATAAAAGAGATTCAAGTGGTAATGATTTGATTCTTATATCGAGTATCACACAGTAGTGAATATAAATCACAAGCCACATATGCAGAGTGTGAAATCATATGAGGTATCAGAAAATACCCTGACTTCAGTAAGGCTTTTCACACCATTTCCCACAACATTCTGCTTGAGAAACTGGCTGCTCTTGGCTTGGACTGGCGTACACTTTGTTGGGTTAGAAACTGGCTGGGTAGCCGGGCCCAAAGAGTCATAGTGAATGGAGTTAAATCCAGTTGGAGGCCGGTCACTAGTGGAGTCCCCCAGGGCTCAGTACTGGGGCCAGTCCTCTTTAATAACTTTATCGATGATCTGGATGAGGGGATTGAGTGCACCCTCAGTAAGTTTGCAGATGACACCAAGTTAGGTGCATGTCGATCTGCTCGAGGGTAGGAAGGCTCTGCAGGAGGATCTGGATAGGCTGGAGCGATGGGCTGAGGCCAACTGTATGAAGTTCAACAAGGCCAAGTGCCGGGTCCTGCACCTGGGTCACAACCCCAAGCAGCGCTACAGGCTGGGAGATGAGTGGTTGGAAAGCTGCCTGGCAGAGAAGGACCTGGGAGTACTGGTTGATAGTTGGCTGAATGTGAGCCACCAGTGTGCTCAGGTGGCCAAGAAGGCCAACAGCATCCTGGCTTGCTAAGAAACAGTGTGGCCAGCAGGGCTAGGGAAGTGATTGTGCCCCTGTACTCGGCTCTGGTGAGGCCGCACCTTGAGTACTGTGTTCAGTTTTGGGCCCCTCGCTACAAGAAGGACATTGAGGTGCTCGAGAGAGTCCAGAGAAGGGCAATGAAGCTGGTGAGGGGTCTGGAGAACAAGTCTTATGAGGAGCGGCTGAGGGAGCTGGGGTTGTTCAGCCTGGAGAAGAGGAGGCTCAGGGGCGACCTTATCGCTCTCTATAGGTACCTTAAAGGAGGCTGTAGCGAGGTGGGGGTTGGTCTGTTCTCCCACGTGCCTGGTGACAGGACGAGGGGGAATGAGCTAAAGTTGCGCCAGGGGAGGTTTAGGTTGGATGTTAGGAAGAACTTCTTTACCGAAAGGGTTGTTAGGCATTGGAATAGGCTGCCCAGGAAAGTGGTTGAGTCGCCATCCCTGGAGGTCTGTAAGAGACGTTTAGATGTAGAGCTTAGTGATATGGTTTAGTGGAGGACTTGTTAGTGTTAGGTCAGAGGTTGGACTAGGTGATCTTGGAGGTCTCTTCCAACCTAGATGAGTCTGTGATTCTGTGAAAATACAGTACTAAGTACAAAATCTGCCACTGAAAAAAAAATATCAAAAGCTCACATACTAGATGCTGTATTTGTTTCCTCTCACTATAGCAAAATACTGCATTTCTAAAACACCGGTGTGTCACTGAACAGACATTACATTTGTAATAAAAACAGAAATTTACAGAACCACCTCATGGACAAAGCTAAGGATTCTGAAAACTAGGAATGCGAGTTACACATTTCTGTTAAATTTCCTTGGGACGCACAGCCCATGTTTTATACAGGCAAACTTGTGCTTTTGTGGTTAAAGCTGGTTTCACTTCACCTCACAGTAGATATACTGGCAAACTTCAGTGTACTATTTCTAACACACATATCTTGATCAGGGTAACCACCTCTTCATACACCTGCCAGTATGGCCTAATTTTAAATTTGCTTATCTCAGTTTCTAAAATTTCTGAAATTAAACTGGATTAAGTCATCATGTAGACTGAGAGACTTATAACCAATTCTTTCAGTCACACAGTAGGATTAAAGGTAGCTATTCTAAATATTCGAAGTCTCATCAAGAAATTTTAACCTAAATGACAAGTGCATTTGAATGGATCTGTGGGTTTCACAGCAAAATGTTACTCACTGAACTTGCAGCTGTGTGGAGAATTTAAGTTTGTGAAACAGTTGACATAATTTTCTGCCTCCTGAACAAGTTTTTATTAGTATGTACTGAGTGGAGGAAAAGACCAAAGTCTGAACGGCGTTGATAAAATATGATGTTAGAATGTTTCATTCAGGAGTACAAAGCTACTTTTAACTTGTAGCTGATGAGAAGAAAATATGAGAATGCATGCACATGTGTACTATTTGATTTGGTACGTACACCTGATTTATAAAGTTTAACCTGGCTTAGGTCTGCTCTTCTGAGTACACATAGTCACAACTGCTGGAGTTCATATGCATGCCACGTTCAGTTTTCAGCTTTGGGCCTAAGGAAGTTACTCTCCATAAGGGAACTTCAGCAGTGGGATTCACTTCCCTCACTTCTTTCAGGTGTTTTGCCTGACAAAAAAATTAGTTTAATAAAGTTTTCTTTTGTGCCCTTTCATATAATTGTATGCATGTGCAGAAATATTTTTACATATATTTAAATTAGTCAAGACAAAGTATAAATAAAGCAATAAATATTTGTGTAACAAAAAAGTCAGAACACTTTTGTTAAAGCAAATGTATTTATATACCATCCTACTCTCAACTTTGGTGAAAGCAGTGAAAAGTATCAGAGGTGGAGCTCAGCACAAAAGATACCAAAATCCTTCCCACCACCAATTACTATGTCAAACCTAAAGAAACTGGACAGAACACACAAAGCTGGTTCTGGAGATTCAAATGAAATATTCTATTTCCATCTAAGTAGAGAAAAAAAGCTCTTTGATAGGAATGCAGAAAATGTTCTGTGGCTCCACACCTTCTTTTCTACCACACCCTTATCACTGGCAAAAACATGAGTGGTTGTGTAACTGATCATTAAAAAAAGGTGGTTTTGGCTGACTTAGGTGTTTCAGCTGGTGAAACTCCCCTTCAGCAGTGACTGTGCAGTGCAGGACCTTTAGAGACCTTTTACACACAATATGGAAGGGGCTAATGAGGGGAAGCTAAGTGTCTCATTCACAGCTTATTAAAACTTATATTTTGTCTACGTTCAGTGTTGATTAGGCACAACTTAGTCAAATTTTCTGACTACACTTAAATTTCAGAAACTTTTATATTTTATAAAATTTCAAAATTTTATATTTTGAATAAATTTCAGCTGAGTAAAACTGAATTCAACCAATTAACCGTTCATTCTCTAATCACCATACTTGAAGCATAAATCTAAAGAATCAATCTCCATACAAAATGAGCTACAGCACAAATAAAGGTTTTCTAATGGAAGTAACAGGCTTTCAGATACTCTTTCCATATTTATACGTTATACGTGTGGAATCAAAGTAAATTACACGATAATCTTCCAAAACCTTCTGAAAAAAAGGGAATGGTGTGGCTGCTCCCTCCACTTTGTTCCTGGTGTGGAACGTTTAAGGTATCAGGGAAGATATTCTCTGTTGAAAACTCTAAAATCTTGTGGGCCACCTTTTCAGGTTGGTGCTGGATAAGTTATTAAGCTTCTTGAACTACATGTAGAAAGATTTATGTGACTTCACAGATTCAGATCTACCCAGTTCCCCCAGATGATGCTGAAGGAGATGCAGTTACAGGGAAATCAATCCCCCTTTCTTCTGTCCTTTCCTCTCCTTTTTGTGTGTAAAGGAATCAAGTTGAAATAAAACAACTAGACGCTGTTTTTTTCTAGCTAACATGGAGGTGATTTCAAAAGAAACAAAACAAAAATAGCAACCATACCCCAAAACATATAACCAAGGGAAAAGACATACTGAAAAGGGGTCTAAGCAAGAATGAGCCTCAGCACAGGGACAGCCCTTTGATTGTTAATTCTTATTACCTCTTCAGTAAAGAAAACTTCTGAAATGTGTGTTATTCAGGTATGGTCATCTAGTTTTTAAAGCTCATGAATGTAAATAACAGGTCTTTAATTCTATTTGTAGTTCTGTTTGTAGTTCAGGTATTTTTCCCACTTGGCAATTCTTTTTACTGAAGACACTATTTCTTATAATAGTTGGAGGTCCCTCAGATGAATGATACAGTAACATTGTTTAGCAATAATTATAAAATCTCTTAACTCTTAAAATGGAATATGAATGCCATAAAAGCAAAATGAAGTTTTATGACTACCAAAAAGTAAAAAATCTGGAAGAGACTAAATTGCCTAACTGGCTTTACTTACTACTTTTCTACCTTGAACTGATTATATTCATTCTTTCCATAATTTTAAAAGGAGGTTTAGCCTACTTGTAATACATGGCTCAGCCTCTGGAATTTAACTATCATTAGTTACATATTAAAAGGGTCAGTGTTGTGTTTCAGTGTGGTTTTTATCTCCTAGTGAGCTACACTGCAACCAACCTGAATCCTCAACTGTACTTCAAGAGATTAGTCAGTAAGGAAATGTACAAATTTATAAACAGGTCAGGCTATTTTTCCTTCCATTTCAGCTAAAGTCATTCTATTAATTGGTTAAAAATCATTCACCTGTGACAGTTTAGAGACAAGACTTTCCTTCTTGCCAGGCCATTTTCACTAATCTAAATGGTATAATATCCTTAACACTATTTCCAAAACTATTTCAGTTTTGATTTATAAGATGTAATGAAAGATTTAAAGGTCTACATTTTAAAACTGAGAATTAAACTCCTTTTTACAGAGAACATACTAAACAAGATTTCCCAATTTAAGCACAACCTAACGTTTACACAGTTACAATATCCAGAGCCGGGAAAGCATTAAACTTTCAACAAATAGCTATACCCATGTCCTATTATCCTCTTAGCTATGTATCATGACATACTCAGACTAGCTTATACTAGCAGTTTTTTTCAAGGTCAGAAATTGTTGCAAAGACTAGAGTAAAATATTAACTGGTTAGGTGTTCATATTTTACCACACTGAATGGACTTGCACAGTCCAACACTTCACACACGTACATAAAGAAACATATACTTTTACAGGACAAACCACCTGAATATACGTACACTGTCTTCTGCTGGTAAAGATTATAGATTCTCTTGATGGTATTAAAAAAGTATCTGACCCCACAGGCTCTCACCAACTTTCAAAAAGAAAAGAAAAACGAAACAAAACAAAACAAAACCTACCTGTTCCCAACCCAGACTAATTGAAATGGTCCTGACCAAATCAGATTCACAATGCTATCAAATGACTACTGTAGATAAAACAGATTTTTCCTCCACTGTGTTTAGATATGAAGCAATACAGCTCAGAGAACTTTACAGGACAGTTTTGGTCAGAGGCTTTCTTGACTCTACATACAGTATAAAAACATCCATCTTTGGCATGCTTTACAGGCATGCTTCTTATTCTTGTTGACAACACAGCCAGTATTCCACAATTTTTCATATTTCATTTAATGGATGACTAAAAACATGCATGATGCTACCACCAAACAACTTCCTTTCCATGCGCAGAACAGACACTTACAACAAAACAACTCAAATCTGTCTCCCAGATTTTCCATATATCATTTTCATATATCAGGATGCTTCCAATGCTCATCCCTATTTCAGGAGTGCCTGCACCCTTCCTTATACCATAACACTTCTGGCTGTGCATTCTCCTTTTTCCCACCACCCCAACCGTTTGCAGAACCACACTGGAAATTGATCAAAAACATACCAGGCTTTTAAAGGGCTAGTAAAGGAAAGCTGAAAATGAAAGAGTGGGAAGGGGGGAAGGCAGGTCACGAAAGGGGAAATGCTGACTAGGACCAGTTGCTCCACTATCCTTTGACTCTGCATACAGTTTAGAGCAGTTAATAACTGGCCTCTATCAGCTGGCTTCTACCATATAAACCAAACCCAGCATTATCTCAACAAGGCAAAGGCTGCCTCAGGCAAGCAAAGGAAAGAAAAATCCACCAGTGGTATCTGGAATCCTAGCCGATCTTCTCTAAATTTTTTCCAATTGTTATGCAGATTGTCTGAGGTGAGCAGCTGAGACTTAGACATAACATTCAGGATGCAGACTAGAGCTGAGTTATGGATACATGAATACAAGGGCACAACAATGTTCTTATGTCCAAGTAATTCATGTTACATAATTTGTTCTGTTGCTATCAATATGATGTGTTTACAGAGCTATTTATTATAACCCCAAGATTTCACCCTAGCATGGCACCAGTTAGTTGGGAGCCTATTATTTTTATATGAAGAGCTTGAAATAATTTTACGTGTGTATCATTTGACAGTTTATATAAATTAAATTTACTTATCACTTTATGGACCAAAGTGTCTCTGTGATGCTCCACCACCATCAGATGTCTTCTTTTTACCCTGAGTCACTTGGACAACCACCATGTGGTGTTTGTATAGCATTATTCCAAAAGAGGTTCTGAGAGTATAATAAATTTCATTATGTTTTATTTTACATTTATACTACATATGCCAAGCCATTTCTACAAGAAAGGCATACATGCTCTATGTCAGTATCATTCACGACACTTAATGTAGTTTTTCTTAAGCTTCTTTAAAGCTAATCAATTCTTCCACATAGAGCAGAAGAAATATATTATCAGGTCAGGTAGAAAAGATATTCTATTCACTTTCATTTCAAAGATCTTTACAGCTCTGTGCTAAATTTGCCTAAACTCACAACCACTCATACAGATGGATGAAAAAAAAAAAACACAAAGCTTTATCTCATCTGTGACATGCAGAATTTTATGATTTTGGGTGTTTACCTATTTTAAAGAAGTAGCATTTAGTTTGTAACCTGGGAAGAAGATAACCATGGTCTTTTGCTGTTCCTACCACTTGCTCTGCTAAAATTCCATCTTCTCTTTAATCATACCACAGCTTAACACGTATGTGTCAGTTAGAGCTCACGTGACCACAACCTTCACTGCATTCTTAAACATGTTGATAAAGGAATCTGCTTCTAAAGGTTGAGTGTCTGTTCTAACACTCTGTGAATGAGGTCAGAAGTATTACAAATCCTGAAGAAATCAGTCAAGGTCAGCCCTAGACTGTTGTAAGGCAGTCGTAACGTGATGGCTACAGCTTTTTTAGAACAACGTAATTTGTGCAGCCTGCTTTTCAAATTCCACAGTTGTGTAGCTTGCAACTGCACTTCCCTGAGCTGGTTGCAGTTTGCTACTACTTTCTACCTACAGTGTTACATTCCAGAAGTCATTTCCAAATTTTACTGAAACAGTGGCCCTTCATCCACTGACACAACACTCCTGGTTAAGTAGTACAATTCTGTCCTATTGTGTTGGAGGTTCAGATTAAATAATATAAAGTTTAGTACTACATTACAATGGTGGAGATTCACACTCATTTATTCTCTAGCACTTAAAGTGATGATGTCATCTCTCGTTATTTAGAAATATATATTTTTTTATATTTCTTACTAAATTAAAGATATATGTTATCCTACACAGGTGTGTTAAGGAAGCAGAAAACGTTTACTAAATAGAAATAGTCTGATCTCAGTCTTAATAAACATGCAATGAAGATAGGAACGATCACAGCTATTTCAAAAAGACCACAAGCAGAAGGCATAACACAAAAATGAGTTACCTTGGTAAATTGTATCAAACAAAATGAAGATCTTAAGATCTGTGGCTTTATGTAACTATCTCTATGTAAAAGCAAGCAAATAAAATCAAAAAACTACCACATCACTGAGCATGAGACAGAATTGCACATGACAAATACCCCCCCCCCTCCCCCATTCTCTCATCAGATAACCATGAGTATGTTTCTAACATGATTTTAAACAGATCTGGGCATCATTCTAATCATACAGAATGAATACACTCTGCACCATTGGCCAACCTACCTGATATCTGCAGTAGCTGAAAAATTCTGCTGATTTAACACTGGCATGAAAATTACTTTGTTTTTCCCTGCAAATATTTCCTTTTAGGCCTAACATACATCAGAAAACGACTTCATTCAGTGTACCAATTTGTGTAATATAGAAGTAACATAGGAACTAACAATCTGGTACATACAGACTTCAGTATACTCCCATCTATGAAATATTGGTATCGTTATTTTCTGTATAAGAAACACTATTTACAAATACTATTTACACACCAGTTTTCCTCATTAAATAAAATAGAATGGCACTTTTCACTTATCTTTAATGTAAACTTCTTGTATTCCACCATCCAATATAAATCTTTCCATCTTGTAGTAATGTAAAAAAAAAAAAGTACTTAACATGTCAATCAGCTTCAATTATATAACCCATGATTTTCACACAGTGCTTGGTATTCCAGATGAATTATAAAACCAATAATTAATACCTTATGTAAGATCACTGCAGATCACTCATCCAACTCCCTGTAGGGACCAGTTTTACTTTCCTGATAGATAATTTATCAAACACAATGAATAATCTCAGCCAGCAGGCATAGAGATAGTGCTGGGTTTCAAAAATAATTAAGGATACTAAAACCTTCCCATTAAGCATGACTGAAGTTTTTCTTAGAATAAAACCCAAAGATCACAAAGTAGAACAGCAAGAGCAAAATTTGTGCTTAGAGAAACATTAATGAATTAAATTTAACTTTTGAACATCTGATTACATATATTATAGACTATAACATGCAAGCAAAAAAAAAATCTGAAACGCTATTTAAAACTATCTAAGCTACAACAACCCAGCCATTGAGCCATTTCCCAGACTGTTATTGTTATGCCTAACAGACTACTCTTTCATTTCTTGTCAATCATAATTACAGTTCCATAATTGAAGTACAGTAAATCACCAAGCAGTAACTTTGAAAGATGGTTCATTGAGGTTAAGCTGTCACTACAATTACTGTATAATTAAAAAAAAAAAGTTAGTTTAAATGTTCTAGTTCTTCCTCAAAGGAAAAAAAAAAAAGAATTTGGTTCAAGCTCGGATGAGTCAAATATCTTCATGATGATGTAAACAAAGAGAAACAACACATTTAAGCGAAGTCAAACAATCTCAAGTAGAAGTCCTAGGCTGCGTACACAAACCAGCGCATATAAATTTCTCTAACTGCTGAAGAAAACAGGACATTTTAAAACAATTTTAAGAATACTTTTTCTCTGAACTCAGTTGTGCATTGTCTATCCAGCATCTTCTACACAAGATCCTATTTTGCTCATAAAGCACACAAAGCTTTGGAAACTTCTTTCAAGTTTCAAGATGAATTTTAGTTCAGTTCTACACTATGCTTACAGCCATAACTAGCACGGTAGCTGCAACTCACTCAACACCACTGAGGTGGGAGAAAAAGGTATAAATTAGCACGAACACTTCTAAGCATAATATTGGGCCTCCAATTTTGGTACAGCGGTCAAGCACAGCTTGCTTTTAGAAATTTTGTCAAATATTTTACACAAATAAAATGAAAGACAGATACAGAAAAGACAAATAATTATCATTGTAAAAATAATACTCAGAATTTCACAACACTCGTTCCCTTACAAAAAAAACAACACATATCTGTTCCTAGCTGCTGTCGTTCAGCTATGATAACTTCACAAAGGACATATATTGAAAAACAGTACCTGATAAGCACTTCAGAAAACTGCTCCTACTCTTCTGCTCACAAAGACTCCCTGCTGATGGTGGAATGGAATTCATTCAGTCCCTTTCCTCCCTTGCTGGTTCGAAACACCCACTCCCTGCTGTTTCCCTTGTGCTGACACACATTTGGCCACCCAGTAAACAAGATTAATCCAATAAACAAAATAAAACAAAAAAATACTAGTAAGTAGTTCAAGGGGCAGGGTCGGACAATGCAACCAAGGAACAGAACGTGACACAAGGAGCTGATGGTAGGAACAGCAGGCTGTAAAGAACTGCAGATAACTGCTAGAAGATTCAAAACTGTGATTTCACCAGCATCACTGGCAAGGCATTCTGGTGCTCTTCAGGGCATTCTCAAGGTTTTGATGATGCCATTCTATCCAAGACAAGCAAGTGGCCCTCTGTACCATAATCTCATGCATTCTCTCTCAACGTATGCAATGAAGCAAAATTAAGCATGTCAAAACACATGTCAAACAGTCAAAAACTTTGAAGAAAGGGTCACAACTTATGCAATGTTTTGATTTTTTGTTGCAGCTAAAGTGTATGAAATAGAACTCATTATCAGCAGCAAAGAATCTCCTAGCCCAAATATACCTATTTATTTTGCTAAAAATATTAGGATTTGAAAGCATCTACTATGGGACATCCGTGATAGGTATTTTTCCCTGTAAAGATTAATTGTAATCGCTTCTTTCACCTTTGTTGCTTTCTCCAGGCTCTGCTGTAGATCAAGCAATTCTTTATCATGTTGCTCTTTAAGTTTATCCATCTCCATGTCATGGCTAGATACTTCTTCTTTTAGTGCTCCTTTTAAAGCAGTAAGCTCTCGCTCTCTCTTTCTCAAAATTTCTTCTTGTTGTTCTTTTGCTATTAATACTTCTTGCAGATCCTGCTTCATTTGCATCAGCTCCTAAAGACCATTAAAATCAAAAATAAACACAATTGTCTCATAGATGACTCTGATGACTGTTCTTTTTGTTTCAGAGAGGGAAGGCAATTAAGAATAAGCTTCCCAGGCCAGCTTCATTTCTTATGACCGATATATTGTTTGCAACTTTATTATAGAAAGCTAAACATCTACTAGAACCCAAGATTATTAGAAGTGCAACACATTGACCCATTATATAAAACATCAGTTATGTATCTGATGCTACAGAACTGTAAAAAGATTGATGCTACACTTCCTATAAATAAAGCAGGAGTAAACCTAAAGGCTACATTTTAACAAATCCCTCAGTCCTACCTTCAGTTGCAAGGAGATAGAAGAGAAAAAAAAAAATCTGTTTCCTACACTGCAATAGAAGTGAACACAATAATTGCTTGCTGACTTTTTGTTGGAAAGATTAAAGAAAGTTGCTTCTGCAAGTTAGAACAGTTGAACACCTGGAGGGGTCGAAGGCAAAACAAGTGCTTCCCAACCAAATCCATGCCTTTACACCCTTTTTCCCACTAGTGTTCTCCCCAGAAGTCATTTCCCCTCATCACATTGCTGGGAAGGAAGTGGGTAGTCAGTGAATCTGCTGTGGATAGCCTTCACTTCTGCTGCACCTGGCTCACCTCAAACTTCCAGCTGACCACCAGATAAGGCACTACCTTAATACTTAAGTTCCTTAACAAATGCCAGAAGAATTGAACACTATGTAGATATGCTGTTGGTAACATACCTTACTGCTTTCTATTTCTGTAATTTTATTTTTAACTCACTAGCCAGATTCTTGACCCTTTATTTCAAATGTAAAAGCCTGATACATTTAGATTTTATCTAGCAATAAGGAAGGTCTCCCAGTGACCCAACAAGCAGTAGTATTCTGTTCTTGAAGAATTCCAAATTTACTTATAAAGTGAAGTGTCAGACTGCAAACTGTGCAATACCTGCCAGCAAATTATGAAAAAGCAGGGGGAAGCGCTTTCTATCAAGTGGTGAGAATTGGGTGACTGGTAAATTTAGGAACCAAAAGAGTAGAGGTAGGAGAGGCTCTCTTGGAAAGTCAAAGTCCCGCTAGCTATCCACAGCATGGGGGAAGCTGGCTCATAGCATATCCGTCTCACGATGATGTATACACCCATGCCCTCACATTTAGCAGTGCATTTTCAATTGGTTTTGATGTTAGTACCCTCAGCCTATATACTCTCGTTTCCCTTCTCTCAGTTCTTCTTGTTGGCAGCTGGATTTAAGAACTTACCCCACCCCTTTTATCCATTGTTTCTGTCTTTTAAACAGGTATTTTTGAAACTGTTCCATACTTTAGTTCAATACATGGCATTTATAACATGCCATGGCACCAAATGCATTTTCCATTTCTCCTGCTGTCATCAAGTTTTGAAATTACAGCCTTGACTAAAAAGAACCAAATAGTTAGAATTTGGGCTTTATTTTTGGATCAGACATGGACTTATTTTAATTTTAAGTAAGTTACATTAAGTAAGTTGTCCTACTTCTACTATTTTATAACTAACCTCAATCAGAATCTCTTTCTCCCCTTCATCAGTATGTTTTGCATTATCCAGTTCATCATGCATCTCAGAGAGCTGGTCTTGAAGATCTCTGATCTCAGTCTGGTGTTGTTCCTGTTCCATCTTCACTTGAAAAAGCCTCATCAGGAAAAATCAAAGAGGATTTTTTCTTTTAATAGCAGAAACACTGATTGGTTCTTCCAAGTACTAAGAAAATACAAGTATCTTTTCCCAAGTTGCCCACAAGAGAATGGGATATATGAGGCAGAACAATGAAATGTCAGAGAGGGAAAAAATGAAAACTCTTTTAAGTAGATATTTAAATAGAAACTTGCATTATATTTTAAAACTGGTACAATATTCTTGATTAAAGCACTCGATTTTTTCTGTATTTTAAAGTTTAAAGCTATATACTATGACTACGAAATATTAAAAGCAACTTGCAATAAGAAGACTATAAATCAGCAATTTTTCTTTTCCTTCAAGATATTCCAAAAATAAGCTATTTTTAAACAGTAGAAACATTTCCTACAATAGCAAATGTCACTGTCTAATTCCATTAATATCTTCTGAAGACACAGGTATGTTTAAACTAAAAAGTTTAAGTAAAGGTATAAATTCCAACTAATAAGTTTTCAAAAATGAACTCACTCCTCTAGGTTCTGCCGGAGTTCCTTCTCGTTTTCTTCCAGCTTCTTTTTTAAGGCATCTCTTTCACATATACTTTCATCAAGTTGGAACTGAAGATCTTTCAGGCTTGCTCGTGTAGCATCTCTCTCCTCTTTTGAATTTTGCTGATTCTATTTTTTGTACACCAAAAGTTAAGCAAGATAATATACTAAGCATAAAGAAATTAAATTATTTTTATTATATGAAAGGAGACATTTCAAGGCTTTGGTATTTTTCTTTTGCAGAAGTACTTATTGTTATGAATATTAAAATCTTGAAACTGTTATTAAAACACACTAACCACAGTTTTCAATTTTTGTAACAAATGTAAAGTTTCCTCATCAGTTTCAAGTATATTGACTTTTGTTGGGACTCAAAATGCAAACTGAAAGAAACCAGTCTGTCCTACCCATGTCTTCAGAGCGTGGCTATACTTAATTACTTTGGATTCAGCACTGAAGTAATGCTTTAATTAATAAACAGCTTCTGAGTAATATATTTTGTCTCCCACTCCATATAGGTCTCCCAGTCAACAGATTAAAATCTCCCTCAGCAGATACCTAAGAAACTTTATGTATGTCTCCCTAGTATTTATATTCACAGCGCAAATTTCTTCTCAAGTACTACTGAGAAGGAAGCGATTTCCTAGAAAGGGTAACCGTTATGAACAATGACACTTCAGAAGTCTTCTGTAAAAGCACAGGTACATCTGGACAAAAGAATATGAAACAAAACAGCTCCAATTATCTGATATACCCAGACACATTTGGCCACTCACAGGGGAACATTAACAGGTTTTTATCTAAAACTTACTGGCTTTCATACATAACATTTTAGAACACATGCACTGCACATTGCAACAAGCACTGCAAAAATATTATGATTACGTAAGCAACAACAGTTTACAAAACACTCCTAATATTTAAATCTCATACAGAAATTCATTGGAAAATTGGACAAAAGATACCCTTTTCTAATACAAAAAAAATCAACTTGTTGATCAGTTGTCACTTACTTAGAAAAGTATATTTGACAAAAACTTTATAACAAAAAAGGGCAGTACCCTGATTTCTAGATCCAGTTTTTTCTGTAATTCTTCCACTTTCCTTTCAAGTTCTGTTTTTTGCTCCACCAATGCTTTTACTTCAGCTGAAGAATCAGAAACCTGCAATTAAATAGAGATACTTATTCCCACAAAGCCAAGATGTTCTTTGACAATTTCCTTTTAAAATCTAAAGTGAAATTACAAGCAACACTAATAAAGTGTGGCATCAACTGCCTGAGCTCATCTTGGACTTTTCATATGGGTCAAACCAAGCTAACATTTTCAAAAGAACCACAATTTGATTTTCATTAAAATTCTTAATAATGGCTCAAGGTAGGTTGCCAATAACACAGAAAACATTACAAACCTAAAAATATTCAGATTAGGCAACACCTAAATTAAATCACCAATAGTTAGGGACAAATTTCACTGAGATACCACCACACAAAACTGACATCAAAGGGATGCATGCTCATGTGTCAAAACAGATTTTCAAATTAATTTTCTGTAACTTCTAAAAATGTGTTTTACATTTTCATTTTGACTAATTATACCCCAGAATGAAATAATCACCAAAAGTAAGCATTTAGTCTTTCTTATGCTATCACTTCAACAACTGGACATTTCTTCCATTTGCTTTAGAACTGAAAAAGCAGTGCACCACGTGGCAGGAAACAAAAACATTTTAAGAAGGTGACTGTCAAATGACATTAATGTAATATGGCTTTTAAACAATATCCTAGCTTACTGGTTTTCTAAATTGCACATTAAAACACTCTCTATTTAGGTATCTATTTACATCATTATGAGAAGATGTTCCAAGATTATTCTTAAAAGCTATATACGTTAGCTTTTTCTTCGATCTAACAACCTTTTGATGTCTGCGAGATTTACTGTTGAGTTTGCATCTCTTTTTTCTTCCAATAAATGAACCCTGAGACAGTCCTCATGGCAGACTCCTTTACATTCTTTTTTAAATTGTTAACAAAAATCTTTCCCATAAGGCACTTCAGTGCA
This sequence comes from Anser brachyrhynchus, assembly GCF_964034855.1. Classification (NCBI taxonomy): domain Eukaryota; kingdom Metazoa; phylum Chordata; class Aves; order Anseriformes; family Anatidae; genus Anser; species Anser brachyrhynchus. The sequence goes on along the minus strand of NC_137706.1, from coordinate 4,206,281 downwards.
TGATTAACATTAAGCTACACCACTGGGAAACTACAAGAATGATCTCACTGAAGTCAGTGAGGGGATTCAAACTTCTAAAGCACTGCTTGAACACTGCATCACTATGAAATAAGCCCAAACATTAAAAAATAAATAAAAATTTACCGGTGTCTTTCCAGCAGCTCTTGACTTTAATGTCTGAATTTTCTCAAAAACCAAGTTGACCTTCCTCTTTGTTGCATCATCATTATCAGCACTTCTAAAACACAGAGAAGTAAGCAATGATGTGATCAAAGGCACTATTTCATTAACATCAAAACAAATTCAAAATAAGCGTCCAAACTACTGAAAATCACAACCATAAAAATCTACTACAAAAATAAGTCAAATTATCTCAACTATGATTTCATTAAATCTTCTGAAGGAAGGTTGTTAACAATTTAAATTTCAAATATTTTCTTTAAAAAGTATCACTGAACTCTTTAATTGCAGCTCTCTTCTACAAGACTATAGCTGTGGAAAGACAGGTATTCAGCATATATATTACTCAACAAACATACAGAAATTAAAAGTAATTACTACTAGGTTTTTCAAATCCTGACTACTGCACCATTAAAACTCTCTTACACAGCTGCCAAAAACTGCTACATCAGTACAGTTGTACCTAAGAAAGTTCAGCAATGCAAAGAAATTTGAGTGCATCATGTGTATTTTAATTCATTTGACCTTCCTTCATCACCTTTCAATAAGTTATCATTAAAAAATATCAAGTAACATAAAGTTCCTGGTGGAGAAGGTATTCTGTGCACAACAAGAGAATTTCTGTAAATTCTTAAAATATAATTATTATTTTTTTCTGTTTTATAAACCACAAGCTTAAACTCCCATCAGGCATGATTTGAATTCTTCATGAACATCCATATCACATAAGTTTAACACCTTAAATATTTAAAAGACAAAACATATTCTGATTCACAGATTTCAAGTACTTTCAATCAAATCTTGAACAATATCTTATGTAAGATACTATATCCTGACTAGCTGGGTATTTTGAGATCCTATAATGCCTTAAAAGACACAGTTGAGATACAAAACTATGAAACAGTCATTCCATTTAGTGATAGCTTTGATTTTACAACTTCAGATTTTAAATAGAATAGAAAATAAATGTTGGGAAAACATAACCTCCCCTCTAGAAGTTAATTATGTTTACTAACCCTTCTTTAAGGTAATTGTAAAGTATCTGTTTAGCAGTCTCTTCATTTGTTTGCTGTGCAATATCTTGCTGGCCTTTTAAGAGATCAGGAGTTGCCTAAAAGGACAAGAAACAATATCAAAAAGTATAATCCTAACAGAGTTGTAAATACAACCTTTCCAGTTGAAATTCTCCATTCTATTCTATTATGAAGAAGTTTATGTACTGCGGACCTCAAGTTCTCTAAGATTCATCGGAGTTTTAGCTTACTGCAAGAAGGAAGCATACACTACACCAAAAGATAGAACATCATTTTGTATAAGGTTCGACAGATTTCGGCATTCTGCTTAAGAATCACCACAACATTATTTACAATAATCCTCCTTGTCCCCACCATCTTCCTTCACCCAGATAAGAATAAGATTGTTTTTCAAAACACATTTTCTATAGCCTCAACTACAGGAATAATTTTTGTATTTACTAATTAGAAATAGTACATGATTGAATTTTGTTCTAATGAACAACAGAAACATATGCATCTAATGATACAGGAATTTTATTATGCTACAATACAAAACATAACTTAAAGAGTAAATTCAAAATTACCTGTGTATTAGGGACGGAAGAAAATGTTTTTACAGAAATCTTCTTGGCTCCTGAATCTGACGGAATTGTGATTCGGTTTGGCAACAACAGAGTAGAAGTTACTGTTTTAACTTCATCTCTCTTATTCTGTCCTGGGAGTGTGGATGACCTAAACATGAAGCTCTCAGTATTAGCTCCATTTTGTTTATGATACTGCAAAGAACTGAAATGACTGTTCTGAGAGTCTTTATCAGGCATTTGCAGTTTTCCAATACTTCGAGCAGAAATTTTCATGTCTTTGGAAGGTGGCTTTTGCTCTCTGGATAACTGCTTGTGGAGGCAAACTTTAGATGGTCTTAGTAAGTGCTCAGCTGACTTACCCAAGCTTTTACTGAATTCACCTAAATTATTTGAATTTATATCAAACCCTAATGGCAAGGCACTGTCAACACTTCTTGATCTTTTACGATCATCTGGATGAATTCTATTCCTTTTTCCTGACCTACCTCTTCTGTGAGGATCAACTTTCTTATCAAACTTCTCAATTAGCTGATCTACTCCTGGAAGGGAACCGGTATCAATATCACGACCAGTTCCAGGTAAAAATGGGATGTATCTTCTGTTTTCATGCCGATTAACGTTGTCTGCATAAATTGCATACTCTTGGTCATCAAGTAAAAATCTGTACAAGGAATTTGCAGAAGTGGGAGTAGCTGATGAGGACGATGATCTTCGTGAGTCATCTAACACTGGCCCAGCTGAATCTTGTCTGCGGTAGGGAAGAACATCTGGTCTAGGTTTTCTAGTTTCCAGATAAGCAATAGGACTAGCACATGGCGATCCTCCTGTAGATGAAAACAATTCTGAAACATGCACTTCACTTTGGCTGATAGTGCTACTGGGACAATCCAACACCTGCTTATTTTGGTCTTCTATGTCTACCGCCCTGTTTAAACGTACCTTTTTGGAATTTGCTGTGGCTGACTCTGCAAGACATGTATTTGTTTTCTGTAGGGACACTACTTTAGATGAGGAAATCCAAGGCTTTGCTTCACTTTTATCTTCTTTTGCAAAAGATGTAGGTTTACTGCACATGGAAGACTGGTAACTATCCAAGCTCAACTTATTCTTCTCAGGATCATAAGGCTGTAAAAGCTCAGGATGTCTTTGAAAGTTCAACAAATTGGAGGATTTTGGCAATCCATCTCTAAAATCTGATATTCCATTTTCCTTTTCATCCAGATTGGTTATCTTGAGGCTTTTAAACATACAGGGTTGAACAAGCTGTGTTCCAGGGAACTGTGTGTTTTCACTGTTTCTGTTCTCCAATTTAAAAGCAGTATTGGATTCTGTGGATGGCTTGCTTGCAGTCTGAGAAATGACCTTCTGATCTTTTCCAGGAGGAGGATTTTCTGACAAACATCCTTCTGTATTGTTTAGTACTATGTAAGGATGTCCGTCAATTCCTTGAACTCTAATACTGACACCATAAGATCCCGTCTTAGAATTCTGTGCATTCCTATTTTTCTGAGTCTCCTCACTTGCAAGTTCAAGAGTAACTTCATAGTCCTGCTGCATGTGCTTAAAACCAGGAAAATACGGCTCCATGATTGTCTGAGGATTGCAGCTGAATAGAAAAAAAGTTACCAAAATCAATTGTTTTAAATACTTTAGATTATTTCATTAATTACTTTAATCAGACATTCAATACAACTCTGAAGACTAACAGTAATGTGCAATAAATCAATCTACAAGCCATACAAGGCCCAAAGCATACACATTGTTAAACAGACAACTGACTGACCAGTTCTGGGCGAAAGATAATGTTATTTTATGAATGTAAATGTTATGAAATAACAACAGTTAAGATTACCTTTGCAGAGTTGGTGCTGGTTGCTTTGGAATCAAATGACTTCACACATAACCAATCCTACTGCAATTTTTTTTTTTTGAGACAAGACAGCTTTTATTTTGGGTATTGCCATTATATGTACTGAAAGATTGTACCCTTCACAAGCCAATGTTGATTTTGTAGCCAAAAGTTAGTATCAGCCATATGAATATGTAAACATAATCCCAGGAAAGCAAAACACAAGCAGGCAGTTTTAGGTTGTGAGTTTTATGTACCTAAAGCACTGCAAGAGAAGTCAATATCCTCATGCCTTAGAGTTCCATTTGTATGTACTTTGTACTTTGCTTTCAACAGTTGTTTTCAGAAGTGGAAAGGTCACTGTTTCCCCTAACTTTGTCACCCCATGGCAACTTTATGTCACTCTATCCCATTTCACAGTAAAAAATATAATTTGCTTCTAAAGACATTTGAAAATAAAAACTTTTTCATCTGTCTCTCGGTCATCCATAACTGTAAATTCTGCTACAAATAATTTAACAGTCTTCTAGCTGTGGGCTTGTTTCAGAGAACAAGCTGATATTTTAAAATAGATACTTTGCTATGCAACAAAAATGGAAAAATAATGCTTGTATTTCCAAGGTTGGTAGTACATTTTTTTCAGGAGCAACAGGAATATGAAGTCCAGGCCACATGTGCCAAAACTGTTTCAGTTCTAGAAAACGATAAAATTAAATGTTACCTGCACTTTTAATACTAAACTCCATTCTTCCTTTCTGTAAGAGTTGCTTTTGTGGGTATTTTTACTTCACTGTCTGTTGTGCATTACGAGTGTTTCAGTAGTTACCAGTAGCAGAGGCAATGCAGACACAGTAAGAGCTGTGTCTTTAGAAGAATGGAACTCCAGACTCTGTCAGACTGATGCAAAACCTGAAAGGAATAAACTTTTGAACTGAGCTGGAGAGTTGAGTAATCACTGAAGCTTGACAAAACCAAAATTACTAAATGACAATGAATAATAATCAAAGGGAAACTGAAACAACAGGATGTCTCATTGAAAAAAGAACAAGCCTCTGCAGCAAGTTTCACTCACCTATGCATCTGAGTGTGAATCATCTCCCTCAGATATTCTAAACAACAGCAGATTTTTTTGTTTTTCCTGAGAGTGAATTAGAAAGTTTGGTTGAATATTAGTAGTATGCTAGTTTCTAACCATTTCTTCTTTCTTCCCCTCAAAAACCTTTTCTTCTCCCAATAAAAACAACTCCAGCTCTTCCTCAACAGCAGGCTCACTTCATCTGAAAGTACGATGAAATATGCTTCTCTAAATATAATGCTACATAATCATTGATTATTTTGATGCAGGAAATAAAAAGCATTCTCACTGTTGAAGTTTTTCTTCGATACAAAAAGATTTAGTGAGCTTGTTATCACAGGGGCTAAGATCACTTAGTAAAGGGAAATAAATTGACACTACAAATTTGATCTCTAAGACTTCTTGGAGTAAGAAGAGAAACATGATGAAGAGAAAAGCAAAGATGAGCCAGCGAAGACTACAAGAAGTGGAAAAATGAAGGAGGAAGAACACAGAAAGGGAACCACAAGTACTAATACATTTCATTATCTTGGGCTTCTGTTCTTTGTATTTTTCCATATTATTTGACCTTCCTTTATGATTACTTGTAACAGCTCACATTAATTACACTGTTTCTGTGTAGAAGCAGAGACAAAATGACAAAGTAAAAATAGCAAGAGCTTATTCTAAACACACAGAAGTCAATGAAGTGATCTCCATTGATTTGGTGGGTTTTTGACCAGAGCACTGAAATCAGCTACTGAGCTGCACTGATGCTAGCTACGAAAACAATGGAGGAAAAAAGAAACAGGACAATACAGATCAGCAACTCAGTGTATACACTATAAAGGAACCAGGCTATGCTGATCTAATAAATGGTAACTGGAGATTGGAAATGAAACCAGGTTCTCCACTCTGTTCTTTAACCTGTTAAGATCTAGCTACATTTATCAATGCCTCAAAATTGTTCTTTGTTTGCTCAAGGCAACAAAAAAAAAAGTATTTTTTAAAGTTCAAAAGTTGTTTTCAAATAAAGTTAGCATTTTGAAGCTTTTATGCTTTCCATTCTTATATAGAAAGTCTCTTTGGGGAGAGACTTTATCAGGGAATATAGTGACACAGGGCAAGGGGTTTCTAAACTAAATGACTAAGTTTAGACTAAATAAGGAAGAAATTCTTCACTCAGAGGGCAGTGAGGCACTGGAACAGGTTACCCAGGGAAGCTGTGGATGCCCCATCCCTCGGGCAAATAGTGGAAACAGTAGTTAGGTTAACAATCTAGTTAAAAGTAACCAGTAGTATTTTTTGTCTCTTAAAGACTACAAAGAAATAAGTGCATTTGTCTTGTTTGTGAGGATTAAAATACTTCATTTTATTACATAAAATGATAAAACCTTTCAGAAAACAAAGTTTTAAAACATTTTTAAATAAAACATTTTTTCATAACTGAAAAACATGTATACAAGAAAATAAGACAGCTGGCCCAGTCATTCAAGTATCTGAAGGCTTTACTTAAGAGTTCCTGTTTTATTAATGTCCAACCAGTGAATGAACTACCTAATATAAAAGATGTTATTTTACAATACGTGAAAACAGTTTTTTTTCCAATATTGTAAACTTTTTTTTTAATTAAAAAAGTCTAGCATGTTTACTAATACACACCCTTTCCAAAGAAAACTTAAAACCTCTAATGATGTTAATTGTGTAATTATAGTCACAGTCATTTTTACGCACACATTACATATTTGGCATCCCAGACTTTGGCAGGCTTACAGCAATAGATTAGGATGAGAGGACTGACGCTGTGACTCCACCACCATCTGTCTACCCCACTCCTCGGATGGACGTCATCATCTCCCAAACAGGAACTCCTGAACCATTTGTGTGCACACCTCAGCCATGAAAATGTGCAGCTTGGCACACTAGGTAAATGCAAATCAGCCTTGTTTTCTGTACTACAAACGAAACAAATTCTGACGTGATAGAGGGGAGTGGCGGGCCACTGGGGGCACTGACAGCTAAAACTGTCTAGTTTTAATCTTCTTTAAGGTTGCCAAAGCTCTCAAATGTTCTGACAGAACAGTCTGTTTACTCTTAAGCTTATAAAAAGAGGTTAGATATTTTAACGGTACATAAGAAGAGATTTTTCCTATTTGTGTGGTTGCTTGTTATTTCATTCCAACTACTTATCGAAAACAAAGTGGTTTTTTATTATTATTGACGGAGACATAAATTTTGAGTCCAGGTTTTCTGCCACACTAATACTTTCGATTTTGTATTATATAATTTTGTTAGTAATTATTTTCAGTATCAAAGGATTTTTAAAAAAGAATACGAAATGAGAGACCTTTTTTCTTTCTGGAAAACAGAATTAATGATTATGCATAAGTTGTTAATTCAGTAGGACGCTGTCATATTATTATTTTACAGAATCAGTTCTTATCTCCTGTATGTCACAACAGCATCTACAAATTAATCAGGAAATATGAAATAACTACTTCAAGAAATTATTTTATTCTGAAAATATTCCACTTGCTAAAACGACAGAGAATATAGTCAAGGACATGCAACCACCAATATCTTTCAGAGATGAAAAGTTGCAGTTCAGAACAATGAAAATATATTTACATCTGCCTGGTAATTTTATGTGCTGCTCACACCAAGTCAAACTATTGAGCAACAAAGTTTTACCTGAAAACTTGCAAACACTCCAGAAAAGAAAGTCTAATTTTCTCCAGTTACATCATATATACTTAGGCAGCTGGATTTATTGATCAACAAGCTCAATAAAGCCATTTGCATCTCAAGCAAGTCCAAAGGAACAGAGAATTAAAGATCCAGGAATCACAGACACAAGCAAAGCAAATCTGCTCCATGCATTATGCTTTACACGTGTCAGAGAGGATTCACTGTATTTCCCAGGTAATTACCTTTATTTCAGATTTCAGCAGAAGAGTCATTTTCAATCAAGTATCTCCATGAAAAGTTCAGAACACATTGCTGTGAAGGATGCTTACTTCATTTCAACATTGCGTTTTAGCAGCTGGCTTAGAACAACACAGGCCACGACACTCTACCCCATAAGAGCTGCTGTTCTGGCATCCCGTTATCTCAGCTGTACAAACCCCATTCTTTTTATGACAAAGCCAACAACCATGCAGCTGCACAGTGACCCAGACCAGCTTTACTGATCTGGAAAGAAAAAAGGCAGTTTTCTATCAGATCAGCAAGTGAGGGAATAATGAGATCACCTATTCTGGCAACAACATGGCCTTGGTGCAGCTCAAGCTTAACGCTTCTGCAAACAAACAAACAAAAAAGTAGCACTCAAAGCTGTTCAGGCCTTTCAGTTTTAATTATTTCTTTTTAAAAGAAGCCTTTGTAAAGACTTTTAAACAATCTTTTTAAATACTGGTCTCCGTTGGTACGAAAGTCCCATATTTTATCATTTCTGAGAAATGGTCTCATTTTTCTTAACAACTTATTTTTGCCAAAAATGGAAACCTTGCTGTTCGGAAAGAGAATTTGTCAGGAGAGGGCCTAACGTCTGAAAATCCAATACTGTGAATGTTCTTCTGTAGCAGTTTGTTCTTCAGTGATACAATACTTTGCAAAGTACCACAGGAGAGGAACACTAAAGATTTAACTGTCAAAAACGTTTTTTATACTGCCTCCAAAAGATGTCCTTTCACAGCTAATGCCACCTATTTTAATGCTAGCTACCAGGAGTTATTTGAGACCAATGTTACAAAATAAAACCCCTGTAATTTGGAACCCCTACTGTTCTCCCTGCCAACATGAAAAGAGTGCTTTTGAGAAACATATTTCTGTGCCAGAGATGGCTGTTTCCTCCAGCAGCTCTGCAGCCTTCCTAACATTACTGCATCACAAAGGCATGGAAATGTGTCCACACTCATCCATTTCAGCTCTTCTCTAGAAAAATCTAGAAGACAAATTTATCCAAAAGTGTGGTTTCCCAATCCTGTTAAATGCCATGCTCTGCATATGAAGCTTGCTCTTCTGTTTCCTGTCTCCTACACCCTCCTTACTAAGCATGCCTGTAGCATATCCGCAACAAAGCGCCTCTCACTTTCTTCTTCCAGCAGGTGAGCCGACTCGCTGCGCTGGATAGACGGGACTCCTGGGACATAACCCAGGGATGCTGACTGGCATGTGAGCGCACACCACTATTGGTCCCACCACCAGATACATTCCCTGCCCTTGTCTAAGAGCCACAGATCCTTCACAGGTACTGTGTTACAATATGTGTGTGCTCCTTTTACATACATCCAGTGAAGAAATATGGAAGAATAAAAGGGATCTCACTTCTCCACTTTTCCCATTGCACTAGGGCTCCTCCCTGGCTCTCTTGATGACAGAAATACACGAACTCCAATATTATAAGCTCAAGGCTCCTAAAACTGAATCAGCTAAAGATTTTTCATTAAAGGAGGATTAGGGCATACCATTATCTTCTTTGTAGAGGAATAAATTTAGCTAAATGCCCTTGCCCTTGAGTTATTTGGCTTTTTACTAATTCTTGCTCTTGGATGAATGAAAAAGAATCTTAAAGCTGTAGAATGACTTTTGAAAAACTTGAACTTACACAGCCCTAACCATAAAAAAAAAAAGAGGGATGTAACAGTTGATGGATGCTTAGTTCATATTTTTCACACATGCACAGCAAAAAGACAGGAAGGAACTGTAAAATATGTACTCCAGCTTTACATAAGACTGAGTTTGCTCTCCAGCTGACAGTTCAGAAAGCACCATCAACATCAGACAAAGACAAAGTGGGTGTTTGGTCAATACAGTGCTATGAAAAAAGGACAGGAAATAACTTGGGGAGAGAAGAGGAAGGAAAACTTGCATACTGTGAAGGTACAGCAAAGGAAGCAGACAGGATAATTCATGGAAAGATCAAAACTGTAATGTTTTTACACTTGGTGGAACACAATCTCATAAACACACATTGCAAGCATGAGGGGAAAACTACATCACTGTCAATGCTACCTATAATTTGAGACTTTCTGCAAGAGGAAAATGGGCCTGGGCTGCAGTCTGTTCCTTTTAGTCTATAAGGAAAATAACTGGTGTAGCTGAGTTTACTTGGTCTCCTGCTTACAGGAGAGTGGAAGGGAGAAAAGCGAAATCTGAAAGTTCTAGATTTGGGACTATAAAACGAGATAGTGAAACACAGTTCTGAGACAAACTGATAATATTCAAAATACTTTGCACACTTGTGACCTTAAAAACAACATCAAAACCTCTCCCTTTGGAAGTAATAATTCCAGCCTCCACACCAGGGTACAAATAGGTTTGTGCCTACAGTCCAGCCAGGAAAACTGAGCCACAGAGAAGTGCGAGGGACAGAAAGAAGTATGCTATCACAGCAATACATTTTAGAGGGGGGTGGGGGGTGGATTTCAACGTTTCTGAATCTATTACTTTCATTTCTGTTCTATGGAAAATATCATTCTCTGTCCAGATTTCAGCCAGCAGCCTAGGGATGCCATGCCAGACTTCCCTACAGGAGGAAAAACTCAAAATAACACTTTTCTTCCACAGCTGTTACTGGAAGCAAGCAGCTGTGGGTAGGCTAGCAAGGACTACAAGTATTACTTTATAAATTTATCCTGGAAAGCAATGTAGTACGTTGGTAAGTCTAAGATCTGCTACCTTAGAGATAGGGATTTCAGTTTCACAATTCTGCCCAAATATTAATTCAGACGCTCAACCAATAAACCAGAATATTAACAGCCACCCCTTCAAGGACCGGAAGAGAGCTGTATTTAAGAAAGATTGTGAACAGAAAAAAAAATGAGTAACAGCCGTTAGAGCAAAGGCTGGGCCTAACACCACTGTTCCTTTGCTTACCACTTGGTTCATACTCCCTCTGGCTGAAAAATGTTGTGTGTGAGGAAGTCTCAATGTCTCAAATGTACAACATATTGTTAGTCCTTTGAAAGTATGTGACAGATCAGCTAAATGCTTGAACTGTGTGACAATTAGCAGGTTTTGTTTATTTATTTTTTTTTCAAAAGGAAAATCTGCTTCAGTGGCTGTGAGTCAACAACCAGATATTTTGGCAGATCCTCAGGTCTCATAAATTGTCAAAGTTTGAATGAAAAAAAGGAAATAGCATATATCCCATCTCTTAATCTGCTATGTATGAATTCAGTTAGTTATAATTTCACAGGATTTATCCCCAAAAGAAATATGGTATGACCTGAAAACCTCACTTGCTGAATAACAAAAATCAAGGCTTTGACTTCTAATAACAATAAATACTAACAGAACTCCAAATTCCTCTATTTTCACTATTATAAACTGTATTACCACTGCAATACAAATTCTGTATCATTAATTAAAAAGCTGTATTTTTCTTTACTGAGATAGTAAGTTTCTAGATTCTCCCAAACCCTAAGCAATCAATCAGAAACTAGAAACACATTAAAACGCTACTAATGCAGAAGACAACCTATATCTGAAATATGGTTTCAAGAAATCAATTCATGTCTGCTGTCTCAGCTTGTCCCAGGTCATGTACAATATGGTATTCAGTAAAATCACTGGAGGAAGATGGAGCATTACACTTGTTTTTTAATAGTTATGTTTGTACAAGCTTTATATAGGCCTAAGTGCATTTATACCACTATAGTGTTTTGTGTCCCACAGAGGCTAACAGAGCTGTACAAACTCTTCTTTGCCAGTAGCAGTGAATCCAATCTACTGGGGTTATCAGCTTGCCAAGTATCCTGACACCACTGCAGTACAATTAACTTTTATAAACTTTAAATTCAGAGAGAAAGCAAACAACAAAACCCTGTGAATACTTATCTCAGAGTTAATTATATACACATGATATGACTACACTCAATTTTTACTTGTTTTTATGACAAACTCGCAAAAGAAAAGGTTAAAAAAATAAAGTCAAAGTTGAACTTTTATATAGTCTCTTCTAGGTTATCAGATTGAGTATCTATAGAAGAATTGACAGAAACAACAGATGAGTAACACAAGGATACTTACAGATTCTAAAAGCAGTTTGTGATTTCAAATACAATAGCTGGTTTGTATCCAAACATCTGATGTGATTAGACTCACTCTACAAGAGATTCTATGTTGTTTCACTACATTTTCCTCCAATTGTCAGTGTTAGAAACTTTGTATTTTGTTCCAAAGGAAATTATCTTATTACATCCCAATGACACCATTATTGTTTAAATAGAAGAGGGTATCCTGTTGATAGCTTGTACAGTCTCAGGCAAAAATCTCAACTCTGTTAAAATGAAAGTGTCTTTTAGAAAGCCTTTCTCAAAAAAATGGAAAGAGAGCAACCTTAATTAAAAAGTTCTGCTAGTGCTTCAAGAACATAAAATTATTTTTAATATTACTTTAAAAAAAGCGTTCTCCTACTCCAAAATTATTCCTTGTCTTTAGATGTCACATATCACAAGATCACCTTCAGTATTTTCACACAAAAAATGTAATAATGTTCACTGTACAAATCACAGTTACAGCAATACAACTGATCTACGACAAATGCAACCAGCATAACCTTGATTTCAAGAGCATAGCTTATTTCTAAATAAAATTAAGGAGGCACAATACTAGTAAAACTGCATGCAGAGACCAAGATGCACTAACTAACCTATATGAAGACATACACAAAAAGGTTCGTCTCTAAGAAGATATTCATAAGCATTTAAGTACAAAAACTACATATAAAGTAGACTTTAGGAGTCAGATTTACCCAGCCAACATAGGGCCGCAGCTTCATGTGTATTCAAGCCGGTTATGGCTCCCATATTTCTATTGTTAAGTTTTGTCTTAACTACATTGTACTCTTTAAACACTTGGCTTCATACCCATCTAGCTTCTTTCAACTAACTCAACCATGCATTTTAGAATTTAAATACACAGTCAGAACTGTGGGCGCTGAGCCCAGCCACCACAAGACAACAAGATGATATCATCACGCTTGGTCACAGAGGCATAGGCAGGGACTAGGGAGCTCCACGGCGAGCTGGACTGCTCCGCCAGGACCACATCACTTCGGAGGCTTACAGAGTCTACACGGCCAGAGCTGCCCAGTGCGGACCGTGCTCCTACACTGAGCTCAAGCTTAACCAGCTCCCACAAGCCTCCGCTCTTCTCGCCCTCCCACTGGAGGATGTGAAGCTAGGGGGGAATGAGAGGTAGGCCTGCTTCTTTATGAGGGTTAAAGTGGTAGCATTACATACCAATTGTTCTTGTAAATAAAGGCTGCTGCTGTTGCACCAATTAGGGGAGCAAATAACAGACATTTGTTCCACCAGTCTAAACAGATAATGGTCTGCAAAGGACTGTATGAAGGCAAACCCCAACCCATTCACAGCTTCTAAAGGCCTAACAAAATATTCTGAGCTTGATTCACATAACCTCTATATCAAAGCTCAAATTTTACCCACTTTTATGTTATGCTTTCTGTTGAAACAGATCACAAATCAGTACCCACTTCTGAGAGATTTTATATGAATAAAACACATTTTCCCCTCTCACTGAACTTCAACAGCTCTTAGAGGTAGCCTTCAATAGAATTGCTTATACACTATCTGCAAGTGTCTGTGACATTTTACTTATGCACACGTGCACACCCACAAAAATGGCATGTGCACGCACATACATATGAAAGCATAACCAAAGCCAGCCTAGCCAACCAGTCCCCTGTCCGTAGTATATTCATAGTTTCCAGAGTGGCATTTTAGCTACATCAAAATGGTGTAAGTAATTTACATATAACTGAAGAGTTATTAAGCTCTGCAGATGCCTGGAGTCAAACTCTTGTTATGCTCAGACTGCTGAGAGGCATGCGGCTATCTGAATGGTAACGCTCCTGGCGTGCCGGCCCCTCACAGCACGGAGACCCTCAAAGAAGGGGCAGTGGCAGTAATAAATGAGACATCTTCCAGTCTTACCAGTCTTGCTGGTGGTTTGAGTTGTTTTTCGTTGTTGTGCCTTTTTTCTTTCTTTTTTTTTTTTTTTTTTAAAGTGGAAGTGCTTTCTAAAATATTTTTCCAATCACCTCTATTCCTCATTGCTCTATGATTTTAACAAAATAAAGTGGAACTTGAGAAAATTATTATAGAACTTTCGTTTTAGATCTGTTACTGACAATGGGGTTACTGAATCTTGGAAATAAAAAAGATGGATTAATTTCATTTAAAAAGCATAGTTCATCTTGGCGAAAAATTTAGTAAAAGGCATACAAAGAAAAACTACACTAGGTACTTAAAATGGTTGGCTGTGGATTTTGTCATTCATTCTGTTTCACATAAACCAGAAGGATTTAAGGCTACACTTGGATAAACTCCTTCAAGGAGGCTGCCAGCTCTGTTGGCAGAGATGGTTCAAGGTCACAGCAAACACACTGAGCTCTAATCCCAAACAGTAGTGACTCCATGACTACCACTTCACTAGATCGACAACACATATATTCCTAACGTGTTAATTTTTCAGGCTTAAACATTAAATTGTCATACTTAGATATACTGAAAAATGTTACCATTTAGATTTAACTAACTCTGAGAACCGAGGTCAAAGCAGTTTCTGAAAGGTGTTAATGTTTCCAGATAAACACGCCTGAAACAATCACTCCATGAATACAAAAAGTACTTTCCCTCAAGCAATTTAAAGCACAAACTACCAACACAGCATTCAAGACATGCAAAAACCACCCGTGAAATGCCAAACCTAAGCTGAGAATGCATCAAGACCACCATATTCCCCAGTACACAGTTTGTTAGAAATTCCAGTACCTTCACCCCATCCTGGCCATTCAAGACACAGTTGATCATTAAGCCTGCTTTATCTGAACACCAAGACAGTATGCAGCTCTGTAATTTCTGCTGCTGTTCAGCATAGACATAGTGCAGAGGTGGGAAAAAATGTCCCCACAACTTTAGTGTTCATTGTCATTTTTCAGAAACCTGCTAGCATCAGTGATCTTGACCAGACTGCTAATACACCCCCTTCTATTAAGACACGTAGACCTGTCTTACTACCCTAGGCTGAACATCATTTGACATAATCAGGTTTGCATGCGTGACAACAAAACACACAATTTCAGCTTTCAACATAGTAAAAATGACAGATAATAACATCATCAAAATCACTACGACTATGTCTTTAAAAAAGCAGAAGTGGTAAAACACCAGGGTGCAGAATGAAACTATGGTGGACTACTTTTGGTTAATTTCTAACATCAGCAGAATTATTAGGCCCCCAAATCCTTAAGGCAGCTATTTTTAAATTAATAGCCTGCCCACTGTAGTCCAGGCTTAATAAATTCATTGCAACAAAGCTCTGCAAGTATGTTCACCTCACATTGCTCCATAACAATTTAAAAATTCAAGTTTGAGGTCACACCATTTCACCTACACATTTCAGGTGACATTGCACACTCTAGACAAACCAGTTTCACCAATACTGCCAGAAAGATCAACTTCCTATTACACAATACAAAAGAAACAAAATATTGTCACAAATTCTTTGTTTCTGCTTTGGCATCCTTTTACTGAGGTAAAATTCCCCGCACAGGAATTTTACCTCAGTACCTCACTCCACCACTGCATCACAAAACATTTTTACCATAAATTAAATTCCACACCCACTATGTATACCCCATCAGAGGAAACCTAAGTGCATTCTCAGACATTTTACCAGTGACAGTGAGAATCTAAATAATGCAATTAACAGAAATCATACTAAGTTGGTCTGCTTGAAGGCAATTCAGGCAGCCTAAAACAGCCTGTTTGAGATATCACCACAAATTCTGTAAGCACATAGATTAGCAATGATTACCCCGACTTTTTCATTACTTTCATAATATAATGGACATTAGCAAAAAAATAATCCTTTCCAGTGTGCATTTGCTCTGAAGTGGGCTTAGAAACAGTTGTCAACTGCAACTTAAGGTGTATGTAAATGAACTACATATTTTTTTTAATCAATGATTAATACATTTGAAAAACACCTCTATACGTCAAAAATGTACATGCAAATACCAGATGATTATAAGAAATCTCAATATTAACCTGAAAAAATCTTCTAATAATGATTATCTTCTATTACGTGAAAGATAATCCATCTTACTATCTTACATCAATTTTAAATCAGAAGTGGAAGTATTGTTTTCTAATATTACTGAGTTTTCTGTTTAAAACTTGTGAACAGCTACACAGATAATATTATACTCTGCTGAAGATCATAGATGCAAGTATAGCTGACTATTTCTAAGGCAAATAATAATATGCAATAAAAAGTATTTTAATTGCTACTCATAACATGACACACTTTTTTAATCCCTTGGTATAACATTCTGCTTACCACACTACCAATGGTACACCCAAATACCACATGCAAGTTTTCTTTCCATTTCTAATCTTTTCACAAGAAAAACCTGAGTTCTAACTTACATTCCAGTAAAAGAAAAAAAAAAGGCAAAAACATTTGTATTAGCTACATTGTATACCCTTATATTACTCAACAGTAATCACACCTAGTTTAGTACACAGTGTGCATAAGAGTATTTATTCTGAGTGAGAGAAAAAAAAGAGAATTTAAGAAAATAATGGCATTTCTAGACAAAATAATTGCTAGCAAAACAAGTTTTCATAAAGCACCTTAAAAAAAAGTAATCAGTGCTTTGTTTTTGCCATTTTCATAAAACTTTTATCGAAGTTTTAAAGGTCTGTTAAAACCAGCTTTATAAGGTGAACCTTAACGGTGAGATGTGACACCATTTGTTGTCACAAAAAGCATCAGACACTGAATCCCCCAAATTCACGAGTATCTTCCGTACAGATACCACAAATCACTACATCCTAGGGGGCTTCTGATTCATCTACAGGATTCACCTTGTATGAATGCATGCAAGCAGATGTTCAGATAAATAAAACCACTTTCCAGGAGAGGTTTCCACTATTTCTACCTTGATAATTATTCCAACTGTAATGCAGGGATTTTTTTTTAAAATATTTTGCCCCAAAAAAAAAAAAATCGAGAACTCGACACTCAAGCAAGCTTACATGCAAAAGTGAAAAACAGAAGAAAGATAAAAGCTGTACAACTATTCTTTTATCAACTGGAGATGCTAATCCAAATTCACCACAAAAGTTTTATCGCAGTACTGATCTCCCCATAAAGTTGTCATCGCATGGGAGGGACATAAGTTGTATCAGATGTGAAGTTAATTGGGAAGAAGAATGAGATGGCTGAACCGCCACTCGCAGCCTTTCCCACGGAGCCGAACACACACGGCGTGGACACACCCTTTCCCAAAAATACGCTCGTTCGGGGCGTAAAAGGGAGCCGAAGAAGTGCGAGTGACCCCGGCTCAGGAATGCCAGGAATCCCCCGAGGAATGCGGGCGGCCCCCGGCCCCCAGCTCCCCTCAGCGCCCCCTCAGCCCACCTGAGGGCAAGGCTCCCGCTGAGGCGCCCCGCGCCCTCCCCGCCGGCCCTCGGGGAGAGCCGCGCCGCTCTTCCCTCACGCCCGGACAGGGCTCGGCGCCCTCGGCCTCCGGAGCGCTGGTGGTGAACGGGGCGCGGCGGAGGAGCCCCGCTTTTCGTCCCCGCCACGCGGTGCCGGCCCCGTGAGAAGATCCGCGGTGCCGCCGCCCCCCCTACCCCGGCTCCCCGAGCCGCCGCCTCTCCTCACCCGTCCCGAAGCGCTGCCCTCCGATCGGGATCCCCAGCAACTTTGCGCCGGGCTCGCCGCCGGAGCCGAGCGCCAACCGCCCGCCTCCTCCCGCGGGGGAGGGGGCCGGGGCCGGGGCCGGGGCCGTGCCGGGCCGGGCCGTGCCGTGCCGAGCCCTGCGGGGGCGCTCCCTCAGGTGAGAGAGGGGCGGCCTCGGGCGCGCGCGGCCGTTTCCCGCCCACGGGCGGCTGCTGGGCTCCGTGAGGGGAGTGCGGGCCTGCCTCAGGCCGGAGCCGCCCGAAGCATACCTATAAACCGCAAACAGCGGAAAACAACACAAAAACAAACAAACAAAACCACGCGCAACAGCTCCTACTTTGTTCAGGCTGCGGGAAACGGTGCCAGGACGAAAAGGGGCGGCTAGAATAATCCTCTGCAGCTGCAGCCCAGCGCCGGGCCCAGGTACCGCCTGCTGGGGGCCACCCGGCGGCCGGGGCTGTTCTCCCCCGTCAGCGGGAGGAGCTGAGGCGGCTCCGGGCAGGGCCGGGCCGGGCGGGTGGAGGTGAGAGGGAAGGGCGGAGGGGCCGGGCCGCTGGCTGGAGCGGGCAGGGAGAGCACAGGCACCGCCACCTTTGGGCACGCCGAGGCTGCCTTCTTTTGGGTCATTTTCACGATATCTTCGGTTAGACTGGAAATAGCCCAACAAGGTATGTGCAGGTTTCCAGAACATTCTACACATGGAGTGAGAACCGAAGCGCTGCCTTGCTGCAGTGTGTCCCCCTTCACCCGTATGTGAAGGAAGGCTCAGTACTAAGGACCCGAGTTTGTAAGTGTCTTCAAAAAAACTAACAAGAAAACCTTGAGTGACCATAAGCAACTCACAAGTTTGGCCTCAGTTAATATTTTACACTATCAGAAATTTGTTCTCAAGATTTGAACCACCTACACCAAGCAGCATTGCCAGAAAAAAAAAAAAAAAGGATATAGCAAATGTACAGGGAAAGAAAAATAAAATAGGTCTGTGTCAAGAATAGACAGAGAAATACAGGGCAGTGAACGCAAAAAAGAAAAATTCAGTATTTAAGTCATGAAAACCACTTACAGACTTGTTCTGCTGGAGGAGCATGGATAGGCACATGTCTTTCCAATGCAGCTGTACAGGAGATCACTGCTCCTCACATTTATGCCACAGCTGCTCTGCTGTTACATATATGTGGAAAAAAAAAGCCTAGTTAGTAAATGCCTTCAATGCAAACTTTAAGGAATCGTATGGATTTGTGGTAGAGAATGCCCCTATCTTAGTTAAGATGTGTGAAGAGAAGAGGTTCAACAAGAAAAGTGACTACTCCCAATACAACATTAATAAAAGCATTTCTGGGGCACCCAATCCAGTTTTAGGTTCTGTGCTGGAAAAAAAAAATGCTAAAGTTCACACAAATCTACAACACATTAAAAATAAGTGCACTTTGAGAAGGTAAAGAAACACGTTCTTTAGTATTCTAAGTCTGTATTTGTACCTGCAAGAACAGCAAAATGAGATAAAGCAAAATAAGTTGATAAAGAAGTAGCAATATGACAGCAGTAGCTTGTGATAAAATACTATACTGATGGTTAATCAGTAGACAGAACTATGAACTGTGGTAATTGGAAAAATTCTAAACAATTTTCTAAAGAACCAACTAATGACATGTTTGCAGACATTTAAATGTTTTCCTTTGCTAAGAGGATGGAAGTATTAGGGTGACAGGGTCTATATAGACTGCTGTCGTGGAAAAATGCATCTATACATAATGTGCTAAATTAATTCTCCTTCAAAATGTTTGTTAAAAGGAAAGCCATAGTTGTACTATTTCAGATTTTTTTTGCTTTTGATGTATTAAGTTGATCTGACAGAAAATGCATATGAGCCAGAACAGCCAGAACTTTTGTTGCCGCCTTGCTTTTTTTAATGTATTTTGGCACTTGCTTTTCATATATATTTTTTCACATAACCAGAGCCCATGACTAATTCTGGAGCTATTTAAGTAAAAGATTGATATAGTTTGCTTAGCTCCTTTCACTGCTGTTTTCAAAATGTACACAAGGTTTACCCTCCAACCCTCCTCTAATTGGTAAAACTGAGAATCAAAGAATGGGAAAGAAACAAAAGTAATTAAACCGTTTTCCTCAGAGTTACATGAACTACGTGGCAGATGTCAGTCAGCTGAGCTCACAGATACACGTCTGTATTTTATTACAATTAAAGTGTGAAGAAATGGGCTGACAGTTTGTTCAGTCTCTTACTGTAGTTTTGTAATGTGTGACGGAACTGTATAGGCAAGAAAATGCTTCAGTAAAGAGGTGCATACACCTATAATTTTCAGGTTATTGTTAGATGTTAATTAAAACAGGTGCTAATCAGTGTTATACAATAATACATTTCCATTGCACTTAGAAGCAAACCAGAAAACAGCATAAAATATTATTTTCTAGCTAAGACAACCAAGTTATGATGACTAGTAGCCATTATTATGGAGTCTATAATAATTTTTTTTTCATAATACCTTACGTATCAGCTAGCAGCTCAGGCAATGCAGTTGGTACGTGGAATGCTCAGTATTAAAGTGCATAGGAAATTATCCTTCTGTTCTGCATTTCTGAGTTTCATGGAAGTTGTTTCATATTATATATTTTGTATTTTAAAAAGTCAAAGATGGGACCAGCACAACTGCTAAAACTCCCATTTAGACTGTGAGCATCCCAGACTGAAAAAGAGAGCTTTCACTGGATTTTAACTCAAAATTCTATCCTAAACTTTATATGCCCCTGCGGAAAGTTTAATCTGAACTTTTAAATGTCCATGAAGACACTAGTTTCAGTCAAACGTTTTGCCAAGCAGTTACTTACAGATCTTTGGCATACTCCAAATATGAGTTATAGGACCACTTGGTGTAGTAATGCTGCAAAAGCATTATGACTTTGTTCAGTAAGAGCTATAGTCCAGCTGGAATACTGCAAAAACACAGGGTTTTCTGGTGAGGTAAGAATTTTTTGAAGGAATGCATACAAATACAGTAATAAGGTAAAATTGCACTGAAGGTGGAGTTAGGTCATATACAGAATACCATCTCAGTGCAGGCTACCATTTCCTTTCCCACCCTCAGCCACTTACTTTTCCTCTCCTTTAAATAAAGGCTATGGTCCTTGTTTACAAAAATGGCTCAACACTATGATTAATGTCTCTCAGTCCAGGCAGCGTATTATCAAGCAGTTGTGAAATACAATACAAAATGGAGTATGCAGCTAAAGCAAAAACAAACAGTAATGCTCTAGCAGCTTGTGCTGTAGATTAATTCCAGCTGCCAGCTACTCCAGCACACCTCAGGTATTGTATAGCACTCACTAAATTCAGCTCTGCTCTCTACAGTCAGACTGTACTGTAAGTTTGGTTTTATAGGGCCATGCTTGGTTCCAAGCAATATGCACCTCTGTCTCTTACCATTAGACTACACATTGAACTATGACTTCTTATTACAGTCTTCTGATTTCCTCACAGGAAAGGATCTGATTCAATAATCACAGTATATAAGTACTTTGAAACACTATTTCTGACTCATCTTTTACAATATATATTGCAAATTTGCTCACTATAAAAGTCTAGATGTCTATTGCTTAAGAAGTAGCAAAATTATCCTTGTTATTAGTGTATTCGATATTAAATAGATATTTTAATCTTTCTTGTTTCAAGAAACAGTTGCCAAAATTCATGTCTTCTTTCTAATCTCTAACATTACTTTTACTGACTTAACATTTTATCTTAAGCAGAATGTTTGCAGTTGATTCTAAAATTATATCTGTATTTATTCTCAACCACGTATACAAATCTAAGGCACTTTTGAGTGAAATGAGCATGAGACAATATGCTTTTATAAAAATTAGACCACTTTGGTTAGCACAGAACACCGAGGAACAGCTGTATTTAAAATATTAAATTTACTCTGGTATACATTTAATTCCAGAGGAAAATTTGGGTTGTTTGAAGAAATTTAATTTTACACTTTTACCAGATGGTTTTTAATGTATGACCTCTGCTTCCTGATGACTAAAGGAAGGCCATTCTTCTTTTTCCACCTTTCTTATTTTTCCCCCTCTTTCCTCGGTGGTGAGGTTTTTTTATTATTTTTATTTTATTATTGCTGTTTTCCCTGTCTTTTACATGTGTCATTTCTTATTTTGCCCTATGCAGCTGTCAGGGTACTACCGATACAACCCAGAGCACTGGGTTCCCTCTGCCTCTAACCCAGGCACACAATTTGGAGAGGTGTGCAACAGTATTCTAAAAAAGCCTGACTAATCCCAGCCATTAGGGCAGCTATACAAAAACATATTTACATTGCAGGACTTTCTTAAGAGAGTAAAACATGGCAAATAAAATGTCTAAAATAATGGATGAAATTGTAGAACAGGAAATTAATATTTTCAGATGTTTTCAAGAGGGGAAAATGCAAGTTTTTAATTTATGTTAGTTAATCCCTGCTGAAGAAAAAGTTAGGAAGTGAAGATTTAACCTGTAACTTGTCATCTATAGAATTTTATTTCATTTTAGTTAGTTGAAGTCCATGAATACTCTTCCTACTGAATACAAGACTGTACAATTGTTAACCTTATGCACATAAATATAGTATCTCTCTCTTGATTTCTAAGGGTGCAAGGTCAGTGGAAGGTGAAAACACAGCTTTAAAAGCTGTTGACAGGAAAATACAACACAAAGTTTGATCATGTGATAGTTTCAATCCTAATTACTAGTTTATATGTTAATTTTTACATTAAACGAATAATCAGTATTGATCTGAACTTCAGCTGAAGTTTTTTGACGCTTCTGTATCTAGCCACCGTGAGGCTTTCTGAACTCCCATTCCTCTGGTTTGACTGCTTTTGGCTATTTGTACCTTTCTTCCCTTGTACCTTAATGATGGATGGGTCCACGAGTGGACCCACTAGCCTCATTCAAGCAATCCTAGTAATGACAAAAGACTTTTTTTTTTTTCTAACAAAAGCCTGTAGAAATCCTAGATACTACCAAGCGCATGTACATTAAAGTTCCAGAAACCACTGTAACTGTTACCTGCTCTCCTGTTGTGTACAGAGCCCTGTTTGGACAAGGTCAGCCTTCCTGCATTCAGCTGAGCCCATGCTACAGAAGCTTTTTTTTTTAGCAGGTAGCATAGATGGGGCTTCCATTTTGCACAAATATGCAAAGTTAATAATTTGATAGCATTATCAATGTCTTTATATGAAGAAAGTTTAAATGCAGCATTATTTCAGTCATTGCAATCATAAATATTGGTTACTTCATCACTGAATTGGCATTATAGTAAATTGAATGGCTCCAATGCTCTTTATGGGTGTAGCTCTCAAAAACTATTGCTCTTACCTGTTTTATAATAATGCCCTCAGTATTAGGACATCTTACTTGGCATTACTGAGCTCCAAGCAGATACACATCCATACCTCAAAATGGTTTTCAACTTAAGTAGACAAAAGATTTAATCACAAAAGAAGAATACAGAATGTACTATGTTGAAATAAAAACGTATCATAGCAAGATAATGCAGAGACTTTCTGAGTAATTTAACATTTTTGCCCATAATACAAAAAATAATACTCATATGCCTAATGTTGAGAAAATTTAATCATTTAAAGTTTAGTCTAACATAAATATTTTCAGAATTAAGGTCTATATTCTTAAGTCTGGCATCCAAATATTACATTCTGGAGAATGAATATATTCTGTGTTTCTCAGAAATACAGATTTCTAATCTTTTTTTTAACCTTTCTTTTTAAGTAAAAGTAACTTAAGTTGTTTAAGTAACTTTCTTTTGTTTGCAATTGATATAGAAGATTATTTTGTTTTAGGGTATGCAGGCATTTTAAAACGTAACTAGCATACCAAGGAAATTAGAACATAAATTAAAAATCGCTACTTTTATATTTTAAAATGTACTGTAGCTATAAGAGGATGAAGTTAAATTTACATAATGTATCTATGAATTAGTCCTGTAAGTCACATGAGGATTTGCATCATATTCAGCTATCTTGAAGATGTGATGTGCCTTTGATAAGAGCTAGGACCAATATCCAGATAAGACTCTCAATTTCCACTGAAATTAAATTATTTCAATAGAGAGGTAGAACATTAACTATATTCTTTAGATTCAAGTAACTTTTGGAACAGAGAGAAAATTGCCTATACCCCATGTAAAAATATGTTGCTAAAATCATTCACTTTTTTTCCCCCCTTATAGGCATTCATGAATATTTTAATTACTTCTTTTTGTTCCCCGACTTTTGGACAAAAATAAGGCAACATTTTCAAGCCTATGGAAGTCTATGGAAGCATCTGACTTAAAACCTTTCAACGTAACTATTTTGGTATGTCGGCAAGTATACTTTCATGATGTTGTGCAATAGCACCACCTGGTGGGTATAATCATTTTAACCATTCTGCTCCTTAGACAAACGTATCTGATTAATTTAGGGAAACAAAAAAGTCCGAAAAAAAGTATTATTTTAAATATTCTTAAGATTGTTTTTTATCCGTAGCTACTCCTTTTAATCAGGTGAAGGAAGACAATATAGGTAGTTTTATGAATCAATATTTCAGAGGAGATATAACATTTCAGAGATGTCCAATATAAGAAACATTAAGGATCTACTCACAAGGATAATGGTCCTCCTATTTTAGAGGTTACACATCACTCCTGATTCTCATGCAGTATCTTAACTACCAATGCACTGAAGATGAGAAAATATCAGCATCTTTGCAAATTTAGGCAAAACCAGGAAGACATACAGGTCTTAGAGGATTGGAATTTTCAGCCTTTATAGGTTTTTCTTGTCAGGTCTTATGCAGAAGACTGCTCAAGCATGTGCTTAACTTAAAATTCCTTCTTCAATACCACTCATTTCAATATGACATGAACAGTTATTCAAATTTTAACATGGAAAAATACTTAGGGCTGAACATACCACTTGGAGACTAAAGAGGGGGAAAAGGAAGTGGGGAAAATGAGTGAGTGATCTGGAAGCCCCTTGCTTTTTCTTTTTCAATGAAAAATAAAACGAGGTAATGACATACAAATTTTTTTTACTCACTTGGACAGTGAAAGCCACAGTAGAATAAGGTTTACTCTCTCCTAACTGAAAAAAAATATATTCTGTATGTATTTGAAAAATTAATAAGCAACAGATGAAAGATTTCATCTATAAAAAAAGAGTTACACTGCAATAACAACAAATAATACCACCATAGTGTCAGATTCACCACGTTCGGAGCAGGTGGAAGGGTTTGCATGAAATTGAAAGGTTGCTGAAGGGTAGTATATGAAAATCTTAGAGGCACACTAGCCTCTCTCTCCTCAATTTGTACTTCCAGGGAGGATTTGTAATGTGCTTTATGAGAATTGTTAATCAAACCTCCAAATAAAGCAAGACGTAAGTATTTGAACAGTAGAATGTACATTTGTATAAGCATTTTATGGAGATTTTTTTCTATTATTATTTTTTCAGTTTTGATTGTGGTCTGAAATAATTACTTGTTTTGTACAACTCTTACAAAAAGTGTTCTGTGAACTAAAACCAGGAAAAAGCAAATGAAACAGACTCGGGGAAATTAATTCTTCTTGGCCCTTACTGTGGTTTATTTCTTGCTTTCTTTTGAAATAACAAATACCAACCTGCGTTTCCATTTCAGATCCCACAATCATCCGTCGTCTAGAGAAGAACTTCACAGCCTAATTGTGAGTCAGCCCAGAACATTTAAGGTATCCTCAAATCCTCAAATACAGAGGCTTTAGTGATGAAATAGAATCTACCTTTGACACTCATTGCAAAGTCTGCTTGTCTTTACCGGGGCTTCAAACACTCATAAAGATTTGATGCTGTGCTGAGAAACTAAACCAATACTCCAGTTTTCAGTTAATACTGTTTACTGTTGGGATAAGTTTTTTCCTGGTTAAATAGCATTTTGTGACTGTAGAGGGTGCTCTTAAAGTACTAGTGATGTTAGTAATATACTGCAATCAGTTTCTCTGTCTTCAAAGTTTATCAATGTTAGGATGCTTACATTTAGCAAAGAAAATTGTTACACTGCTAGTCTGTTTCATTTTGTATGTGGGCAAGAGTCACTGTCCACATCTGTATCCAAATACATCCCTGGCAATTTTTCTGGAGTTAGTTTATTTTTGCAAGTATGTTTTTGCCAAACAATGATAGTATCTTCTGAGAAAACCATTGATGCTGTCTTAAACAAGTTGAAAGAAATACTAAATAGAGTGTATTTTTAGTTGCAAGGCCATTCAAACCTGGATAAGAACTTAAAGTTCCAAAAAAGTCATTTAAATATTCACAAAACTTCTTTAGTTAAGTGAAGTTGATGCTCCCACATTGTGCTATCTGGAATTCTGTTGGGAAGAACTTCACTTTATTTTACTTTGGTTGGTGGATTTACGTCGTAGTTTGGTTGATTGCTCCACCATTCTTCCAAGATGTGTTTTTTATACCCCTTTAACTGAATTACCAGGGAAAAATATCCTAGATGCAACAGACTGAATTAAAGTTTGTCCTGCTGTTTTTTTCTTCAACCCTTTGTATATATATATATATATATACATACACATATATATGTTTACATTTCAATATAGAATTCTAAGTTCCCCTCATTACAGCCAACAAATTATTTAGTTAATTCTATACACTTGAGAAATGTTACCTCTTTCCAGAGAGGGTAGAGCCTGCAAACATGGAAAGATAAGAATGTGACTTCAATAATAAGAATTGCATTAAGCCAGCTTTAGAGTTAAGTTAATATTTCTGAGGTCTGGACCTTTTCTGTGAGACCATGACTAGGTTGCAGGCTTCTGCCAGCACTGCCCTATCAGTCATGTAGGTGATGAGGTGTGATCTTTGACTGACATGACTGTTTCAAAAAAAAGGACTATACTGTTAACGTACACTTAGAACAGCTAAACTACTCTCTCTTGTATAGGCAATTATGCTTGGAGGAGATGAAACATACGCTGCAGAAACACAGTGTTCCTAATCTATTTTTTTCCTAACAACAATTACTTCCCTTCTTATATTGGATTTGTATACCTATCCTGAGAAGGTACTCTTAGATATGGCCTTAGCTAATTAAACTTTTACAGGTGGTCTCTCATTTGAGACCAGGTCTGCAGAAGATATTTGTTATAGTTATAGTATCACAAAGGCTTTTACTCTTTGCATTTTTTTATTTTATTAAAAAAAAAAAAAAGGCTCTACTACAAGCTCTGTTTAGAGCACACAAGTCAGTGCAGCTTGTTTTGTCTAGGGAATCCCTCTAAGCTTTTTTGAATAACTTCAGCAGCATCTACTTTGGGGACACTTTGCCAAGATTACTACATTAGGAAACCTTTCAAATGCAAACCAAGCCTAACAAATGTTTGCTGGCTTCTAACGAGATCTTGGCCTGTTGCAATCCAGTTTCCACATCAAATTCATCACTCTATCAACTTGCGGGTTAGGGCATGTTCCTTAACATGTTTGTGTATTACATCATACAAATGGGACTTTATGTTATCTAGGACTGTAACTACAGGATTGCCATGTGAATAGTCAAATGAAATTCTGTCTTTGTGAGAGCTGGCAATATTAACTACCCCATACATCAGGTAAGTCTCCTCTATAGAGGAAATGACATTGTCTGAGGTCCTGTGTTGGAAAATACTCCTGATACAAGCCATGCAACTGCAGGGAACACAAAAATGGACTGAAGACAGGGAGTTTGTCTTACAGGGCTTACCTTCCTCAGGATTTAGTGCTAAGTACTAATTTGAAGAAACAGATGTCTAGGCTTCCCCCAGCTTTGATGAGTGTACTATTAAGTTAAATAGTCACGCTTAATTCTCTTTCCATTGCAGTATTTCTAATGGGCAATGTTTTCACTTCTGTAGGAGAAGCTAGAAGGCTATCACCTAAACATCCCATATACTGGGTTTCTCAAAATAGGAAGTTAGAAACGCAAATCTAATGGCCTCAAGTAAGAGTCAAGACTTGAACCAGACTTCTTCTAATCACTTATCTTCTAATCACTAAGCTACTAGATAAAATATTTGTGAGAAAAGGTTGGCATACATTTCTAACTGTAGGAGAGAGTTCATAAATGTATTTTGGAGATTTTCACATCTCTACAACTCACATTAAAGGACTTGAATGTCAGAAACATATGGAACTCAAGACCCATCGCCCTTTCTTCAGTCTTTAAGAATGGCCAGTCTGGGTATAACCTATCAGTTTTGGTAATTTCTGTGGTAGATCCGCTGTCACCCAGTGCGGAAAGAGATGATGCCATTTAATTGTGGAGCAAAGCATCACGATACCAAAGCCTCTCCTTACCTAACCTGTAGCCACTCACAAAAGTTACCCAGCTATCTAAATTGAACTTGCCTTTACTGGTTCCTTTTTTTAAAATAGTCTACAATTCTAGAAAAAATTAAAAGCTCAAAGATCTTGCATTGTACAGTACTTACATATTTTAAGCAGTGAAAGCTGTAAATGATGCATACGTTGGAATGACAATAAGACAAATGGAACCTTTCACTGGGAGAATGCAAACCAGAAGACAGATAGCTTGTTTTGCTTTGGGCAAGGCATGGAGGCAAACATTTAAAATGAAGAAACTCCTCTTTCCTTCTGTGGCCATTACATTAATTACTTGGAACTATTTACCTACTTCCCTTCATCTAGGCCCCAGGTGTAGACACTCTGGATACTGAAAATGAGTTTCACTCTTTTCACTAGGATGAAAAAAGAATATGTAGAAACACTCATCTTTTCCTTTCTGAAATCCATGAATGTGAGGTCATATGGCATCCTAACATATATATCTTACACTTGCTTGTTTTTTTTAACAACCCATAATAAAATGTAAGAGTGGTAGGGGGGTCAGTGATGTTTCTCTTTCAGAGTACAATGAAAATATTTCTTTAGTGTTGTTGAAACAGCAGGGGCACCTGGCAGTGTCTACACATTTGTGTGTCTTCTAACACTTCACTAAAGAGATATCCCTAATCTTTGAAGAAAGACAAATATCTACTTTTGCAAATTTTCTAACCTGTACTTTTCATGCAGTGCCTCTGACAGCTTTCTTTTGTGATCAGAATGTTAGCCTGCCTTTAAAACATGTCCTTAAATTACGACCAGCCAGATCCAGGCATACAGTTTTACATATGTGAAACTAGAGTATTAAAGGAGGCATTATTTATTTAGAAAATAAACAATCAATCACGTTATAAAATTAAAAGTCATCACAGCAGAGGCTCAAAACCTCAATTTCTAAATTAGCAGCAAAGAGGATCTAAGATTCTTTTTGGTAAGCTGTCTCAAAGCTCTTGCTCAGAGTTCCCCTTCCAACTTTTCTCGAGGAGTTAAAAAATGAATTACACCTCTTCTTGTGCTCTTACAGAGAGGTTTTTCTACTATTGATTGTTTTGGAATACAAACAATAGACTGTGGGACACTGACTGTCTAAATATCTTTAGATAATGAATAACAGAGTCCGCGGCTATTTGCACAAAGTGTATTCAACTTCTCCCTTACCAATAAAGAATATCAGTCAATCCCAGGGTAGCCCAGGTCATCTAGGGGTGGCTACTGGGGCTGGCTCCCTCCTGTCACAGCTGTCTGGCAGTGGGCCCACCCTCAGGAACAGCCAGCTGGCTTTGCTGTGCATTTCAGCTTCCTCCAAGTTTTCATATGGACCTGTAAAGCTGTTGAGTTTATTTTCCCTGATCAGCTTATTTGTTGTCAATCCAGAGAGTTTTCCCATTGCCATGACTGCTGCTGATGCAATCACTTTGCACTTGGAGTTTTCTCCATGGCCTCTCTACTCTGTCATTTCTGCTGGTCTGCACTGGCTCTTCAGAAAGATCAGATCCGTTTCGTAGATTTTGTTAGGTTTCAGGTCAGTTCAGCACTTCTCTGTTCTGATCTTATCACTTGCCCAGATGCACAAGTTTCTCTTCTCAATCTGCTATCTTCATTAGAACAACAAATGGCCTCTAGCAGACTGAGACTTTGAGAAAAAAGAAACCTTCCTTCACTTTCTGTTGTATTCCAATAGCATACCTACCAAACTATATAAGCTGTTACAGGGTAACCCTTCATTTAAAATATCTTAGAGCACAGACAATGGTGTTCACCATTAATGATGTATACAAAACTTTATTTTAGTCAGAAATATAAAACTTCTATGTAGAACTGTGAGCAATAGCAAAGCAAATAGAAATAGCTTATTCTACATTCATCTTCTGGTGTCAAAAGAAAGGTGTAAGTAGCATCTGTCACAAAAACAAAACTTAGAATTCCAAAAACGTAAATCCACACATTCAGAGGTTTTCAGAAGCAATCTTAGGACTGCCTCACTATAAAGAGTAAGTAATCTCAGAATAAAGAGATTACTTCCCAGAACATTTGTCTTCCCTCAAATTAAAAATACAATGCATGCCCAGAGTACATAAAGACTTTCTTTATATTCCCAACTAATAATCAACATTTTTTTCTTGAGAGAAAGATATTTGGCCAAGCAAATATAAGAAGATATTGTAATTCATTTAATTATTTTGCTATATTTTAATCTCACTAGATTAATATACTGTTGCATTTAGTTACCCAGATGAGTGAAAGAGATATCTTGTAAAACTTTATTTTTTTTATCCAATCCTTTTTTACTATATGCTGTCTTCTTTTTCAGTAGGACAATGCTAATATATTTATAATGCTATTCATTGCTTTACGCAACCTCATGATCTTTGTTACTTACAGTCTCAGCTCAGTAGCACCAGGTTTCACACATCTGTTGCATGAAAGCCTCTCCATTTTGTCTTTAATCACTCTTAACTTCTGGACTTTTCCTGTGATTGCAGTATTCTTACTGAGATAGGAATTTGAATGAGGAAAAACGGTCCATTTCCAGTGGAGATGAATTGAAGACCCTGTCACATGTCACTGGTAGCATCTCTACGCTGGGTTACTGGTAAGTGCAGAAGATATCATTACTCCAGCTTCAACCACTCTTCTCAGATTAAAGCAATGGTAGTCACAGGGATAGGAAAAGACCTTCAGCTGTTTGAACAGCTGTTTCTGTTCACTTCTGAAGAAAGGCAGTTAAATCAGGTGCAGTCATGCCTGCTGGCTAGGTTGGTATAACAACCACTTAGTCATATAAACCATGGCCATCATCACATCTTCACATTGCAGACTTCATTGTAAAGGCACTAACAAATTTCATTCAGATGCTATTCAAATCTGCACCAGTTAATAGAGTCATCTCATTCAGTGTGAATTATTTGGTATTGAGCTAGACTCAAATTCATCTTCTTTAATAGCACACAATGATTTATTTATGCCCTATGACTAAGTTTTTCAGAACCTTCCTAAATCTTGTTGCAGCTTGTCAGGAGCTTCTTCCATGGGTGTAGTCGATGTCAGTTAGCATAGAAAAATTTGGCAGGTAAATTTATTATGACTGAAGCCTAGTCAGGCTGGCATCTGAGCTTGTGTCCAACTCAGGATGTGCAGGATTACTTAGACACTTGAAGCTACTAGTACTATTCCTGCACAAGCAACTTCTTGAAATGGGGCCTCATCACCTGTAAGGATGAACAGCTGCTGAGCTGGAAGAAGGTAAACAAATCCTCTGGTATGGCAATCTGTTTTACGTTCCCTACTTAATGTGTAATACTCAACTAATTCTACCTATACTGTGTGCAGACATTCTGATTCTAATTCCCATTAAATAATGTCCTAAAGTGTCAAAGTATAGAGGTCTATAAAGTGTATATATCTGAAAAAGATAATTATTTTTACATATGTTTTCCTTGAAAGTGACTACCTTAAGCATGAAATCTGTGTGATTCTTCCTCTTTCTGATTATTGCTACAAATGGAATTAGGCTGATTGTAAAGAATGTTACTGAATTCTTCTGCGTATTAAAAAAGGAAGTTGGAATTTTTGAGGGATGTGAAGTGTTATCACTGTCACAATATTGGGGGAGAGGGAGGCTAAAGAGCTGAGACATGCTTTCCAATAAATACAGTGCTCTTCAGGCACAAAGACTTGGTAAGGAAACAATTCTTTCTAATTAGGAAAGTAATTTTAAGCAGAAAAAGATGTAAAAGCTTAAGGACTGTTCTTGTCAGAGAGAGATGTTTCTGAGAAGAATTAGGGCAATAGAGGATTATTGTTTTGTTAAGCCTTTGATTGAGATCTCAGACTTTCATCAGTTCTGTAACAATACAGGCAAGAGATCTAAGGCTCAAACACATCTCCAGAAAGGAGATCTTGGAAAAAGAAAATAGAAATAAATGCAGACTAGGATTTGGCTGGTGGGTATTTATAACTCGCAGCTGAGAGCCAAGGGGAAGTTTTTCCATGATCACCCCATTATTTTAAAAAAATGGTCAGGAAGAAAATTTTGCTTTTGTTTCCCCCCAAAAAAAGCAAAACAAAACAAAACAAAACCTCTTAGTTATTTGAAAAATTCCAGACCAGAACATAAAAGATCCTTTAGAGGAAAACTCTGGAGTTGTCATTTAAAGGCTGCCCTGACTATAATCAAGATTAGAGCTTTTAATGAAGGCAAAGCTCATTTATCTGATCAGATCCTAACATAATGGTCTAGTATGTGATATTGTTCTATATAAGTTACATAACACTTTTTGTTTAAGCACACGTTTTTCCTTCAGTAGCATGAACAACATTTTTAACCTTTTCAAATTCTTAAGAAATTCGAACAGATTTGAAGAGGAAAAATGGTTATTTATTAACAAAAGGTTAAAAACAAATATACAAAAACAACAACTTTCTGTGACTTGGTTAAAATGAAAGCAAGACAGGAAACTAATAAAGAGGATCAGAGAACCTGGAAATAAATGTTGACAGACTTGTGCATGGGCAGTTTAAAATCACATACTATTAGGCATTAGCTTTTTGATTAAGTGTTTGCACACAAGATTGCTTTTCCCTAGTAGATGCTAGAGATTATCCACAATTTATTCGTGTTTGCAGGTTTTCTGCGAGTATGTGTGGGTACATCTTACCATTTATCAGCCACCACGCACAGAGGTCACAAGTCCCCTGCCTCATTAAAAGACAGTGAGCCAATTGAAAAACAACTCCGTTCTCCCTTGGGGCATCTGAACATATGGTGCAGGAGTAGTATGGTTAATTTTGAAACAGTCAGATCTGGGAAGAGGCTAAACAGTTGGACAAAAAGTGGGTAATGTAACTAGATACTCAGAGAGATAACTCTTGTCAGCCGATTTTCCTGTTTTGACAACAGAATTGGTAGGCTACAGCTTCAAGCTTCTCAGGGTGTCTCATGAACTGAGAAGTAAAGACCGTAAGTTACAGTACTAAAAGCTATAGTGAAACAATAAAAACAGAAATGTGACCCTGCTCCCATGTGGAAATGTCTCAGAGCTTCATAAAATCAACAGCAACTGAATATACAGTGCTGGCATACAAAGACACAGAACATGATGTAGGAGCATTGTAGCGTCAGCATGTTTGTTACTGTCAGAAAACACAATGACAGAAGAGAAATTTGTTGATTGACTCCTTACAGATCTGCCACATTAAATGTTAATAAATTGCACAATACAGGCTTGTTACGTTTGACATTCCACAACTTACAGACATTGTCTGAGTAGGAAGGGTGCTGGCTGGTATAATGCTTTTTGCAATGACATGAAAATATGTTGCCAATTCCTGTTATTCAGATTACTTTTTTCTCGGACTTTTTTTTTTAACATGCAAATATTCAAAAAAAAAAAGTTTAACTTCTTGCTGCTCTATTAATCCTTCTTTTATGCTGGGAAGCTGCTGTTGTGTCATGGACACGTTTTGTCCATGAGAATGTCTTTGAGCTATCATTCTCTATATCCTTTTCCAAGCTAAGGAACTGCAATACTTTCATCCAACTTTAAAAATAAAATAGTCACTAAAACTTTTATACTTGAATGCAGACTGTAAGGATTTTGTTTAGAATGATCCTCTAGAGAACACAGTGAAAACAATATCTCTTGAGACAACAATGGAGAAGCTTTCATCAGCACTGAGAATGCAGCTATTCATTGCTTCTGCAGCCAAATAAATGCTCTCTGGTTGGAAGCGCCTTATATTCAATAAAAAAAAAACAAACAAACTTTTTTTTTGGATTCTTCCCCCCTTCCCCTCCCCCCCATGTCATGGTCTGTGATTAATATTTAATTGATTCTGGTTAACTGAAAGACAGAAAAGTTAGCCAACACGGACTACGACTTCAAATAAAAGGATATTTTACTGCATCATAACATAGTCTCATACTAATGTAAATAACGTTGTAGAATGGAGAGCAGCACTTTTCTGCCTGTTTAATACTACAAAATCAAACTTTTCCACGAGGAAAAGGTCAAAACAAAATGTTAAAGAGTACACCTTAAAACTAACTTCTTCTGTGTCAGATATATAAACTCATTACTTTTTGTTACATTCTTAACTAACAAGCTGGAATGAGGTTTCAGAAAACTCTTTTTACAATATCTGCACAATGAAAGCATAATATCCAACAAGAAAGTATTTCTTCTACTAGAGAAGGGGGTGGGGAGGCAATGGACAGATGAGACATTGGAATAGAATAAATGAAACAGATCTTTTTCTCCACCTTCACAAGCTGTACAGAGTGCTGAGAGGGAAAGAGTGCCACATACAATTACTTCCTTCCTTCTACAACACAAGAGGGAGAGTGCCTGATTTTGTTGTCCAGCTCCAGAAATAGATGTGTTTTCAACTTCTATGCACAAGGGTATGAGTGCATATACAGACGTAGCCATATGTATTTGTACCCCACTTATTTCCACATGCTCATACTCGATGGTGAAAGCCTACCTGTAACTTTGTCAGTCACCTGTAGCCTGCAAGCAGTTCAAGCACAGCTCCAGTGCCAGAGTTACGCTTTGTCATGAGGAGAAGGGCAGTGATAATGCACAGATAGACTAAATCCCTGAGAAAGGGCAGTATAGCTAGGAGTATTGAGCCTGGCATCACTGGATTGTACTGATCAAGTTGTGTGCCGGCGTAGAGAAGACACCTGGAAGCCATTTCCTGCTTGTGAACTGATCTCCCTCCCCCTTCCTCTCAAATATAAGTACATGCAACGTGGCTTTTGGCCACAGTGAGTTTTTTGGATTTGTAGTGTCAGGAAGGTTTGCTTTAAAGGCACAAATCCAGCCCTTTCCTAAAATATAAAACTTCAAAAGACCATTATTTTTTTCTTTTGATGCTTTTTTTTTTCTTCCCCTCAGTCTCTTTTTGATTTCAGATTTTTCCAACTCTGACAAAGTCTTTACAATTTCATCTTGGAACTGGCAAATGAACTTTAACAGAGTAAAGACTGCTTAGGTACTGACCTGAGCTTTCACGCTGCTGATCCCAGAGCCACTGATTGTTACTTTCTAGCTATACCTCACTAACACATAACAGGTTAAGGCTTTACCCCTACTCCCCCCTCTTTCTCAAATACTTGAAGTTTCCTTGGCTGTGCAAAGTAAGCACATATTTTGTCCATGAGAATGTTTTTGAGCAGTATCTCTTCTGTCAGTTAGGTTCTCTTGTGCATTGTAATTCTTGCCAGGAGACATCTCCTACTTTTTTTCCCCCCCTTCCTCTGGAAACATTTCATTTGGCAGAATGATCTTTTTTTTTTAGCTATTGGGTAAGGTCTTGCCCACCTGAAATCACCAGGAGCCACTGAATTCAAAGATGCCAAAATTTTTACCTCCTGTCTTTTAAAACACTTTTCTATTAAACTGCTGGACTTAGAAAAAAAAATAATAGCAGAGATGGAGCGCTTGCGTGTTTCTGACACAAGTTTATAATCACCAAATTATTAATTTGTCTTTTTGCTAAAAAGAATTTCAGGTTTCATAACTGAAGGCTAGAAATTCTTGAAAACAAATATTAAAGAGAAAGCCAAATTTTGGGAAGCCAGTAAAAATGTTTTTGTAAGATCTTATACAAATTTTAACTCTTAAATATTCTTCAAGATTTTGAAAAATTACATTTTCTTAAAGATGTTTTTTAAACGTACAATTCATCAATATCATTACATTATCATCCTATTGCAGTAGTTATTTTAATAATTGCTTTTCGTCCCTTTACTGGTGAACCATACCTGCAAAGTCTGAATCCAGGCTTAGCCTTCAAGTCTTTCTGGGGAAGGTAGGACTTTGCAGGAAAGTCACACTCTCACTCTTTAGAAGCATTAACGGTAACATAAAGCACAAGTCGTCAGGGTACAGTGAGGGATGGTACCTGCATAAGAAGCCAAACATGACACTAGCCAGCACAGCAGAAGCCTCACCAGATAGGGCCCTGTCCCACAGCAACAGAGCAGGGAAGGTTCAGGAGTAGCAGCAAGGGCTAATCAGAAATCCAGATACCAAGCACACCTATAGCATAGCTCAAGCAGGGACTGAAAGCCAAAGGCTGAGCTTAAATGAAGCCCCTGAGGCCATGGGTGAGGTGGAGGCCCCAGCTCAGTCTGGTCAAGGCCATAATGTCCTGTTAGTGCACTCAGGGCCCTGACATAAGTCAGTGGGACATCCAATCTCATATTTTCATGCACAAGCAAAAAAAAGGAAGAATTATGATTGTGGGTTGACCTGTGCTGCATTTTCTGACCTCTGAGTGCCTGATTTCTCAACCATGACATTACAGTAATGCTATGTCTACCCATAGTTTATATAAACACAGAGTATGTTAAACAACTGACTTATGATGTGATACTTTTGTTCCCACTGAATTCTAGACCATCTGTGTACTAAAGAATTTCTAGACTTGGAAAGCAGGTCTGATCTCTTCAGTTCCTTCTTTAAATAGTTGCAGATATTCCTGGAGTATTCTTCTGTATGTACTTTGACATTTATATTTCATTCTTTTTTCTTCATTGCAATTAAGCATCTGATGGACTTGTACTTGAAAAATATTTGTCCATCTTAAACCTTCAAAAATCTCTATTTACATGCTGTTCAAATTATGAAAATTAATGCACACTTTTTTTCCAAAGACTTAGAGTTGCTACAACAAAGTTTCAGGTCACCTGATTTTTGAGGAACAGTTTGGTCTATGTTTATTGATAAGCAATGTTTTCTTTTTCATCTTTTCCAAGCTGAAGTAATACATATTGCTATCTCATATTCTGGGACACAGAACAGGATATCAGCTGCACTGCAACATGAAATTAAAACAGGTGCTGTGTGTACCTCCTGGAATAATTCCTTTTCGCTCTGTAAAGTGTCCAGTCAGTGAACTGTATCCCCCCACCTTACAGGTAACAAAATGTATGATTCTCCTATTGGCAGACAGAACATTTGAAGCACTACCAATTTACACAAAGTTCTCTCTGAGTAAATATGGGCAGAAAGAGTCCATTTCAGTGCCTCACAGGAAGGGATTTGGTCCCAGCAGACTGTTTTGGCATTGACTGGAACATAGTCATTGTCTTCCCTGGGTCTAGCTGTTTCCAGAACTGACACTTTGTTTTGATTTTAATAAGGTAGTATGAATTAAAACAGCAGGTGCATAGCAACACCTTTTTAGAATGAGGAGTGTTTGATACCGGTAAATGTGTTTACCCAAGAGTAACATTGCTGATCTTTGGCTTTCCTCTCAGCCTGTACAATATGTATATAATACAAAATAATTAACCCCCTAGCTTCTGAGTAAAGAATTGCAAAATGTGTGTATAAAATAAGCACACAAAAATCACAAGTCAGAGAAGTTATGGGAGACCATCAGGAAAAGAGGAAAGACTCAGCGTGGTCACTTGAATAATATCACTTTACTCTGCATTTCTTAATAGTAATGCTGTCAACCTTGGAAAAACTGGACATGGCCTGATAATAAAAAGGTGTATCTGAAAGGAAAGAAAAACTACAAAGAACCTACACAACAATAAATTGAAAGAAAAGTGTGGATGCAGACACAAGCAAAATGCAATTCATATCCAGTGGAAAATTGAGGGTTCATTGAATGCAAGGGTTAATGAAAGGATTATAAGAATGAAGTCCAGGCGCTCCAGTGGATTCAATTCCCCTAGATTGTTGGGACAACAAAAAAGCTGCATATCTTTGTCTCCTGCAGTCGCTTTGTTCATTACCCTCTTAAATCCCCAAAACAAACAGCAAACAACCCAAGTCCTCCTGTCACACAGACATAGTCTTGCTATTATGAAGGTTCCACTTGTAAAAAATGCTCTTGTCTATTTCTGTGCTTTTTAACATTTTATCTTCTTACTAGGTTGAAGGTCAACAGAGCTCACAAAGAAAATATTGTAATTTGTTTCACTAGCAAACAAGTAGTTTGCCAGAGACATGCTGCATCAGACTGCAATAGTGCAGGCTTTATGTTTAACCCAAGTCTGATTTAGAATTCTGAAAAGGCATCTCAAGGCCTGCTGGAAATGTGTACCCTTTGAACCCACTTTAGGCACCCAGAACATCATTTACAGGGCCTTTGCTGCTTAGAGATTACAATTTACTTTTTGTATTCCTTAACATTTGTATTCCTATACATTATATCATATAAATATTCCTATACATTTTTGCTATACATTTTCTGCTACAACAGGTTCAATGCATCCTTTAGTTTCTCTTTCAGCTACTGGGGCAAACCGTTACATTCCAATTTTTTTTCATACGTTACCAAGTAGTGCAAATCCTTTTGCATTCCTCTCTACAAGTTCAGCAGTTCTTTAGCTTACCTCAGGCCTGCTGTGTAATTCTATTCCCAGTCATTCACCAGTCTTTCCATCTTCATCCAACTGCATCTTCAGCTGAGGAAAAGAAAAGAATTTGGGTTATCATTTGATGCCTGGTAAGCTCCTCCCCACCTTTTCCTCATTCTACTTTTTTTTGGTATGGTGCCAGAAATGCAGCCACCCTCCAGTAACATCTACCAGCCATTTCAGATATTAGTAGTCAAGTTCCTAATTTGTTCGTCAGTTTGTTTCAGGGAATTGTTTTTGCAGATTTAAAGATCCTCCCACAGAACCGTTACAATCAGACAAGCAAAGCAGACTGACAATCAGAACATGGAGTGGAACACAAGGAAGAACTTGGTGTAGGTCTTAGTCACTGGGACTTCCTTCTGGAGAGTGAGTCCAGCGTGGGAAGTTGGTCTGTCTAGGTTGGTTCCAGCAGTGCAGATTCTTGTGTATACTGGCAAGACTGCAAGGGGCAAGCTGTCAAACTAGTGTCTCGGGAAAGTGTCTCAGGTCCTTTACGACAGAGAGATTGTCTGGATTTAGTCAGATCTCTGTTAGTGGCCATACCTGCTACCAAATCAAAAAACAAGCTCAATAAAGGAAGGAATGATTAATGTCTAGGAACGGAGCAGGAAAGAGTGTTAACTGGGCTTGACAAAGCATAATTCTAGCACGGGAAGAACATGTAGAAGTATTTTTGTTACTATCTTCAGTTAACCAACACATAATATAAATTCTCTGCATCACTGAATTTTCCAGTCTCTCCATGGCTTCTCTACCTGAACAGTATTTCATGTCTCTCATTCTGAATGATCAGACTCAACACTTTTTGATGTAAAACACCAGAGCTTAAAGAGAAATCCAACCCACATGACAGAATGAGAAGGATTTCTAGAAGCTGTTTATTAAATACTATTTTTTAAATAGTATTTTTTTTAAATAGTAGTTGATCTCAGATATTAATGTCTTGATCTTGTTTCAGCTCTGTCCAAGCTGTTAATAGGCTGCATTCTGCAGAAGTGTCTCTTAATCTAGTAAATTCAGGTGCATTGTGTATATGTTTTACAGGGGAAACCTATGTATTTGAAGTCAGTGAGCTTAAAATGTGCAGCATAATTAGAGGAATAAGCCTCAGGTTGCTTTGTCAAAACATTCTTTAATTGCTGGATTTTAGGATTATTGGATTAGAAGATTAAATGGGATGCCTGGAAATCTTAATTTGGAGCACCAAGTACAGTAAGGCTTCTCATGAATGAGCACACTGTCTCTATAAACCTCAGTTTGAATAAGCTGCTGTAGTAGTTGTTCAAAGATATTTTCATGCTAGGACAATGGGATACTATATTTTCTTTGTTCCTTCCTTCCCTCTCTTTTTTTAACACAATTTTTAATTTTAAAGAACTTGTCCTTTCTTCCTGAGAATCAGTTACCAACTTTTGTGTAGCCATGGGTGCTACAGTCGCTCTGGGCATGGTCTGTGAATCACTAAGCTTCCTTGTCCATATGTTATTAAAGGAATCCTGATACCAACCAGACATTCACCTTTCAGTGGATGTTAATCACTTAATTACATTGCGATCAGTAAGCACAACTACAATTTTTATGGCATTCTTTCATTTACAAGACAATCTTTCATCAGAGCATTCCACATTGGTTAAACAATATTTTGGGGTCCCAAAGATGGGGACCTACAGGTTTTCCTTTTTTTTTTTTTTCAGTGCTGGAGTGGATTCACTAGCAAGTGCAGTCTCCACAAATGGAACACAGAAAGTTGCTTTATCATTCTAGTTTAATCTCACTTCCAGGGGAGACATAGCACTTCACTCCTTAAAGTGTCTGTAGTAAAGCTTTCTCCAGCTGCTAGTGCTCTCCCTGCTTTGTCCAACATTGTGCCTACTGCAGCTGTAATGATGAAAAACACAAGCGAGACCGTGTATATGCTGTATATATGTGTGTGTTTGAGCAGAAAAGTAACGTCACAGTGATGTGTAGATTATCATCAAGGAGGGAAACTTTGGGCTCTGGTCCAAATCCCTCTTAAGAAAAATGCTATGAAGTTGGTCATGTCAATATTAAGCAGATATACCTGGTGAATTTTGCTGAGAGTTCTGAACCTATAGTTTTAGAGTCCAGATGTTTCAACTGGGACAGTTAATGCACTAGCTATGTTGATCTTTCCTGAAGTGATTCCGTAATTTTTAGAAAGATGACTTCAAATGAAAGAATTTCAGAAGTTATTACTAATACTCTGTCACCAAGTTTTGCAAAGTAAACAGAACAGGAATTTATTTCACAAGCAATATGGAGGCAGCTGTGCTAGCCATATTCCCAAGCCATTAACAGAAAGCCATCAGCACTTCAAAGTACCATATTCCTGTATCACTTAGTATTTGCATTCAAAATAAAAGCCAAAACACTAAAGGTATCCCAGTGATGTAGATCATGACTGTCTGAACAGTAGGATTGGTATGATAAATCATATTCTTATTTTCTGGAGTAAAAGAAAAAATATTCTGATGCAATTTTGGCATCTTTTAAAATCAACTGGTGTTTTTGTCACTGATTTTCACAAGGCCAGAGCTTTGCCTTTTGGGTCTGACAGTCCTTTCAGGATTTAACTGAATTAACAGGATTGTATGTAGTGATAGCGTCATATTTTCAAACTGACATTGTAGGAATAAAAAAAAATAGCAGTTTATCACTTCCTTCTTCACAGAATCACAGAATCGTCTAGGTTGGAAGAGACCTCCAAGATCACCCAGTCCAACCTCTTACCTAATACTAACAAGTCCTCCACTAAACCATATCACTAAGCTCTACATCTAAACATCTCTTACAGACCTCCAGGGATGGTGACTCAACCACTTCCCTGGGCAGCCTATTCCAATGCCTAACAACCCTTTCAGTAAAGAAGTTCTTCCTAATATCCAACCTAAACCTCCCCTGGCGCAACTTTAGCCCATTCCCCCTCGTCCTGTCACCAGGCACGTGGGAGAACAGACCAACCCCCACCTCGCTACAGCCTCCTTTAAGGTACCTATAGAGAGCGATAACGTCGCCCCTGAGCCTCCTCTTCTCCAGGCTGAACAATCCCAGCTCCCTCAGCCGCTCCTCGTAAGACTTGTTCTCCAGACCCCTCACCAGCTTCATCGCCCTTCTCTGGACTCGCTCGAGCACCTCGACGTCCTTCTTGTAGCGAGGGGCCCAAAACTGAACACAGTACTCGAGGTGCGGCCTCACCAGAGCCGAGTACGGGGGACAATCACTTCCCTAGCCCTGCTGGCCACACTGCTTCTTATACAAGCCAGGATGCTGTTGGCCTTCTTGGCCACCTGAGCACACTGCTGGCTCATATTCAGCCAACTATCAACCAATACTCCCAGGTCCCTCTCGGCCAGGCAGCTTTCCAACCACTCATCTCCCAGCCTGTAGCTCTGCTTGGGGTTGTTGTGCCCCAGGTGCAGGACCCGGCACTTGGCCTTGTTGAACTTCATACAGTTGACCTCAGCCCATCGGTCCAGCCTATCCAGATCCTCCTGCAGAGCCTTCCTACACTCGAGCAGATCGACACACGCACCTAACTTGGTGTCGTCTGCAAACTTACTGAGGGTGCACTCAATCCCCTCATCCAGATCATCGATAAAGATATTGAAGAGGACTGGCCCCTTGATGACAGATTCTTTGGTGACAGATTTCTATCAAAAAGAAGTGCTTTCACTAAATGCCCCAGTATTATTCCCAAAGAGCATAATACCAACTGCTTGTGTTCTGGAGGTCAGTAGAACCACTGCTAACTTTATGTCAATTGATTCTTCCTGTGTACCACTGGCTCTAGAAAGCCAGTTGACTTTTTTGGCTTTTTTCCCCTTAAAAGACATAGAAGGTATAGTTCTGAAGATTTTTCTATTTTTTTAGGCTTTTTAGGCTTTATTGCTATGACAATTCCTATGTTTCTGTGGCAATAACTCCATTCCAGAAGACTCAAATTAAAAAATGGATTCTTATAATGTAGCACCAAACACACCACAACATGATCTTCCTTCTTTCTCATGCATGTTAACTGTAAAAAGTTTTTTTGTCCAGAATGTGGCTCTAATTACATTTCTCTATCCAAAAATAAACACGGTGCAAAAAAGAAAGATACAGGCAGGGGAGGAAAGCCTGTCAGTGGGCCACCCTCAGGAAAACCTCACAAGATCTACTGTCTGTCTCTGCAAGCCATGGAAGAGCTGAGGAAGTGATCCCAGCTTGGTGGTCTTATTTTTAATTAAAACAAATGAGGCTCTTTCAGCTGCTGCAGATAAATATTTGATGAAAAGAGACAGGGACAGATGTCAAAAACTGCAGTAAATAAAGAGTAAGACCAGAAAAGCAAATGTTAGAACAGCATTTTATATACGAAACAAAGCATGTTTACAAATTTCTGTCAAATATCTTTCCATCCAAGGCCTAATTTTACTAAGATCATTTTAAAAGCAGGAAAACTAATTGTTCGTAATCACTTTGCTGACATAGAATGAAAATACAAACACATGTAGCTAAAGAAAAATTTAAAAGTCACCTTGTTGATTGGTGATTCAGGTCAGTAGCAGCTAGATGAATTGGTATAATCCAAACCATGAAAATGCAAACTCTAGAGTTAGGAATGAATGAAGATCAGAAATGATCTATTTGACTTTGAATGTGGTTAAGAAGAAAAAGTAAAAAAGTTGATTGCAGCGCATAAGAATATACAAAGAGATACTATAGAGGTATTTGGTCTCACAGTAGGCACAGCTGAAGACAGAGCAACATCCGGTAACATAAAACAAAAAACAAATGAGTTCAGATGAGAGATGACAAACAAATTTTAAACACTGAGGAAAAGTAACCTCAGATTGTAGTGGGCTTTCCATAATTCAATGTAGTACCTTGACCCATACCTTTGACTTCTAATAACTATGTATTGGTTGCACTGAGAGGTATGGATCCCTGTAACAACTATAGGAGGTGCTTTGTAGCTTGCAGGTCACAATAAATGACCATAATAGCCTCTTTGGGCCACAGCACTTGTGAATAGGTGGTGCCCAGGATAACATGGTATCTCGAGTCTCTTAAAGTTTTCTGAAACTGACACAAAACACCTAATCCATGAGTAATGCAAAATGCCTGCCCATTTCCTTATTGCAAATTTCAGACAAAATCAGACATCAAGTCTCAAGTGCAAAACAATTTTAATTTGGGTTCACAGTGACATATTAGATTTATGGTATTATGCTCCTTACAATGTATAAAAAATACAGATTCATGGATGTCTGCTTTCTTATTTCTTTACCATAAATCTTATATACTGAAGATCCTGCATGATTGACAGGCATGTCGTGAAGGATGTAGGGTTCCTGAATTGTCCGAGTGGGGCAGTATCTCAAACTGAGCTACCTGATGTTTAGAAATCAAAACCAAATGACCTAATTTATTCCACTCAAAAGTTTAGCAAAATGCTAAAAGAGAGGGGG
Organism: Anser brachyrhynchus; assembly: GCF_964034855.1. Classification (NCBI taxonomy): domain Eukaryota; kingdom Metazoa; phylum Chordata; class Aves; order Anseriformes; family Anatidae; genus Anser; species Anser brachyrhynchus. The sequence continues at coordinate 4,162,601 of NC_137706.1, read as the reverse complement.
GACAGTCAAGTCCCCCATTAGACTGTCTGACAGATCTTCCTCATATCAGCCTAATGTTTAGATCTCCATTGATTTAAAAAATTTGAGATTTTCCATTTACTTTAATAGAGATAGGACTGATAGCACTTTAACAGAAATATACTGCCCAAATGTTGAATCCGTGTGCAATTAGATATTTTATTATAAATCCAAAATCTTTTGGCAGTGAAGAGACTCATTCATCAGCTATCACTCTGGTTGCCAGAATTACCAAATTTCTTTTCCTGATTATAACATGTTAAAAATACAAGATAACATGGCAAGCAATTTAATCAGATGAATAAAAGTTAATCTAACCTGTTACAAAGATACCTCATTACAACAATAATAACATTTTCTCACCTTCATTTGAGGACGTGCCATGCTCATTTCTATTTGTTACAGTAAATAGAAAGAAAGGCCTCCAAATGTAGATAGGCAAGGCTGGGCTAGGCAGAAAGAAATAACGTAAATATAACTTCTCCCTTCTGTTTTCAGCCAGTAGGAAGTACCTGTGATTGTGACAAACCCCATACCCTTCCACTTCCTGATCTTTAACAGTATAAACATGGCTCTTCTTGGCTGTGTAATTTGAGGAGTTTCTTTTTCCCTTCTGGCTTTTGGAATGATGAGGGAAGGTGCGTGTGTGCAAAACACTGCAGAGTTTTTAAAGGACAAAATTCAGCATTTAGTACACTTGCAAAACCACCTTCATATACTACAGCTACACCTTATTCGTATACACCCTGCAGGCTGGCAGAGTCTCTCTCCTCTTTTACCGCCTTCCCCAAAGTAGCAGCTGCATTCTGACACTGCCTTAATATTCACATTTTTTGTGATTCTACCCTTGAATGCATTCATGCAGCACTCCTTCCCCACTCTCACTTGCCACATTCACTTTTTGCAGCCTAATGATGCCTGTTTAGTCCCTTGATGCAGCAGGAAGTAAAACGTGAAACTAGGGGAACGAAAAACTGTTTCATAGTAATACGAAGAGTCTAACATGGGAGGTGAAAATGTTCTCCATCACACTAGAAGGATCGGTAGGAGTTCAGCCACAAGCTAAATCAGTAGCTGATTCCTAGCCAAGTACATTATCTCTGTAGGGTGTGGATGTGCACATATGTGGGTGCATTTCATCTTTCATCATTCTAAATAAAATAATAACCTGATCTAAAGGCCAGTTCTAAAATGCAAGAAAAAATAAATACGTAGGCTACATTTACAAATAAGCTATGGCCTATGATTTTGCAGGATGAAATCACTGCAAAAATCAAAAAGCGATCTACTCTTCTAAAATATGTTTTCCAGTGCTTCTGAAGAACTAAGAATGTTTGCATTTAATTAAAAGGGAAGCAAAAATAATTTGTTACCAATACACAAAGAGAAAGGGAAAGTCTTGGGCAAGAAAACAATAGCTGGACAATCTTATTTGACATTTATTAACAAAGTATTTATGGATGTATGAAAAAAAAAGTAATGCTGCTTGGAATTTGCTTTTTAAGTTTCTTGATAGTTAACAGGGCACTCAGTTACAGATAAGCAATTGGTGGCTGGTACTGGCATCATCACTGACTCTGTATTTCATGAACTAAAATCAAGCCAGAGTTCACTTCTGCGTTGTCTCTTAAGTAGCAGAAGCTATAGATGCTGAGGAGACCATAAAAGAATTTTACAGTTTTTACACAACAGTGTTTTTTTCAAATGGCAATTGCATAATCCTGCACCTCTTACCTGCAAAGGAGTTTACAGGTAAGATGTAAAGGAGTTATTCAATAAGGAAAGGGACAGTATGACTGGAAAAAAAAAAAAAAGAATCCTGAAATAAGGATCAAATATAAAAAACTCAATAGCATCTTCACTGGGCACAAATTTACTTGTGATCTGATGGAACCAACCTGAATCCGACAAGCTCTGACAGATAACAGTTTGTCAATTTCCCATTTCAAAGGCACTGTGATAATTGAAAGATTCCAGATATATCACATGGAAATCAAACTTGCAGCAAACAGCAAACTTTCTGATAAAGGCCTAAGCCTAATTCCATTGAAGTCAATGACAAATCCTAGCAGCTTTCAATAGAACTTGAGCGAAGCTAAAGGTGAAAAACAGCTCTAAGAACAGCTGTAGTCAACTAAATCCCCAGTTAGGACAGAAAAACTGGGAGAGGATACCTCACATCAGAGGTACCTGTGGTGGGAATTCACAAAGAGTGACTTGCAAGGATCTCTGATACTGAGCACTTTAAGAGACCGTTAAGGAAGCTGACAGTGTTCAGCAAGGTCAGCACGTCCCCAGTTTGCATGACATTACCATGTTCTGCTGAGAATTTTCATGGCACCTGACAGTAGTTACCCTCTTTATCTAGTCTCAAGCAATGTACAGGCTATCAACACAAGCTGGAACCAAACTGTTGTACTGGAGTATAAACACAGTGTGGCTGATGAAGCAATAATAAAATGAGCAGGCAGAAGGGGCAATGTTTTCTCTCTTTTCTAAGCGAGTGTAAGGAGTATAAAGAAGTGTAGAATGTGAAATTAAAGACATGTTCTGTGCAAGACATGAGGGAGGCATGGAATTGATATGCATGCTACCTCTGTATGTCTCTGAAGCTGAATAAGATTCTACAGCTAGACTATGATTCAGCTTCAGATCAACAAGTAATGACTACACTGGATTTACACGTTGCAACTGCAGATAAACACTCAAAATACCCTTGTGCCAGTTCTGTGCCACTGGAGCTATGTCTAAGATGTATTGCCATATACACATGAAATAGAGCAACTTTTCTAAGGAAATTCCTTTCTATTTTTCAGAATGCAAAGGAAATGGATGGGAGACATGTTTGGTCTTCATAATCATCAATGATGCATTTCATTGAGTTTTCACTTCTGTAAAAGACTTTTGTGCTAGGTGAAATACAAGCAAAGAGAAAAGAACAATTTACTCCAATTCCTTGTTTAAAAAGTTTAAGAGAAGGCCCCATAATCATTCCCTTCCCTCTTTTACAGATAAGGTTAAGGCAGACAGAAATTAAAGGACTCACCACATTTATGCAGCACAGTCAGGATTTGAACTCAGAACTTTTAAGTCCAACCCCCCAGTGCCTCAACTACACATTCATTTTCTTCTTTGTATTCCCCACAGTCTTAGGCCATGTGGCCACTATTGGTAAAAATGAAAAACAGGTGCAGATCCATGAACAGATGGGAGACCAGCCCTGGCTGATCTCTGGAGGATAATACAGGGTTGCTTTCTGGCAAAGAGGATTCCAAAGAACCACAGAGGCAGCACCCCTGCCCTAAAACTGAAGCTGCTCTGCCACACAATAAACATTATTTCTACCAGCCCAGCAAGTGGGAGTACTGAGGCATGCACAGTCTGTTGTCTGTCAGCAAAGGACACTGCCTTACTGACCTCTCAGACTTGCAATATTGACATCTTTGTTTTTCAGGCATGCCTATAAAGATTGTAGGAGACTAACTGCAATTCCATTCTTTGTAGTAACTGCAGCCAACATTTTGCAGTTGCTGAAACATGAAATTTCTTCCCTTGGATAGACAACTTTGGAATGTCTGACCCTCCAAAAATGCCATTAGTCATATGCAGAATCAGTCTCTGCGAAAATCACTAGTGGTATGAAACAAATCAGCCAGGTAAGATGAATAATATGTTTATTCTTGGTTCATCAGGCCAGATTCACTTTTGATTTCTAGTTCACGTGGAACTGATGGCTTAGTCTGTAATATGTGGCTAAATGGAAAACTTGGACTGCTTTCTGAGTGGGAAGGTGATAGAAGATAACTAACAGGGCAATTGAATGGTCCTAAACACAGGACAGCTGGCTAAGATGCAAAGTCCTTCCCTGCCTTATGTGACCCATGGATGTGATTCCTATAGGTGACAAGAAACCTTTTTCCTCCATGTATCACCTGCCAGTATACATCTACCAAAAGGTTTAAAGAAGTCATGGCATTCTTCAGTTTCTATGGATCCACACAGAACATATCAAACCTGAGAATATAGCTTATGCAAGAGGACAGGGTTTCTTTTCCTCCTTGCAAAAATACTCTTCTAGTGCTGTGTCTGAGGTTAGTTAATCTTGCTGAAGCTGCCTGTTCAGCAAAAATGCATGTCCACTTGTGCCAAGAAACTCAAATAGGACCTGCTTCTTTAGACTCCATTTAAATTGGGGGTACAAAATCTGATTTGCAACTTTAGACCAAAAAAATACTGCTAGTATATATGCATTCTGCTCATGCTGAACTGTAAATCAAAATAGTTGGGAAAATCTATCTTATCCCAGTTTTGGTCAGGTTTTGAAGGAAAACATTCTTCACACATGACACTAATAGAATTTAACAGTGAAGACCACCCAGGACACACTGGGAATCTCAAACTGCTTGGCCTCAGGTTCTCTGTTTTGTTCTTCTCAGCTTCATGTGTGCTCTTTGAGAGACAAAAAGGAACATTTGCTTCATTTTGAACTTGGATTTCTCTTTCAGCCGAATGTTCATGAAACCAGCCGGTCCCAGAGTTGGAATGTTCCAAATCCCCATTTGGAGCTGAGTACATATGTTATGGAGTCAGTTGTGACACCACTTTATGGAGAACTGACAATAAGTTCTGTGTCTTGTGAGTACCTTTCCTCCCTGTAAAGAGGAACCCTTCCCCCACTCTTTTGGAAACATCTCAGTCTGTATTGGAAACAGAGGATGTAATTTATTTTTATCGCTTTCCCTGTCAAACTGGCCAAGTGCCACAGGTTTCTGCTTTCAGATGTAGCAAGAGGCAGAGGAATCACAGTGAAGCGCCGTTTATGTCAGTGGCTCCTCCTCTATTTTCTTATCTTATTTTTGTGGCTACCTACTGAGTTATCTTATCACTCTTTATAATCCTGCAAAACTCCGTAACTTGACCCCTCCACAGAAAGAGCTGACCTGCTTAGACCTCCCTGCTCTCTACTCCTGCTCCCTTCCTTGCAGAGCAAGTTGCTCTGTCCTTTGTTACTTTACAGCTCCTTTCTTACTGCCTATCTTACCCCCTCACTCCTCCTTTTCCTAGCTCATTACATTACATTTCCTAGCTGAATGTGCACTCAGCTGTGTGGCCTCCTTGGAGTATGCTTAATTTCTCACTGTCCAGCCCGCTCTTTGATGTCTGATGAAGAAGGATACATCTTCTTTTCCATCTCTTCACATGTGCCTATTAATTACTCTCTTCAGAGAGGCTGTTTACTGACTATCACTCTGTTTACAATTGAATACAGCTAAACATTTGGTCTTCACAATTCCCCCTCTTCTACACCACCCACCCAGTTTCTTCCCAGTTGTTGCAAAATAGATGTCTCCAAATCACTTTATAAAATCACAGACGCAATATACTTACTTTCCCACACCCACCCTCCTGCTCTCAAACACTGTTTTCTCTTCAGAGAGAAGTAAAGTAAGTCTTTATATTGGTATTTCTGTCTCCAGTTCTCTAATAAAAATGCAGCAGTGAAGCTTAACAATTCGACCTGTTGCACATATCCTTACCTTGTGAATTGTGGAACACCCAGAAAGATCTGTGAGCTTCAGATTTCTGACCTGTGAAGGAAAAATATGAACTCAGTACAAAATACAAAAGTATGCCCACTCAAATGGGACTATGCATAAACTGTGCATATGGTTTCATGGGATCAAGGGCCTTTGTGCGGAGGGAATTTTAATAGGATGGGGTGACTAAAAATTACTCCAGCAAACATATAGAAGGGAAGAATTATATGGTTATAATACCACAAGTTAGATCTAAGATGAAAATTCCTTCAGATGTCCTTCTCATTGTTCCATATGGAGCTTAAAATATTACAGAATAATGTGAAATAAATTGAAAACATATGTGGGCTGAATTATGGTGTGTTTTTTTTTCTTCTAATGAACAGGTTATTGATAATCTTTTACCATTTGTATTTGTGAAAAAGAAAGAAACAGATACCTTAAAGAGCTTAGGAACTGATTTTTGACAAGCTATATGAAGCACACCAAGTGTGACATGACTAGGAAAGAGTGAGAGGAAGGCGGTCAGTAAGAGGGGCATGCACGGTCCAACAGTGGAACAACCTCCATATCCCCAAATCATTTCATCTGTGTCTTGGCATGGCATCCTTATCTGTAGAGTTAGAGATGGTTGCACAGGTTGCCTGTTGCTTTCTAATTTTAGTTCCTGTTTTTAGCACTTATTACTTTACAGAATTTAACCATGGAAACCATCCTGAGAATTTGTGTTGAAATCTTTAAGGTTTTGCAGCAAAAAATAACCTAGTCTTTCTGATAATTTGATTAAGAACTGTTCGTTTGTATATATTTCTTCTTTGTTACTAATACTACAGAATTTTACTGCCCATAAATTACTGCTTGCAAATGAGAATGGTAACTGTTACGATACGTGTGTTTAGGGTCTTGAGTCAGGAATGTTCTTTTTCCTTGAAAATGGCCTGTTTGACCAAGCTACTAGTTCAGTAAACTTACGTTCAATATGGGCTTATTAGATTTGGGTTGTATGAGACTTCCCATGTAATTACTCCTGAGAGCCCCCAAGGTGAGTGTAATGCTGCATGCTGGCACTGAGAAGGACTTGCTCTCCATTTTCCTGTCCCCACTGCTTGCTTCTGCACACTGTGGAGGAAGAGCCAACTGCTGCTTTACCTGAACGAGGTGTGACAGAGGCAGCCTCAACACTGGGCCTGGAAGGAACAGCGGTCAGCATGGATTAGGCTGGAAGTGAAGACAACTGGACCTAGAGCTGTAAGCCTCAAGGGACAAACCCTCCAAGATGGGCAAGGGGCCAGGCAGGAAGTGGCACAGGTATGTGGGGTAGAACTGCCTCTAACACCTGTGGAAACTAGAAGAAACCTAGTATTGTTAAATCTCACCATTGCTCTTCACATTGGCATGGTAGGCTTATACTACATTGATTGTTTCATTAGGTAAGCAGCAGGGGCATGTACCAGGAAGCTGAAAGTTTGAAGCTTTCTCATAACCAATATTATTTAGGGAATATATTTGGAGGCAGTGGAATCAAGCTGGCAGTGCAGGGGCAGGGGGACAGGACAGAGGCAAGGGAAGGTGGTAGTCCAGGAAGACCAATGGAAGCGTGTAGAGAAAGCTCAGTTTGCACAACCTTGCAGTTAAAAAGCCAACAGTTACAGAAACAGTAGAATTAAGCAGTGTGCAGTTTTGGTTATTTTTCATCAGTTATCCTGGATATGTAAAATAACTAAGCCACAAAAATAGACAGCAAAGTACAGCAGACACATGCTATTTTTGGTTTCATTCACACTTGTTTCCCTGACACCCCTGATGCTCCTATAAATGCAGTTTCTGTGTTTATATATCTATATATAAAAATACTTTATATTGACAGCTCTATTGATACACTTTTTATACTTCTATATAACAGGATAATGACAGGCACTAACTTATATTGGGTGTAGTTATTGTACTTGAATTTTATGACACATTTACTGTTCTTGCGTGCTAGAAAAGGAATGAGCATTTAAAAAACTTTGTGTATAATTACACTTTCAGCTATTAATTAATCATATAAACAAGTTAAAAGGACATTTAATTAAATGTTACTCTTCTAAAGCTAGAAACAGAGCCCATGGACTTTAAATTGATACTGTGTGCATTTGTTTTAATTAGGTAGTGTTAAGAATTAATGGACTTTAGCTGTTATATTTATAATTAAATACATTAGCATTTACGTCTTTGTATCATACATAGGATCATTTGTGAGCTCTCTTCTGCTAGGTACTGTACAAACGCAACTTAAAGTGTATCTGCAAGACTTACTTCCTTTCTTTGTCACCTTTAAAAGAAAATATTGTGATACCTTCTTCAGCTTTTGCAAGCGTCCACTGACTGTTCTGATGACAACTCAAAACATGCTCAAAATTTTTTTGAGATGTGTACCTTTTGTTCTAGCAAACTGAGGTTCTAGTTTGAGTGAATGAGGCCAGTACAGTAAACATGAAGTCCACAAATGCCCCCCAATGACTCGTCTGATTTTGAAAGCAGTGTTTCAACGGTCAGAGAACATCATTCGAGAGCAGTCTGTAGCACCTATTCTGGTCATGCAGCAAACAAAATTAAGCCAGGAGGAAGGGGATGAGATGCTGATAAGGGTATTTCTTTTTTGTGAGATTTATTTAAAAGCTTGTTCTAATATAAAAGTTGAAGGAAAAACAAACAAAAACAAACAAACAAAAAGCTGATAGGAACATAAACAATTTGAACAGGAGCAAGTAGCACAGGAATAGTCTCACCAATTTGGAAATTACCTGCTCTGTGCTTTGAAATATAGTAGATTGGAGGTTTGGACCTAAGCAAATGATCAGATATGGAAAATTATTTTGCTATTTGACGTCTTTCTAATAAACACAAATTATGGCTAGTGGTTGTTGCTGCTTCTGTGATAAGTTAATGCTTCCAGTACTGTTTGTCTCTGCTCATTTAGGAGTGCTGGGGAGTAAAAGGCTGAGTGATGTTCTATTACTCAGTCTTCTCATTCTAGAGCTGGATTCTTAACTTTGTTTGGAGAACTTATTTTTGTAATGATTGCTACAGTTATTCATGTTGATCAAAGTTCTTTTGTCATATTTGAATATGAAACAACAAACTTCTACATTTCCACCACCAGTATTTATTTTTCCTCTTTGCAGGCTGGATAGAGAGGACACAAGTAAGTGCACAATTTTGTGTCAGAATTTCTGTGAGTGTAAGGAACCACTGAATTTCTTTGTATGTAAATAAGTGACCTAGCAAACTAGATCAATCTGCTCTGGCATTTCCCAAGTCTTGGCCACTAACGTTTAGCAAAGGCAGACAGAAAAAGCCTCAGCACACAAGTAAGAAAATAGGGACAAAAATCTACGTTACCAGGTTAGCAAGAAGATGGTGTGTATTCATTTTGTACAAAAGTTTTACTCTGATGCCCATTTACTTCCTCCTGGATTTTTTAAAGATGTGAATTGTTGAGTTTTCCAAAACAAATGTAACTTAATATGTTATTCAGAGCTTTGAGGGGAAGAGAAATAGCGCAGAATTTGCTCCAGCTATATGATCTGCATTGATGTCTCTCATGCTTTTCTGTAAATCCAGAACTAGCAGGAGTCTGTTTAACGTTGACTAAATTTTGAGCTAATTGGAAATTACTTTCTCATCTGCTCAATCACATTTAGCAACAGTTACTTTTCTTACTGATGTAGTTTCATTCCTTTTTAAAAAATTACTCTTTTGTTTAGATGATACTCTTAAAAAAAACAGTGGATCTCTCCTGAAAATGAAACTGCTTTGATGTTCTTGTTCCTCTGTTTAACTGAAATAACTGGACTTCCAAAATATTTAGCACAGCCACTGACTTTCTAACAGATCTGCCCTCCAGGATCAGTTATGATCAACTTCTTGATGAGATTTCCATCTGGATTGATATTTGATACCACTCTTAAGATTTGTTTTTATTTTTTAAATCAGTTCTTCTTTAACAGTATTAACAGACACTGTTAATTGCCTTGGAGAGTTTGAAAATTCAGGATTAGGAGAATTGATAGGGATTCCTTTTACAACCCAGATGATTTGCAGTTCCGGAGCCTTAGGCCTGATCTGTGCAGTTTATGTCCAATACAAACATTCCCAGGTGGCTGCAATCAAACATCTAAACCAGCTGAAGTCATGCCGAACATGCACATGCAGTTGCTTGGGGTATCACTTGAACAGGACATTCATGTTTTCACAAGGGGATAAACTCTCATGATTTTGCTATGGCATCCATGTTGATGGTGGGATTAACCATTCAGTAAAACAAATGTTGCTGAAACAGTACAAAACTGTTCCTGCAAATGGCACCTGACTTATCTGCAGTTTGACAGAGGAGACACAGAGGGAAGAGAAGAAAGGAGGATTGTTGCTGTCCCTGTTAGCACCATTTCCCCACATTCTGCAGGTCCCATACTCTGCATGCGGCACCGCTTCAGCGACACTGCCTTGCTGCAGTGGGCAGGCGAGCAGCAGGAAGCAGGGCAGCCCTCTGCAGGCGTGTGCTGGGCTGCAAGGCTCCATCCCCAGGCTGGCAATGCCCCGGGACCTGGGCAGCTGCATGGAGCAGCTCAGCTCTGCCTGCGCCTTGCCTTAATCATCTCTGTTGGGCCTTCTTACATCCCATTCTGGAAATGCTGCTAGGCTTTAAAACTGGGACATGTTATTTCTTCCTTCTACAGGACATTTCACTGTCAACAGGTTACCTATACTAGAATACATAAGGTATGAGTGTTACCAATGAAAAGCAAAAGCAAACTTTACTTTATAATACCTAGGCTGTCTTTTAAAAAGAGATCTGTGTTTTGGTTTGCCAATATTTCCTGATGTTAATGGCGAAAATGTTAACTCTTCTATGAAGAATCTAGAATCGTATTTTTAACAGTTTTTACCTAGTGCTGGATAAAGAAAGATGGAGTCCATTTTAAGACTTTCCCGATGCTTTAAGTTTACAGGAGAACTTACCCGCAGTATTTCAGATGCTCAGAGATTCTTAGCATAATCTTACCTACTTAAGGGTATCCAAACATGCACCTCTTCCAGTCAAAAAAGGGAGCAAGTAATAAAATGCAGAAAAAGAAGTAAATGTAAAAAGAGGAATGAATGGTCAGTGATCAGAAAATATATGCAAACAAGATAGCAGAAGTGTGGTGAAGAAAAGAAAGAAGGGGAAAATGCCATTTTTACTGTCCGAAAATGTGACAGACTTGCAAGACTCACTCAAAAATAAGAGGACAGGAGTGATGATGAATACTCAAAAGGCTGGATTTAGAATTACTACTGGAGTAATTTAGAATTTAAGATTCTAAATTGAGCTGGGGAGGGCACCAAGGCATCTCTTCCACAGCTACTAATAAAGGTTAACAACTGAAGGACACTTACCTGGCTGGGCCTCATCTCCCATATTTGGCTAGACCACCTTAGGGATGTGCCTGTGATAGAAATTCTAACATATTAGAAACACTTACCAGTACAACTACGCTGACAAGCCTTTTACAATCTAAACTAGAACGTAACAATCATTGCAGAGAAAGGACACTACCAAGCATGGGAAATGAGGCAGTACACGGTAGCCATGCTGACTGGCATACACCACATTCAGTTAAACACCGTAAGTTATATACATGGCATTTCTATTTGCCTTTTTGTCTGATGAGTTTTTCCCAGGGATATTTACTTTAGAGGGGAGTTGAAGAAAAACGAAGATTCTACAGAACTGGAGTTGCTTTTTACTTGAACTTTGTAGCTTAAACAGTTGTTAATTAGAAATTGCACGAAGATTTCACTGTCTGATTTTATATGCTTTGACCATTGTACACTTCTGTTTTCTTTCATTTGCACTAGGAGGAAGAAAAATGGTAGGAAATATGATCATTTTAATTTCAAGATTAAGCCACAGACATTTTTTCATATAATCTGCACAGGTGCATGAAACAATCCAGAAGCAACTCAGCACTGTGAACTTCAATGTACAAAGGGGGCTTAGATCTTAGAAATCCATCTTAAGGATAGGCAAAGTAAAGGAGCAAAACAGCAGTAGGCACGCACCTACGGGAGCGGCTTCTGCCCTGTTTGATATCTGCCTGTGCAATACCTTTTGTGAACAGTGGCCCATGCAGGTTAGGTGCTGCTCCTCCTCAGCTCAGTGGGAATTTCTGCATTGGCTTCAAGGAGAACAGCAAGACCACTTTTCACACCTGCCACTCACGCTGTGTGCTTTGAAAATGTATGTTAGGTTTTATTTGGATAAAGGCAGATGATGCTTTGCCAGTGTTTTTCAAGCAGCACATTACCTATGAGGAGAGAGAAATTTAAAAAACTCACTGATTTACCATGTTAAAAAAAAGATGGCACATTTATTGCTACATAAATGTTATATACATAGTGTTTTCTGTTACATTGACAGAAATTTTTTGAACTTCTTGCTGCTGGTTGGAAAGGTTTATCAGCAATACCTTGAAATTTGACACAGGGTACAAATCTGCAATAAACCAACAATGGAAACTGGAGAACAAGATGAGAAGCAATTCATCTCGGACAATTAGCTCTTACAATACTCCATAGGTACTACACGGTATGCTAGAACCCTACTATGGTCTTACAATGCTATTGTAAATTTCTGATATTAATGAACAGGTTATGGTAAATAACCCTACATTTTTACTACCTAATATAGTAAAATAAAGTAAGAAACTTTTTACTGAAAACTTTTTCGATTTCAAAAATCTAGAAAGAGTAATATTTAGAATTCAAGAAATTTTCTTACAAGATTATTGTATAAAAGACTAGCTACAGTGAAAAATAAGCCAAATGTTTTTTTCTTTCTATTTTATGAAGGAAAGCTTCTGGGCATACTGCAAAGTCTAATATAGCCAAAAAGACAACAAGCTTAGAAGGAAAAAGGCCAGGCAGTGGCACGTGATCACTTTCACACGTCATAAGCAACAAATCTGTTTAGCTGATAAACACTGAAATGAAGAACAAGGCCACAGATATAATCAGGTGTTATTGATGGTATACGCAAATTAAAGTAATAGAAATGAGTCCACTAATTTCACAAACTCTTTTGTTAGGAACCATCCAAAACATGAGCTTAAATTCATTAGTTTATTTTAACAATCCAGCTTTTGTTCTTTCAAATTAAATGACTTCATGAAAATTATTGTTTTGTTCCTGGTTTGTGTGTGAACCAATTGCCAGTGATGAAAGATGCACTATATAACAATAGCTCAGACAACCTTGGCTTAGGAAATTTCCTCCCATGGTCATTGCAGTGGAAGACAGTTTCCATGGAAGTTCAAAGGGATTTTAACCATTTCAACACATTTGTGACAAAGGAATACTTATGGACACTGTTCTGGTGGATTAACATTTTAATGCTAATATGGCTTGGGAGGGGTCATTTGTTTGCACTTGATTCACATGGATTTTTTTCTCCACTGACAAGCCATACAAAAATGACAAGCTAATTGATGTATACAGTAAGGAAAAGTTGGTGACCGTTGCTCTTATATTCCATTAGTTAAATAAGCCCACCTTACTGGTGGTTATATCATCACACTACCTGCCACGGTGAATTTAGGATTTTACCATTCACCAAAATTGCAGCCTGAAAAAAATCTCCTTTGTATTTTAATGCATTTTGTGCTTACGTACAGCTAACACTTTACATGTACTATATGTAGTACTTACTGCTCGGAAAACAAAGCAACTCTAACAAAGTAGATTCTCCCCACCCAATTTACACTTCACGTTACAAGCTTTACTATGAAGCCTAGAAGCCTAAAAAGGTTTTGTTTATAATTAGAAAAAAAAACATTTGAGGAAAGTCTGAGGGAAAATAAAAATCAATTTTTAAATCTAAGAAATGTTATGGTCACAGTATTGCTCCTGTCTGCATGCAGCCTTCAGGAGGCCTCTTACTGGCTTGAACCATGGAGCTCAGCATGGAAGGGGAACTATGACCATAACTGTTCAGATTACCAGAGACCAAAAATAACATAAAAAAAGCTATACCAAGGAATAGTTTCCTATTGCATGGAAAACACTAGTCATATGGCAAAAGGAGAGGAAAGGACAACAAAAGACTTTTCCCTTCCTTTTTTAAGACACTAATAGGTATGCTGGGAATGCTACGGGTCGACGGTTGTCACTGCTTTGTTCTCTGAATGTGAACAGCTTTAGTAAATGCTGGCATCCAGCTGAAATTTTATCAGCTTTTAACATGTTAACTTTTCCCTTTATATGTAGACCTTTACAGTTCCATAACAATAAATAAAATTTGTAGTTACAATGCATTTGTCAATTCAGTTTAGGCACAAGGCAACTTCCACAATGAGTGGAGAGATCACAACAGTCTCTGATTGTGCAGAAGCGACACACTGCTTGCAACAGAATGATATGTTCAGAGTATTTCACGGGCTGAAATTCTATCTGAAGATCTTGTATCTTCAATCCTGATGCAGGTGTTGACCAGTAGCTTTGATCATAAGATTGCATTTGGGTTTCTTGCTTCAAGTGTTTTCTCCTGTCAGGTTTGTCTTCATATAACGTTAGTTGTCTGTGTCCTTGTGAAGAAAGGTCACCTTCTGTGTATCCTACCAATAATTCTGGAATTCTAGAAAGAGATTTGGGAAAAGAAAAGAGTATTAAGAAAAGAAGCATAATGTAACACTATTGAATGAATTTGAAATGTAATTTGGGGCATTTTCAGTCAGTTAAGTGCAAAAGAAAATCACATTGAGGGGTCCAAAGTCATCTTTTCCCCAAAGCATATCCATCACACACAGCAATTCCATAAAAGCTAACAGATCTCTGATCTCCTGATGGGGAAGGTAAGGCAGCTCCATCTCCATCCTGCTCAATTATTGGAAATCTGCTATGAACCAAATTTACATCAACAAACTAGTTTTAGCCGTTCAACTGAGCAGTTACTAAAACCTTCACATATTAGAAACAGGTTATAAAAACAGGACACTTGTTACTTTTCTACTGTAAAAGCAGTTAAAAACCTTTACCACAATTCCCGAGTTCAACAACTTAGTTTGGTTAAAAATATGTAACTGCTGTATTGTGGTTCTCTCAAACTAATAAGGATGCCAAACTAGCATGAAGTAAACCAGACCACAAATAAAAGCTAGATAATGGTCTGCTTTTCTGAGAGTTACTGAGCTTGAACAGTTTACCCTCAGAAAAACTGTGTATTCAGACTCTTTGGGTATAGGAGAAAGATTATTATCTGTGAAACTCAGATGTAAGAAACCGCAATTTCATTCAACTTTGACTCTTGTATTTGTAAAACATGCAAGAGACAGTACCTAATTTAAATGACTTCTGTTGAAGGTAGGCATTACCCTATACCTAAAGAGCCTGTAACAATCTTCTCATGTCAACTTTATGCTTTAGTCATCTTGCAAAATTATTGCTATTTCATAGTGCTGTGTTTTTGAAAGTGCCTTAATATGAAAGCAAAGATAAACTTTTGAAATATGGCAAGATTCACTTGAAACAAAATACAAAATCTGTAAATCAAGAATTATCTAACAAATCAAAAACAGCCTTTTGCTCTGGTATGAAAAAAAAAAACAAACAAAATTAAAGCAATTCATATCACCTTATTTTCCTTAAAAATAGACAAATAAATAAATAAATCCATTTAGCTGATGAAGAAAGAAGCTGCCTGTAAGAAAATGGGGGAAGTACTAACTCAAATAAGGCTCGATTTAAATGCCATTCTGTTGCTTTGTAAAGAACACCAGGAAATAATACACTTCCATGGGATACATTCTGGCAAGATACTCTTACCTTAAGCTAAAATAGAAATGAAACTGTCTATATAAACAACAACAGAAGCGCCCTCCCAAAGCATAAAATTTTCAGATGATTTTAGATGAAAATCAGGCCATCAAACAGCACTGAACCAGATCTGTATAGATAACTTTTGAAAGTGGCAACAGCACTACTGTTTTAAAAACATAGAATATCTAGCATTTTTTCTTGTTAAAGACAAATTTTTCCCACTTAACAAAGAAAGATAAACACTGCATAATAAAACCCAAATCAACAATTTCAGAAGGAGAAGACTCATTCCTGTAAGGCCTCCCCACCAGCCTGTTTTAAATGAACCATCTCATACTGAACTATTTGGAGCATTTGGAAACACTGTTTTGTCTTGCAAAGCTGCTAGCATTGCTTTTTAAATCTTAATTCGCGATCTGTATTAGTGGAAATAGCTAAGGTAGTTCGCCATCTCTGTTGAGCAAGTGATAGGAGTGAAAATGACTGGCCCTAAGCCAGACAGCAAACCTCTCTCAGATGAGAAGTACCTCCAACTGCTTCTACCAGCCCTGGGACACAATGCACGGATTTTTAAATGAACTGAGGTGATATTTAGACCACTTCAAGATGTATAATTCATCTCTGTTATTCTTGGCTTATCTAGCAGGCTGTTATCTATTCCTCTGATATCATGCCAAGCAGGCCACCTGAGCCAAGAGACATAATCATCAGTAAAAACAGATGCAAATGGAGAGAATTTCACAAATTTCCTGGGTTTGTTTTATTACAAAACTACATAAATCTGCACGCTTCTGCTCATGCTCAGAAACAGGGAAGTATTTAGCAAGAAGTTTGTACTAATGACAGCTCAGTAGCTGAGAATAAACATATCTAGTTCTTCCGAATTTTAGCCAATAAAAAGCAACAAACAGAACAAATGTTACCAGAGCCACCCCGCTCTAGACGAGACATACCTGGCTGGTGTTCACATATGACCCATAGGGTTGGTAGTTTCACTCAGGCCAGGGTGGCTTCCTGGGTGTGGTGTTGGCGGCTCTGCCGATACGGCAGAAACTTTTTCTTCTTCCCTTCTCTTAAGGCAGGCTGCTTTAGGATTTAGGTTTCTCTCTGTAACAGAAAAATGATTCTTAACATCCTGTATGCTGATACCAAAGGGAGTATCAACACATTAATCACTGCAGTAAAAATAGCACTGCAGCTTCCCTTTCCTGAGTACTTACAGCCCTGTGTTAAAGCCCAGGTGCCTAAAGCTGCAGACAAGCCCTACTGGAAGTCCAACTCATAGATTAGTATTTTAAAACAAACAAATAATAATAATAATAAACACAACAACAAAACACACAACTTACTACCTGCCTTCAAAAATACTGAAGAACAAAAAATTGCCTCCCTTGTTACACAAAGTAGCTAGAAGTACAAGCTGAGAAAAAAATGTCTGCAATTTACAACGAAATAAAACACATTTTTGCATTTTATGTTGAAGTCATACCAACCCTTCTGACATCACCCTGCTTTTAGTAATGTTAATGCTTCTTTCTTCACCTTAAGTATTAGCTCATTAGAGAAGGCAGAATTTCTGAAGTCACTTAATTCTCTACATCCACCGCCCATCTTGGTTATCCATTATATTCTTCCAATTCAGTCATACAGAGCAAAAAGGTTTTTTTTTAAACCTTATTTCCTCTCACATTATAAAGCCACTACTTTGTAATAGCCAGCTGTGGACTAACTATCAAAATATTTCCATCAGTATGTTTCTACTTCCCCAGTTAGCTTCATAGATGTAGATTTGAATCTAGTTTTCAAGTAATTTACAGCTTCTAAGTCACCTGTTTGTCCTTCAAAATGGCTTTTCATGAATCAAAAGACAACAGACAAATCTCAGTGGCCAGAAAGACACACAAAGATACGTAATATATTCCGTCAATTGAAATAAGTGATTTTTCTCCTCAGTGCATATTGAATTTAATCAGCATTTTGAGGTATTTTTCTTGTTATCAGTGAATTGTGTTTTGCAGTTTAAGATTGCGAGTATGTTTTTAACTGTAAAGAAACTGCCAAAACAGAGCAGACAGCAGGAGCTCAGTACCGGAACTCTTAGCCCTTCCCTTCTATAGCACTGATGCCCCACTAATAACTGCAGTCTGCTGAACCCTGTTCATCTTACAGGATGTTCCTCTAGCTAATCTGACAGAGGCAATTTTGCACAGACTTGCTAATTGTACTTCCACTCAAACCATTATCAACAGCCTCCTACTGGAATTCCTAAGGATGATCACTCACAAAGAGTCTGCTGGAAAAAAAAAAAAAAGTAACTTTTCTGAACTACAGTTTTCTTAGTTTAAATGTGGCTGGCCTTTAAGTTTTAAAGATGATGTCATTATATGGAAACTTTGAAAGGAAGTTAATTTACAGTGATTTAGGAAACGGAGATAAAAATGCTAGCCTACAGTTAAAGCTTAACATCTGAAATGTTTCATTTTGAATAGCACTAATCACAAAATGAGAAGATGCTTTACCAGCAGAGAGAGGAAATTGTTTATGCTATTATATAATGCACTGGCAAAAGCTCTGGATACCACACAAATCTCTGGTCACTCAGTTTTAGGATACTTAATTGAGCTTGGAACAGGTGCAAAGAAAGACGAGAGAAAATGAGGAATGCAGTCTCTCACAAGAGGCACGGTGTGCTTGTGACAGTCTTCTTCAAATGCACAGACAGTAAAGTACAAGGTGAGATGTAAACATGAGGAAGGGAAAAATCTTGATTTAAACTGTCTATAAAGTAAGTCCAAATTAACTGCCATTACATTTAGAAAAGATTTCTAATACAGGCATAAGGTATGGAAGCAACCAAGGCGAAAGTGGTCTCATTAATTTTAATGCAGAGCTTTGTATGGTTTGCATGGCCTGTAAGAGTAGGGAGATGGGCCTGATGTTTTTTAGTCCTTAAAACATGCTTCATTGATGTTCTTCCGACTTCTTCATAAAAGTCAATCTTATCTTCCAGAGAAATGCAAGGATTTTCAGACCAAAAAAATCCCAAGGTCGAAGTCTCAGAGATGCCAAGACTAGCTGGTGCCACACAAAGCTCTGGTAACTTTAATCTCATTCATCTGCAGCATAATCACAGTTTCTGCATATACCATGCAAGAACTCTGACTGGAGACAGCGTGTTTTATTAACAGTTCCGTCAGTACAACTCTGCCTGAAAACCCTTTGCGTCTCATCCTTACCATAGAGTAGCTAAGCTTGCATTAGAATACTCTGTAGCTTCCAATAGACTAAACAATTGCTTTTACCTACAGCAAGCCACAAATTTGGAAATGAAAGTAACGTACATAAAAATAAAACACTGACATCCTCCAGTGACATCAGTGATTCAAAGATGTAGCACATGAAGCAACTGACCACTGGCATCATCCACATCTGAAAGAATTCGAGTTCTTGATGCGCTTACGTCAGTGAAGTACCAAAGGAAGACAGTTATTCAATAGTCCAAGGGAGCAAAGTAAAAGAATGCTCCACCAGTTTCAGTGACAGCTACCTGAGGGACAGAGGTGTCTCAATTTTAACACCTCTGTCATTAAGTGAGATTAAAAGTCATCAGTAGCTTCACCAACAAATGAAAACGGAACAGTTGAAGATCTAAACGTGATTCCCAGAGGAAGCATTTTTCTTTAAAGAAAGTAAACTGCGAAAAGAATTCTTCCTTCTGCAACTATTGATAAGCCTATTTCTTCCCTGGAAAAATCAAAAGGGATCAGGGAAAGAAAATACATGCAAAACCAACCTCTACTCAATTCAAGTAGCTGCAGGTCTCCTCCCCAAACTATGCTCAATGCAAAAAGCTAAGTAAATGCAGTTGAATTCGCCACATTTTTAAATTTCAGTTGCATGGGGTTCATCTTAAATCAGATCACTTATTTTTGATAAAGTTTCTGTACTACTAAATAAGCACTTTTTACAATTTAAAGCAAGTCGTGTCAATGTTTTAATTAACTGATTTGCCTAGAAAACTTGGATAGCAAAATGGCTAGGAAAATACACACAAAAAAAGTATAAACCTAACACTCCCATCCTTCCTTTCTTTTCATTAAAAGCAATTCCCTGCTTTTCCTAAAGAACTTCCAACATAGTTACAGAACAGCTAACATGCCTTTAGTGATTTGCATTGAGTTGTGCAGATTACAAGAGACCAACACTGTTCCATGAACAAAGCCACCCCGCAAATTGCCACAGTGCAATGACGGGCTACTCACCTCTCACTTGTTGCTCTAGACTGAGGATGACTGCCACAGCCTGGTGAAGAATAAGCAGTTTTGTCTGTGGTTTTTCACTCTTCAGATGAAGCTGACACATTCGGCCAAGTTCTTTAAATGCCTCGTTAATATCTCGTACACGCAAACGCTCTCTAGCGTTATTTGCCATTCTCCTCTCCTTTTCTCTTTCTATTTTCTGCTCTGGGTTTAAATCCTCATCTTCATTAGTACTGCTGCAAGAAAGTGTAAATAGAAGTATATTGAAATTTCACTTTTACTTCAAACAAGTCACTCTGCTAGTTCAAAATTCTCAGCTGATGAAATTAAAACTTCTTCCCATTTACTCTATTGTATATTGACATATAAATAAGCAAAAAAAATGCTAGAAATTAATGCTTAAGTATTCAAAGTAATTCTTGCCATTCCTATAATTTCCAGAAAATAAACGTTCAATGGCTTCTGCCTGAAGAATATCCACACAATATTGTCTACAGATGGTAAACGCATCTAGGAAAGTACAGGGAATGTGCTGTCCCCTTGAAGCAAAAGAAATACCCTAACTACTGCTTTATTCAATTACCGACACATGTTCAAATAGTTAGAGATACTCAGCCATCTTTTCAGGTGAAGAAAAAATCATTTTCAACCAATAGCTTTTGCTGGTTTCCAATATATTAGCTTATACAAAAAGGTATTCAAGTAGTTTTCAATTTAATGCGCTTATTTAAAAACAATTTTGTTAAAGATCTACCTGGTCAGTTTGAAAACTTTTATTTCTTATAATGTACAAGGTAGGGCTGAACAGTTATATTTAGATTTTTTTTCATTTCACTTAAAATTATTATACTAAGTTGTGTAGCTTTTTTCCCCCCCACATATAGGACTGTTCATTTAAGTCCAAAACTGCTACAAAGCCTCTACTCCACTAAAATTAATATACTAAAATGTCATTAAGCAGCTGTGATGGTATAGACTCCACTGCCTGTGGTTGCAAGGTTCAGATTGTTTATTGTTATTTCAAATTTCAATGCTTGTGTCAGGCCTATCAGGCAGATCCAGAAGCATTTTACCTGGTGTGAGTTCCAGTTTTTTTGGTCTGTGGTTTGAGAAGGGAAAAAAAGTTCTAAAATTGTATGTACATATCATATTCACCCCAGTCCACAGTTTATCAGGCCACAGTTCTCCACAACTACTGGCTCCCATTTAGAAGAGGAGCCCTAGCCTAGGTACAGGGATTACATGTCTTGGACACTTCCATCCTATACACTGGACAGGACTGTCTCAATCTTTTATGCTAATTATTTCTATAGGCAAACTATAGGCAAGGCACTTACACAATGGAATGCATAATTTTCAGGTGATTTTCCTGGAAAAAAAAGATCTATTCAAATAGATACTGTAAGCTATCTGTCTTTATATTTCATATGCACAGAGGTAACGCAAAAGCTTTGAAATAAACTTATTAAAGACAATCTACAACTTACACAGAGCGTTAATTAAGCACAAATTCAGTAGCTTATGTCAATGACCCACCTTGTTCTGCCTCTAGATGAAACCTTGATATCCTTCTGGGAGGACTCATCATCTGATTTCATGTCATCCGATGAGGGGGGTTCATGTATATTTTCATCCTTCTCCTTATGTTCAGACTTGATTTCTGCTGGACCTATAGCCACAGACTGGCTCTGCAAGCCGCCTGACAACGCTGCAAGCAAACAGATCAGTGTGACTATCAGAGGAGTGGAATATTTCTCCCTGTAACAGAACCTCAAGCAGATATTGCAGATGGCAGGCCAGAACACAGCAAGTTTGGGAAGCCAATACAAGGAACCATGCTCTGGTAACAAAAATAAAAGAGAGATCCTGGTAACACTGCTGTACTTGGACATATGTTGTGAGGTTGTAAAGGAATTCTAATAGTCAAGAATAGCTTGACCAGAGAAAGACACTGTAAAATACAGAAGGTCATTCTGCAAAGTAAGAAAATTTGCACCTCGGGTCTGGGCTGCAAATCTAAGGGCATAGCTGCACTGACAGAGGCTTGGGGCTAGGCCAAATCTGCAATACACATCCCTAAATGGAGCAAGCATGTTAATGAATAAGCTGAGTTCTGTTTCCTATAGCTTACTTCTTTAGGCTAAAAATTGAGTGAACTGTAAACAGTTGTGTGGAGAGACTTCCTTTCATTGGCCGGACTGAAATCAGTCATCAGCTCACTCTGCAACCCCCCTGGCTGATTTGGAAATGGCTGCCACACTGCAAATGGCATTATGGCATGTTAAGCTATAAGGCAGCCGTAATGCAAAGCGTTCTACTGAAACTATACAAGGACCAATCCAACACGGGGATGCCCTCCAAGTTTTTGCAGGAATCCCTAACAGCGGTAGTTTATAGTATTTAAAATTGAAGTTAATTCTCATTTCTCAACTCTACTTATGTTCCTATCCCCTTTCTGTATTGATGCACATTTACCAAGATCTACAGCCTCCCTGGATCTAGATTATTACTGACACCACTGAGCATTTAATACTGCTGGGAAGTTACCTCTGTAGCTTTCTTGTGTTTTATGATTTAGTTCTGTGCTCTGAGCAGAAACTGAACTGGGAAGAACTGAATGGTTGCTGTTGAGGCTGACACTTTCTTCCCGATGAGTCCCAACCTAAAGAAAAACAAAGCAAACATTTCAATTAAATACGTGATTCAAAGAAACAGTCCAAAATGGAAGTTTAAAAGACAAAGTATTTGCTGGATTAGAGACCAAAGTTCAAGTTCTACCTCAGTAAGGGAAAGATTTAGTTGAAAGATGCTGTTACACTAAACCACTTGATTACTGCATATTGGATTAAGCTGTGCTTCAAACAGTGACCAACACCTGTTTGGAATAATGTAGCAACCTAGCAATTTTTTTCAGTATTATCCCACAGATCACTACAGAACTTTATTCTTGATTTATACCTGATTATAAGATTTGATTAACATTAGATTGCTTTAAGCTATTATGGCTATCAACTGTAGTACTCATAAAATTTTGATCCTTTAATGAAAATCACAGGGAATAGTAATTTTCACTGCTTGTGAACGTGTGTGTATATATGTACACATACACACACACACACTTAAATATAGACACACACATTTAAAAAAAAAAAACATCTCCTCACTTCCTGATTGCTAAAACAGGATTAGGAAAAAATGCATCTAATTCCAAAATATTATTTTATTCACTTTAATATCTTTCCTCAGCTAAACACGTGGAGTCTAGTTCCATTACTGAATCTTATCATATGAACTATTCTTACCACCCCCTGCATGTAATACATAATTTCCTTCATAATACAACACAACTAAATTTTTAAGTATTGAGAAGAAATAGTAAAAAAAAAAAATCTCAATCTTGCAAGAACTTTAATACATTATACTTATGTAATAATGTAGCTGTGAGTGCAAATACATAGCTTGAAGAGGCTAATTTATTTAAAAAAAA
This sequence comes from Anser brachyrhynchus, assembly GCF_964034855.1. NCBI lineage: Eukaryota > Metazoa > Chordata > Aves > Anseriformes > Anatidae > Anser > Anser brachyrhynchus. The sequence continues at coordinate 4,139,463 of NC_137706.1, read as the reverse complement.
GCAACAACCCTGCTGCTCAATACAGAATACTGTTATCGATGCAAACATCTATTAAAAGAATACTATTCTTTAGTCTGAAAATGCAAGAGGTAAAGACAAACTGCCTGAATTTAAATAAATTCGAATATGGGCCATTTAAAGCTTTTGATTCCTAAAGAGACAAAAGTCCTTTAAATATTTATAACATAACCAACATAATGCAATTAAACAGTTAAAAAAAAAGAACAAAGATGATACTATTATTTGTATAGTTACAAAAATTGGCTACAGATGAAGCTTTTTATTGGAACAGTAGCAAACGTGTCAACTAGAAGATTAAGCCTTTAATTAAATAGGTTTATTGCCTGGAGTTACACATGAGAACCACTGTTTTTCAATAAATCCTTCAATCCTAGTAAACTGCTGAGCTTTGAATCCCTCTTGAGTAATTAATGCAGCTTTTACCTTTCATGTCTTAGTATGGATTTTACCCAGAGAGAGATAAATACCCTTATGCAAGTTTATCCTTTGTTTAATACACACTCGTTCCTGTAAGCTAACGCACACGAACAAGAAAGGACGGGGGGGACCACCCCCTCCCAGCCCTGCCAACCCACAACTCGTATCAGGTCATTCTGGGCTGCTACAGATTCTGCAGTTCTGTGGAAAACCTTGCATACAGCAGGGTATCTGTGCTTTTTAAAGTATGTTTTATCTTCCTTTTTGCCATAAGCTTTGTTTGTGAGAATTTCTAAGGGATATGGTCCTCCCAGTTCTTGTGTCTTGAGTTCACCAGAGTAAGGAGCAGGACCTGACTCTTCCAGCCTATGAGAAAAATCCTTCCAAGGGGAAGGTGGAACTCACAATCCCTGCAACTTACAAAACCCAGCCTTTTGCTAGTTCTGCCCTTCAGGTTGTGTTTTATTTTGTTCTTCTGGTCACGCTTAAGTCCTAACACATGAGGGTGCTTTTATTCAAGCTACAAGCTATTAATCACTTTGAGGGCAGTTCCCTCCCCCCCCATCTTGGGGGGGGGGCAAAAATTTCTTAAAGCTGTGCACAAACCTAACAGCTGCCAGAACCCTGGCAACTCTCAAATCTAGAGCTAATCTAGAAGTGACAGATTAGCAAATCAATTCTGATAGAGGCAGAAAATAGATCAGAAATAAAAACTGAATTCAAGCCCACATCTCGGTTCTTTGGAAGAGGTTTACAAACTCAGAGCATACAGTTTAGATTAATGAGATTTATACGGGAACCTTAAGAGCTACAGCGTTACAAAACTGACCGCCACGTGAATTTTTTTTTTTTTATCTCCGATCTGTGATGTACTAGACAATCCGCCCCCCGCCCCGGGGCTCTCCTCCCCTCAGGCCGGCCAGAAGGAGAGCCCCGCGGCCGGAGGGGCAGCGCGCAGGGGCCGGCGGCAGCCCGAGGCCCCGCGACCGCCTCCTGCCGCCGCTCCCCCGCCGCGCAGCAGGGCCGCGGGCGGCAGCGCCAGGTGCGGGCCCGCCGCCATTTGCATACAGCTGCGGCCCGCGGCGCCACCCCCGGCACGGCCCGCAGTGAGCAGCCGGGCGTCATCGCGGCCTTACCGCGGCTCGCCCGGCCTCATCCCCGCCGTCCCTCTGCCGCAATCCCTGCCCCGACCCCTCGGGCCCGGCGGGGAAGGCGCGCTGAGAAGCCGCGTTCCCGTCCCGCACGATACAGCCAAAGCTGTAGCGGTTTAGGAAAGTCCGAGAAGCAACCAGCACAGAAACCGCACCCACTGCAATATGCTTAGATCACTTCGGGGTCCACCACTGTCTATTTTTTGTATGTAATGACAGCCTAACACATACTTAGGGTTCAAAGCAAACCAGCGAAGTTGTATTCCAGTCGGGGAAGTCACAATTCGAGGAAAATAGTAGTCCGTAGGCAAGACGTTGTTGTAACTTACTAGGTGAGCTGTGTTTATTTTTATGCATGTCAAGAAAGACTTGCAGCACATCAGACAACCTGCAGAAACTCAGACAAAAAATTTAAGAAGTGCACAACTTCTTCCAGTTGATTTAAGCAGTAAGATTTGGGATCTAAACCGGAAAACTGAGTGTTTTGGAGAATTAAATAAAAACTGGACAGAACACAGCAACTGATGACACACTACTGCACGGAGGAGAACTCAGTGACGTGGCAAAATGAAATCCTTTCTCCTGTTAACAGCAGCTCTGCAGCTCGTTCTTCTGTTTGATTACCGATTTTAAACTTAGTGATAAAAGCTTCTGTGAACTGGTAAAAAGAATCAGTCATGGTCATAAACGTCAATTGAACTACAGCAAATGCCAGGAAGACAAGCAAAAGGGCTCTGGAACCAAAGTTTTTACACTTTGGGCAGCTCTAAGTTGTTCAGTACGAGCACAATCTGCAGAGAAATACGAGCACTGGAGGCACGAGCAGAGGCTGGTGGGGGTGAAGCAGCTGAACTCTCCCTTTGTGACTTTACGCTACAGCAGATAGGGGCAGGCAGAGGGAGAGCACCAATTTTCTCAGATTCCTGTTGTACCTGGAAAAAAACCCTCTAACTTGAGGATTGAGTTTCATCCTTAACGGAGTTTCCAGGCCCTTTATTTATTTATTTTTAATCAATTCAGGCTGTTCTTTTTCCACTGTATTGCAATGACAAATAAAAAGCAGCTTGAGTAAGAAAAAAAGAGTATTACTACTTAACTTTCCAATAATACACGAAATAAAATACAAATCAACTTCAAAGGCCACTTAGCAAATATTTGATGAGTTTGAGATATTAAAAATCTATTTGAATAAGTCTAATGGACAGCCCAGCTAAAAAGAAAACAAGACCATTCAGAGTGAACAGGAAATGAAGTCAACTAGAGTTTTAAAATAAATCTGGCTCAAAAATTAAGCAAATGTTAAAATAAAACCATGTCTGGTTACACTAATTACATAAGAAGGAGTTAAATTACTCATTTCCTAGCTCCTTCTGCCAAGATCATCTTCTTCAAGGGAAATTAAATTTATTTTTCTATTTTTTCTTGTTGCTAAAAAACAAAAGTGTTTTGTATAAAGATATCTCCCCCTCAAACAAGGAAGTTTCATTTACTGCTAAATCCCACTGAACACTTCTTGACCGAAAAGCCCTACATGCCCATCAAATAAACAATAACAGGGAAACAAGCTTATCGATGTTGAAATTTCTGTTAGCCAATACTAAGTATTTTCTTAAACTTCATGGTATGTACTCTAAAATATAAAGAAATTTAATTTCTGAACAAAATCTCCTACAGGTCTGTTTGTGTGTCAAATTTTTTGCTCTTCTACATTTTCAATCTCAAGAAAAGCAAGTACTAGAACAACTGTACTTGGAAATGAATTGAGAACTGAATACTTGGAGAATTACACCTCATACTTCTGTGGCATCACTGCAATGCAGTTGTCACTAATAAAACCAGTTACCGCTACAGCCAGCTGTGCCAGCCTCCGCTCTGTACATAATTCAGGATTCCATCCTAAATCGTGCTGGGATCCTGTGATTGCAAATGATGTCAAAGGGCGCTCTTTGGGGACTGGGAAAGGCCACAACAGGATGCCTTCTGTTGGAGCCAATTTTTCTGATGTAACAAAATTAAGGTTAATCCAAGAAATTCTTCAGCTGACTCACATTTTAAGATAAAACAGATCTGCAAGTTTGTTTCACCCAGTGAGGATACATACAAAAGCAATTTTTTCCATTTTCCTACCATAAGTATGTTTCTGACACGCAGCAAGCATCCTTCAATCAAAACTGCAGATCAATCACTACATGATAAATCAAGTCTACATTACATTTAAATTACACAACTACATTAAACTACAGCAGGCCAAGGAGCCTTTATTTGTTTTGGAGAGACATTTCCTACTGTCACCTATTTCAATCAAAACTGAGTTGATAAAAATATTATCACAGCTTAGTCTAAAACAGAAGCAGAGATTTATGTACATTTGGGCATTATGTGGACTTAGCAGCAGTGTGAGGAGGCCAGAGAACAATTTTGTCACTGCAATTTTCAGTCACTCATTTTACCCCACACCATTATGACCTATGAAAAAAAGGTTTTCTTTTGTATGACTAAATTTCAGAACACTGTAAAAACTCTCCCTTTAATAGCATTCATTAAATACTAACTATGATGCAGCACTAAAAAAATTCTAAAGTATTTACATACCACTTCCTTCATTACTAAAAGCAACCGTGAACTTGCACAGAAACCTGAAGCTGGATATGCCATTGGAAAGTACCTCCTTTCCCAAATGTCCCCAAACACACACAGCATATAGAAAGTAGCCAGTTCTTTTTGATGTTTACTGCAGTGGTTCTGAAATTAATATAAATGGATGTGTGACATGCGAATAGGAGAGCCTGGAACTAATTCTGTTTTATAGAATACAAACCCTTCAGCAATTGGGGTACCTAATTATTTTGATGATAGGTGAAATTTTGCCTTGATCACACAGTACCCAGCTGTGAATATGTTTTATAACAGAAAATTTCACAGCGTGTAACTGGTCTTTAAAATTACACTGTAAACATGCAAACACATGGCACCACTAAAATAAGCATGTTTTTAAAAAGCTTTTTTTCCAGTAAGCATTCTGAGAAGGGCTGAATGAAAAGGAAGAAAAATGGAAGTAAGTAAGCAAACCTACAAAGAGATTTCATTTACTATATAACTCTTTTAACATATTTCTGATCTACGGAAAGATTAACTACATTTTTCCAGAATAGCTCACATTTTTAAAGAAACTAAAAGAGATGGACTGAATTATTTAACTCTTCTTAGGGATTAATCTAAAAGTTGCTTCCTCTTCATTGTTACTTACACTACAGCTGTGCTCAAACTCCTTTTCATTTAGAAAAAGAAGTTTAAATTTTGAGCCTGCACACACTATGGTTCCACATTCCAACAGCTTCCTCCCAGTCCTCTGCCAGCATCTGCTATTGAAGACTAGTTCCAATTTACAATAAACAGCTTTTCCAGACCAGAACACTTGAAATTCAGTCCTTCTTGACTGCTTTTCCCATTCAATCTCCCTATTCACCATTTCAAGGAGAAAACTGTTCTGCCAATTATTACACATCTGGAAAAAATGCATGTATAAGCTGAAATGCTCTCAGCAGAAAGTTTCAGCTTTCTGCATATGGTCACAGCAGGATTTTATGGGCCACTGACCAGGCCAAAGTCTAAGTTTTCCCATCTTTCTCCTCCCCCTCATTTCTGCCCACCCCTCACCCAACCCTCTAATTGGAAACCCATAGCAGGTGCAGGTTGCCTGCCACCTTTTCCTCTATGAGAATCCCTAGTAGTTTTTTTGATAGATATTAATCTAACATTAAAGTTTTAACTCAACAGGCTCCACGATAACTTGAAAGCATCAGCTGTAATTGCCCTGCACAATTATATACATGTTTAAAAACATCTTTACCATTGATGCTTGTCTGTTGGTTGTTACAAGGCTAGACGCTCCATAATTTGAGTTCAGGCTCCCAATTGGCCCGTTGTGGGATGGTCCCAATAAGCTATGTATGTCTCCATGGCCACCTGATAGACTTGTTGAAGGCCCCACAGCATGATTTCGTAGTACATGAATGGCATCATCGAGTCTGTCCAAGCGATCCTCCATTCGAGACTGCTGTTGGGATTGAAGAGGAACACCAACAGTCATTACTGAATAAATCTGCAAATTCATTACTCTGGAACAGTTTCTACCTTGGAGACATTAAAGATAGAAGATGAAAAGCAGTATCAAAAGACTTCAAAAGCACCTACCAGCACTACAAACAAACAGAAAAAAGAAAAGGTATCTGGAGATTTTGCTTGAGATAGCATTCATTCCACAAATAGGTGGCAGCTTTTAAAGTGAAGCTTATTATAAGGTTAATGTTACTTAGCTTCTATTACATGGCATGAACAAGAAAAAAGGAAGTACTACAAAACAAGCTGTGTAATACAGGACAAGAAAGAATGATCATAAAATCAGCTTCACCACATTGGTAACAATTAGGAGAGGCAGTGGCTTTCTGAGAAGCTGTATTACAAAAAGACTGGACAAAAGTTATTGTTTTTCTAAAACTGATCTTTAAACAGATTAGATATCTCAGAAATAAAACCAAGTTCTATATGTTACTGCAGAATAGGTCTCTGTCTTAGATTTACTTTTATTTAAAGAGACCCAAAAAAAGCAAAGCAAAACAGATTCTGACATTGCAGCTCTCTAGAAACTGAAAGAGCAGAACGCTGGAGTCAAAAGATGGGTCATATGCTGCACTAATTTACGTTTTAATGGGGAATCCGAAGGAAGCATTAATTGAAACACAAAAAGGCACCATCTAAAGTGAAATAGTACCTCACAGACATCCTTTAAGAAGGACATTGCATCTTGCAAATGCTCGTGAAGTTGCTGTTCAACTCGATTTTTCTGGCAAAGTCAAGACAGAACAGGAAGCAAAGCACAGGTTAAGATTAATTCAAAAAAGAGGTGAGGAAACAGCTGATGTGCATGTCAGCAATAAATTGTTAGTCAAGTTAATGCAACAGAAATCTGATTATATCAAGATAAGAAAAGGCTAATATTTAACACTGCAGTTGTGTTAGGATTCTAAGATGTACATATCAATTATATTTAATTGCAAAAATACTGAGAACTGATTTAGCTTAAATTTATTCTTCTTAGACAGAAAAAAAATTATCTGTGGAAACTAGAAATATTAACAGGTATTTAAAACCTCTCAGTGTTCCCTCAAAATTTTCCCCTTTTCTTCCCGATGCTGTATCAGAAATTTAAGAAATTAGTCAGTAACTTAAATCCTCCGCTGAATCTTCAAATCCATCATAGTTTACAATACTGTAGGTTATCTCCTGTTGTTTTTTTTTCTGAAAAATGTTTCACTAGTTAATAAATGAACATTCCCCAATAATAATAATAAAATACACTAATACTTTAATGACAGTGTAATGAAAACAAGCCGAAGGGATTACCATTTCAAGGAGAGTGGGGGAAGGACAAGTAAATGCGAAGGCATGAAGTCTTTATCTCTTCTGCAGACCGAACTTTAGATAAGAATTAGCTATGGATTTGTGAAAAGGTACCAGAATCTCATAACAGTGCTTTAGCACCAGCTGTCCTCAGCACAGAAGCCTCATGCCCAAGGAACAGATGGTGAAAGACACACCCTGCACGTCTTATATTGTTCAACTGAACAGGCCATTTGTTAGCAAAGAATTCATTTGTAATGCTATCCTACTGCTTCCTTTAATGATATGCAGGATTTATACAAAAACAAGCCTTCAACTCTTAAGTAAGAAGTACTATGCTGCTTTCAGCAACTCTTACCAAGGAGTGTAGAGAGTTTTCATAGTTTGGAGATGAGGGGGCTTGTCCTCCACTCCTAGACCACTGACTGGCACCTGTCAAAATCGTCTAGGTTAAGTCACAGATTTATGCAGCATAAGCAGGAAACAGATGCTATATTTCTTAACATAATTAAAACCAACATATTCTGCATAAAGGTAAGCCAACATATGGGTTTACAGAGGAGGACAAATTCCTTCATTCTGCCTTATTAAGGGATAATTTTTTTTTAATATCCTGGCATCTGTAGGCTTAGACACATTATTGATGACAAAGCAGTGACATCTTCAAACTACTTCAACGTTAAAAAAAACATGGAGTAAACAAATACACATAGTACTTTCAATACCTGTCTTTTGCAAATCTCACCACAAGAAGACTGCTAATTTCTTTTTTCTTCAGATTATGTTCAGTATACGTAAGTATATCTTTAACAGCATTACAATTTACATTAAAAATATGTAAAGAAATCAAATGGACACTGAATCAAGAATAACTGGAAAAACATTTTCATGTGACAATCCTCTATGAAAGAAGAAACCTTAAAACTACATCTAAAAGCTTCTCTATCTTGTTTACTTTTCTTTTGTATGATTTCTACTTATCCATTTAGAAAAATAAATTTTAGATCATAATGCATTCCAAGGTTAAAAGACTAAAAGTACACACAAGTTATTTCCATTCCTTATTTCAGATATACTCAAGGCAAATTGGAACAGATTTCATTTCAGTTTAAGAATCATCGTGCAACAAAGCCATAATTATATACGTTACCTATACACTGCAATTTCAAATACATATCAGTTCTAATCTGAAAAAACTTATCATGTAAAATTTAGAAATAATTACATGTGAAACACAATAACTAATAAAGCAGTACTTTTAAACAAAGCCTGAAGTAGTACAACATGTATTTTTCTCACCAACTAATAATGCATCTTTTATAAGGATACTACATGAAATTCTATGTCCATTAGAGACAGCTTCCTTTCAGCCATACAAATGTAATAATAAAGCAATTACATTAATAAATTATGGACATACAATCCAAAGCAGCTCATTAAAGGAAGAGCCTGTGGGCTTGCTCTTTCAATAACAGCCAGAGCTCTATGTCTGGAAAACTGGGAGAAGGTTTAATAACATTACAGTTCCTTTGTTCAGAGAGCTGCAAGTAGTTACCTTTTAAAGAAAGCGGTTTACTTATGAAAAGGAATAAAGCTTGCATAGCCATTAAAATACTCAAATATTTCTTTTCCAATTAAAAAATAAAAATAAAACTTCCCCAGTTTGATATAAGACCAAAGCTGCCATAACTGCGCTTAAATTCTCTTAAAATGCAACTACGTCAATGAGTAAGGTTATAATTACAAATTTTCACTTCCCACAGCTACTCAGGGTCTGGATGTACAGTCTCCCTCTGCATTATTGTCACTCCTGAACTTGGAAATATTGCCTGGAGTCCAGCTTATTTTTGCAAAGTAGTAATGAAATAGCTTAAGAATACATTAGCTCACTGCAATGTTTGACAACAGTAAGCCTGTGCACCTAGTTTGATGGTGATTTTTTTTTTAATGGAAAACGGTATGATTTCCTTAAGGAAAGCACAGAAGAAAACTGAGTGGGACTTATCACAACGAAAACAGAAATCCAAACCAAACCCCAAACTTCTCTCAAACGAACAACCCAATGGCAACCTGCAGTTTCTCATCACACCTCTAGTAACGCTAGTGCTCTTTGCAAGCAGTGGCAGATTCTGTTTCCATGTCTGTGCAGGTTGCCAGATGGCACTGATTTCCTGCTTTCCTCATTCCACTCCCCCTCACAGAAGTTTGTGCATGAAATCCACCAATTATGTTAAAAAGCATCCTGGCACCACAAGCCCTGCAATTAACAACTGCAGCTTTTAGCGCAGCACCAACATAGCAGCATGAAAAAAAACAAATAAGCCGGGCAAGTGCTAGGATTTACAGGGGTCACCGATAGTAATCACTGTAGTATTGTTCAACCCCTCAGAATCCGCCCAGCCCTAATCCCCTTGCTCCCCTTTCAAACAAACACGCAGCAGAGGCGGCAAGGGGCTGCTTCTGCATCCTCCAAACTGCCTGAACCCTTCTGAATACCTCTGATCCTGGGAGAAGGATTCTTAGAATACCACGGCTCCCGCCATCCCAATTTGTATATAAACTTCACATACACATCATTGAAAACTACACGATCGTTAAAACTACGCAAGAAGTTAAGCTCTAAGCGTGCTTATGTAAAATTAGAAATTAAATGAGGGTACTTGGGGCTTTTCATCCTGTTGTCTTCAAGGCTTTTACTTCAATTAATAAATTAAATAAAATAAATTAATAAAAAAATTGTTAGTCCTGATACATGCTAAGAAAAAGTCCATAACAAAACTGCCAAATACTACAACATCAACTTATGTACTTAAATGTCTCACAAAGTTACTATCTCCCTATTGTAATTTACAATTGAGAAATAAATGAAGTATGACTTAGTCAAAGCGAAAATACTAACACTGCCAGGTAGACAAAGAACTAACTGTAAAATCAGGAAAATCACCACGAAGAACAAAATGCTCCAAAATATATTATTTTAGTATACATAGGACATTTGTTTTATCTGCAACAATTTTTTGGGTCAGGACAGAAAATGGCTACCAGGAGTATAAATAACAATAAATACAGTAGTAATTACTTTACATCGTGCTTCACTGTGTTTTTAGCGACTCATTTGGGAATAAAGATAAAAGTCCAGATTCATAAATGAAGGTAATTAACTACTGGAGCAATTTACCAAAGGCTTGATAAATTCTGTGTCACTGAAATTAAAGGGGGGAGAGAGGAGGGGAGTGTGTGTAATTGTAAAGCAGATGCGAAGTTTGTGGCTGAGAAGGATTTCTGTATTATTTGCTTTTATAAACTACTGTCTTAGCCACCAGAATCCAGAGTAAAGAATGCAAATCAATGTGCAAATTGTGGAGTTTCATGTTTGATAAAGGTTCCAACAAAGGCATCAACAGACAAAGGGAAACCCCATGTTTTAGAGACCTCAAAACCTGAGGTCTAAATTCTAAAAACATAATTTAGTTAGCTCTTTCATGCTCAAATTTATGTGTGGTATCTAGTCAGGGAACTTAAACTGGGAGCTTCAATTTGCAAATACTTTGAGATGTTGGAACTTTTCTTCCAGCCACAGAGCCATTTACAACATTTGCTTTCATGCTAGCAAGAAAAGAATAGTTTTTTTCTGGTCTGACCTGCCTTTTCAGCACAATAAGGATACACAAGACATTTTTGCCAACAGTAATCACTAAATCAAAAACCCCATTAATCCCATCATTACTCAATTTAACATGGATTTTCCAGTTACAGGAAAAATGCCAAAAGCAGCTGTTCAGGTATGCCATGTCAGATATTCACTAATCCATTAAGTCCACAGAAAACCAGAACAGTCCTCATTAAACACTGGTGAAATACAAATGATGCAAGTTTTGAGTGATGTTATATACACAGATATGCATATTCATATATGTATGCGTATGACTGTACTTTGCATGCAATAACTTTACTGATTTATTCACCTAGATTACGTAAGTTTTCAGCTACACTCATTGTGTACATCTTTCACTACAAGTTAATTTTATTAAAAAGAAAACAAAAAACAACTCCTGGAAAACAGTGACCAACAGACAGGAATCCGTAGGAATATGCTAAACAACAGAGAATGGGAAATGTTTTATAAACTTTAAATTGAACTATAGGAAAGAACAGGGTTAAAGTTACATCATCTTGCTTGTAATTCTAGTTCTTTGTTAAACAACAAATTTAAGTCAATGGAGCTTTCACAGTCCTCTCTGTATGGAGAACAGCTGTTCAACTTTTACTAGACAGCTGAGGCCACAGTGTCTGTGAAAGCTGCACAACCCACTAATAGCTGCAGGCAGCTGCCTACAGTTCATCTCCACGCTGGAATGCTTCTTTCCACATTCACACCAGTAACACACAAAGCACAGGTGACAGAGGTGGCTGCAATACAGCACATTTATTTTGAAAAATGCCAGAAATTCTCCTGTGGAATGAAAGCATTCGTGAAAGATATGAATGAAAAGCTATCCTGTGTAAAAAATGGATGTTCTCACAGACTACTCTATTTTTCAGAGAGGGAACAAACACCTGCTGTGTTTCTCAGTGCAAGTTGCCACAGTTTTTACATATAGTTTCAAAAACAGCAACATAAACAACAAATAACTCACTGCTTTCTCTCCAATGGTACATATCTGTCCAGATATTATCATAGCTATGATAGTATATGGTTACTCAATATTTTCAAAGGTTGTTTTAGTTGAGCTAATTTTCAAAGCCAGTTGCCAGGATCTAAGTGAATGCCCATAACAAAATATTTACAAATTTAGATCCAGTGCAACGGAAAAATAAACAAAATATAGAAGTAATTACTCAAGGAAGCTACTGCTGATTTCATGGTGATTCCAAGGAGGCTGTGTTCAAAAAACAAACAAGTTATTGACAAATAGTTAGTCTCTACCTGTAAGAGGTGATGGTGATCCAACTGGTGTTGATGGATTTGATGGAAAACTACTGCTGGTATGATCAGGAGAATAAATCTAAGAACAGACAAGATGGTTTTATATCAGTACATGTCAGAATACACAGTAAAAGAGCTGTGCTTTACTATGTTCTGAAAACATCTAGAGAACTTTAAGGTAGTTGTCAAAATAATCATAGCCCGCATTTGATAATGACACAAAATCGAACTTCCTCATACTTTACCAATAGCACAAACTACAGCTTTTTAATCACAGAAGGGGAATTACAAATGAGTTACCAGTACGCAGATAATTACAACAAACAGACCTTCACAAAATGAGGAAAAACAACTTCCCAGTCTTAAGAGAGAAATTTTATCAGTCACATTCATCTAAAAATTAAAATTAAAAATTAATTCTTCAGAAGAGAAAACGGGGGGAAAGCATTCAGCTTTCATTACTACTGGTGCCTCTCAAATAAAAAGCACCAGAAACGTTGTTGCTGTTTCTACATATTGCAGCGCATACAGTTTTTCTCTCTGATTTCTGTATCAATTGCTCCCTTAAGATAATAAACCTCCAATTGCAACAATTTATTCCTTGTTATTAACGTCATAAAAAGTCCTGATAAAAAATACAAGACACAACATTCAAAGCTTTAATCTGAAAATTTCAAAAGTCTCCAGAAAATCATTTTGCAAAGGGAATTAAATAGGTTTAGAAGCTAGCTATGGACTTCAGAACACGTTTCTTATGGGTCACCAGTTCAAACCTGTTTTACTTGAGCAGAGACCGGAATTTGTTAGTCATCAGATGGCAGTTAAAAAAAAAAAATCTTCACTGGCAGTGTGGCTGATGTCTCTTCACACAGACAATATGACAGTTCAACATTTAGCTGACAATAAACTGGGACTTGGTTAAGTTGCATATTGTATTTTGTGAAGTGACAACCAAGATGCAAAAAACCACCTGCTTCGTCCTGGCCTATCACAGATTAGAAAAGACCATCGCCTCCTTAATAAAACACCTCATCCCTTTCGTACATGCTACAGAAATCATACTTAGGAGAACAAACTACATCACTATAAAAGAAACCCCGGTCAGGCACTCAGTGCCAGTCTGAGAACTGTCAAGTTCCACAGACAGATAAAAAGATAAGGAAAAAATAAAATTCTGTCAGAATAACAAAGGAGCTCACGCTTTGTTTGGAACTGATTGTTTTCCAGCACTTCACCTGCCCATTTTGTTTCACTGTATTTTATAATCATCAGCAGCAGCCACAGTAGAAGAAGCCACCAATAAAACACGAAGTCAGAATTCATCCCGCAAGCAGTCCCTGGCTGCCGTACTGTTAAATGACCAATGATGAACAACCCTGACACCTTCTGCCAGGCTTAAACGGTAACATGACTCATTTTACTGCAACAAATGAGACTCCTCCTCCCATCAGTCATGGTCCATTCCAATCAGCAGGGTGCCAATATGCCAGGGTCTAATGAAAAGGCGCTTAGACAAAAGCCACACAATTGAGAGCCTGCAGAGCCAAACCTCAGAGCTGTTAGTCCAATTTTTTAAACACTACAGTGTACATTTCAGTTAGGCTTTGTTATGCTAATGTTATTGAGTCTAAAGCAACAAAGAAACTTAATTCATGAATTACTTTTAGAAGTCAACTTCCCTACATTTTCTTTTCTTTTGTTAGGGGACCAGTGGCTATTTAACTACCCGATGGTACAAAGGCCTTTACCCTGGTTCTAAGGTAGGAATCAAAACATAAGTTATCACAAAGAGCTCTGATATCATCAACAAAGTTAAACAGTCCTCCTGTTTGATCTCCTCTAAATTAAAGACCAAGTGTTTTGATTTGGCATTAGGCAATGAAATAAACCAGATGTTTCTCCTGCCATATAACCCTCCATGGGCACAATCTTAAAGGGTTATTGTCTGGCAAATGTTCAGGGAAACACATTAGAAATGGCACGAATACCCAGATTTTCCTTTCTTTCTATCTACACTAGTTCATTATCCAAACTAATGCATAATCCACAGGGCTTTGGGAACTTTGTGTAAATACTTTCATGTACAATTCTCTTTCTTGCCTACTCTGAGATTAAGACCACAATTATCCAGGCTTAAACCTAAAATAAAAGAACCTTTGCAAATGTATTATCTGGCCTTACATGTTTAATCACATACTATTCTGCATGGTCTTTAATACCTAAACTGAAGAACAAATGTCGTATCCTCTGATGTTTCGCACATGAAAGGCCTATTGTAAGATGTGCACCAACAGAATTTTAGAACTAGAAATTCCTCTCAGCAGTTGCAGCGGTAGCGTTCAGAATCCTAGCAGAAAGCCGTACTGTGCCTTCTCCAATAGAAGTCCAGACAGCTGCAGTATTTAACTGAAACTTTGTCCAACCAGACAAGTACCGGGGCTTACTACCCACCAGACTGATGCGGGCTAAGTTGTTGGGCAGGGGCAGAGGAGCTCCCTCCTCCCCGCAGCAGGGCCGGGCGAGCTGCCCTCCCTCCTGAAGGAGCTCAGGAAGCGTGCTGGGGGCGTGCGTGTTGGGGCGCGGGGGGAGCAGATGGATGAGGCGAGGGATTTGAAGTGTGCAGACTATGGCATGCACTGATAGAGCAGATGGAATGCATCACCATCAGCTCCGACAGAAATGATTTATGGAATGACCTGGCTGCTCCTGCCAAGCAGCAACACGGGATGACAGAAACAAGTTTCTATGACAACCAAAGCCCACCCACCAGTTAGATTAAACATTTCTGCCCTGACTTCCACTCCCAATACATTTAGAATTCTTCTCAAAACACCATCCTAGATTTCTCAAGCTAGGGACTTGGGCAAAGATACCTGGGGATCTTTCAAATAGGAAAACAATAAAAAGACAAGAAAAAATGTTAAAAAAAGGAGAGCAATGGAAAGCATCACAAAGTCCCACAGGTCTTGCTGGCCGACATGTCAAATTTAAAACAAATTTTGGTCGGGCTGCAGAACAACAGACATCCTAAAACATCTGTAGAGTAATGGACAGCCTAAAGTGTGTAAGCATCGCATTTCCAGGAGCCAAAATGATCCCAGTTCTTTTCTGACAGGTCTCAAACAGACAAAAAGGAGTGTTAATTGCCCTCTGTGCTTGCGTGTTGTTGTACACTTGCTGAAGCCCCAAAAGCAACAGAGACAACCTTTTTCTCCTCGAAGCCAGCAGGTCACAGTTCTCCTACCCAATATGGACATTACAGCCATTATCAGATCTGGTGATCATTTAACATTTGACCCTTTGAGGGATGCAGAGTAATAGGATCTTTACGACTATGCACATTTCCATTTGCTGGTATGAGGTAAGAGAAGCAGAATGCAACCCAGGAACGGTCTTTTGGGGCTGCATAGTAGTCACTTATTTCTTTTGAATCAGTCTATTTGCTAAGCACAAGTAGTACAAAGCGCTTCCCCAGTCACCGCTTGTAAGTCTGAAAATTCTCATATAATGAGAATTAAGTCAGATACTGAGTACAAGACCTATTTTCAAAACAATCTGTATCAATTAATTACCGTTTCAAAGAAATTATTTCTTCATTTAATTGTATTAACACAGAAATAATCACTGTAAACATGCGTATGTAAACATAGCATTACATTGTTAGCAGACTGGAGACACTTGCAATGTTTTACATGACTCCAGCAGGGGTTAAAATTCAAACTTTATGCACATATAGCATTTTAAAGCCTGTTCCATAAGTTATAGTTATACAAGACAGCATTCAAAACCTCTCAGGTTTATAAGGCCACTGAGAATGTATTTTGAACCTTGAGGCAAGATGTGCTGTAAGAGTAACGTTAGAAATATATGACTAACTAGAACTCTATAGAAAATAAAATTGAAATCTAAACTTTTTTATGATTATCTTTTACTTCGTATAAACAACTTTCTTTTTTCAGAAGACCAAAAAATCTAGGACATATGCTGTTTGAAAATAAGTCAAAACTTGTCTTCTACAAATAAAAGCATCGTTTTTCACTTGCATCCTTGTGGATGATTATCTCGTATATAGCATAGAACATTATCTTCATACATGACCCCCCCCCAATTTGATAATACAAAATGAACACAAATAATGGAAGCTATGATAAAAACACATCATTTAAGATCTGAATATTTAACTTTTACTCACAGATGCCAATGCCTTTCCAAGCGCATCACCTGTCTGTGAGCTTCCAGCACCATTTCCTCTGTTTCCTGTAACATGGAAAGCAAACCAACACTTATTTTTCAAGCTGAACATCTATTTCCTTCTTATTTTTATTCATCACATACAGTTGAGCAACCACTCTTTAAATGGAGATTCTGACGAAGTCAGTGTGAATAGAATCAGTTCTCATTGTACTTAAAAATTTCATTAAAACAATTAAATATATATGCTCTCCTCTTTAAAGTCAAACACAGTATCACCATAATAACTTTAGGACCAACAAGTATACGTAGTTAGAAAAAAGACCAAAATTGCTGTCTAAGATCACAGACTGATTTCTTTTCACATTTCATTGAAAATAGAAATACTAATTATATCATTGTAGCTTATTCCTAAACTGCTATCACTGAAGTGCTGCACATTTCATTAACTCTAGAAGCTGAATGCATTGAATAGCTCCTTGCACATCTCCTTGTTCCCCTGTTCTAGTTCCCTATATTATACTCTCATGTTTATTTTAGAAAATCCCTGAAAAGATCTTAACCGCCAAGCTTCTGCCACTCCTGTCATTAGTTGCACGTCAGCAGCTTGATGTGCCCTTTTGCTCCAAACACCAAAACAAGAGAATGTCTGAAGACCTAACCGTTATAAACATAGGAAGGACCTCAATCCTCTGAAATCTCATTTACTGTATAAGATAGACCCTTTAAAGTGAATCTCCTTTCTGCAATAATCAACTTCTAATGTCAAAAAAATTGTATTTGATGTGAATGTGAACCATTCAAACCAGAAATCCAAATCATCCAACACTTGCCATTTAAAACATCTTCCCAAATCCAAGCCAATACAGTCACTCTAACTAAATTCTGCTTAGTTTAAATGAAGCCTAGTGCAAATCCCATCAAACTGAAAAAGGTCACCTACAACCATTTAATTTCTACATCTGTATCTAAATAGATGTAGTGCATCATCACATCTACAATCTTCAGGGGAAAAAAAGAGAAAAGAAAAAAAGGCACACTGTGAATAGAGGAAGCATATTTCATTTCTGCTAACTCTTCCCAAGCTGATCAAAAGGATGAGGAAGGAAAGAGATCAAAACATGTCATATTTAAGTAAGTACAAGGAACAGATCATCCTACTATATTTCGTGCTTTCTAGGCAAGCACAGAAGAGGTTAAACCAGCCACCATACTGGCTACTCAGTAATCTCCAAATCAGTTAAGGGAGGAATTTATGATACAGTTTATAAAGCTCCCTGAAGCCCAAAGAAACAGTCTTCCTGCCTTTTTCCAGCACACTACATTGGGGAAATGGCAGCTCTGAAAACTGTAACACCAGTACTACTTATATGAACATAATTTATTAACTTTGTGCATGTTGCAGTCCTAAATTTCATTTTCTTGTAAATTAAAAAAAAAAAGCAGGAAGAACAATGCAGGAAGAATTTTTTACCCAGAATATTATCTGATCCGTTGACAGGTGGAGTGTGTGAGGCAGCTACATAAGGTGAACTGCTGGTACTGCCACGATGGAAGCTAGACATTGGAGGAAGACTGGCATTTATATCTGTAGGTGAGACTGAATGCGGGGGATAGCTCTAGAGAAAAGAGAAACAGACATAAGACATAAAGTTGTCTTCACATAAATGTTGATATTGTAAGATATTAAATACATAACAGCCAGCTCTTTATTAAAGAAAGGGACTTACCCATCCTCTGAACAGACCACTATACAGACACAACTTTTACTTATACAATAAACATAAATAAAAGAACGTTATTCTGGCATAGTAAGTCAGAATAATGACTTTTCTTTCTGACAACCAAGTTTTTAACTGATATACATGAGGAGCAAACAAAAAACAAATTCCTGTAAATGAGATCTCCATATACAAGCACAACTACATTAACCCACGCTGCATAACTTACCAAACGGTCATGTGTGTGCAGGCTGCCATAACTGCTGGACTGGGACATGTGGGATGAGGAGCCTCCCAGCATTCCACCATAGCCAGGCTGGCTCATGCCATTGGATGAACTCCAGAGGTCAGAAGAGTTGTGGGTCCCATCTTTTTTTTTTTTTTTTTTAAAATACATACACACATTTAATAACAAAGAAAAAAAGAATACATTTCATGAAGAGTGGTATTGAATTCTACTTTCTTTTACAAAATTATTTTAAAAGAATACATGGTTCAGCTACTCAGACGAACATCAGCAGGAAAATGGTGGCTAGTTTATACTGTCTCCTATTTTTCTATCACCACACTGTTGCTATATTTATAAAAAACAAAACAAAAAACCAGCAGAGGCTTTATAGCTGAAATGCAATCCAACCACAGCTGAGAAAATACCAAGTACTTCTGCTAATTACATAGACCTTCAGTAGGGCCAGATTTATATCAAGAGTGTTGATAAAAATTCCAGACTAGAAGAAATAATAAAAAGGGGGTGGAAGGGAGAGAAGTTTGGCTAAGCAGAGCTCATCATAAACATACAGTGCAAAACAGCTATTAATCTAAAACAAGTAATTTATAGTCTAAAATACCTTAGTACCATAAAAATATGAAAACATTCCATAATAGCAGATTTAAGCAACTGAAATTACTACATTACGTAAGCCTTTAACCGAGGCATATCAATGCAGCTTTCCTTCTGCAGTACAAACTGAAGTGCTCTGTAAATTCCTGCACTTAGAGGCCATGCTTTCAATATGCTCCAAAACCCCAACAGACTACAGCATGAGCTACTTGTATGACGTGAGGCCAAGGAAATGAATTCTGCTCTCATTTTGTTCAATTCAATCCCCGCCCTCCCCCCCCCCCCTTTTTTTTGCATGCTGGATACACAAGCATTTGAGCAGTTGGACTGTTAGCTGATATTCTACAGTCAAATTCCGGAACAGTCAAGAAGCCCTCACCTCATTTTTCTCTATCACTCCAGTGTGCTGCTCTGAAGCCCCTACAAATCAAAGGATGGGGGATTCTGTCCATCTGGCCTGGTGTATAATCCCCTTAAATTTCAGTCAGCAATTAATGTCATGAGAAAAACTTTAAATCAACAGACAGCTCCCTTCATCTAACTGTTTTAGAAGTATATAAAACTTAGCTGTAAGATCTAGAACAGTGTATCACCTTTAAGTTTCCCCACTCATTCTGTGTAACAGTGGCTAACTTCAAATTTCTGCCTAAAGGACAAGTTATACCTTACCCATATACTTAAATCTTTTTACTTACCTTGCATAAAGAAAGTGCTAGCAAACATACTGCTTGGTGGCTTAGGAGACGGGTAACTTGGAGATTCTCTGTTGAAATCATCAGAACTCGGGGATGGTGCATACACCTAAATATTGGAAAGCAATAAAAGCACTTCAGTAATATTTGGGTGTCATGCATTAAGAAACCCAGAACAGCATACACACGCAGAAAACTAAATAAAAAAAAGAACAGTGTAGCAAGCTGCAGCATTTGTTGCCCTTGTTTTATTTGCTTTTTAGCAAGTTGCCACAGTACAGTGGAACTACAGTAGAATGATCCCAACAACACGCTTTCTGGTGTGCCAACTCAGCCAGGTGGCCTGATAAAAGCTTGAATGCTGATTTTGCTTTCTAAGTGCATGACTCGCACAGACTTGTTGCTCAAGATTAAAAAAAAAAAAAAGCACCAAGATAAAACAACTGGGCCCCAAACAAATTTACTTTAAAACTACTCAATGCCTGTTTGAATATTTAACTAGTTGGCATCCCAACAATCAGAAAGAAAAAGAACATCCAGTGACAAATGGAAGGACTTTTAACGCAACTGTTTTACCAACCATTCAAAACCTTGCACCCCTTTGTAAAGTCATCAAAAATAAACGTAAGGCAAGACTTGCAGAATAATCTTCAAACTGCAACACCGAGCTAGTTCTTCCTTCACACTGGCCTAGCATTAAAGAAAGCCAGCGTCATTCTTTTTTCAGTGTAACACACTGGAATGACTGATCTCGACCTCCAAACAATTTTCTTAACAAATCAAAAATTTTAAGAAGCCAAATAAGCATAATGGTTAGAAGTTTCCACTTTAGGGACTCTAAATATATGTATGTGTGCACGCGCGTGTAAAACATATTCAGGACTAAGTAATTCTAATCAACAAAGCCGGCATTCAGTCTCAAGGACTCTACCCACAATCGTGTTTTTTCTAAGCAACGCTACTTCTCCGTAACAGTAATGTGGTCAATATACCAAATACTGCAATATGACTAGCATAAGCTGAAAAGATTTATTCAAAAAGGGCAAATTAATAAACCTGATAGCAAAGAACATCCAAGTGCAACATGGAACCCCAATCATTTTTTGCTACAAAGTAAAAAATGCAGGACTTCTATTTGTAAATCATTCACCTTACTTGTAAACACAATGCTTTAGATAATATAAACACATATTATTAAAAATAATTTTAAAACTTCAAAACCCAGATAGCGCGCTGTGCCCTAAAACTCAGCAGTGCACATTTTTATCCATTCCTATGCAAATACAGGCCTACGTATGCATCTACAACATTCACCTCTCTCCTTTCTTTGTGGTACACGGTGTTTACCAAGCAAGAGAAGGGATAGGAAAAACAAGCCAGCCAACAAAAAAGCTAAGTCTGCTAAAAGAGAACTATTGTTCTCTGGAAGGGTGAATGTTCTGATACGGATATTTAGAAAGTGAAGTGGGTAAGTCCCTGCCTTCATTTGCATACCAATACCCCTCCTCCCTACTCCCAAATGCTTTCCTAGCCTGCTGTTGTCAGACCAAATGGTTGGGCATGTGCCTGCAGACAGCGCTCCTTTATATTAGGGGGCTGCTTTACCACTCTCGTTTTACATCAACAGAATTTCAATAAAACCCATCAAGCTGCAGTGGCATCAGCGCAAGGGCACAGAGAACTAAGCTAGGGCACGTTTGCCGATACAAACCATGCAGTGAAACCAGCAGGTAACAAGAGACCTGATAAAAAGGAGTCAAGTGCAAAACTTGGGACTTTGAGCTGCATGTTTGTTTTTAAATTTGAATTTTGAATCAAAATAGAGGGAAAAAAAGCTATTTTAGGAAAGAAAGCCTTTCCGAGGAGCTTTTGTTCAATATTTTACTTGCAAATTTTAGATTTCTCGAATAAGTGTAAAATAGAGATGCTCATCAAATCTGAGTGACAGAATGACAATACGTTATAAGCAACGTTAGCAGTACATATGTATTTACTATATATGATGAATGCATGTATATTCCCTGCCTCTGACATATTTTAACAGAAATGTCACTCTGTCAAATTGTAAATACTCGCAGGCGTACGACTGCAAACATATTAGGCAAAATTGGGCTTAATTTACAAGTTCTGCTGTGCAGAATAACGCAGCATATGCTATAGCTGATGGAGAATCTATCACTGTCACAGGACAGCAGTGGAAACAAAGCTTTATGACATTTAGCACTGACAAGAAGATGTACACTGATAAATGTGAAATAATCTACAATTACGAATTATACTTTTAAACCATGGTATCAATGAGATTTGTAAACGTAAGCTTCAGACTGCAATTTTAATGTTTTACATTAATTTGATTTCCAAAAACTGATCAAACACCACCTCAAAAGGCAAATTGAGCTGAAAACCTTGTACAAACGTATCATTTACAGATATGTATGTACAAGCCATTAACATAACAAAAATGTTATGAATTGTGTCAAAGTAAGAGAAGCCCTTTCAAATAGCTACATGAAAGTCCTCGCACAGACACACAACTTTTATAGAGTTTCTGCTTGTTTTGGTATCTTAGCTATAGATTGCAAAAACATAGCTGCTATGTTATGAAGCTGCACTTGTGCCAGTCTAGATCTTTCAGATCAAAGAGCTCTTGCGGCAAAACACAACTGATGTGGTCTCAAAGACTTCATTAACTCCAGATGTGGGGAAATAGCCAGCCAATTCCACAAAAGGAGCAAGTCTCTTTTAGTTACAATCAGAACTACCCACAAATTAAAACCAGGCCTCTGATGTCATCTGATCACCTGCAGATGAGCACCAGGTTTTTTTCTGGTTAATGACCTAATCATAATTTTTTATGTTGTGTTACTACAAACAAAATTTAAAAGCAAAGGAGAGGATTTACTAAGATTAACCTGAAGTCCATCAGATGCAAAATAACTTTTTTTTTTAAAAACCCAAAAAGTTGATGGTATGCCATCCTAATGCCATCCTAAATGCCATCCTAAGTTGGGAAGCGATGTATTAGGTTGACCAGCTCGCTGGCTCCCAAAGCCCCACTTGCATTAGGACCAGTCCAGCAGAACACAGCCTGCCGGAGGCCTGGCGAGCTGCTCTGCAGCGAGGCAGCCTGTGCCCTACTTAAAGGGCTTCTCTTCTGCGACAGCTGAGTAAGGCAGTTATAAATATGACGTGGCTGCTCAAGACAGCCTCTTCTAGCTATTAAACTGATAACAGTGACATCCAGGAGGCATCAAGCCAGTTTTTCCTGGCTGACATTCCCCCAAAGACAAGGAATACTGTTAAAAGGTCACCCCGTCTCCTTGGAAGCCGGCGCTCCCCAGCAGGTAGGAGAAGAACCCACCTTCTAATCCCCTTAAATGCACTACACCCAAAGGCACAGGATGTGCCTCTCAACTGACAAGCACAACGCTCTCGATTATGAATGGGAAATTCCCTTCCAATAAACACATGCCAAGAAGAGTTTTTTAAATGACTTATCAAGTGGAGGACTCAACTCTTTTTGGAGCTGTGCTAGAATACACATTAATCCTAACAGCGCAGTACTTCTGGAGGCTGGATGGCCTCCGAAGAGGGAAGTAGGACAAATAAGCTGCAAAGAACATCAAATCATAGACCCACTTCTGTCTCTTCCACACCCGACACTGTTTCGCATTTCTCCAGTGGGAAAGGCAGGATGACAACAAAGATTTTTTTGAGGGTGGGGAGCTGACTTCCAGAACGTAGTGCTGAGCAGGCTGGATCTGTACGACAGCAGTTTAGGCAAAGCATATGCACCGTCCAGTTCTCAAATCTGCCTTTGTTCTCAACATATTCAATGAACACTGCCACAGAACTTAGCCCCAACCTAATACATCTAAGAGAAGTCAAAGGATTACACAACGTGCTTCTATTTACAAGTGCCAGTAAACAAACATTAACTTGAAAATTTGGGGTTAGCAAATTTTACTCTAAGTAAAGCTTCCAAGTCTCATTCTATAAATGCATTTAACAAATACAACACTTAGAGTCTTCCTGTTGGCATACTTCTTCTCAGGCAATTCTCCCTTAATCTGTTTCAAATTCTTAAATATTTATCAATGTTTAATATTAATGTTAAAAGCAGATTAAAAAATAGCAACGAAGCAATCAAAGCTTACTTCTGATGAGCTCATGCTATCTCAGGACCAAGTCTCCCATGATGCTTACTATTTATGAAATTACAAATTATGTTACTTATTTAATTCTATTTATTAACAATTCTTGGAAGTCCCGGGAAATATTTAGGAAGCTGCAGGAGAGACAATTTTTTGAATCCAGTAGAAATGGATAACCTTCTCTGTAGCTTGTAAACTCTGCTAACTAGCCCAGCTACATTCCATCAGCATCAGTCATGCACTAAGCAAGTGTGTGCCGATGAATGATTTGTACATGTGGCAAAATTTTACAGTGTATTATCTGCAGGTTTTGCCACAAAAGCTAATTCTGCTGAAAGGCAGCTCTGGGAAAAAAGGAGACTTGTTTTCTTGTTTATTATATTTCTGACAGAACCATGTACTAAAACTTTAGGAATGTAGAACAGTAATTACTTTTCCCTTCACTATTTTACAGCGAGACAGAAATTGCCAAAAGCACAGCTGAATTTTTTAGTTGATATTTAAGCAAGATGATAAAATGGAGAAGAGCTCTAATACACAAACAAGATCAGTACACCACATCCTAAATCCTACTTTTTGTTTCCAATACCAGGTGTAAAGGCTCATATATTTTAAAACCTCTTCTCACCACCCAGAAAGAAAATAAAACAGTCCTCAAAGAAAACAGAGCATCTGTCTCGCCTGCAAATCCAACCATAATTTTTAAGGATGGTATAAAATTCAAACTCCTTGAAGCAGCTAAACTGAATTCCATCTTAAATAAATGTTTACGCAGTTTAGGCGTGCTATACATGCCTATTTGGGTATTTTTGAAATGCAGAATCCTACTGCAATGACACAGGCTTCCTAGCTTCTTCCCCAGCAAACGATAATTTTGAAGTCATGTTAAAATGTGATAGGCCAACTTACCCAAAATCCCAGTCAGGATACAGAAATGTTTTGGTTTGTTCTTTTATTTTTTAAATCGTAGTGTGAGGACAGGGGGAGGAAAAAAAACTTAAGGCGACAGGAAAAACAAAAATAAATGTGTGTGTAATGCTTGAAGATTCCTTTTCCGTTTACTAGAACAGCAGACCTCTTCCCCACGCTTTTCTAACTACACTGTTACTAAAGAATGCATACAACTAAGTCTTCAAAAATTCCTATTAAAAACAGATTTTCAAAGAAACAAAAACAAAAGTTAAAACAAATAGCCTGTTTCTTAACCTGTTCCCTGAATTTCAGAAAGCTTTCGTAGCTGTGCAAGGAATCCCCCTCACCACCAGTGACCACAGGAAGATACGGCAGTAGAGATACAATCGTATCTTTTGTATTTGATGATTTTTTCCCAGAACTCGCTAGTAGGCTCAGTTTCTGGACTTGTGACAGACTGCTGCATTTCTACAAACGGACCTCAACATGAATGTCATTTCTGAAAGCAAAGCCATGGAACAAATGGGCGTGCTCACATTTTGAGAAAAATAGAACCGTCCAACCCAGCACCTGAGCCCATCCCTAGCTGCTTTCATTTGCCCAAGGAAATGGACACAACCTATGCTCCACAGCATCGATAAGGCTTGCTGCAGACAAGACCCTCTTCTGGCAGGGGACCACTGCTCAGTAAGTTGGCAGTTTAACCCAGTGGAGTGGAGCAGAGAAAACTCTCGGGCTGATGCACTGAACTCGTGGTACATTTTTGGAGGGGTGGGGAGGGGAGGGGAAAAGGGAAGGGTGAGGAACAGAAGAAATCCAGCTGACCAGCGTTTCCTACCTCTCTTTATTCAATGTCCATAGCAGCGTACCCCTAGAGATTTTCCAGATGATCTTCTATTTATCCTGACTTACAAATGTTAGCTTTGACCTTGTCTAAGTTGCTGTGGGCAGCATATGGCACAGAACAGATTTAATTGTACTTTTCTCCCTGTATACTAACTGGCCCAATACTAATAAAAGCAGAATTGAATAATAATTCTTCGCACCTGGTCGCTCAAAAATTTACAAACCGAAAACATTTTCCATTGCTGTTAAAAGACGTGGTACGTTATTTATTGCATTACAGCAACAGACAGGCATGCTGTCATGTCACCTAAGCATTTTCCAAATTATTAAATACTTTTCTTGATGTTATAACTCTGATAGCAATGGCTACAAGACAGCTTCTTCACTAAAAAGTACTCAATACACATCCACATACTCGCACCTGTATTTGTCCATATCTACATGTCACATACACGTATATACACAGACATGTTTATAAATAACCTTTTGCTCTCAAAATTTTCAATACACAAGCTAGCTTACAAAAAACAGAATCACAACGCATTACATATATTAAAAAGTTGCATCTTGTCATTTTTTTCTGCACTTTTTCATAGGTATTGCAAAAATTCACTGCAAAAGATGCAGTAACTCCATCTTCGTAAAGGGATCATTGAAACCTCAGCTTATGCTGAGAAAAAGCGATGTTTACTCAACAATAAAACATCCATAGACTGGTGTATCATATTAACCTGTACAATGTGCAGAATACAACAGTGATGTGTAATACTCAGATTTATTCTCATGTGAAATACTCATAGATGATATAAAACATAAGTAATACTGTATCTTAAATTGATTTATTTTGGTGATAACTGATATTAGCACAATCTAGTTTGAAATAATTACAGAGTAAGATCATCAGATCCCTGAAAAAAGGACATTTAGAAAATAACCGATTTCTTTCTAAACTTGTAGGTGAACTGAAAAAATTGGAAAAACTTGTGTTTCAGTCTATATTCTTCATGCAGAATCAAGATATAAAATTTATATTAAATATCTTGACGCCATTTCATTTTTACAAAATTTAAACAATGATGATCAGTTAATGAAGTTTCCTTAATTATTTCACTTACTATTCAAACTTTAAAAAAGAATCATTTAGATTTGTGCTATTTTCTTTTTTTTTTTTTTTAATTAGGGTTGGATAATTTGTTTTCTTGTCTACAGCACAGCTCTTGTAGAAATGAAAGTGGAGAAAAGGTGAAAGCAAAGAACAGATAAATGTGATTTTTGTCACAATTTTCAAAATTTGTCAGAGCTCCATAATGAAATTGTATAAACCTGCCATAAACTACAAATATTTTCTATATATCAACAGGTGAAGGAGGATGAGAAAACAAAAAAAGAAAAATCGGGTTTAATTTTCTATTTCAGTGCAAGTACTTCATTTTCCTTTATGAAACAGATAAAGGGTTTTTTTTCCTTTTTAAATTGGTGAAAATTCTTGAAACATATTTTTAATAATTTCTGTTACACATAACGGTAAGATTTTACTCCTTGATGAGGCATTTCCATTAAAACGTGACTTCTCACTTTCAAGTGTCCCTCCTAAAACATACAGAAATTACAAAAAAAAGAACTTCTCCTAATAGCATTTTTTAATCAGACTTAATGTTTAAAATTTAAGTTTATTTATGTGCCAGTGCACAACATCTATTGTGGTGCTTGAGTATTCTGTTGTTTAATATTAGGCTTTCTTCCATCTTACAAATTAAAAAAGTTTTAAAGGAACAAAACACTCAGTAAGAAGTATAAACACACCACGTATTTTTAACACATCATTTCCCACTTGTTTTGCCTGTAAGTGAATCAGATTTTGTACGCATCTGTAGGTACCAAGGAATGTCACTACCCAAAATCGAGTAATTCAGATAATCTCAAAACCTCAAGCAACGAGATGCATAATATCAACTACTAACTGACCGAACAATATAATCGAAAGCAATAAGACATAAAAATTAAGTTATATAGTATTTCCATTACAGAAAGTTTCATATTAAGATTTGGCGTGTACACTGTGTGCTTAAAAAAAAACCACACACACACACAAATCTCCCCTCAGCTTCATATATCCTCCTTCTGTATACTTAAATTAATAATTTGTTCCAACTTGCAGGATTCCTAGGCAAGAGAACACTAGAAGCCAGCAAGAAGTTAAAAAAAAAATTAAATAAAACCTTGGGCAACATGATATAGGATCATCATATGATTTGTCATCTATTTACTAACTCTTCAAGCTCATAAAGGTCACCTCTGACCCGTAACAGGCACATGCTATCAATTTTCAAGCCATGCTCTCCTACAGCACCAGCACTTCCATCTACTATATGCCTGGAAATACTTAATAAGATCAAAGCCTTTTTTCCTGCTACAAGAACAAAGAGAAATGTTGTAATAGAGTGATCTGTGCTCTAGAAAGAATAAAATCAAAACTCCATGCAAGTTATATTCCCTTTGCTTCAGGGGTATTGTACAGTTAATTTTACTTAAGCCTTATATATATCTTCACATAAAACTTCAAACAGACTGTTTTAGGTTCGGAGCAGACATGAAAGAAGAATAATTTCATATTTGAAAGACAGCTGGCGTTTATACCAAAGGAAATGAAATAGAGACCGTGCAATTTGCCTCAGCCCTCTCATCTCCCCTCGGGTACCCTCACGGTTCCCCGAGCAGCTCACACGCTGCAGCTTTAACGAACAGAAACATCCCCAGCTTAATTAGCGTTGAACAAAAACCCGGACAAAAAGTTTACTAACGAAGACAAAGCTCTCGGCGGCCCGCGAGAGGAGAGACACGAGTTAATAAAAACATGAGGTGACTGGCAGCAGCTCCCCTTATCCTCTTCACCCTGCTGTTCTCGCCCCATGCCGAGCCGCGGCCGGCCCGCCGGGCTGCGAGAAGCGCCCCCCTCAGCGCGCTCCCTGGGGGCGAAGGGAGACTCCCAGCCTCCAGGCGCCGGCACCAGGGGCCCGGGGCCGCCCTGAGGGGCCGGGGGCGCCTCCTAGCCCGGGCCCGACCGCGGCTCCCGGCTCCCAGTCCTGAGGCGGCGCCCCCCGGGCCGCCTCCCGCTCCCCGCCCAGCCGCGGCTGCCCGGCCAGGGAAGGGAGCGGGCAGCAGGAACAAAGGCGGGCGCCTTACCGTCTTCCCGTTGTAGTAGTACATGAGGGAGCTGCTGCCCACGCCCGGCACGGGGTAGGCGCAGTACATGGCGAGGCTGGCGCGGCGCCGGGCTGCAGCCCAAGTGCGCCGCCTCCCGCCTCCCGCCGCCGCATCCGCCCGCCGCCCGCCCGCGGCTCCCCTCCGCCGCGCACGTGGAGCCGCTGCGAGGCGGCGCATGCAAAGCAGGGCCGAACCATCGCGCCCGGCCCGCGGGGGGGGCGGCCGCAGCCTGCCCCCAGCCCCGCCGAGCCCCGCCGAGCCCCGCCGCCCGTCGCTTCAGGCGCGGCCCGGGCAGCGCTGGCCGGCGGGGACGCGGCCGCGGGCTGCCGCTGCTGAGAGGACGGCCAGCGCCGTGCCCGCGGGGGGAAGCGGACGGAAAACTTTGGGTCGTGTCACAAGTTGGGGGAACTGTGCAACGGAGCGGCCCCGCCGCGCTCCTGGCACAACAGTCCCTCATCCGTGCCCGACAGGGCTTTTGGGCTTCTTTCGCCAAACGGCGGCGTTACTGGCCCTTAGCTCTTAACGAGGGGTAGCGCTTCCTGCCGCCCTGCTCCTACACCCACCAAGGGCGGCGCAGACTGCTCCGGGACGAGAAAGGCTCCAGCCCGAGCCCGTTCCCCCCTCACGCCGGGGCTGCGAAGCTCCCCGCCGCCAGCCGCAGGGCACACGCACCTGCAGCCATGGGGTCGCCGGCCACAGAAATCCCAACTAAAGGGATCTGCGGGGGTGACAAACTGACTGCAGCAGAGTATCAGCATCAGATAAACACCTCGGTAGGCTGTTGTACAATGCACCTTATCTCGGGACATGACAACGGCGGTGTCTGTAAATGCACAGAGAACACACACACTGACAGAAAATAGTCACACTTCCAGGCTGAAATCCTTTTGCAGGGAACTCCCCAAGCAGTTAGGAGACTACAGATCCTGCAGTTTACATCTGCTGAAGAACACTTGCATTTTGACTGCAAGTAAAACTATACATCCAGAACTATTTAGCTATGCAGTGAAGCTAATGACACCCGAACTCTCCTCCAGTACAAAAGGCACAGCAGCAGCTGCAAAAAAGAACATCCCTGTACTTCAGACTATTAAAGCGCCAGGCCCACAGAATGACTTGCGGCTTCCTTCTTCCCCTAGGGACCACAAAGACCCATTTCAGCCCCTAGAGAATCTGTAAGAAGCTTTGATTTGCAACTAACAATGCCATTCCTTAAAGCTTCTCGCTAATGTTCGGGACTCTACAGATGAGATACGCTAAAAGATCTTCAGATCTTTGCATGTGCTGCTTATCAAAGTGCACTGGATTTATATCATTAATTTAGACAAGTGTATAATTTAGAAAAAACCCTAAACACTGGGAAATGCACTTCCAGCTTTCAAGGGGGGGAGAAGTAAGGACACCCCCCCCCCCCTTTTTTTTTCCCCTAA
Source organism: Anser brachyrhynchus (assembly GCF_964034855.1). Lineage (NCBI taxonomy): Eukaryota > Metazoa > Chordata > Aves > Anseriformes > Anatidae > Anser > Anser brachyrhynchus. The sequence goes on along the minus strand of NC_137706.1, from coordinate 4,109,556 downwards.
AATAAATCAAGCACACAAGCTTTTAAATCATTAAAATATACTTCCAGGTGACTACATTCAGTTCTTTCAAGTAAGGGCTGTCGTCAACATCTTTGTAATTGCTACTGTTCCTCCACATACACATGCTCCATGTTCAAAATAGGTGTATTTGAGAAGAAGAGCATGATAAAGACCCCTCTCCAAGACTAAGCATTATCCACCCGTATTAAAAATAAATGGGTAAACGTTAAAACATACAGTAGGAAAACTAACATCTCTATGTGGCACTCACTGCTGTGCATACTTCACATTACAACCATCCAATACCTGTATAGAGCAATCGTAATGAAAAGTGCATAGGTAATGGTAACTGGTAATATTTACTAACACAATTAACATTTATCAGTACAAAGGAATTATTGACATTGTTCACCATCACATGGCTAAGACGACAACAACAAGGACAACAATAAAACTGAGTTATGCCACTGCAAATGCTGTTTGTAGACAAACTAGTTTAATGGCTGGTACCTCCATAACGATTCAATAAACAAATTTGTTCCTGGAATTACTTCCCCACAAATCAAACGGGTACCAATTTCATTTTACTGAAAAGCAAATTAGTTGTCCTACCCTCCGTGACATCAAGTGAATAAAATCTTTGTGTCCAATACTTAAAATTCATCACTGTACTTGTTCTACATTTACTACTACGTTATTCCTCAATGTACTTTGTTAGGTCAGTTCATGTTACAGGTTCAAATCATAATTCAAGCGTATCAAACTAACCCTCACATGTTTACTTAGACCAGAACAGATGAAAAATAGACCTAAAATGGACTAATTTGAAAAGCTGAGCACAAAACTGCGATATCATTACCACTAACTCTGTATTTGTAGGAGCTCCAACCAGATAACAATTCCAAGAACTTCTGAAGTCCCAAGTAAGTTTGTGTTTTGTGGTCTCATTTTTTTTTAATCCCCATTTAAGCTAAGCAACAGCTGCTCTGAAATTTGTTTTCTTAAGAGACGTTACAATGAAATGAATCAGGGCTGGATCAGTGATACTGTATGCAGTACAGTTGTTTATTCCATTTTCCTTGGTGACAAGTCAAGGGTTAATCTGATGACTCAGCCTGACAAAACAAGTCAGCTGGAGACAGGGCCAATTTTTTAAACTTGATTTCAGACAGACATGCCGTCAGCAGAGGAGCACTGAACTGACATGCACTTTGCAGCCCGAATTGTTTCCACTCATGACCCTGTACTGCGTGTCAAAAACAATAAGCTGCCTGTTTCTAAAGTATATAAAGAGATTATGAAATCTGATGCAAAGTGAAATACTATCCTAATAATAAACCAAGCTACCTGTGTAAGAATAAAGATTTTAACAATAAAAGGTTTTGGGAATGAACTGTATGTTCTTCCTAAAAATCAACCTTTTATGTGAAACACATTTTTGTTCAATTTGTCAGAGCCACAAAGCAAGTACACAGTAAGCATATGTAACCCAGCACTTGAGTCTATAAAAAAAAAACAAACATAATTGCTCCAGATCACTGAAAATTATCCTCATACCACAGAAAAGGTAATTATGTAAGTGCCTCAATGGACAAGAGCCATCCTCTGGTCAAACATATGCCGTAACACTGGAATATCATAATACTTGAGAAGTGTTAATGCTTTTTAATCACAGCTTTATTATTTTAAATGGGTCTGGTCAAACACAAGCAGCAAAAACTTTTACAATAATTTTGAGTCAGACATAACTCAAAGTTCCTTTTTCACCAAAAGAAGCAACTGTGATGTGTAAGTCTTGAGTTTCCTCACAGAGAGCTGGCATAAATCCTTCTGAAAAACGGTAACCTAATACAATCTGAAACCTGCTATCGATGAGGACGCCAATTCTGTTCTTCTTCCTAATCTGTTTCATTTCTGAGGGGCTAGGTTAACCTGCTGCCTTTGGAAATAAGGCTAAGACAACTGCCCTAGAAGGCTCTCTCTTTATCCCCACTCTGCGCGGGGTTGGAAGTTTTTATCAACTTCAACCACGTTTGAAAAAGGCACGGATGTTTCAGAAGTGATTAAGCTCTTATCAGTTCTAAGAAAACCCGAAATTGAGACGGAGGAGACTGACCCCAACCAATGCCTCGCTGAAGTAAAGACAAGGAATGGGGAATAAAGGATAAAAGACAAATTCTTGGAAAGTCATCTGATACTGAACAACCAATTACTAATTAAAATACACACACATACATATGTATCTGTATGTATAAATGTGTGTGTATAATATATAAGTATCAACTTTGAGCCACTTGCAATATTTCAGAAAAAAATTCTAGGCATCTTAGGACTCCTAGCAGAATGTATTTTACAGCCAAACATTCACTAGGATTAACCAAAACAAGGCCAGTGTCAGCATGATCTGTAACTGCACACACCAAGCAGAACGCAGCTCTTCCAAGAGACAAGAATAAAAGCCTCAAGAATCAGCCCTCACTGCTTTAACTGGAAATCACGTTGTTAATTACATGGTAACAAAACAAGAAAACTACTAACAAATACCAGTGTAATTGATATTAAATCCTACCCATTACTTTTATGTAGCTATATTACAGAGTTTTTGAGTTTTTTTATTTGCTGATTTTAGCAAAAACTTCCCGTTAGCTCTAAGTTTAAAAAAAAAATTGTTTTTAACTGGACGCTGCAGTTATGGAGTTCCTCTCTGAGTAGTTCCCCATGTAACAGTGAACTTCGGATGCTTCATTCCTTTAATATAAATATTTTACTAGAATGGAAACAATAGGGAAAAAAGCTGTGTATCAGAGGCTTCACAATCAGCCCCAAACCAATGCATTTAAAGGGGGCTAAGGCTTGTTCCCAACACACGGAAAGGCAATACGTTTATATTGTTCCAGTTCAGAAAGCTTCGTTATTTTGCCGGAAACGTTCAGTGCCCAAATACCCGCCAGGCTGCGCACGTAGGGCCGCGGCTGAGCCCCGAGCCCCTCCCAGCGGCTGCCGAGCGCGGCGCACGGCGGGGGCGCCCCCTGCTGGCGCAGCCGCCGCAGCGCGGCCGAGGCCGCACCCCCCGCACGGCCCCCCGAGGAGGCTCCGCCCCCGGCGCTGCGCGGGCTGGGGGCAGCCGCGGCGCCGCCATTTGCTGCCCGTCCGGGGCTCCCCCAGCCTGCGGAGGCCGCGCCGCTGGCGGTCCTCCCTGCTCCCGCCGAGGGGAGGAGAGGAAGAAAAGCCGTTCTCCTGAGCTGTCTGCGTGAAGTGCCACGCTAGTTCATGGTAACGGAAGCGTTCGTCTTCCAGGTAAAGCACAAGTCGCAGCAGTTCGTGCAACTTCTCCGTGAAGTTCCACGAGCTGCTGTTCTGTCACGTTGCCCTTAAGAAAACAGCCTTACAGCCGTGCGCTGCTTTTAGATTCTCCTGTGCAGATCTACACTAGTTTAGGAGCATCTAGTATGCTCATTTTGATGTGTTGTGAAAATGTAAAGAAAAATAAAATAAAAAAATCTACCACTAAATCCACTGTGTGTATGAGGGATTTTCACAGAGAAGGAAAAAATCTCAGTAAAACAACCTCGCAATGGCCTACAGCACAGCCCGGGACCAGGCCAGCAGCCCTGGAAACACGATGTGCCTGCAGCCAGAAGCTGCTGTGAAGAGAGGGTCACGCACGTACCTCAGCCTCATGCAGCGAGAACGCCACCGGAGCGCTCACAGCAAGACTCCACGAAGGGCAGCTTAGCTGTTCAGTGACAGCTGAATGGTTTTCACGTGTACAGCAAAGGGCGGATGGGATGCTATAATCTTAAGTCACTGCTGTTTTCAGGTCGATTTCAAGTAAGTCCCTTCCCTAAAAACACCAGACTTTGAATCTGATGGCCAAAGAATAAGCATAAAGCAGAAGGAAGACTGACTCACAAGGAAGAAACCACAAGTTCTGCGTTGCATTATCCATAGGGATTCATTTGCTCACTTTCGTTATTTAAAATGCCTTATAAAACACAGCACAGCATCGGAGGCAAGGGTCGGGGTTACTCATGTCCCCGCGTGTTACATGCTGAAGACAAGACAGACAGCTGAATGCATCACTTGACTGCACCAGGCAACTCAGAACTGCTCTGAACAAACCATTTCTGGCCAGCGTAAAGCGTTCTGTGGGAATAAATCTTATGAAGAAAATTAAACACAATTAAACACAACATCACAGTCAGTTCAACACCGTATCCACACAGGATGCTCCGAAGGTTTTACTCAGACATACTGTTCAGAAAAGAGACCCTGATTTCATAAAACTGTTCCAAGGATGTTTATTTACACCAGGCTACTTCAATACATGCTGAACTTGTTAATTGTGAGGATAATTCTCTAAAGGAAGTTTGCTCACATTAGATTGTATTAAAAAAACAACATTCGCTAAATATTAAAATCTCAAAAACTGGGTTTCAGATGAACAGACAACCAGATCACTTCCACCCCCTACTTCAAGTACTCTCTTTTAACCCTGGGGAGGAGCGGAGGTAGGAGGGATTACAAAACGGAGTAAGACGTATTATTTTCTTTTTTCTTTTTTTTTTTTAAATTTTATACTTCTCAAGCTCCTTCTTTAAAAGGCTAGTATATTAACAAAAAACTCAGTGTTTCAGAAGTAATTCTACATATAAAAACCAAGTTTCCTCTTTCTGTGCTTAGTAAAGAGTTTGAATTTAGAGAGAGATCTCTGCCGATGGAAAATGTTCATTTGACAATCTGATTAAATAAGTGGCAATCAAAAGTTTAATATTAACTGATAGCCTTGGGTGCTATGGAAAATCTAAAATGCTCAAAATAGTTATTAGAAATGGCACTACACAGAAAACATTTGTCACAGAATTTTCTGTAACAAAAAAGATCAACACACAAGTATTTCTACTCTCTGATGTAAGACCAATTAAGTGGCAAAGGAATAATGACAAATATATACAATATTTCTCTTACAATTATGACACAACAGCTATTGCTCACGGTGCTAATGATAAATATTGGTCTGAAATATTTTTTGACAACACAGGTAAACAATACCATGCTTCTGCTCATAGCACAATGGTAATTCGATTACAAACTCGTTGCACATTTCCAAGCAAGCCTTACTGTTCTCCCTCTGCAGATCAAGAAGTTCTTTGAAAACACTGACTCTGTGCTCTCTATAGGTAACTGGTGCCCCACCGATTAGTTACAATTGTTTTTGAGTCGCATGATGTTATTACTGTTTCTTGGCTTAGTTAAGACAACTCCTACAGTCCAAAGAATTCTCAGAAATACCACAAGAGTTTATAATTTCTGAGGATAATGGAACTGCCACTGAAAAAAAATATATTCTGTTAGTAAAACATAAACAGCTCAAAAATCTCTGTTCAAGATTGACTTGAGCTAATTAAGAAAGTAAATCACTGATTTTTAGTTTTTATCCTTCCCCCAAAGCTTTACATTTAGTAGTTAATAGTTCAACACAAACACTTGGATGTCAACATCAAAAATGTTTTGGGGCAATGACTCACCACTTAGCCAACTTAAGATAGCAGAACTTAAAAATACACTTGTTTGGTGCAATTAGTTTTCATGGTAAAAGGACAAATTCGGATTCCAAGTCGCATTCTAGAAAGTAACTAAACAATTAATTAGCACTTCTCTATATAACTGTTTTTACTTTAGGCCTTGATAGAAACACGTGAGGAAAGGTAAATCTCAAAGCAAGCAATTTCAGAAAATACCATGCATATCCAAGAGAAAAAGAAACAAAGTAGATTTAAAGAAATCGTACCTCAGAAGATTGCTACTGAATTAGTTACCTAGACAATTACTAGACTACCCACTGACATAGTAGTCCCATACTAACACAAAAACATTAGAGAAAACTGTAAAATAAAAAAAAATCCAAATCCTTTTATCGTGTAACATTAAGAATCCACTATCTTTTCTTGTGACCTCCCATACTATAATTACACTTCTCTGCACTACCTATCAGCTAAAACAATTTTATCTTTGCCACCATACATTGATTTCTTACCGAAGTATAGTTAAAATAAGTAAAGACAACACTTAAATAATTATCAACTCAATTTAAATTTGCTATGATGGTCAGTACATTTTAGTTTTGTGCCACATGCTAAACAAAACATCTCAGAGCACTTTTTTCATAACCTGTCATCTTTCTTCAAGGCTCTATTCAGCACTGAAAGCATTTAAACGGAGAAACGGTGCTTTAAAAAAGCAGCATAGCAATCTTTGATTCTTCACAGTAACTGCGCTTCACTGCTCCAACTGGTACAGTGTTAATACAAACAAAATTTAATCAGCATTTTGTTGTCTTCATTCAAAAGAAAAATTAAATGAAAAACATTTGAAAAATACTGCTTCTTAAAATTAATGCCTAGTAAGAGAAATTAGATAAATTTTTCATTCACTAAAATGATCTCTTTACCTGGCTAATGCTACTAAATATTAAACATGTAATGCAAGTTTTATTACTCTCCTAGAATTACAGTAATAAATTACATGGAAACTGCACTGCTACGTGTTTTAGCTTCTCTGACATTTTTAATATATTTTTGTTAATCTAGCAGAAATCATCTGCCAGACTGTAAAGCCACCCTACATAACACACAACTGTTAAAATGTAAATTGCCAAACTATTTTTAGCTGCTGCTGAAGGAGGGAAAGAAAGGGGAGAAAAAAAGGCAGAAGAAGAATATTCCTGGCCTCGGGAATAATGATTTGAGGCATTGTGTTCATTTTGTTTATCAAGCAGCTATTCAGCCTCTAGTGGGGGCCCAAGTGCTTATGCAAGCAAAAGCTTTTAAGAGTGCCTGCAGCTGCAATCCTGGCTTCCAGGTAGGCTGCAGGTTCAGAGCACAGCTGCCCCAGGCTATCTACGCTATCTCAGCTCCATCTGGAAGTATGGTTAAAACAGGATTTCAGATCCCGGTTTCTGTATGCATCACCGTGAGCAGGGGGAGGGAGAAGGGCAAGAGAGGGAGGAGAGAACGGGGGAGATGCAAGGACTGGAAGACACCATCCATACTTCAGCCTTAATACAAAATAAAAAGATCAGACCCATTTCGTTCCCACTATATTACTGCTGCCTGTGCAGTGCGCGCTATTCAGCCTATCCGGCTTTGAGTTATGACTCATCCAAGTGCACCTGCGCCCATGTGTTAAGTACTGCCAAATAAAAGCCCAACATCCATTTACACAACAAAGAGATGTACCCCGCAAGGCAGCAGCGCTTCCCCCTCCCCTCCTGTTTGTTCTGAGCAGGGAGAAAAATAATTCTGTCCTTCACTTCACTGGGGATTTTTCACTTCACGTGGATCTTTAAATGCAGATTCATTTATAAACAATTTTCTTCCTTTTACGAATAAAGCATATTTAACACCACAAAACACCCCTATAGCATTAGATTATCACAGCCATTAATGATTTTTCCACCAAAACCCTTCCAACCTTTTTCATCAAAGCCCTTTATTCTCAAAGGATAAATTTTCAAGCGAAGAGGGATCAACAAACTAGTTGCTTGAAAGCTTTCCTGATGCTAGGCTGAAGTTAGGAAAGGCTTAATGAAGGCTTTAAAATCCACCAGGGCTTCACAATGAACATCTGACTCGGTGATTTATGCATATTAATAACCTCAGTCCTACTGAGGCAAGCTGAGCTGTACATGTCCTCCGAATCTTAATGTCTTCAGCTCCACTGGGATTATTACAAATGTAAATTTCTAAGATTCTCAGCTATTAATCTCTGTCTGTCCTCCTGTTCAGCAACATAATGACTAATTAAACATCAAAAGACCTGTACAGGAGATCTTCTTTGACAGCTCCTGGCCCAGCTCTCTTCCCAAGAGAGGAATTCAAATGACAGGGACAAGTGGGTAGGAGCATATGAGCAAGCTACAAATCACTGCTATGAAATCTAAAAATTACACATCAAATGTGTATTTAGTCCTCAAGAACCACTCCCAATTGCCTACCCTAGCTGTTCATGTCCAGTAGATACCCTCCCTAACAATAAGTTGAATAATTAGTGCTCCAGGTACATAAAACCCGGTTTGAGCCCACTTTACTTACTATAAGTAAAAAATGTCATACTTACAGAAGAAGGCAAACCTGGGGGCACCTTTCTTACTTTCTTTGTCTGCAGAGGATCTGTACATAGAGGAACAACACATTTGATCAAGCATCTATGCTGCAGATGGAAAATAACTATCCACTCTATACAGTTTCTTTCCACAACAGATTTCTTTTTAAATTCATGTTTTGTTTTTAATTTTGTGCCAATGAAATTTGTGTCTCTCATCAATGCAAGAAGGTGCTTAAACAGGTAACATACAAGTGATCTTTTCTAATATAAAGCTTTCCTAAATGATTACTTTCAAATCCTAAGAACACTAGCATTGCAAGATATGTTGATGCCATTATACACTTGGTAAAAAACAAAGATTTTGAGATAACTACCAAGAAAACTGGACTGATTAGCAATAAACATTTTTTCCCTTTCTGCATTTCATAGTAAAGATAGAACTATGAAAAAGGAATTTATGAAACATTACACGCTAAAAATAAACATGATGTAAATTTCTATAGCATTTAGACTATAGAAAGGTTGTAAATAATAGGATATGTAATGACCTAAATACTTCAGTAAAAGTTAATACAACTCATTTTTTTCATGTTACATTAGAGATAGATATGTAACCAGCCTCCTTCTATCAATAATAATTTTAACAACACAGAAGTAGTCAGCAATTGCACTATCTGAATCAAGAACCTGAACCAGTTTAGTTAGCTGCTAATGAAACTAATCTGAATGCTTACTATACATGCAAATTAGAAGTTAACGGATGTTCTGTGATGAGTATCTGGCAGTGTTATCGTTTCTACAGTTGACTGATAGAGTCTTCAATTAAAACACAGAACTCCTATTTTTCTATTTTCATTCAGAAGAGTATAATCACAGTTAGAGTATAAGATATGACAAGATAAAAATTAATTACTCATTCCCACGTGTAATAAACCCACACAACTGCTGGAAAAATATTTGCTGGATATCTTCACTCAGATCATGCCATAGGAGGTGTTTGAAAAGAAAAAAACCACTTTTGCAAGAGGTATTTACACTGCACACAAAGCATGACCTAGAAGGGAACACTGGTTGATTTCAACAATATCAAAGTAGCAAATTTAAAGAAAGTTTGTTAAAAACCCTGGACAAGCCCTAATTCAACTTTTCTTTAAATTATTAGCCAGCAGTTTTATAGCATTTAACTACTCCGTTTAAAAAATAGCAAAAAGTATTTCAGGCATACTTTCTCAAGCTGCTCGAAATGAAATGAGACTCAAGATACAAGTTCACTTTACCGGGATTTTGGGAAAAACTTGAAATTCATAAATTTGTAAGCACCACCTTCCCATGTCCCAGTTACAGCCTGGCAGATTCAGCCTTGACAGAAAGAGGAATGTTACACTACTGGTAGTTTGAAAAGGGTAATATACTTTGAGTTTCTCCTTCAACAAAAAATAAACATGAGCACTACTCTGAAAACACCATGCTTACCTTCATTATGTCTAATTTTATACCTGACACTTAACAAACTCTATACAGTTTGCACAAGAAATTGTAACTTAATCAGTGAGGGAGAATCCTAAACCAGGTTGTCTAATTTCTATTATGTACTTTAATACGTAGTTGTTTCATACACCTCCTCAACTTTTCTTCCCATATAATGTCACTCTGTCCAGCCTTCAAAGTCACTGTGTAACAGACACGTTGCTACCCATAACCATAGCAAGTTACTATTACATTAGTTTCTCACTAAAACTGATTCAATGGGGGCTAATAACAAGAACAATTTGTTGTTGTTATTGTGTTATTACAAGTCTTTTCTATGGAAGTTTAATCAACCTTCCTAAGAGCAAACAAAATATTTCACTTAACTTTCACTGAATATTTCACCGATCTTTCCTTAGATTGTTCTTCTTCTAAAACAGATCTGAAGAATGTCTGTATTTGGTTCTCATATTCTAAGGAACATGAATACTTTCAAACACATTTGTAAAGAAAAGCAACCCCAGATTAAATGGTGGTTGTCTTGACAACAGGTTAAATAAACTACATGAAAATGTATTTATATGTACATATAGGTAAAGTTCCATAGTCGCATTTTTATAATTATAGCTTAAAAAAAAAAATGAAGCATGTTCAGGACTATTTTAATGCCCAGAGAGTTTGCAATTTCTAGTTAATACTCAAATTACTTGAAGAAACAATTTGCATTTGATAAAAACAAAATTTTGGGTAAAGTATGGTTTAAGTTATATGGTTCCAACAAGCAAAATTTTCATAACAAATCTGAGTGCTACACAGAATAAAGGACATTCAAAAAATATGCGGAACTAGAGCAATCACAATGACATAAAATGCCAACATTGAAAGATGGTAGCTTTTAAACTGGAATATCAAGTTACAGTCTCTCTTTTTGTAATTTTTTTTTTAAACATGCATACCCAACTACTTAGGATACTCCTACAGCAGAAATGATAGAACAGCTGGCTCATTCTTGATTCCCTAATTCAACAGAAAGACTTTAGAGCTATGAAATATTACCAGTGACTACAACTGAAAAAGAAAGCTTTATTTATCAAAAGTATCTCCAGAATACAAATACTGTTATAGTATAACTATTTTAAGCAAGTTCTTGCCTGCTTATTTTGCAAGGTAGTTGGATTTTACGGTAAACTACTAGTCTCCAGTTTCTAAGAACTTTAAAGGCATGTTGAACCAATTACAATGAACTATGTATTGCCCTAAATAAAGTTACTTTTAGCATATAAAAGGATAATTGTTTCCCCTTTGTGTCTTTCCCCTACTAAATAATGGTAATGACCTCAAGGTCAGGCATTTCCAGGAGTTAATGATGGCATGGGTTAAGGGCACTCAGCTGGTCATCAACTCCTATCCATCTGTCATTATTGCTTTTGCAATTAAGGTTTTTATTGGAGTTTCTTGTTTGTTTTATAAGCAATACTGAGCAGTACAGAATTCAAACCAGCATCTCAAAGAAAATTTCTATAATTCTGCTTTCTCTCTCTTATATAGCAGTTTGCTGTAATTTGAATTGCTCAGTAAAGAGCAATTACCGGTATACAAACTGAGCTGTCAAAGAAAATAATAAAGTCTGCAGAAACGCATCACGAATGAAAGTTTATAAACTGTCTATATTACTCACCAAGAGCTGGTGAGTCATGAAGTGGTCTTCGGCGCTGATTTGTACCAGAGAAAGGGTAGTAGGCTGTTCCAGGTTTTCCCGAGGATGACAGCTGACCTGGACTTCCAAGACCCATATCTGACCGAAGCAGGCTAGACTGCAAAATACACAAACAGAAGTAAAATTAAGCTCTGTAATAATTAAGCTGTTAATATACCAGGCTAACAAACTATTCACTGTACATACTATGCTTGCCATTTACAGGCATTTACTGGGTTCTCAGCGAAGGCCTTTGAATTCAAAAGAGTTAACTTTTTAAAATTAGCATTTAGAAAATATACTGCTGTGTAATTCAGAAAGGTGGAGCGAGTTTTGCTGTGAGCCTCCAAACAACATAACCATTTCTGTTTAAGAGGCCTGAAAGAAACAATTCATACTTAAATTATAAACAAAAATCGTAATACTTGGTTTAGTTTGCAATGTCACACCATCTATTATACAATATAAACATAACTGATAAAAACTGCTAGAAGTTTACGGTTTGACATTAGGTTTTAGCACATACTTAGAAATTCAAAGTTATATTACATTCATAAAAACATGGAAGAATCATCCCAAAATATCAAACAAACAAAGGAGATAACAGATTAATGCACAGAATATAAAACATTATGACATTTTAAAAACTTCAACAACGTAGTTGAATGCTTTTTTGTTTCCTTTTCATGCAGTAAATATGAAAACATCCTAAACCGTTAACAAGTGCATTATGTATTATTTGGACTTATGGTATTTGGATTTCTGTGAAACTGAAATGACTGCTGGTGACTTATGGGAACCTAGTTTCTTCCATGGTCAGTACCATACTTAACCTTGTTTTAGTCGAAAAATCCCCTAAGCTGGGGTAAAATTCAGAGAAGTGTTTGTACAGGGAATATAATGCTACCAAGCAGTAAAAAGGCATTTACTACAGCTTTAGCACTACATGTTGCATAGAACTTTCCTCCTACACCAACATCCATTTGGTATTACACACAGCTCAAGTCTCTTTATTTTGCTTTTTATATATTTAGAAAAATCAGATGGTGTTTTATGGTCGCCATGGAACCAGCAGTCTTCAGATCCAAATAATTTGATGCTCATTTCTTAATACTAGGTCACTATGCAGTCCAGTCCTCATGTTGTGGGTGAGGTAAAACATATAGCTGTTGGATGGCAGTATTACAGCTGTGTTTGCCGGCATTCAAACTGCGCTAACATTTCAATTACTAGATGATGCAAGACAAAATCTTCTGGCTGGATTAACATTTACACCAAAATAAGCCTGAAGTGTCATCTCCTTTCAGCCCCACTAGCGGTTCCCAAGCCAACTTTCCTCCTCCTCTTAAACCACTCATGAAGATAAAGTCGATGCACACAGCAGGTTCCCCAGGCTATCAGACAGGCACATCTACAGGCTGGGTAACAGCAGCAACTGCTTCAACACCACTGCTTTCTAGGGCTGCAGTAGCTCTCTGGAACACGAGCAGACACCATTCCTTCCGATTCTCCTCAGCTTTCATATTAAGGCCTAAATAGGAAAACTCTATCTTATGAAAAGCGTTACTTTCAAACCAACACCGTCTAAAAGAAAATATGAAACTAATTCTGTTCTTATCCTAAGAATTAACCAAAAAGTAAAACTTGACCTTCAGCCCAGGAATATCCAGGACTGAAGGAAAGCTTCTTTGCATGGCCCTTGGGGACGAAGTACTGTGATTGTTATTTCGTGTTGCAGAAAGAAGGCCCCACGGACAGCACCACAGAAAAGCTGAGGCTGGAAGGGACCTCTGGAGGTCACCTCGTCCAGCCCCTGCTTGCTCAGAGCAGCTGTCAAACACAATTAGGAACTACAGCCCACTCACACTGAAGACAACGCTCCCCACTCCCTTCCAGCATCTTCCCAGCACTAGGAGGGACTTAGGAAATACAATGGGATCCATACAGAGACCTCCAAAAAGGAAGTAGGAGGGTTTAGTTCCTATATTCACAAGGGGCAGGCAAGGACAGGGATGGACACAACAAAAAACAGTAAAAAGTCTTCAATTCACTTCTACCAAGCCATTCCAAAAGACGTGTATCTGTGCCTTTTCCTAACTTAACCTCCAGCTTTCACCTCATACCATTTGCCACCCTTGCTTTTGTTCTATGTATTCCAGTTCTTGACATTTCCACATTTCCACTGGAACCCGAATTTCAAAGAAATATGGCTAGTATGAACATAAAATAAGTGCATAGATAATATACATATCCAGTACATCCCAAACTGTGCAACCCTGGCCTATATCCTATTTCATTAAGAATTTTTATCCCCCCTCTCCCTCTAGGAAGACAAAAAAGGACAAAAACCCCAAACAAACAAAGAAGGCCAAACCAACTAAACAAACAAAAACACCACCCAAGAAAAGCATAACCTTTGTCTGCCATTCCCACCACCGAATGAGGCATCTGTTTAAAATTTTGTAATTATTCCTCAGTCTTCCCGAATAAAATAAAAATAGATGTCATTAGTTCATCTTATTGATTTTTCTGCCTGTCTGAACCAATTGAGAAGCAATATTGATTAGGACTGATCCTTTCCTAAGGGCATCTGATAAAGAAAGGAATACAAAATACCACTGAGGATAGCAAAAAAGCTTTGTATTATCAGCACCAGGCTTCTTCTGCCTAACTGCCTGGGGTCCCTGCACAGAGGCGAATCGCTTACACACGTGGGCTGCGACGTTCTCCATAGAGAACGCTCTCACTCCGCCGAACCTCATCTGCCAAGCACAGATCCAATTACTAAAGAATAATCAATGACTGGTTATTCTGAACACTGCCCAGTCCTGTTTGGATTACTATTATAAACAAACGGGCATCATTCCTAAATAAGATAAAAAGCCTCTTCAGATTTCGTAAGACATTTCCAACTTCAAAATAGACAGGAACTTATTTAAAGCAGCATTTTTCCCTAGGGAATGTGTGTTCAGTAACCAACCCAAAGAAAAAAATAAAAAAAGCTTTTATTACAATCAACTACAAACACAACAATCCTAATTCTAAAGAGGCTGGAACAGAGAAAAGAGGTAAACATGACTGCTTTACTTCTCAAGTTCATCTCTTGCAGCAAAATAACAAGAAACAGTTTTGACAGCCTCAGGGGAAATGGCATGACCTGAGTCCAAAAATAAAAGGCCTTTTTTTTTTTTTAAAAAAAAAAAAACGAACAAAAACCACAAGGGCCAGTATCTAGACAAATGCTTTGAAGGGGTGCCTTTCCTGAAAAGTATTCTCAGAAAAATGAACTGCAGGGAAGACACGTATGCAAACACTGCAATGGTGAGGTGGAGGAAGAAGAATCATATCTTCACATGATGGTGGGGCAACATGGCTCTGTCCGTGTGTATTTATGCGTCTTTGTCACAGAAAACAAGAAATATTGCATTGCAGCTGCCCTTGCCTGTATGCAAAGCTAGCTTCCATTCAAACTAACAAGCTATATCAAAGTGGTATGGCTGGAGTACAAAAAAGAACATGCTCCTTGCTCAAGGTATTTTAATTAATTATTATAAATTCGTTCTTTCAAAGAAACTCAGAATAAAAGAAAGTTTGACTACTTTGGAAGTTGTCTTTTATGTAGCCCAACTCTTCCAACCTCTAGGATCCCAGTGATACAATCTGATGCCAAAATACCACTCTGCCTACGATGAACTTCCAGGACACCAGCCAGCAGAATTCTAGCATGTTGGTAAACAGTTCTTCGATTTTCTTGCTTCAATATATAAAACCAAATGTGGACATGTCCTTATACAATATTCCCTGAAGCTCTCAAATGCTTGGTTTATATGCATATAGGAAAGCCCAGATACATGAAAGCAAACTACATGAACATTTTTAATGAACCCTCTCCATAGGCTTCACTACTGTATGGAACGCTTTACCATTTCAAAAAAAATCAGTGTATTGTAGGCAGTTGGCCTTGTGATTCCCTCAAGCAATCAGCATTTCTGGTAGTCTAAATCTTGCTCATCTTATTTTTTAAATGCAAGCCCATTAGGAAATACTTTATTAATGTAGCTATAGCCAAATTATGCACTAGTGCAATCCAAATACAACTGCATGCCTTTACGTTATTATTTTCTATCAAAAGAATAATATGGTTGAATAAAAGCATTAGACTATTCTATGTAACCAGATATGACAGGGACTTTGTGTTGGCATAAAAATGCATTCTGCTGTGGAAGTGAACTAAGAGTTGCACCTTACAAACAAGCTTAGGTCTTGACACCTCCTCCTTCCCCTGCGCACCCCCAAAAAACTGCCAACTAGTTAGCATTTTTCCTAGCTTTTGGAATTAGTTTCCTTTTCAACAAGTTTATGCAATTAGTCCCAGTAGTCAGGCTGCCCCTATTTAAGGTGGGCAAACAACCAAACTACTTAGTTAACCCAAGTGTTTAGCTAACAACTGGGGCTTAGATACATTACTTCACTACAGTAAAATAACACAGAAGCTCTCATCTCAACCTAATCCCCCCATTTCTTGACTAGCCTGCAGAAGGCAACTAGACCAATTCTGTGAAAGAGAGACACACTATGACATGCTTGTAGACAAACTTCCTCAGCATTTCCCAGAATTACGCAGAACAGGCAGCAAGTGCACTCCTTGCCTTCCTAAACACGTGAAATCCTGCACTGGCACAGCAGAAGTTTAATGTTCTGTTGCTTTTATTCAGCAAGCCATTTGGGTGAAGACTTCTGAGGAACTGAAGAACATATATAATGTATCTTACTGTTTTAAATGTCTTGTCTTACAGATAAATCTGACAATTTGCATGGACTAATTTCAAAGAACACAGCAAAATGGAGAAGTCAAACTCTGCCAAACTTGCAAGGTCCCCCCCTAAGTTGTGCACGTGGTTACTGCGACGCCAAGGGAAAAGCTAGCACAAAAGTAAAACACTGAAATAACTGCTCTGTGAAATACTGGTACAGTACAGAGGTTTGGGCTGCAGAAAGACCATTCATCCAGGTTTCATGTTATCCAGTTTAAGCCATAAATATAATCAAGATACAAAATGTTGAATTGCACTTCACTCAACTCTGCAATCTTTGGCAACTGTAATGAATATGCACTTCAAGATAGAGCTGAACTTGGGAAAAAAACTGACATACGATGTAAATTCATTTTAAATTTAAATTCTAGAGATATGTTTGCAATTATCAGCATGTTACTAAAGAATCTCATCCTGAGAATATCATCAAATAGTAATGTGAAATACAGTGTTACCATTTTGAGAACAAAGGGACCCTGAATGAGTAATCAATAGCAACTGGCAGAAAATGAGGCATTAATTATGATCCTCTCTAGTGTTTTGTCTCAAACAAGGTTTCATTAAATATATTGTGCTAACCTGTACCTCTTCAAGGCATTACCAATAGATTTGATCAGATACATTTTTGGTCTGTTTCAGGAGTAGCAACATATCAGAATTAAGAAAAAAATTGTCTAAAGTATTATATGATAACTTAAGCATTTTTTCTTGATCAATTTGAAGGAAATCAGGGGGTTGTAAATAAAACATCTCAGGAGAGGATTCTCTAACAACGTGTCGATAATTGCAAACATATTTCTCATTTTAAAAAAATATTCAGATCTTATAATCTTAATGTAGTCTCTTGAAAATTTAATTATCACCTCCTATGCCTAAAGTATCATGCAGGTTTGAGAAGATAATGACAGTCATCCATCAACTGCATCCTGCCAGTGTAATCAGGCTAATCTAGCTCGCTGGAGTAAAAAACAGCTACCTAGGGTACTAAACACCGAAGTGATGCAACATCGTAAACAAAATAACAGACATTTAGTTTAACTGTCTTCCTAATTAACATTAACACTGAAAAATATCAGGGTATCAATACATTGCTTGTTGATATATTGCAATAGTATATCAATAAAGGTTTTTCTGGATCATCAGGAGCTGCTTATTCTGTGCGTATGCCTAAGCAAAATCTGCTACCACAGCTAATTCTGTTTGTGTGCATATAGTGTTACTGAGATTGATCACAGAGACATGGAGGGAGAAGAGGATATCATTGGAAGAAGTTATATACGAATCCAACTACATTTTTTTAGGCAGTAGGAGAGGTAAAGATCGAATGTGAAGGGATGGAAACTCTGTGTGTTTCTTCGGCATCCAAATGGATTTAAAGCACCCAATTAATACAACAATGTAGAAAGAATACCTTCTTTCCCTCTTACGTGACAGTGGTTTCCCCGCACTAACACCACAGATTGGCAAGACTACAAATTCTGTCTTCCACTTGTAAAAGCAGCACCCTGCTGATGTTGGTGTCCAATCCCCGAGGTTATGCTGGCTCAGCTTGTCTTTGCTCATTCCCCGGGGCAAGGTATTTTTGCATTGCTCACTGAATTCTAGGAAGGCATTACTAAGCATTGTGATTGCAGGTCAGGCTCCCCTCCCTTTGCCTTTGAATCTCTTCGCTACATTACGAAAACAGTAATTTGAACAGCTTCCTTACTGTGATTATACAGAAGCACAAGGTTTGTGGAGAACTGCAAAATGTCAGAAAAGAAGCAGCTGAGGGTTTATTCATCTATTCTTTAATTTTATTTATTTATTTTTTGGTACCAGCCTTCTTGCCTTTTTCTATGATTACAACATACAAGCATGAGAAATCAATATTATAATAAAAGCTTGTATGCTGAATCTTATTTTACAGAAGCCAAACTAAAAAGGATACTAAAGCTCAAAGTATCCTTGCATCTGCTTCTCCCCCTGCATCTTCAGCAAAATTATTATAAAAGATTTTATACGATTAGTATAGTTCTGTATATGTGGTGTGGAAGCTGTTATCTCCTCTCCCACACAAACAAGAGAAAAATGTCTCAGACTCCAGGAAGTCAGAAAACGTGTAAAATAGCAATGGCTCAGAAACTATCATTAATACAGCAAACAGATAACTGTTAGGACTTCACATGCAAGACCTGTATGTTTTCACATATGATCAAGCCGAAGTTAATCCCTATACCAGCCAGGGGTTACCAAATGGACAGTCAAACCCTGTGAATATTTATCTTAGGCTACAGTCCCGCCCTCTCCCCCACTCCTTAACAAATGTTGTCCTTCTCCCCCTGCTATTTAGAAACCCGTGGCATTAGGAGCACTATCATCTTGAAAAGCACTCTGCAACACATCGGAAACCCAATCCGAGATGGATGGCTTAGTTCCACAGAAGTGGAATCAAAATGGCAAATCTGTATGTCGTCTTTCCATCCGCTGACTGCCTGTCTGCTCAAGCTCCAGTCTTTGCTAGCCCATCCCAGGCAGGAAATGCTAAATCACACATTGCTTACACTATTCTTAACTCCCCTTCCCAGTTCCTTTCAGGGCCTGTGTTCATCTTGAGAGCAGTAATCTGTGCAGATAAAGAGTTTGAGATGGGACTTTCTCTCTGAAGAAAGAAAGGAAAAGTAAATGGGGACTCAAGAGGTTAGACAGAAAGAATAAATGCTGCAAGAAAATCCAAAGGGCACTCCAGCTCATTGAATCGAGGAATGGCTGGGAGAAGACAAGTGAGCTCATCTTTTCCCAATCCTGCCATTATACCATAAACACATAATTGAGAAGCACCCAACTTCAGCAGTAAGACATCTAAAGGCAAATAGCATTTGACAAAAAAAATACATATATGGACTTAACTGGATGCTTCTTTCTTCCTTATGCAGCAACATATAAAATATTATACATATTGATGTATAGGATATTAATTACCTCAAACATAATCAAACAATCAAAAATTAAAAGGAAGGAAGAAAATTTGCCAATCATAAATAGTGTGAGAAAGGCCAACAAGTAACAGTTTGTCTGCTTTAAAACATTCAAAATGATTCCTCCCCAAACTGTTCCCTTTTTATAAATAGCATCCCCCACCTATAACTGATTCCCAACACCTGCTACCCAGTTCCTTCGAGGGGATGTCTTCCCTGATTAACTTCAGGTGGTCACCTCTAGCTCTGGAAAAAGAAATTACATTTGTGTCCAGGACATTTTTTAGGTTCTGTCTACAAGCAGGCTCCCTATCTGCTGAAAGGCAGGAAATATTTTCCCAGTAGCACAAGAAATAATTCAGTTCTAATAAATCATAATCAAGCGAAAATTAATATCACTTGATTTTACTTGAGAAGAAGTAAAATGGAGCAAAATTGAACGCACAATTGGACACCCTACCTGCCCTTAAACATATATATCCCATCTCATATCCTTTTAAGTCAGCATCAGCTAGCAGAACCCAGAGCTGCTGCTTCAGTTAACATTGCATCTGCCTTTCCTTCAGAAGCCACGTTTCTAGGAAACTGATAGTTCAGCTGTAAAAATCTGTTTGGGGGAGACACTTGATATCAAAGGGGTCAGAGAGGAGGAGATTAAAAGGAGAAAATATACAAAATAAAATCAGTTTGTCAGCTTTAAAGTTATTTTGGTGTTAAAAAAACCCACAACACTAACTTTTTTTTTCAGTGCTTCCATAACTCTGTATTACTTGGATTTAAACAGACATTATGGTCTCTAAACTGTTCCTTAAACCATGTGAGGTAAGAAGAAAAGTAACTAGCACTACTACTTGTAGTCTTGTAAGGCCCCACAAATAAGAAAGATCGAGATCAGCACGTACTTCTCTGCCTCTCAGGAAGATCCATCTAAAGCAGCTTCAAACACACTGCCAACAGCGAGTAGGAAGAGCTTTCTTATGGCTGTTTAATAGATATGTTGATTTAAAAACAAAAAAGAGTAAAAGCATTTTGTATACATAGCTGATGCAATTTGACATCTTTCATTAGCACTAAATTCTAATTTATTTTTAATTATGAAATGGTAGCCCCTCTGCAGCACCTGTGCTTTCTCATTAGCTTAAAGTGTGTATATTTTCTTATTACAAACACTCACACCGATATGTATATTCTATATATTTTTTCAATATCTAATAAAAACAACTAGTAACTCATTCTACCAGTAGCTATTCCAAAATTTGGAAGTAAAAAAAAAAAAACAGCAAAAACAGAAGGGATCTGATACACACAACGTGCGTAACATTCTTCAGAGAGGCTTATTCATATTCTAGCATCCCTTTTCCTAGAATATTATTTTCCTTTACATTCTACTGCCTAGGTGTGTTCTAAATATGCCTTATTTTCTTATTCCTGAGACAGTTATTTAAATTCGTATTAATTTAAACCCTTCAATTTAGTTCACATATATATATATATATAAATCTTTTCAACAACACTACAGCACCATAGGAGCAGATGGTGCAGCCTCAACATAGAGTAACCATTTGATTATTTCTCTCAAGAAAGCTGAAGAGGGACGGAAGTGTTACAGACAAGCAATAAAAAAAAAGTTTAAGGATATGAACATAGTTCCCGCAGAAAGAAATGAAGACTCCTGAAACTCTGTTAGTGTGCATGAGAAGACAGTGCTTGCATATGCAAACTTAAGACATGCATCAGGTTACCAAGAAGAAACTAAGAAGCACTCACTAGGACAATGAAGATACACCTAACCTATTTGTTCTGCACACTTGTCCATTACTTTTCATCTTCTAACAAGACAGCCAGCGTTCAGTATTCCTTAACAAATAATGCCAAGGTGAAGCATGTTAGCGGTCTGGTACAACAACCCTTGTATTAGAGTAATGAATTGTTAGAAACTTGGCAAACAAAATTCAGAAGTAATTGCAAAGAGAGACAGTCACCCTGCTATTTGAGAGCTACACCTGCAGATGGAGAAAGATTTGTTTGGAGACTATCATACACATGTAAAGAACACACATTTCAAACTGATTTGCTACAAACACATTTTTCTTCCTTGACTCACACATTTTAAGTAACATCGCAGCCATCAGATACCACTAAAACGCTGTTCTATCCCAGTATTCACAATCACTCACTTCTTTCACTCTTGCCCATTCCAAGTTTTGTTCTTGCACAATGTGTATTTCAAATTTCATTTTTCATAAAGTTCATTTTTCCATTTTTGTCAGTAAACCTGATTTTTGACTCACATATATTCACTCTGAACTTCTAATACACACATTTTTGTCTTGTTCTTCCAGATGTTCCATGCTACCTGACACTTTACTAAAAAAGTTCAATCATCTGCATTTTACTACATACATGTCTTATAATTACGTACTTCATGAATATATTAAAAATACTTCTCAGTTTGTGCTAGTCACAATTCTATTCATTTTCTTTAAGCAGCAAGTTAGCATCTACATCCTTCTACGGATACTTGCTTTCACTCTTGCTTGCATATTCCTCACCACTTGATCAGTAACACAAATTGGCTTTTTTGCCTACACATATTAGGGAGAGCTCTTACATTCTCTCCAAACAACTTAAACGTTTCCCATCACAATAACTAGGCAGTGAGTGGCAATGCTGGAAAACTTTCAGTACACAACTTACTTTCACAGTCACAATTTACATCACACAGGCTCTCCAGTTTGTGACTTATGCACAGCTTTGCTCAACGGTACTTCTTCCCATTAACTATATTTTTTATTTTCAAATAATAGTAATACAACAGCTTACATCATCTAGGGATTTAAAATTAAATATTCACATACCAAAGGCAATCACAGGTGATGCGGAACGAACATGAGAACATCACATTCTCAGATAGTCTTTTATTCTTTACGTTTTCTCGTTTTTATTGTGGTTGAAATTCCTCTCTACATTAATTTTGCCTTGACATTAATATTACGTTATGGAGTTGCTTAACTTTTATAACACTTCCTCCTCATGCAAGATAGCTGTTGGAATGTCCTGTGAGACACTACTTTGTGCAGCACTATAGCAATACAATGTTTGTATTACTCTTGCTTGTATTGCTCTTCAGGCATGTATTCTGCTCAAATGGCTTTCAACTCTTTAAATTTGAAAGAGGCAAATTACTTTCTATGCAAATGCAAAGTAACATATACTTGCAAACATTACTTTTGCCAAAGTGATCCGTTAAATTGTCCAAAAATAGGTGTTAAAGGCATTTTTTGGTTTATTTCAAGGTTCTTGTACTGCATTTGGTAAGAACCATCATAACTCTGGTGGTTTTTTTTTTTTTGGTACAAAACTAAAACTACCTTTTTGGTGTGTGAAGGATGTTAAATACCATAAACTTCCGATCACGAAAAACTATATTTGTTCTTTAATAAATTGCTAAAACTTGCAGACAAGATGCAAACCTCTTAAAGTCTCATTCAATTGTGAAGAAAGTTATTCTTAAATGAACACAGAAAGGTCATGAACTTTTGTAAAAACAAAACAACCCCAAAACCGCCAACAGTATGAATTGCCATTGCTCAGCCCTATACTATATTAAATTCTGTAATGCTTTACAGCACAAGTGAGTCAGGCATATATAAATTTAGCTCTGAGTAGTATCCAGATGACGAGAATGTTTCTATGTTGAATCATAGCAAAGGTGAAAGATGGATAAGTTTGTTTCAAGTCAACTTGCAATGATACAATAAGCTAACTTCTTCTCCAAGGTACTACTCAAGTAACAGCATATATTTAATTCAATTTATGAAACACGAAACATGCTCTAAAGATGCACAAAGGCTACTATACCTCTCGATGTTCTATCAAAGCATATATTTTGCTCCTGATATACAAGAAAGTGGGAAATCCTGAAAAGCAGTCTGAAATAGTCGTATTATGTTTACTTGAAATATATTCCCATAAGGAACACTAAATATGGTGATAATGTGCATAAAAAGTTACTGTCATCCTGCAAAATTCAGGCTAATTTAATAATGCTTGATGTGCCTTACATCATGTTCCAATGATGCAATAATACGCTGCTAAATGAGTCACCTCGCATTAGCTTCACAGAAATAGCAGAGCTGATGGCTACTGAAGGGAAAATGGTGTAGCAATATTACTGGAAACATTGATGGATCATCTTTCTACTTTTTTTTTTATTCATGCAAAAACAAAGATTCTAAAGCAGCCATATTTATTACCAATAGACACAAAACTTATAATAATAGTAACAGCCAGAAATGAGTTAAAAAGCTACCTGCTACTACTGAATTAAATACATATATAACATACACTGTAACATAAATACTTAATATACTCTTCACATAGTACTCTATATTTCACATTGCATGAAATATGTGGTAGTGTATGTGTATTTCATACGCTATAGAGTGGTACACATTTCATGCAGTATTATGTATATAATTTTACATATATTAAGTGAAATGTATTTAAGACAAATATAATCCACAACTCCTTCCAGCAGTCACGTAATTTACAGGTTTATTGTAAATTAAGTTTTCTAAATGAGTTTTATAACACTTAAAGTGTCCTATCATCATATAAAATATACACACTAGTGTAAATCTGTCTGTGAAAAAGATACACTTCAAACAAAAACAGGTGAATGCTGCCTCTTGGGCTCCTAACATCTACCATATTTAGCATTCAATTTTCTCTCGCGTTGGATACTATGTGGACTTGAAATTACCATGAAGGGATTGAAAATGTGTTATTTCCGCATGTCCAAAAATCTATAATGTCTACTTTTTATGCATGATTTTTTAGAATTAAAATAGAGCATTAAGGGGAAGTCACAAACAATTTACTATCTTCAGCCTAGTGATGCCCATCTCCTTACACCTCCTCTACAGTCAGTGGTGAGAGACAGACCCATAAGGCACAGAAGACCAGCCACTGCTGGGTTAAAGGAGTCTGTCTGCCAATTTGGCTGGGAACTTCGAGACATCAGGCTCATGAGGACAGTTTGTTACTGTAGTCTTCACAAAAGCTATCAGAGAAGTTAGTCTAACAGTTATACAAGTATTCCACATTTATATCATTTTCTTTTAAAATATTACGCAGATTCTTGGCATCCTTACAGATCAGAGCTGTCAAAGCAAAGTGCAATGACAGCTGGATAACTTTTGGATAATACTGTAAACAGAGTCATGTGTTCAAGATCTAAAGTCTAATCTCATTCCTTTTACATAAGCTACAGTGTTCAGTATTATAATTACATAGCAAAGAAAACCCTCTTTATAAAAGAAGCTTTCTAAAAAGTTAATCTATAACCAGTTTAACATTTGTTAAAGGATGCCATGCCCCTCGCAAATCTTCAATTATACAGCCAGCAGAAATGGTGGAATTACACGCAAAAACCACTAACAAGCCTCCAGCCTCCAATTCAGACACAAATATAGATGTTGCGTCAAGTCACAGAGCACACATTTCATTCTGGTAGCAAAACATGGCCTTTATATTTCTTCTAAAAGCTGTCAATTCTTGGTGCAAGTACAAATTTTTAACCTTCATGTAAACAATGTCTGTGTAAGCCTTAATTCATCATGTTACCCATCCGTTTAATGTGCACATACTCTATGAATCATTAGAAGGAAACCAAACAAAAGTAGTACTAGTTGGAAAGCTGCAGGATGTAGGGATGACCTGGCAGAAGGAGAGAGTATGCAGTAAGGTACAAATGAAGCCAAACCAGAAAGAGGATTCAGAACCTGACAGCAAAGCCCCAGACAAGTACAAGTTTTAATGTAACACAGACATACACCATTAACCATGAAAAACACTAAATCGCATAAACATAGCTTAAGACAAATAAAACTCCTTATTCTACAGTGTCATTTGCATGAATGGGTCCAGTGTAAAATGCTATCCAGGGATGTTTCTTTTTCACTTGTTTAAAACACCTGATGGAAACATATTTTGCAAGTACATATTTTCTGTCTGATAAAATATTTTTCAGTTAGCCATATTCACATCCTCGCTACTGTTATAACAGTAGCACCACTATTTGGCAGTAGAAGTTCTATGAAAACAATTTCTATATATTTGATTTCACACTAAAACTTCTGGAAGTGCCTAAGTTGCTTAGATTTCTAAGCTACACTGAAAACTGATCAAACTCAAGCTCCTACCACCAAAATATTGAAAAACCAATCAACTCTCTTGTTGAGATTACGCATACATACATACAAAAAACAGAAATCCCACCAGTTCCTAGTTAGCAAATGAGTTCAAGCAGCCAAATATGACCGGTAAGATCAAATTAAACTAATTTTAAATTGAATTAAAATTTAATTGAAAGTTAATTCCACCTACATTTCCATGATCCTAAATATAAAACCAAGTGACATTTACCTACAATAATATTTTCCCATATACTAAGAATGTTTAAGAACAAACTGCAGGAGCAGAAATAGTAGGGAGCATATCAAAGTACTAAACAGAAATAAAAGTGATGTTAACAGAAACAAATACATGCAAGATTTTGACTTGGAAATAACTACATGTAAAAAATATATTAAATGGTGCTAGATATAAGCAACTAGGAGATATAAAAGCACTTTCCTCAGTGAGAAACTAAACAACAGAAATTATGCTCATTACCACAAATCAAAAGAGAATTTTATGCAAAATTAACATAAACCTGCTTTGCAATACAGAACATGAACTTAATGAAGTAGTAATGTGGAAATGAGCTTGCTTCCAAACTAATGTCAAGTTTAAAATATTACATTTAAGAATAGTACACATGGAGTTATTTGAACAACGCTAATAACATTAATACAGTATTCCACTGTCTAGATTGGCAATAATGTAATGTCCCTAACTCATACTGAAAGAGCTACACCGCTTTTTGTGACTTCTTGATACTGAAAGCTCACCTGTACAGTTGCAAAGGGGTCTTGGTTTGTCAGAGCTACAAAGGCTGTGAAGATAATTCCTTAATAGGGGAAGCTATGTCGGGACCTGCATTACCACATGGTGCTGCCCATTCACACTTCCCAAACTATCAGTGGACAGACTTGAAAACAAAATGGCAAAGTCAAATCCTGTTTCATCTTCCAGAAGAATGTTGTTATTGAAAATATCAGTTGATGACTTAGAGTCAGAAGAAAGTTTTCTTAATTTAAAAACCATATCAAAACCACAAAGTGTTATTACATTGGATAGCTTAATTGTTAAAAATTGAAAGCCCAACAGTTTTCCTTAAAAGATGCACACCGGCTCTGGTAGGAGTAACACAGCTCCTTAGTGAACTATATTCAGTGATTGTGGTTTTTGAGAAACAAAAAGATGAAAAACTAAGCCATCCAGTCATTTCAGTCAGAAAGACATGGTCTATACTAGCAGCAAAAACGTGAATTGCATATTGGAAAGCCACTTCTTGCTAAGGAAAGAGTGGTTGCCTGGAAGACAAGGGGAAGAGTTGGAAGCAACACACAAGAAACCACGAATCAGAAGGAGCACTGATCCCTGGTGGACAGTGTGTAAGCTCTATCCCTCCAGAACATTCTGTTCTTATTCCTAGTCCAAGCCCATGACAAACTTCCTCTTGTCTCTTCATAAAGTGCTGGAAAACAACCAGACAAGGGTCTAACTTGTCAAGGCAGAACTGACTGTAATCCTCCACTACGTCAAAATAATTTAGGAAGAACACATTATCTGCCAACAGCGCCCAGATCAGTTGAATTCATGACAACAGTGGAGTCTAAAATACACTTATATTCTTCCTTTTCTTGGTAGTCTGGGACAATGAGCCTGGTAGATGTGCCTAAGCTCAACTATTTCGTACTTCAAAGTCTAATGATGCAGAGAAATCTGTTCAGGTGAAATTTAAAACCAAACCAAACCACCACCAACAACAACCAAAAAAAAAGAAGAAGGCAAGGCAGAGATTTTCAAACTACTAATTCTGAACACCAACTTCTGGATGCACTCCCCAAGATGCTTGAAAATAATTCTCAGTCGCGACATCTTCCTCATGATTCCCACAGTTCAGGCACAAAATCTGCTCTCTCACTGCATTGCAGCAAGTATCCTGCTCGGAAGCAGACAGCAGAGGAAATAGCATGGTTTTCTGACTCTCCTCTTGTCTGCTCCCCACAGGTCCGTGTAACTGAAATAGGAACTCTTTCTATTACTCTTTGGATATGGATATGGAAACCGAAGTGTATATGAAAGTGTCTAGTCTCTACTGTATCAGTAGATTTATCATTCACAGGTGAGAAATATCTTTTTATTCAGAAAAATAATTGGTAGTAGTAATACAAACTGAAATTAAAATGAAACATGAACAATTATTCAAAAATAGTCAACTTAATGACATTCCCCCCCCTTGAGACAGGTAAAGAAATAAAAGCAAAAAAAAAATTAAAAAAAAAAAACACACACAGTAAGTCTCTCTTATGCAACTGATTTGTTGTCCCTCCTGGCAAAATGGTAGTCTTTGCAGCTCACTCCTGTGTGTCCAAAGAGAGCTTACAGATGAGCCTGGGTCAGAGAGACCACCAAAAAAAGATAGGCTCCTGTTAGACATTTCCATCAGACAACACATTTGGAAGCATCTCCTGAACTCCTCAGATTTATGAATGCATTTATATTAAAATAAGTCTAATTCTTGTATCTATCCTATAAACAATTCCTTGTTTCAACAAGAAAGACTTGTTGAATTAATGTCATTAGTACATCACTGACTTGATCATGACAAGACACAGTGCCAATTCTTCCCTTTGAGATGAATTATCTCTACCATCACCATGTTCTGACACTATGGTGTTAAGAATCAGGAGAGCAACAGCTGTTAAAAACACTGTCACTTTCAAAAATCTCTCATTGAAAAAAAAAAAAAGGATTTCACTCTCATGGATACAGAAATAGTTCTACTTTCACACAGCAAGACAATCTCCTATAGGTGGATGCA
Source organism: Anser brachyrhynchus (assembly GCF_964034855.1). Classification (NCBI taxonomy): domain Eukaryota; kingdom Metazoa; phylum Chordata; class Aves; order Anseriformes; family Anatidae; genus Anser; species Anser brachyrhynchus. The sequence continues at coordinate 4,081,521 of NC_137706.1, read as the reverse complement.
TATATGTATAAGATAATTTGACAACACAGAACCCAGAAAATTCATTCTACAACTCATGGAACATGTTCTTGCTTATGTCTGGTAATCTGAATTTTAATTGAAATGATTCCATTTGCTTTCAATCATCACCATACTTACTTGACAGCCTGGTAACCCCGTATCTCTACCATACAGTGGAAATGGACCTCTATCTGAGGCTTTTCCTATAAAAGAAAGACATTTGAAATTAGAATCCTTTTAAAGTTGGTTATGCATACATATATGCAATTCAGTATAAATGTATATTCTAGAAAATCTGCTAGCATCATAGTAATTTTACAAAAATTAAGTTACATGAATACGAGTAGGCTTCTAGATCTGTGCTTATCACAAACAGCACTACTGTAGTAGACTACATACCGGATTCCATTTCTTACATAGCCAATCAGTAAGAACGAACTACCGCCATCTTTCTGTTGTTGTTAAGATACCCCATCACTGTGTTGAAATAATAAGGGCAAAGGCTCAATACAACTTTACTTCCAATATCAATGAGCAGAGGTTGAAACACTTGTAGACATTTCTCCTTCCTCCATGAAACTAACACATAGCCAGTATCATCGTAGGCGATTAATATCCTAAGCAATAAAATTTAAAAAAATACATAGCCACAAGAAAAAGGAACAAAACCAAATTCAGAATGAAAATCATGTTAAACTTAAACCATGGTTGAATCATTGAGCTCTCAATACTCATACCCCTTAAATCCTCAAAAATCTCATCATATGTAAATGAAATTCGTAGCTGCACTCAGATGTTGCTAGATTATAAAACATTAGTAATACGTTTGCCAGTTTCGAAAAACTACTTAGTGCTGTATTTGTTGGTTCGGCCACCAGACTGAAATGTCTGTATATTAAACTACAGTGTGAAAGTTCTCCAGTAGAGCTCAGAAGTTTATCAATCTTCGCTTTTTTTTTTTTTTAAACTCTCCACTCAATCATGTTAGGAAATCAGGCAGTTATCAAATATGCATGTAATAGAAAATACCAACTGCATATAACACCCTCATTTATGACACTGAACCTAAGAACCATCCCCCCCCCCCGAGTCTTACCCAAAGGTAAGCATTAATAAACCATGCTACCTATCTATTCAACACTGTAAAATATTTGAAAGATTTGAAAATGAATGCCACTTTAGCCAATGAGGAATTCCCTTTTCCTGGATATGTATGGCTATGTATGCTGCCCAGTCCTCCTAAGAAGAGCAAGCAGCCTTTCTTATACACGTCCACTGAAGTGATAAATAGCTCTGTCCTACTGCATTTGCACTTCTAGAACAGGGCCTCATTTTCTTTTCCCGATTTTCTACCTTACTGCCAAAAATTCCCATCATTTCATAAGTGGGAATGCTAAAGTTTACTGTTTACTTAAAAATGTTTACTGTTCACTTAAAAAGTACAGCCTGGGTAAGTAGAGAGTTACAGTGAATTTGGCACTCTTAGAGCAACATCTCTGCAAAACTCTGATCTTGCTAACTACAGGTAGCCCGGTCAACAATAGCTTGCTCAAAAAAAACGGCAGTACTGCTGTAACAAAGGGAAGAAAAAAGTGAACATTTTTCTGCTGAAGCGATTTGCCTCTAACAACTACCGGGCACCAAGCAAATAAAATACCTAGCATGCAAAATTATGAGTAGCATGAATCATGCTGTTCATATTAACCAAACTCAGCATTTTCTTTCCAGAAAATGAGAATCTTGTATCACATGATAAACAACTTCAACTGAAGCATGCAGTATTCCAGGCAGGTTTTAAAGCAAGTGTTTGTACAAGAGTCAATTACAGAGATTAGAAAAAAATGATTTAAATTATCATTTGTGTAACAAGCCAGGAATTGCTAGGTAAGAACACACAAAATCATGTTATTTAAATTTTACCACTTCAAAAGTTTGGTAGTTCCATTATAAAGAAAGAAGCTGACTGTAATATCCCTATCTACGATCAATTTGTTTCTAAGAAATAATCCAGAGATGTCAAGGCTCCCAGATGCTGTGCTGCCTGAATATTTATCAAGAATTACTGCTAGAGCAAGTTAACATTTAACCTGTGCTCCAACAGCTAACCTTTTCAATTATTAGTTTGGAAAGCAACCTAGGATCAAGTACAAGACTGCATCCCAAACACATGCCCAGTACGAGCACTCAGGTACGACTCCAGCCTGCAGAAGTTCTGTGCCATCATTGCAGAAGCAAAATCTATGCCCTTCTTACAAAGCAGCATCGCTTCACTTGTCGTCAGGTTACATACACGTGGGCTCTATATGCCAGAGTTTTGCTTTCCATCCAGATTTGAATGATACAGACACTGTTCAGTTGTCTGTATATATAACCAACTCAAAATAATTGAGTTGGTTATATATACAAAACTTAATCCACCCAGGTCAGCTCACAAGGCATTTGACTCTTTCAGTAACTTGGTATCAGTTTGCCTTTTTATTTTCTTCTAGTAAATTTCTTGCTTTTTCAACAACCCAAACTTCCATGATCTAATTGCTACCTAACAGGCTTACAGACCAGGAACTACAGATTTAAAAGAAACTAAACCAAGAAAATCCCACTAAGTATTATAACCACACGTATCTCCTAACGTCATCAACTTAAAACCGTGACACATTCGGTACCAATTCCAACATTAATAGGCATTTAGTAAATAATGGTTTTCCTCCTGCAATTGCTTGTTTAAATATGATATGCTCACAACTTCATACAGCTTTTGAATACTGCACAAGGTACTGCAGTCCATCATAAATCTATCTGTGTAACAGCTGTGCAGCCTAAATACTCTTAACACCGAATGAACTGAAACAGCAAGATGCAAAGTGACAGTCAACTGCAGACAGCACTACATTAACTCAGCTGAGGGCTGCTCCAAGTGAATGTGCTATAAATGCCTGCCAGTAGTAAAACGGCATTCACCCACTGTTTCTAGATAATGCTTGGTTTACGAGAGGATGACAGAACATAACTCTGCAAAAAATTACTTACATTCCCACAGAATTAACCCTTTAGAGGCTACAGATCTGTGTATTTCACAAGAATGTATTTGCTCAGCAGCACGTAAAGTGCCAACGTTTTTTAAATGAAGCAACGTCTGTCATCCAGTATGAAATGAATGCCACAGTGACCACAGCTGGCAGCTGCTCCATTTGTCAGGCAAGAAGCATGTCTACCCACCTTGTACAGAGAATAAGTTTTCGGTGATTTTTGAAACACATTTTAAATCACGCTTCCTAATCATTTCATCACTGATAACACTTCACTGGTCACAGCAGACAGCCTGCCCCAAAGCCACCTTCTAACAGAACGTTCTCAATACCTCGGAGAATCCCCCCCTATCTGGAACACTGTTTTTGTTTCTGCACTGAAGTATTTCATACAAACACATGCCTGCACATCTCAAGTCTATGTCGACAACAGCTTCCTGGTTGCAAGGATAAAGAAAAGGACAGCTTTTGAAACACCCAAAAGAATTTCATCGTTATCATTCACTACCTTGAATTTTAAAAGATTCTGACATGGCTAAAATGTTACCAAATTGGCGTTGGTAGATTCAGAGACAAATCCATTTTTACAGTTTTCCCCCACCTCCCTGCCCAGTAACTGAGTGTCTTTGTTACCCACAGAATTAACACATTCAAATCATTTTTTGTATTCAGATCCACAACAAGCAAGAAATTGCAGGAACTATACTGGCAGGTGCATATGGATGATGTAAGAAAAATGTTCAACACAATATTTAAATACAGTTTCCACACTTAATATTATTCCCAACTCATCACAAAATGGAAATAAAGTATGAAAAATATATAGAATACCATCCTTGCTGCTTACAGAACAGATACAGTTTTTAAATTTTACTTTTATTTTTTTTAGCGTTAAATAAGATTCTGACTCATGAATTATTTCAGTAAGGTGAAAAAATTTAAATTGGATTTAAAAAAAACACAAAACCAGCCCCACTCCTAAAGTTTTGTTTCCTGCCTTCTTCTTAGAGGTAAGAATGACACTTGCAGCTAAAAATTACTACTACATATCTAGACATTTCCCCCAGCAGCAGGGGAATCATTTCTTCATTTTCCACAGGCCTCCTCATTCTTAGAGGATTTCACACTTCTAATATCTATATTCCATCTTCAATCTCTTTCCTAATATTTTAGAAGTACACATTACATATACATACACAAAGATTACAGGTTTTCTTTCCTTACAATGCTTGTGACCAAAGCTCACAGAAACGAAACAGATCTAAAGCAACACAATTTGAAGACAGTGCTTGCAACAAATGACCTCCTATTCTCGTCACAACAATTTGTTCAAGTATTATTGGCTCACATGTGCCAAGCACACTGCTGGCGACACTGAAGATGTTTAACAAGCCAGTGCCAACAAGTGCAGCTGCTGGACTTGCAGCACCCTCCTCCTGTTCATCCCAAGCCAAATTACTCACTTGGCTATGAACAATGAAGCAGCAACACAGAAAAATGCCAAGTGCTAGTGAGATTAGTGATAAACTACAGGATCCCTGCAGAGGTCAGTGATTAGCAAGTCCCCGCTTGTAATCACTTTCCTAACCCAGCCTTTATCTCATCACACGCTCCATCTTAACTCAGTCTTCTTGTGACTGGAAGCAACTTCCCAATCAATGATCCCTGAAACTCTTGGCAAACATATCCACACTGTCTTACCTCTTATTAAAGTAAACCTACAAAACATCAATTGCCTGAAAAATTTCAAACTTTGTATTGGGAGTTAAGATTAATAAGCCTTTCATACGTAACAAAATCACTTCACTGGAAAATCTCATAATAAAGTAACAGATTAGAGGAAAAGTACAAACATTTTTAAGCAGGAACGCCACGCCAAAGTGATGATTAGCATTGCAGTCTATACAGGTAATCTATAAGACTGGTGGTCTACATGTTTTAGAACACTGGATAAGCAAATTGCATGCTTATCAGACTGTAACTAGGGAAAAAATGTGTTTTAGATTTTTTTCCCCTTTTTCTCCTTACTGTAACATCTTCTGAAACCAAGTTTCCCAGAAGGGAGGTGATAGGGTTAAGCAAAGCTTGTTTTTAATACTACAGATTTGCCCCTTACCTCTTTCTTTGCTCGAAATTTTGAAGGACCATGATCCTACAGAACAACTGTCATACTCCACAAGAAGTGAAAGATTATGATTTGCAATGAGATTTATTAAATTTACATGCCCAGCCTCAGATCCGCCAGAACTTTCCTGTGATTCTCCATGGCATACATTTTCTTTTGTAAGACAGCTTTATACTTGTATTATGCAGTTCTATTACTATCTTGTCTTATTTGGAGCAAATATTTTTATACCTTCCATGATGCAAAGTATGGAGAATCTGAAGCTGGAGTTACCTGGAGTCGACTTCCCATTATAACAGCTGTAATTCAGGAACAACGCTTTAGATAGCAAAAACTAAATTACTGCTTTCATAGACATTTGGAAAGGACCATCTGGGAAAAAAAAGCATTTTTTTCATTGTGCTTTCCAAGGCTTAGGAAAGTTTAGAAGTTTTTATACTTACAATTGTGAGGGCAGTTGCAGATGTCTTTCACTGTAAGAACTGTACTGATGGAACTGACCAGGCAGTAAGTCTGGGTACTTGAGACATTAAGCACAGAAACCAAGGGATTTCTCACAACTTCTTTAATGCAATAATTTAAAAAGAAATAATGTCAGTGTGTGAAGTGGCATTAAAGAACC